>NC_136068.1:1670970015-1671597515 GCF_964261635.1 Lissotriton helveticus | reverse complement strand
CCACCACAAGTGTCATGTATGGACACCCTCTGCATTGTGCATTCGGAAGAGGACAAGGCTAATATTCTTCCTGCCCTCCCACTGAATGATTCGCTAGTGAATAATTCCATGCCACTTTTGGAGTCACCCTTGAACAGCATGGAGGCTCAAGCCTCACCGCCTCTCTCTATTGACCTTGAACTCTGTGGCCGCTATGTGAAGCCGATCAGCCCGTCTGCCCCGGAAGCTAACAATCTTTTAGGAGGGGCGACTCCGTCCGGGCTGCTACTTTACAGTAGTACCCCGTCTGCGAATAGCCAATGTATGTCTGATGTATTAAGTCCTTCCAGGAGTCCATTTTTTAATTTATCCGGCAATTGTCCTACAGTCGGGGCAGGAGATAAACCTTTATCAGAATCCCTGATTGCACTGGAACATCTGTTAGCCTCTATTTTGTTCCTACTGGGAAAATTTGTAGGCAGCTCGGACTGTATTCTGGACTCTGTTACTCAAATCTTGGAAAATCTATTGCAAAAAGCACCGGAAATGAGGAATACCCCCCTTTTCTCACAGGGTTCTAAACTAAATAAGGGGGAAGCTGAGGTGCATACAGAAAACTCCAAGATAAAGGTCCCTGAACCAGTGCCAGTTGCACTACACGATAACATTGCTAAGGGTTTGTCTGTAACTGCTGCACCGAACTGTATCATGAAGGCGGATCTGGGGATAACGGAAGAAATTATGCCTAGCCCTGACCGTCAAGTACCACAAGAACTTTTTCCAATATTCTGCTCGGAAAATAAAAAAGCTACTCCCGAGGTCAATCAAGAAGGAAGGGAAAAAAATGGAAATTGTAAAAAACATAAAGGAAATAAAAGGAAACTGGTGCGTAAGCCTAAGAAGAAAAGACAGAGGCGGATAATTTTTCAAGACTCTATAATTCTAACTGATAAGGAAGATAAAGCCACTGAACTTATTCCATCTACCGCAACGGTGATTTCGGAAGCTAATCCTCCCTATCGTGCCTCAGAGACTCTTGGAAACTCTCCACTCATGATTAGGGAGGTTTTAACACAAAAGGATGGCTTGGGCTTAAAATCTTCCTTTAAATCGAACTTAAAGAGTCCTAATCCAGCTACATCTGAGCTACTTAATCCACTGGCCTCTCCTTTTACTCTTACAGTTGGGACAGGGGAACCGTTACTTCCCACTCTGGAATGAAAAGAGGCCATGTCTTATGTGGACACTTATGTGTTGGACTTTTTTCCGCTATTTGAGGTTGACTTACCATTAAATAGATCATGGCTACTCAAACGCTTTAGTGAAATGGATAAGTTACTTCGCATTCAAACAAGCGATATTGAGTTAGTCTCTCTGCTAGGGGGAAATAGTGTTACTAGTATAAGGGTCAAATTTTACTCTAAAATAATTGTAAATTTGGTTTTGCAACAGGCAGAGAGTTTCCAACGCACTGGTATCGATGTTGTACCTATAGTGAATTTTGGTTATAAAGACGTTGCCTATGGGATGTCCCAAAAGGATGATAGACAATCTGGGGCTACTTCACCATTTAAAGATATAAAGATTTGGGTTGCAAAAGGAAAACGCGTGGTTTCCCAGGTGAATCCACCTCCTCTGATTCAAAAGCCCTCGCAAATAGAGGACTCTAATCGGTGGAATTGGTTGCATAACGCTTTATCATCTAAATCCACAGATAACCCCAAACTGTTTCAGCACCTTTAACAATCAATTGAAAATCATCTCATGGAACGCTGCCGGGATACACAGTAGTCCAGAGAAATTCGAGTTTCTATTCTCGTTGGGTGCAAATGTGATCTGCATTCAAGAAACTTGGTGTATTAATAGAATTGATGTTAGAAAGGATTATTTTGTGTTGGAGGTCCCGGCGGTTGCTTCTAAGAAAGGGCATGCTAAGGGGGGTATTGCGTGCATGTTATCAAATAAATGGAATTGGAAATTCTCTCAGTACACTGACCCAAGTAACCTTTTCCAAGCCATAACTATAGCTAATCTTCCCACCCCCTCAAAGATGGTGTCTGTTATAATTATTAATGTTTATATCCCTCCGGAAGAGGGTTTTAACGCTGTGTTGAAGCAGGTTTTTCAATATATTGGCCAGGTTAAAAAAATATCACCTTTTTCAGAAGTTATACTTGTGGGTGACTTAAATTGTAAAATATCTAACTCTAGTATGAACCTTTTTAGAAATAAAGCCAAAGAAGAGGCGCATTTTATTCCTCAATCCCTTTTCCCTGACAAAATAATAACTAATAAAAGAGGGAAGATCCTGTTGGAGGAACTTTCTGCAGTCGAGGGGCTTATCTTAAATGGGAGATTCCCCTCTGACGTACCTGCAAAATTTACGCATAAATCTCACAGTAAGTCCTCTATAATTGATTATGCGATCTCGGACTTTAATATGTTTTCACGTATCCTGGATTTGATGATAGTCCCCACAACATTGAGTGATCATAATATAATACTCCTGACTATCTCCCTAAAACCTCCTAGTACGGCTTCATGGGCGATTAATAGCAAAGATATAGCCTTTCATGCATCCTCTGGTAGATGTTTTTGGAATCCATCTTTAATTTCTGGGGTGCATGTTATTCTATGTAAAACCATAGCAGACTTGAACGCTTGGTATGGCTTGGAAATTGCTAGTTTTGAGATCTTTATGCGGAACATCATCTTGGATGTAAAAAAGGTTAGAGGTCCCCCGAAGCGGGTATACATGCCCAGTGCCTTGTGCACACTGAATAAAGAAATAAATAAATTAGTCCGAGCCCAATTCTTATGCAGATCTGGGGAACGGGGAAAAGAACTTTTGAGGTTAAAAAGAAAGAGAGTTAGATTAAAAGCGAAATTAAAAAAGGAAAAGGAAGATTTAGTTTGGATTAATCTAAGGGAAGCAGTAGCGCATGGTAAGATCCGCAAATTTTGGTCCATAATCGGGATGGGATGTGGCAATAGATTAACTCCTTGCCCAATCCCTATTACCGAAGATGTTTGGTCTGCCTATATTTGGGATCTTTATGGGGGGTATGGTACTTTAGTGGATACTAGCCTCCCCGATGTATTCACCGACGGAGAAATTAAGTATCCATCAGAGGAAACAATAGTTGCGGCCATAAAGAACATGCGCTCGTCCGGTGCAATGGGGCCGGACGAACTCCCCATGACGGTTCTGAAGCAGGAGCCCTCCCTCTGGAGTAAAATACTTTATCCTCTATTTAAATCCTGTTTTGATTCGAAGAAGGTTCCAGCATCCTGGAGGGGTAGTATCTTGGTTCCTATCTTTAAGAAGGGCTCAAGGGATATCCCTGGCAATTATCGTCTGATTGCTCTCCTCGACTCAGTCGGTAAGATCTTTGCGAAGTGTCTTTTAAATCTACTTTCGGACTGGGTGGAGGAGAATAATATTTTACCACGCGAACAAACGGGATTCCGTAGGGAGCACGGCACTCTAGACAATCTGACCACCCTTCATGTGATATTGGACAAGTATACGCAGGTGAGAGGAGGAGTTGTGTATGCAGTTTTTATCGATTTCTCCACAGCGTTCGATAGAGTGGATCGTAGAACACTGTGGAGAAAATTATCAACTCTTGGAGTACCCCCATACTTGTTAGAACTTGTTCGCATATTACATACGGATACTTGGTGTAGGGTGTTGCAGGGGGAGAAAGGGGTCTCTCTGACCGTATCCCTTCCTTAAACGGCCTGAAACAGGGTTGCCTTTTGGCGCCTCTGCTATTCTCCCTATATACGCAGGATTTACCTGCAGCCGTATCTGTCTGTGAGGGCATTGCCCCAGTGATAGGGGGGGCCTCCATTTCCTGCCTGATGTATGCCGACGACATTCTTGTTTTGGACTTAACACCTAAAGGTTTGGCAAATAGGTTGCAAGCACTCCATGCCTTTGCAGTTTCCCACTCTATGAAGATTAATATATCTAAAAGCAAAATCATGTGCCTAGGGGGGAAAAAGTTGTGCCGTTCGGAAAATTTTGGGTGGACCATTGGCGGTCAAAAGTTGGAGGTAGTCAAAACTTACACCTTCTTGGGAAAAATTATTGCGGCCAACCTGAGCGAGAGGCCTCATATTGATCATTGTTCTCGAAAAGCCCTCGCACATGGTAAAGGCATAAATTCACTATACGTAGCAACCGGTAAAAGACATTTCTCTTGTATGCTTGAGGTTTATAGGGCTAAGATCCCTGCTACCCTTCTTTATGGTATTGAACTCGTTGAGTTAAAACTCTGGGATTTCTGCCACAAAACTGAAGGGAAACTCTTAAGATCCTTGGCTTCATTAAACACCAATTGCTCTTTGGCAGCTTGCAGACTTGAGTTTGGGCTAAGGAGCAGTTGGGTGCAGGGATTATGTGCTCTGGTACGTTGGGTGGCCTCACTTGCCAGAGCAGAACCGGGGACGATGAGAGCTCTACTTAAAAGCGAATTATTAGGCAACTTTAAAGAGTTTTCACAACTTGTAAAGAATTTCAGAAAAGCGGTGACTCTTCTGAAACTAGATGAAAGTACTCTGTTCCAGCTCTCTCGAGCGCAACTAAAAATCCTGCTAAAACAGGCATCTTGGGAACTAGGCTTTCAATTAGATAAGAATGAAATACAAAGAAAAGGGGGTTGTGATCTTCTTATTAACTCATATGTTGCCAAGAAAGCCCAAGCCTACGTATTATGGAATATACCTCATGGCATTAGAAGGTTGTGGTTCCTCATTCGTCATGACCTATTACCATTAAATGTACTTCTATCCAAATGGTATGGAACATCTAAAATGTGCAATTTTTGTAACCTAAGTATACAGGATCGTATTCATGTTTTGTTGATTTGTCCGGCACTTCGCACTTTGCGCCTTAAATGGCTAAAACCAATTTGCATCCGCTTGGGTATTTCCAATGTAAATATCTTCCTACAATCTTTATACTCGCCCTTAAATGAAATGTTCTGCTTCTACATTTTTAAATTTTTTAAAGGATTTTTAGATATTTATTAATATGTTATCTAATTTAACTTGTGTCAGCCTCTTGTGGTACTCTTGTTAATGGATGATTCATGGACTTGTATAACATATGTTTATGGAATATTATGTTTGAATTTGTAGTTATCCTTGAACATGTTATAAGTGTTTTCTTTTTTTTTTATGTGGCCCTCTACGAGAGCCAAAACATAAATAAATAAACTTTGAACTTTGTACAAAACCTTTGAAATTCACTGAAAAACCATAGGTTTCACCTACGTTATAGTTAAAACTTAGCAATTAAAAAACCTTAGAAATTCACTGAAAAAAACATAGGTTTCACACATGTTATAGTTAAAAAATAGAATTTAAAAAACCTTAAAAATTCATTGAAAAAACCATAGGTTTCACACACATTATAGTTAAAAATTAGCATTTAAAATATCTTAGAAATTCACTGAAAGAAACCATAGGTTTCACACATGTTATAGTTAAAAATTAGCATTTAAAGAACCTTTAAATTTACTGAAAAAACCATAGGTTTGACACATGTTATAGTTAGCTGGACATTTCACTCATACAAAACCATTGAAATTCCCCCGTTATAGTTAACTATAACTCGCGTACCGACAATGCACTGTTGATGATGTCACATATTACATCACTCAAGACATGGTCAGTGACATCACTCATGACATCACTGATGACATCTCAAATGATATCACTGATGACATCACTAATGACATCATCCAGTGAATGTGTGTCTTTCTTAAAAAAAAATATTTTTTATATATGTATATCTAAAGGTCGATGCAAGAATAAATGGGTAAATAAGTATCATGGTTTTGTATGAGTGAAATGTCCAGTTAACTAACATGTGTGAAACCTATGGTTTTTTCAGTGAATTTCAAAGGTTTTTTAAATGCTAATTTTTAACTATAATGTGTGTGAAATCTATGGTTTTTTCAGGGAATATATATATATATATATATATATATATATATATATATATATATATATATATATATATATATATATATATATATATGTACCAAACAAAGCACAGGTGCAGCACTCAGCAGCGTGAAACCGGCCACACCAGCGTACTTCAAAAACCTTTATTCCAGGTAACACAGGATGACGCGTTTCGAGGTAAAGCACCTCTTAATCATATGCACAGTTTCAAGGGTGGGTTTGTTAGCTATTTCAAACGTAACTTAAACATTGAAGAAGGACCAATGTCCGTTCACTTAAAGAGGCAGTCTGTTTTATGATTTTCAACAAATAATATTCCGTTAAGGTATGAGTACTTGCTTCATTCTTTTATTCTGTTAATACGAAAGTCTCATTTTATATACTTTAAAGTTCACCTTAACTTGAATATATATGTATATATATATATATATCGACACACAAAGTGATCCTTAGCCGCACGAGAGCGCTCCGCAGCGTGTGCTCTGCCCAGGGGTCGGATCCTGACCCAAGACGAATTTTGAAATACAAAAGAGGCGGCACAGCCAGGGTACTTTTCAGCCTTATTAATTTACTGCTTCACCCCACCATTATATATGTATATACATGCTATTCAAACAGACATAAGCCCCGTCCATAACACAATAATGTTTTCAGACACTACGAGAAATGAGGAAGCAGCAGATGTCTTTAAATGCAGTCCAATGCAGGGTCCTGACAGAGCTATATTTTCAGCGATATTCATGCATTGCGGCCGTTTTTTATCGCATTTGCGATAAACCTTGATAATAGCAAGGTTTATCTGCGATAATTTTTGACGATGCTTAGCGTTAAAAAATTCGTTGCTAAGCATCGTTAGCGATAAATATCGCTTAACGTTGGTAATATGCCCCGTGATTCCCAAACTGTGCACCGCGGCTCCCCAGTCCGCCGTAATTAAGTGCCAAGGGCACAACGCACACTAGGATGATCAACCGTCCATAAATTCCACGAACGTCACTACCCTGTTATGTGTAACTGTATCCATCTCAGAGAGCTGCGCGCTCCTCCCCTGTGAGAAGGGTGACAGCCCTTACTGGAACGGCCTTGGATTTCACTGCTACAGGAGCACTCCTCCCGCACATTGAATTTCTCTATGGAACTTATTGGCACTTACTGAATGAGAATATGGCAGTCAAGGTTTTTTAAAGCAGATAGCGCTCTTCCTGCCTCAACGAACAGAAGACATTATCTTAGATAAAAAAAATAAAACCACCAGCATGCCATATTAGAAAACACTTCCTTTAAAGAAGGCTATGAAAGAAAATAAAAAAAACAGATTAACGTTCTTCCATTCTCTCATGATTTTTAAACAGCAGTATTTTCATTAATATATTTAACAATGCCATGGTTACTGCTTTTGTACTTAAAGGAACTAGCACCCATTGTCAAAGCCAATAGTCTTTGCTTGTTCTTTGTGTAAAGATAGTTGCTGTTCTACATATCTGCATGCAATCAGACATACAACATAACACCAGTCGAGCACAACACTATGCTAGACGCATATTTGTAACTTAGGTGTTTTAAACTGCCCTCGGAATTACATCCAACACATCCTTTGAAAAGACCCCTCCATTTTTTTTTTAACAGTGCATAAAGCCATGTAAACAACACCATTTTACAGTAACCTGACATCCTATTACTGGACATCATGTATAACTGATAACTTCTACCTTTTCAGTCTGCCTATGTACGGAGGCATTGTAAACTCTCACCCACCGCACCCCACCCCTTGCTGTAGTTTGTTCTTCACAGGCCTCTTCTCCCTACAACTCTGCAGAGAAAGACTCAGGTCATAAACTACAAAGCTGAGTGAGTAAATACATTTGGAATGTCTAAATGGCTGGATCGATTATTGAAAGAATGAATAGATGAATGAAAAGAGAATAGTTACATAATCAAAGAAAACATGGATGAATAAATGAATGAGTGTAAGTATAGATGAGAGAAAAGATAAATAGATGGATGTATGGCTGGAAGGTTGCATAAATGGCTAGAAGAATGGATAGATATGTTAAAGGATGGATGCATGAGTAAAAGACCACCTGATGCATCAGTGATTTAGTGGATGGATGTGTGAAAGGATAGATAGATAAATAAGTGAACGGGTAGATGATGGGCAAGTAAATGTGTGGATAGATAAAATGATAAGTTAAAAAGTAAAAGAATGGATAAATGAAAGGGTGATTATAAAGATTAATTAGTAAGTGAAAGGGGGTAGATGGACAAAAGCATGGATACATCAGTGAAGTAAAAGGGTGGATGGTTAAGACACCGAATGGCTTGATCAGTGAACGAATGATTGGATGAGTGAAAGAATGTGTCCCAATTACTTTAGGAAAGGTAACAGAACGTACATACCATCTACCAACCGTTAAATAAAATGGTGCGGAACCACTGTAAACTGCTGAGTAGGTCAATGAAACCACAGGTGAACATTGTTTATGAACAACTGTCCAGAATAAAACCCCCTTCATAATATGCTCCAAAGTTCTTTAACACATATCATTTACCTGCAATGTTTTGACACATCCGCATTAGTGAACTGACTCACTGAAATGTTGCTGATTTCTTAAATTAATTTTTAAGAGACTCCTTGTGACCGTACAGCCAATCCTCCATGGAACTTCACACATTAAACAGAACAATGGTATGACCAGGATACTCAAAAAAATGACACAGTGATGAAAAAGTATTTTTATTTTTTATACTTACCTAAGAAATAGTAATAAAGAAAAACTTAAAATCTTTAAAAGATCATGGTATCTGTTGAAAAAAAGTAAAAATGAGGTTATAGTGTCATTTTATAACACAAAACAAAGTAGAAGTGATTGAAACAGAAAGTGAAAGAAAAGAAGACTGAGGGACAGAAAAAGACCGAGACAGAATTATTTCAAAGAAATAATAGCACTCAAAGAATGACTGTCTAAAGGAAAGTAAAGTGAGAGACAAAATGAGAGTATAATTAGTGATAATACACGAAACAAACAGTTTGTAAAATAAACAGACTAAGAATACTGAAATGTCTTAAAGAGATAGATAAAATAAAGGAACAACACTAAGAGAAACAGAGTGAAAAAGAACGAGTAACAGAAGTTGAATGGAATAGAAACAGATATGGAGTGTAAGAGAGACAGATAAAGAGAAATAAAGTAAGGTGAGAGAACTAAACTACAGATTTAAGTTTGGAAATTGAGCATAATTAATGAAAGCAGAGTAAGGGAACACATTGTAAGGAACAGTAAAACAAAGAAATTAAGATTCAGGAAACAAAGGTGATAAAGAGTCAATAAAGGTGACTCAGTATAAAACAACATAAGTAACAAACTGAAGAGTTAGATAGACTGAATAGAATATTAACAGAAAACATGTAAGAGAAACTGCATAGAAAATTAAAAAAATGCAAAATGTGCATGAGTTAAAGGGAATAAACATGTCTAAACACCACTAACAAAGGAAGAGGATGAAACAAATAAGGATAAGAGAGAGGTACACAAAACTCCCAGATATGATTAGTTGTACTTACCTTAAAAATTCAATATCTGTGGAAGACAATAAAGAAATCTGTTATAATACATATTTCTAAATCCAAAGTAACAAAATAACTTAGACAACATATTAAATGGTTTATTTTTGCTGTCCTCAGATAAATTGAATTTCACTATAAATAGGGATTTCAATAGTAATCATCATGTGACAGCGGGAAAAAAAAACACAATCAAAATGATTGTGTTTAAAAAACCCGTACAAGATCTCTATACATACTATAAATACCTAGAAAAAAACATGTCTTAAATGTTTTTCTCTAATTCGCAATTTCTTTAGTAAGCACAGCACATACTCCACAATTACAAACTAATTAAAGTATACCAGTAACTTTTAATTTTCTCTCAACAAATAACCGTGCAACTATGTTCTAGAAACATTTATCTCAAGTCCACATTTAGATAACTCAAACTTTTCCGCGTGGCCAAATAGTACGAGTTAATTCTTTTTTTTTAATACCTCTCAACAAACTTCCGAATAAGTGTGTTTTAAAAACATTTATCTCAATTCCACATTTTGATATCTCATTTTTTTTCCGCGTGGCCAAATAGTATGAGTTAATTCCAACATGTCCTGTACCATAAACATTAAGGAAACCTTACCTGATACTATCACTTTGCCACATAAAAGTTTCATTTCTAGATTTGAACACCCTCAATCACATGCTATTTCTAAACAACACAGTTTCATATCTTTACAGAATTACTCTGACTAGACCAAGTAATTTCACTGAAATTTTGGTTCCAAAAATATCAGATAAGAATTTCTTAACTCAGAAGGCAAACGTTTCTTAAAACTTAATTGACTATCATTGCATAGCATCCAACCAGTTGGACACTTCAAATAAGCTATGTAATGTCCTGATGATATTGATGGCCCTTCATGAAAAATAATTGCTACAGTTACAAATGTTCTTCTAGAAATAGATATTTGAGAAGCCACAACATTTTTAATTGAAGTTGACAATTTACTTCTATCAGCTCTGCATCGTTGAAGCATTAAAATTACATACTGTCCATATCTGTGGATAAATAAGGTTGATAACATTTCTGAGTTACATTGAGAGCAGACCATGTTCTGATGCGCATCTTTAACTAGTTTATTAAAGGACACTGTTTTACAATCTGGTAATGTTAAATATATAAATCTTTTTGTGTGTATGTCAGTACTACTTGTAAATAAACAATTATTGCAAATATGTTCCCATTTATAAGATAGGCCAAAAAGACTATCAATACCTACACCTTCTTCTTCCAAAACTGTAAACATATACATAATACATTCCTGACAATCTTGCTGAATATTCTGAGAAAATTGATTTACTCCTGCACATATGTCCAAAACATTCCTTACTTCTGAAACACTTGCTACTTCACTATTACCACTGATACATTTTTCAAACACAGAATTTAAAGAACAACACAATGTTTGCTCCTGATTTTCTCTAATCTGTTGCTGTAAACTTTTTAGAAAAAAACACATTAACCACTACATTTACATAGCAGTGGACACCAGACCTATTTTCAAATTTAAATCCAACAATCTCTGTAGTACTAACCTTTTTCTTACTCCTACCAATGACAGTCTCATCTTTTTTTCTTCGTTTCTCTACTACTTTAGTACATTGTTCCTCAGTTCTCCTTTTCTGACTAACTATACTCTTTTTAATTAAAGGATATTGAGGTAAACTTGGAGCATATTCTCTTCTTAACATATTATACTCCTTCACACATTTTAAATCTGCACTAATCTTTGTCTCATCAAAATCAATTAGATAAAGTCCAGATAAAGTTCTAACTCGTGATGAAGCAACATATGCCATACCCTCTTTGAATACACTGTTTCCAATATTTACCAAAGCACAATCTACACTTAAACCTTGAGATTTGTGAATAGTCACTGCATATGCCAAACAAATTGGAAATTGTTTCCGACGGACATACAAGTCTTTCACAAGTAAAAAACTACTTGAACAGCGACTAAATTGTTGAACTTCCTCAATTCCATCAAATTTTATTCGTAAAAATTCAATCTCATCTCTATTTGGGTAATTTACAAAACCAACAATATTACCCATTGCTCCATTCACCAAACCTCTTTCTACAAGTAAATTTCTCTGTAAAATAATCCGACAATTTAAACATACATACAGATTCTTCTCTAAGCCAGCAGTTTTAGATATAGATTTCTGAAGAGTATCCAATTTTAACTTTAATTTTTCAGACAAAACAATAGTACTTCCTTCATGCTCTATTTTATCTTTAGCTTCCAGTTTCTTAATTTCTTGATTTTCCAACTTCAACATTTTCTCATTGAAAACTGAGCATTCTTTTAGAGTTGGCATCAAGCATATGACTGACTTATCTTTTACCTCTTTACTATATATTTTCTCAGGTACAATATCTTCATTGGGAAACAACTTACAAAGTAATCGAGTTCGTAGAGTTTCTTTCGCATCTTCAGTTAGTTTTCCAATCCTTATATCTTGAAGAATATTTCCATATTTGGTATCCTTTGCCTGTCGCATATTTTGAATCAGTTTAGTATATTTGAAATGTGACCATATATTAACATTTCCAATACTACCAAGACACTTTCTGGTGTCTTCATGTGTAACAGTTTCAAATACAGATTGTCCTTTCACAGGAGTTAGTTCAGTAGATCTCCAAAAACTATGACATGTTTCCCTCCAAATAAAACATCATAGTCAGTTTTAAGTATCTGCTGCATTCTTAAATGTACAAAAGCAAGCATTAAATTGCATACCATGCTTACCTCATCAATAATGAGAAGTTTCATTTCTTTAAGAACTCTAGAAACTTCATAACAAGCGTCTCCAGATAGCTTGTGATATTGTAATTTATTTTCATGTTCAACTGGCAGCATCAGTAAGCGATGTAAAGTAATACCTTTAATATTATGTGCTGCCAATCCAGTTGGAGCAGTAACAACACAAGACAGCGGTGACTCAGTTCTTTGCTGTAGATATGTAGTAATTCCTTTTATAAGAAAACTTTTCCCTGTTCCAGCTTCTCCACTTACATATAGTCGAATAGGTTCAAATGACATACATGAGCATTCTTTTTTGTCATGACGAAAACCATGCTCAATGTGCTCTATCACTTCGTCATATATCTGTCTTTGCTCAAGATTAAATTCCTTCTCCAATTCTTCTAAGTTTATTATATCCTCTTGAGCTTGCTGCATTGCTCTTTCCACCTCATCCATGGCAGTGGCTGCTTCATTTCGGATAATTGGTTCTCCCAGTGGATCCTGACTCAACGATGCAGAACTTTGAGTGTCTTGTGAACTTTCTCTAGCAATCTCCGCTGCAATTGTTGCTTCTTGCTCTATTTCGTCGTTCAACATTTTGAGATAATTACTAAAAACAGGACATTCTATACTACTTTTTGATGCGTTAAAGGAATCTTCATAACTAACGAAGTCTCCAAGTAGTTCCTCTTCAGTACGCCATGGTTTAAAGAGTTGCAAAAGAGCTAAATGGTAAAATTCTCTTTTGTCTGGATTTTCGCAACTCAGTTTTCGGTGATGAATCAGATGTCCTTTTCTTTGTTTCACCAGACATCCTTCCTGTCCAATCACAGCGTATATACCTTTTTCAACATTCTCTCTAATATTCCTTTTAAAAGTGTATTGTTCAAGTACTTCATACAGACAAATATTTTCAAGCAGAGTACTTCTATTTGGATAGTATGTATCCAACATATTTCTTTTCAGAATGTCTGTACTGTTTGGTTCTTTCAGTGCTAAATATTCAATTTCTTGCACAGTTTTCAAAATACGGTTTCGTGTTCCTGCAAGACCTAAACTCACCCACAGGATACTTCGAGATTTCGCATAAAGACTTGCTGATGATAATCGATCACAACATTCATATGCTCCAATTTCTCGATGAGATAACATCTTCAAACTGTATGTATACAATTTCTTGCTTAGGCTCTTTTCATGAGAAATATCTTCCCACATCTCCTTCAGTTCCGTCTTTTCAGATTTCGTGATGTAAGACGTTACATATCGAGCCACAGCAATAGAGTTGTCCGCAACATATTGTATATCCATGTTAGCATTCCACATGGTCAAAATGACAGGGTTGTAGTCATTTATATATTTTGACTCTTCACCTCTTCTTAAATTGTATGTATTTTTGGGTGATCTTCTTGTGATATTATGTCGCAAAGATTATATCAAATCAAATTGTTGACTCTTCCTTTTGAAAGCACCGGTCGTGCAAATCCAAAACGACATTTAGTATAGAATGTATCCTTTGATTTGAATTTTCTCAGACAATATTTTCCACAACGATGTTTTTGAAACCGTGACACTTTTCCTCTTAAGTCCTTATCAGTTGTACTGTTAGGTATGTCACAAGTGGCATATTGTTCAATAAAGGACAGTACAGTGTCATCGGAGTCTTTTCCAAATTTGGGAGAATCCTTGATCCATAGTAGCATATGAATATGAGGAGAACCTCTTGCTTGATACTCTTTTCTCCAGAAGAAATCCAGAACTTCACCAAGCGGTGGATTTTTCTTGTTTGTAATAAAAGACATCATAGCTTCAAATCTATGATTAAAATATCTACAAACATTAACCGGATCCAACAAACACAATTCTCCTGGTGTCTTGTAGTTTATATTTTCAATATTTGCATTCGCCTCTCGAAGAAATTCAAGTAAATCTTCCCAGGCATACTCTGCACAGCTTAGAGTTAAAAACCATGTTGGTGCTCCTAAGTTTCTTAGCATGCATTTTAAATCTCCATGACGACGGTACCAATACTCATTAGTACCACGCTGACATGCCATTAAATTAATTAGGTGAGAATCCAAAACACTATCTTTCTGTTGCACTTTATCCATAAATTCCTTTGCTGAAACATTTTGCAGATGCACTCCACTTTTTAAGATATGGTTTACTGCATAAGAAAGACCAGATAAGTCACTCTCAAACAGAAGATGAAACAAATATGGAATACATTGACGAAATCTTGGATCTTCTGCATATAATCTTGTTGTCCGGTACTCAGATGCAGGAATCTGCATAGGTCGATCATCATATCGCGCACCTTCACCTGTTGGGAATAACTGTGGGAAACAACGACCTTCCAAACTTTCTTCCCATACACTAATAGGACTTCCTTCTGCTTTTTTCATCTGAAATAACTCAATAGCATTCCGGATTGCTTCTTTCGAATGCAGTGGATGAACACTGTAATGTTCATAAATTTCTTCAGTTCTGGACAAGTCGACTTTTTCAATTTGTCCAATAGACAAATCATTATCCTCTTCTTCACTTACCTCCTCTTCTTCTACATACACATTTTTATAGTATTTAATATATTTGACTAAATACAACGTTGCCTTTTTGACTTTCCTAACATCCACTAAATCTTGCCAGATTTTCTTACTCTTTGTAGGTACACCATTAACTAGAATAACTAGAGGTTCCTCTTCTACATTTTCAATACCAATTGTCTCCATATTTTTTTTTAAATCAAGTGGCAAATATACAACTCTACCCTTTAATCCTCTTTGTAAATCTGAAGGATTTAATTTCCCAGTCTTAGGCTCCATACGAACAATAGCCTGAAAAGGATGTACACATTGAATCAGAATAGTCTCATAAGTATTTAAATCCTTCAGTTCCAATGGAATATTTATCAACTCAAGATTATTATATACAGCTCTGGCAGGCATTCTATTTTCATTTAATTTATTATAACAATATTTACAAATACGTTGCTCAAAACCCAAATCAAAATAGTTTTCTACCAGCAAATAAGTCGCAAACTCTCTCCACTGAGTATTATCTTCATCTTCACTTTTTAAATATAAATCAACTAACCTAGTTTGACTTTTGTAATGAATGCGTCGACAACACACACAAGTTAAATTTGGTTTTTCACCTGCAATCACCTTAAACTTTGTTATTTCCTGTTCAAATTCTTCAGTATTAAAACGTGCAACATTTTCTAACACATTTCCTTCTATAACTATATCAGTTTCTACATTCTCTTCATTTCGAGCAAAATAATTTACCTCAATTTCTGCACAAATATTCTTCACATCCAATGCACATCCATGCAAAAGAGCACTATTTAACTCTTTAAGTTTAAGTGCTGGACTTTTTGCATAATACATCTTTCTAACTAATTTTCTCATTTTGGTATGATGCACTGCTAACATCCTGAAGTGATGAAAAACACTCTGGCATATTTTTTCAGAAAGACAAGCCAGAGAATGGCCTTGCAAACCTGTTTTTTCTCTCACCCTGCAACAATCTAATTCTTGCAACATTACAATTTTTTTTTTAGACTTTCCTTACTGTACTTACGTAAGAAATTGCGAAAGAAATCAATTGAATCCTGTCGTACACTGCAAATACTGCTACAATTCAAACTATAAACAGGAGCATGAACACGTCCCTGTAAAACTTCTCCACCTATTTCCCCTTCTGGATTTCTGACCTCAATTTTCTCTTTCTCAATAGGACAGCCATCCTTCACTTCATACGCTGGACCACTGGTGTCAACTGCATGCAACAAGTCGTTACTTTGAAAGTAACTCTCTTCATTAAAAAATGGCTCAGAATTTGAAGTATGCATCCATTTACCAGAAAAGACTTTACAAAAATTAGTTCTATTTATGTGTCTCTTCCATTTACTCTTAGCTTTTAAAACTCTGATTGCCTTATTTAGTGTATTTATTCTGTTAAGCACTAAAATAAACAATTTTTTTTTGTCTTGAACGCATCATCCACAACTTCCTCTATATATTTTTTCTTCTTATAAAAAGCAGATTTCCTTTTAGAAACTTTTTCCTTTTTCAATAAATTCAAAACTACTCTCTTATGAAACATACGTTTCCTTATTTCCGCAAACTGATTAGTACGTCTTTTACTGTACATACTTTCCTCACCACTGATTTAAGACACAATTTTCTTTTTTCTTCCATTTCTCCTTCTAGATACTGAAAACTGTTTTTCCTTTTCAACATTATCCAATTGAGTTTTCCTTTGACACAATTTTTTCCAAAAATCCTTGCTGCTCTTACCAGTAGCACTCTTGTTTTTCTCCGTCCTTTGTTGATTAGATAAATCTTGTGCTTCTTTCCTCTTCAAATGGTATGTCTTTTTATACAGCTTTCTTTTTTCATTTCTGGTCGGCATAGTGATTGATGTTTGTGATATAAATGACAATCTGTTTGGAAAAAATGTAAAAAATATTATAGACCCCTACTACCATATAAATTACAAATAATAACCACTGCTTGATTTTATAACTACAATAAAGTCAAAGAAACAGTCTCTGGTCACAGTAGGAAATCCTATAGTGAATATTGTTTCTAAATGTATGACACTCCATACCTGTGTTATCATTATACATGTATTTTATGAATGTAATTTTTCAGGCATATAAGTACTATACTAATATTCAAGCATTCTAGGTGTTCCTAATGCTTTTTTTTTTTTTTACTTTAATCTGTTACACACCTCATCAAAACTTTTACTATCATTCTCTAAAAAGAGAATACCAATGAATAGTACATCACATTTTTTTTTAAACAAAAATAATTTTATTGATTTAATAATTCATATTCCAGAAGCACATGTAGCATCATTTCATCGGATACTTCATTAATATTATTTTCTTCTTGCAAATTCTCTTCTTCTTCCCCTTCTACCATTTCTAAGTATGAACTATCAAAACAGCAGTCCCAAAACTCCTCATTCTCTGTTCCATTGTCCTCTTCAAATATTCCTTGTAATAATTCTTCAATAAGTTCAGTTGCCATTTAGAAATGGACATTTATATTTTCTGATGATTGTTCCATTTTACTACTTCTTTTCTATCTTCTGTGTCCTTTTAAGAAAATATAAAGACAAAATTATATCTTTCTTATGATTAGATGAGCAAAAATTACCTTGACTAGTCTTTAAACTACATACATTTTCATACTTTTTAAGACATTAACTACACAGATTAAGATAGCACCTTCTATTTATTTTAGAAAGAAACTGACACTTTGATCCTACACATTAACAGTATTCCTTTTAATTTTTGTAATTGAAATTCTGCTGTAAAAACACATTTCAGTCTGAAATTTGTTTTCAGGATTTGTGTGCTGTACAACTATTTATACCCTTTCTAATTTATTTGTAGGGATCTATTTTCTGAGTTCACCACTACAAACTGTAATTCTAACTGTATGCAAACTGAAGGAATGACTCACAATATACCAATTAAAATATTCACTAAACAGATTGCTACTTCCCACAAAGACTGTTGCTTTTACCTTTAAACAGCATACTCAACATGTAAATTTCATCTAATGTAAAACATTTCATCATAACCATATGAAACCACATTCATCCGCGACTCGTGGAGGAAATTATGTTGGGGCAGGGAGACAAGGAGGAGGAGGTGTAGGGTGGAGGGACCTTATAACCTGGATATAGATAATTTCTAGTAAATACATAATTTAATTATTGAAATGAATTTTGTAGTGCGCACTGCATTGCAAAATTTTGATGCTGTGTACACTACAAAATTCGTTTTATTAATTGAATTGTATACTTACCTGCAATTATCTATATCCCAGATTTTAGATCTCTCCACCCTACACCTCCCCCTCCCTCCCACCCTGCCCCACCGTAAGTCCCTCCACGGCCTCCGACTGACCACATCATAATACACCTGTGCAAATGCATATAATAGAGTGCAAATAGATAGTACAGTCACAAAAATGCATCAGAAATGGCCATCACGCCAACAGCCATATCATAATAGACCTCTATAAATCAAGAAAAATGACTGTACACAAATGATACAGCATAAGTTAGAGAGATAATGATGACTTAGCAAAAATTAATCCACGTGAACAGCAAACTCTTACAATCAAAGAATAGATTAACCCAAACTGCATAGAAAATAACACATGCACACGGCCCATAAAAAGATAGTACCAACAAACAATGGAACCGTATTTCAAAATACATATGTACTGCAAGCTGGTACAGACATGTTTAAAATACAAATTAAAATCCTCCTGCAAAAGAGAAGCAGTGCGAATATTCTTAAAAATCTTGCTTAATATGCTATTCTGCACAAAAATAAATTGTAATTTAAAAAATGTCAACTCACCTGTAAAAAAGAATTTGGTCGTTGTATACTCTCACGTTCACTTCAGGTTGTTGCTTTTCAGCACCAAACACTCTTAAAAAAATAAACAACTAAATTTTAGTGAACATATTACAGACATATTTATTAGACAACATACACCCATTCTGCCAAATTTCATGCATAACAGATACATTCCCTAGTTTTCTATCCAGTATATATGCTAAAGCCTAAGTTTAATATTTCTTTGTGAAACACATTTAATTACCAAATTTTTCACCCAAATTTTTTTTAAATCAATCATCATTTACAGTATAACCTACCACACATTGCCAGGATAGTACATGCAATATTTATGATATGCACTGCTACACAACCTTACTTAGTATATTTGTTTCCTAAATACATGTACATTATGTGCAGGGTGTTTTTTAACAAAATGGCGGTCAACACTTCCTGATTTCCTCCGAATCGAATCTTTATAGACGTTAATCAGCAAATCACAATGCCGCTCACGCACAGCCGCATAAGTGACTGAAAAGGGAAAAGTGTCTACGCATTGAATGTGGAAAACCGAGAAACAATCGTGTGTGATCAAAAAGGAAACGTGGTTTGTAAATAAAATTTAATGGTGCAAAGGGTGAGGAGACATGAAGATAGTTTCAGGACTTTAAGTTTTGTAATTTTGCCTTTTTTTCAAAATTGCAAAAATTTACAGTTTGCGGAATTGTGATTTGCTGCTTAACGTCTACCAACATTCGAATCGGAGGAAACGAAGAAGTGTTGACCGCCATTTTGTTAGTGCGAGTGAATATATTCTACAGAATAAAGGGTTCGAACATGGAAAGGGGAGAAGGTACAGATTATCTAATCGGGTAGATTTTCTCAGGAGGTGCAGTATACACCCTGAACGCGAAAACACCATTTTTTTTCTTTGAAAAAAGTTACGGGGTGCGCGCACTCGATCGCATACCCCTATTTACAAGACTGACGACTACGTGGTTTGTAAATAAAATTTAATGGTGCAAACGGAGAGGAGACTTGAAGATAGTTTCAGGTCTGTAAGTTTTGTAATTTAGCTTATTTTTCAAATTTTCAAAAATGTACAGTTTGCGGAATTGTGATTTGTTATTTAACGTCTCTCAACATTCGAATCGGAGGAAATCAGGAAGTGTTGACCGCCATTTTGTTAGTGCGAGTGAATATATTCTACTGAACAAAGGGTTAGAACATGGAAAGGGCACCAGGTACAGATTATCTAACGGGATAGGTTTTCTCAGGGGGTGCAGTATAGACCCTGAACGTGAAAAGACCATTTTTTTGTGAAAAAAAGTTGCGGAGTGCGCGCACTCGATCGCGCACCCCTATTTACAAGACTGTGGACTATTGCCTTTCACACAGATTAATAGCTGCACAATTTAATTAAACCTTAATTTACTCCTCTCAATAATGTTTATCAAACTTCAACTTACAGTCCCGCTGACACTACAACAATATTCTCATACCTAAGTTTCTTAAAAATTAAAAAGTATTCCACACTAAATGTTACTCTCTTTAAAGGTTTTCCATTCCGTTACTACACTACACTCTCCTAACATCATCTCATTGCGCCACTTCTCTACTACTCATAAATACACAGTGTCAAAAATATCAATACCGCACATAATCGTTCACATCCAGGCACTACCAATTACATGACTTATTTAACAGGAAGCGCTGTAATGTTGCATGTGTTTTCAAAGGTACACCGGTACCTCCTATAATGCCGAATTTTACCTTAATACTCAGCAGTGATTATTTATTTTCAAGCAATGTGAATTACTATGAGTTTTTAAACGACAAGCCTTACTCTATAATAGTCACTCTGCATATATCTCTCTGTAAAAATGTAGTTTATCCACCCCCGCATGAGAACCTTGATGTTTCCATCTGGCCGCGAAATCCGGCCTTGAACTGAAAGTTCCATCCCCAGACTTGAACAACAGCCTTATTGTCACAAAAACAAGCTACCCGAGCATCTGTTCACAAACATATCTCATTCACTTAGCTAACACTCGCAGAAAACTGCATATCTTATTAAACAGTGACCTTCCTTTACAATTTTCTGAGGTGACTCTCATAATCTTTAACGCTCCTCCACTTCCCAGCTGGGCTATTTTTTTTGCAACTACTAACCATTGGTTTGGTGATTTTTTTGCACCAAATTATTTAAAGGCATTCTGCTACTCTTCACTCCATACACTCTCATATATCTTTCTCAACTCCCTCATCTACGACCAGCAGCTTCTACTTTTGTGTTCCTATTTTCTTTTTTACAAAATGGAGGTCCGTCCTGTCTTCGCAAACGAGCTCGAGCACTTAGAACTGTTTCGCCACAAGATGCTTGAGTACTATGGCATCCTACCACTCTCGACTTTGAGTGCATCATATGGATTATCATTTCGATTTTCCTATTTCACCTGTGTGCAACCTGTATTTCATTGCCTGAGCTGTGATTTCATGTGGGCCCTAGATTTATGTCTCTGCAACTCGGTACCTCCTGAAGTGAATTACAATCATCTCATGAATCCGTTACTTGATCATGAACAGCTTTCTTCCGACGGAGGGATTATGGCCTTTGCAGCGATACATGGAGTTCTGGGTCATTGGAATATATTCGCAGCAGCGCAAGATTTCTTGGCACACAGCTACATAGAAAAGTCACCGAGTTGTCCTCTGATGGTACTAGAGGGTCCGGTAATTAATGACCATGTATGTTCATTTCCTCTTTTCAATTGGATGGCTGACTTGTTTTCGGACGATAACAATGACTTTCTTTTAGAAGCGGTTGCCACTTACTTTGCCTATTCAATGCAAGGATGACTGTTATGCAAGCCATTGACGTCTTAACTGTTTTTTCCCTTCCTTATTTTTCTTATTATTTTTTTATTTTTATATTTTATATAAACAGACCTATTGGCTTTACTAACATTGGACATTGCAATTTCCTGCTGGTGAGATTTTTTTATTTTATGAGGAGTTAGTTTTTTTTCCACACCAACTCGATTTTGTGCAAAACATTTCATGATGCTCTAATTTCAACAAATCACTAGCTTATGTTATCCTATCTGATTTGAAATATTCTTGAAGCAAGGCTGCATAAAACATGGTTAAATATGCCCTGACAAATGTGTATAGTTACAATGACTTTTTATATCGTTTATCACCATTTTCCCTTTCTACTCTAATTTCCACCTTACACACATATGATTTTTGATTCATAACTGAAAAGTATATGATTACACTGATATTACCCTTGCTTATCAACCTGTATGTCACATCTGTAACCTTTCAAAAAATTATCTCAATACAGTAGTTGTTCTGAATACTGATTTTCGAACGTCCCTGCAGATAACATACATGCACCTCCAGCCAAGTTTTCGCTTTTGGCGCGTTTTTTATTTCCTTTCACAATACCATACAACAAGCTTGTTAGTGCTTCGTATGCAGAAAACTAATTGTTAATGAGGTGATGTTTAACCACTAGTATTTTCATATATGATTACTAAACTTAAAATCAAAAAACACCTTCTTGCATGCAATATAATTTAATATATTTGATTGCGGGGCTGTACAATATGTTTTTAAAACGTTATTCATTTTGCTTCATACTACATTTCCATCATTTGTGTTGTATGGACTAGTAACTATGCCCACTACTTTCTTTATAATATCTTTACTTGTATTAGATAAAAAACTTCACTTCAAAGCACTGCATCAGTGAATAAATAATTCAAATATATACGTTCTCTCTTTTAACCCATATTCACAACTGAAATAATGTATACTAAAACTGTATTCATGTGTTTGACGTAATCTCAGCTGTACTCAATTCATGTTTTCTTTTGTCAACCTGAATTATTCATAGTTCAACCCGCTGGCCTGCGACGCTCAGTCAAGCCTTTCTTTGCGGGTTGTGAACCATAGCATCAATCGTACCTCTGGCCAAAAAAATAATTTATTACTGTTAGCAAGCACCGCCGCAGTTCTGGCTCACTCAGACTGTTAATCACTGCTCCCCCGCTTCCACAGAGCACACGCTATGTCGTATTTCAGTACTTATCACCCTTTCATCTCCACTATACCAAACACTTCTTTGCCAGCCATCAGACAACAAAGTGAAAAACCAAAGGGACTAAGAAGTTAAACACGACTAACCCTTAGCTCTGTGGAGCCGACCGAGCGGTAATTCTGAAACTCGACATACACTAACGCTTCCAAAAACCATCTCAATTATATAAATAATATTTTCAAAACCTGCCAAGTACTCTAATGCGACTATCTGTGTCTGCCTGCAAAACAAACTTCCTCAGCCCAGACTGAACGCGCACACACACACATACACATACTAAGACACAAAGCAACTGATACGGAAAGCAGGAGTGAGATAAAAATACAGTCAAACGGCGGAACACAGAAACCTCTATATATATTCAGTCTTCTACATCAATTTATGAAGGCATATACTCCACGAACCTGTGTACAACCTCATGGTCACAATTTTTTATTTGATTGTACTGGGACACCTCTGCTTCTCACCCCAACCCCACCAGTGCATCCCTAGGCCACAAACCACACTGTAATTTTTTCCTCAAACTTAAAGTTTAAAATACCTAAAGCATTCCCACTTTTTGTCGACGATATCACATATAATCTACCATTTCTCTCTCTACCTGCATTATCTGTGTCTCTGCCGCACCTGAACGTTTCACATCTCTATAAAGAACCATTTGAATGTTAATTAGGCCTTGCACTTGTTTTACCCATTCTAAGAGCCCCTCCAGCTTTACTATACCTACTAATTACACGTTCATGTCCCCCTAGAAAAAATAATTTTTTTCGTCCCCCCCCAAAAATTTCGTTGCAGATCCGTCTCTAACTCACATTTAATTCATAGACCTAACAGTAGTGGATAGCATAAAAACATGACTGAAGTCCACTAACCTTAATCAAATTTATTAATCGTAATTTAAAATTAATAATTACAAAGAAACAATGTTTAAAAACAGTGATGTAATAAAATGGAACAGTTGTTGAAAACATATAAAACCGTAACAAAGTCAAAAATGTGGTTGCTTAGACACTGTAAGTCAAATAATCAAATATAGTGATCAAACCACATTTAACGGTACATTATAAAACAAACAGTTATACACTCACTTTTACCAATGCTTTATAAGATGTAGAACAATGATAGTAGCAAAACGATAGCCGTTTGACGGAGCTCTCAATAATACTTCTATCACTGCAACCAAAGAATATTGGCATAGATTTTCTGTCAATACATACTCATATATGTCTCTCCAACCAATCATATTTGTTCCCGCACAATTTCATAATCAAATTAACATTTCAGTTGGTTATCCTTTCAATATTTTCAAAGTCACATAACGTTCACCCTTCACCCTCTGCCTTCTCTAGCTGTTACCATGGTAACAGCTCATTCTGCACCTGGCTGAAGGCACAGGTCAAAAGTTCATATCTCAACGTTCTAAATCAAAGCAATAAGGCGCAATTCCCTGCAAACACACCTGCCTATCCACTGTTTTTTTACATTTCTTTTTTTCCACAACCAATAGAAGATTTCGTTTTAAAAAAACAGTAACATACAACGTAGTCTTCAATCTTGAGGTATAACAATCAACCAATCAATTTCAGTTTTTCATCAACACCACACCTCATACACTTTTTTATCGTGACTTTCACCATCTACTTGCCATTCCACTTCAAGAACCCATCGGAGTACTACTGCATCTCCCTTGAAAATTAAGGTTTGGCTTGTAGGACACAGTTATATTCACTGGAGTGAAAAATATGCTGCAAACAGACGAATTTCTAACATTGACTTACCAAATGTGCAAATTACGTGGATTGGCCAAAGAGGATTAAGATGTCACCAATTGATACCATTGGTGAAAACTTTTTATGCATCTCCCTGAACCTAACCTGATAATTGTGCACTGTGGTGGGAATGATCTAGGCACATTAACAGGGGTAGGTCTCGAAATGCTTCTAAAAGACACCTTTCGTCAATTGATGTCACTTTTTCCTCGAACTGTCTTGGTGTATTCCAATATATGCCAAAGACAGAAATGGAATTGGTCCAATCGACGTTGTCCACAGATTGAGAAAGCAAGGAAACATGTAAATAAATCTGTTTCTGCTTACCTCAGAGAATATAACATGGGTTCTATATACAACAACAACCTGCGTTTCAACATGGAAGGCATCTATCGGAGAGATGGTGTTCATTTCACGGATGAGGGAAATAGAATTTTCCTCTGTAACATGAGACTCTGCATCGGAACTTACTAATAAGTGCAGAAAAAACTCAATTAATGCAACAGCTCTTTTAAGAGCCACCTTACATCTAAACACTCAAACTTGTAATTTATCTACATCTTTCTTTATGTTTTTTGTTTGCTGTGCGTGACCGGGTGCGCGCACCTCGTAACTTTTTTGCAAAAAAAAACCTACTTTTAGACTTTCGGCATCCTTAATAAACCCCTCAATAAACCTACGAAATCAAACAGTCTCCACCCTACTCCCTTTGCATTCTCTCCACTATAGTTTTTCACAGTCTTGTAAATAGTGGTGCGCGACTGGGTGCGCTCACTCCGCAACTTTTTTCACCCAAAAAAATATATCTTTTTGCGTTCAGGGTCCATACTACACCCCCTGAGAAAACCTACCCGGCCAGACAATCTCTACCCTCTCCCCTTTCCATGTACTAACCCTTTGTTCTGTATTATATATTCACTCGCACTAACAAAATGGCGGACAACACTTCCTGATTTCCTCCGAATCGAATGTTGACAGACGTTAAACAGCAAATCACAATGCCGCTCGCGCACACCCGCATAGGTGCGCGCACCCGTGCGCGCCTACAGATATATAACTGATTTCAACTTTAATTTTCTCAGCAACTACTAAACGGATTTACACCATTTAAACAAAAGCGTGATCTGCGACCCACACTCTACCTTTCTACCAAATTTCTTATAAATCCATTCAGCCGTTCTAGCTGTAGCCGTGTCTAAACGTCCTATGGAAAATAACATGGGAAAAACACGTTTTGGGACCCCCCTTTTATCTCAGCCCCCACTTGACGAATCTCCCCCAAACTATCACAGAATGAGCGCAGCGGACCTAGCCATCTTCTTTGAGAAATTCGCAAACATTCGTCCACCAGGGCCAAAGTTATTCCCAATAGAATGTTGCGGATTTCCTATGGAAACTAGGTCCTAACTATAACTACCTACTGGCGACCGCCAGTAGGTAATATATATATATATATATATATTAGGTACTGGCGGTCGCTAGTAGATAGTTATAGTTAGGACCGATTTTCTATAGGAAAATCGCAACATTCTATTCCCAATAACTTTGGTGCAGATTGAAGTATCTTCGCGACATTTTCAAAACTCGTGGCCCCGCTCCAGTCTGCTCCTATCTTGAAAGTTTCAGGGAGATTTGGCAAGGGGGGGCAGAGAAAAAAGGGGGGACACAAAACATGTTTTCCCCATGCAATTTCCCATAGGAAACTTTGGACACAGCTACAGCCCGAACAGCTGAAAGTTTGGCAAGAAGGTAGCCCTAGGTTCAAAAAGATCCCTTTTTGTTAAATGGTGTAAATCCATTCATTAATTGCTGAGAAAATCAAAATTCTAAAAGTTTCGATTTCTATGGCCGTGCCGGATCCGCGCACCCTCCCGATCATGAGCTTTATGCTAATTGGCCGTCAGCACTTCAAACCAGGACGTTTTGGCAGCCATCTTGTGCCTCGGTTCTAAAGCAGAAAAACAAATGCGTAAAACACCCAAATGGGGCAGGGTAGAAACACCCTGACCATCTAGGCCTGAATAGGGGGACCCACAAGGACCCCCAGGGTCCCCCCCCCCAAAAAAACACAATTTAATTTGGCAAAATCCGCTTATCGGGCCGCGCTTCGTTAATATTGAGCACCAGGGTGGGCCAAATCCCTGGGGCAATCTATTATTGTAATAGGGGGCCCAAAGGGGCCCCCCAGCCCCGGGCACAACCACCTCTGGGGCTTTTTAGACATATGTGTGGGGGGCTCACAGCCCCCCTGCCCCGGGAACCATCACCCCCCAGGGCTATTGAAGTCATTGGGTGGGGGGATCAAAGGCCCCCCCAAGCCCCGGGGACCAACACCCCTGGGGCTTATCTGAAATATTTGAGGGGGCACACAGTCCCAGGGACAGCAACCGCCGGGGCTTGTTTTTTTAAAAAAAACCTGTGCAGGGGGTTTGAACCCCCACATGCACCGGGGACTGCCACCTTCCTGGGACTCTAAATATTAAAATAAGGGGATCTCCACCCCCAGGGGTTGTGTAAATGGTGGGAGGGGGGCCGCGGGACAGCCCCCCTCCTGTAGCCTTTTCATGGCCCTGGCGACCATCAGCCCCTAGGGTCAGCTCCTTTAGTGTCCCTGGAACCTACCCCAGGACACTGTAGTTTGCTATGGTATTTGGAACAGAGAGCAGGTAAACTGCTCTCTCTTCCAAATACCAAAGCAGATTGCTTTTCCACACGGGGAGCTGCATCTTAGCAGCACCCCGTGTGGAAAAGCAATGCCAGCTCCTGCAGACGGCAGTGAGCCGGTGGGACCGTGTGGGGATTTGGGAACCCCCACGGTCCCCAATGGAGAGGGCGTGCCCCAGGGGATCGAGTCCCCAGGGCTTTTAGTGTACCGGTAGGGGGCCATGAGCCCCCCATCCCAAATATCAATAATTTAAAAAAAAAGGAAAGTTCGGCCCCGGGGGATGGAGTCCCCGGGACCATAAACGGCCAAAGGAGGGGTCGCCACTCAGCCCCCTCCAATTAAATTAAATAAATAAATAAGGCCATTTCCTGGAGATGGGGGCTCTGTGGCATGTTTTAAGTAGGATAATTAATTCCTCTTCAATCCTGAGGGCCCCAGAGGGACAACTAGCCCACCAGCTGCTTCTAGTAAGTGCCACTGTGCTGCGTTGCAGAGAGGTGGTCCAGGCCGTGCCCCTTTTTACACCTCTCTGCACCGGCGCTTACTGGAGGTACCTAGTTGGCTAGTTTGACCCTAGGGACCCTCAGGATGCAAGGGGACTTAATCTCCCAACTTAAATTGGCCACAGGGCTTGTTTACACAGTGGTGAAGGAGGGGACGGGGCCTGAGGTGACATGTGCAAACACGCCCTAGGGCACGTTTTAAGTTGGGAAAATAATTCCCCTTCAATTCTGAAGGCCCCTGGGGGCTAACTAGCCCACCAGGTTCTTCCTGTAAGCGCCACTGCGCTGTGTTCCCTTTTACAGCTCAAATATATGTAGTTACTTATAAAGCCACTATCGAGACAGTTGTTCACCCACTAACACACCCATGCACTCACTCATTCACCCATACAGTCCTGCACACATACTGTCTTCAACACATAGAAACAGTGACACACTCTTTCAGTCATCTATGCACTAAGTAATGCTCCCCACAGAACCATACAGACACTCAAACACTCATACTGATACTCGAAAAAACCAAGTAATAACCCATATAGACACTCACCTGGGCTACTTACCAACCCATGCAGTCACCTACACACAATCACTGGATAATGCATCAGTGATGTCATTTGAGGTGTCATCAGTGATGTCAATTGAGGTGTCATTAGTGATGTCATGAGTGATGTAATATGTGACGTCATCAGCAGTGCATTGCTGGCGCGAGAGTTATAGTTAGCTGAACTAACTATAACGGGGGAATTTCAATGGTCTTTTACGAGTGAAATGTCCAGCTAACAAGAAAACCCCTAAAACATATGGTTTTTCAGTGAATATATATATATATATATATATATATATATATATTACCTACTGGCGGTCGCCAGTAGGTATATATAGTTAGGATTTTTTCTCTATGGGTTTTTTGAAAATTCTATGTCTAATAACTTTGGCGTTTGTGGACGGAATTGGCTGACATTTTCAGGAAAATGGCACATTTTGTTTCTGAGCAGCCCTTGAAAATTTGGTGGGGGTTCGTCAAGGGGGGGCCGAGAAAAAAGGGGGGTCCCAAAACGTGTTTTTAACATTGAGTTTTCCATAGGGCGGTTGGCCTCACTTTTAGCCCGAACGGCTGAATGGATTTGCACGAAACTTGGCAAAATTGTAGGGACTGGTAGCCCGATGTGCCTTTTGTAGGTCTCAATATATGTGCTCCAGTGGATTTTGAGAAATTAACGTTTAAAAAAAGATATATATCTGTAACAGCGGACCTGGCAGCGTCCCAGGACGCGTACTTTACGCGCAACGGAGCTTTGTCAAGCGAAGCTGATTGGTTCTCCGGCGTCTGTCAACATTCCAAACAGTCCGTAGCGGCCGCCATCTTGTCTCTCGGTAGGATCGAGAGACAAGAGGAGGCCAAAGCGAAGGGGCAAATGACCATAAGGGGGCATAGTACATTGTCGCTCACCCCCTAGGTTTGATGTGGAGGTTTTAAAAGGGCCCCGCGGGGCAAAAAAAAATAAAAATAATAATAATCGAACAGCTGAATGGATTTGCACGAAACTTGGCAAAATTGTAGGGACTGGTAGCCCGATGTGCCTTTGCTAGATCTCAATATATGTGCTCCAGTGGATTTTGAGAAATTAACGTTCAAAAAAAGATATATATCTGTAACAGCGCACCGCTTCGCGTACTTTTCGCGTTACGGAGCTTTGCGAAGCGAAGCTGATTGGCTCTCCGGTGTCTGTAAACATTCCAAACAGTCCGTAGCGGCTGCCATCTAGTCTCTCGGTAGGATCGAACAGCTGAATGGATTTGCACGAAACTTGGCAAAATTGTAGGGACTGGTAGCCCGATGTGCCTTTGCTAGGTCTCAATATATGTGCTTCAGTGCATTTTGAGAAATTAACGTTCAGAAACAAGATATATATCTGTAACAGCGCTCCGCTTCGCGGAGATAAAATTATATGTGTATTACCTAGCTGTTGCTAACACCAGTTAGCGACGGCTAGTAGAATATAGCGACCATCTTGGGCCCCACTTTGCATGTGAGTGATATTTATCACTAATGACATGCAAAGTGGGCATGCCAAGATGTTAGCGACTGGAAACAGTCGCTAACATCGCTATCTCCTATTATCAACTTTTGGAAATATTCGAGATAAGCGCGAATATCTCCAAAAGCTACCACCTGCCCTGAGCAGTTCTTAGCCATGTTATCCAATGGGAGGTGGATAACATGGCTAAGAGCATTAGCTCGGTAATGCATGAATATCGCTGAGTTTTCAGCGATATTAATGCATTGCGGTCGTTTTTTATCGTATTTCCGATAAACCTTGATAATAGCAAGGTTTATCTGCGATAATTTCTGACGGTAAAAAAATCGTTGCTAAGCATCGTTAGGGATAAATATCGCTTAACTTTGGTAATATGCCCCAACGTCTGTTAACGTTCGATTCGAAGGAAATCAGGAAGTGTTGAAAAACATTGTCTGCGCCATCTTGTCTTTTTTCAAATGCCACACTTTTGTCGTGCACGGCAGCCATTTTAGATGCCTTGACCAGACCCACTCTGTGCACGCTGTCGATCCTTAGCATGGCTCCCCACCCTCGCAAGCATCTCCCCCAGGCAGTGGTCACCCCCGCTCTCTGTCTTATGCATGGGTAATAAACCTCCCCCCATCTGCGCTGCTCTTCCCTGAGAATCACACCCTGTGCCCGCCCAACACCTCCCTTTCGCCCTATTCACTACCGCACCCTCTGACACTCCTTTTCCTCTGTGTCCGATTGTCCAGGCTGGTCCTAGGGTATCAGCTAGCCCTGCAGATGTAGTTTATGGCCACAGCTGTAAAGAATCACCCCTCTTCAAAGGAGTTATAGTAGATCAAGGCCCACACTCGATGAGATCCGTCACAGCAGAAGCGTTGCTATTATCTGAAAACCATCCTGTATTGTGATTGGGGAGGGGACCGAGCCTGAAGCGGAAGATTCCAGGGATGACTCTTTGTACATCAAAGTTTTTACAATTCTGTGTCACATTAAAAATATATAGCACTCCGACAAAGTAGTAAGATTATAAAACTTTAATAATTTATAAATATATACAAGAAAACAAAAATAGTAATAACATATAAACATTTTTAGGGAAAAACAACGAAGTAGCGGTCGGCTGTGCGAATAGTCCCAACGCAGCACAACGTCCAGATTTCCGGCGTGGGGCGTCGCGGGGGGTGGGTCATCAGTAGCAAACTGTTGTGCGAATAGTTCCAAGGCAGCAGAACGCGCTGAAATCTAGATGACACTAAAGTGATGTCTAGTAAGTTGCCACCCAGCAAATAACGGCATGGGGCGTCGCGCGGGGTGGGTCATCAGTAGCAAACTGTTGCGCGAATAGTTCCAAGGCAGCAGAACGATGGCACCAAGGTGATGTCCAGTAAGTTGCCGCACTGGTTTTGGTATCCTACAATGCTGCTCCGAATAACGGCGCAGGGCGCCCCGGGGGAGGCGGTGAACGGGCCTCTCCAGGTGGAGTGTCATCTGTTGTAGTGGGGCGCCCCTTTACTGTTTCAGTTGCCATTCCGTCCGTTTTTGGTCCACTGTGTCAAAAGCCGCAATTCAGCTGAGTTGCGCCCACTCTTGCGGTGCAGCGATAGGCGGCTGTCACAGGACTCTCAAAATGGCGGCAGGCTGTTTCCTTTTTGGGCCTGGTCCACTGAAATGGCCCTGGGACACCTTGGAAATCGGACGCTTGTCTGCTAGGTCTTGGACCCCATTCTCGAAAGCGTCCCCTCCGCCTTGAGAATTCATCAAAAGTTTTGGGGGCTCCGACTCCTGCAGGCTTCTGGTGGGGAGCGGCTGCCATGATTGCTCGCGGAATGACCACGACTGAGCTACGAGATGGTGGTGCTCTCATGCTGACGCCAGCTTCAGTCTGAAACATCCAGAAACAAGGTGGGGCTTTCATCGTTTGGGAAAAAAAAAAAGTTTTCATCCAATGAAAAGTGTTGTTTTTAGGTCACATGATCAAGCCTTCCATCATTAGGAAACCAAAAGTAAAATGAACCAATGAAAAGTTTTATAAACAAGTCACATGACCTGTTATGCGGCATAGGGTGTAAAATGCGGAGAAAATACGTTGGCACGTGAGGCGGCGTCAGTAGCGGACCGATGTGCGAATAGGCCGAAGGCAACACAACGCGCCAAGATCCGGATGGCACCGAGGTGGTGTCCAGCAAGTTGCAGCACTGGTGTGGCCATCCTACAATGCTGAAAGTCGGCGTGGGGCGCCCCGTTGGCACGTGAGGCGGCGTCAGTAGCGGACCGATGTGCGAATAGGCCGAAGGCAACACAACGCGCCAAGATCCGGATGGCACCGAGGTGGTGTCCAGCAAGTTGCAGCACTGGTGTGGCCATCCTACAATGCTGAAAGTAGGCGTGGGGCGCCCCGTTGGCACGTGAAGCGGCGTCAGTAGCGGACCGATGTGCGAATAGGCCGAAGGCAACACAACGCGCCAAGATCTGGATGGCACCGAGGTGGTGTCCAGCAAGTTGCAGCACTGTTGTGGCCATCCTACAATGCTGAAAGTCGGCGTGGGGCGCCCCGTTGGCACGTGAGGCGGCGTCAGTAGCGGACCGATGTGCGAATAGGCCGAAGGCAACACAATGCGCCAAGATCCGGATGGCACCGAGGTGGTGTCCAGCAAGTTGCAGCACTGGTGTGGCCATCCTACAATGCTGAAAGTCGGCGTGGGGCGCCCCGTTGGCCTGTGAGTTTGCGTCAGTAGCGGACCGATGTGCGAATAGGCCGAAGGCAGCACAACGCGCCAAGATCCGGATGGCACCGAGGTGGTGTCTAGTAAGTTGCCGCACTGGTGTGGCCATCCAACAATGCTGAAAGTCGGCGTGGGGCGCCCCGTTGGCCTGTGAGTTTGCGTCAGTAGTGGACCGATGTGCGAATAGGCCGAAGGCAGCACAACGCGCCAAGATCCGGATGGCACCGAGGTGGTGTCTAGTAAGTTGCCGCACTGGTGTGGCCATCCAACAATGCTGAAAGTCGGCGTGGGGCGCCCCGTTGGCCTGTGAGTTTGCGTCAGTAGCGGACCGATGTGCGAATAGGCCGAAGGCAGCACAACGCGCCAAGATCCGGATGGCACCGAGGTGGTGTCTAGTAAGTTGCCGCACTGGTGTGGCCATCCTACAATGCTGAAAGTCGGCGTGGGGCGCCCCGTTGGACTGTGAGATGGTGTCAGTAGCGGATCGATGTGTGAATGGGGCCGAAGGCAGCGCAACAATATTTTCGGAATACAAGACACCACTAGGCGCTGAGATTCCAAGATCCGGATGGCACCGAGGTGGTGTGTAGCAAGTTGCCGCACTGGTGTGGCCATCCTACAATGCTGAAAGTCGGCCTGGGGCGCCCCGTTGGCCTGTGAGTTTGCGTCAGTAGCGGACCGATGTGCGAATAGGCCGAAGGCAGCACAACGCGCCAAGATCCGGATGGCACCGAGGTGGTGTCTAGTAAGTTGTCGCACTTCTGTGGCCATCCTACAATGTTGAAAGTCGGCGTGGGGCGCCCCGTTGGCCTGTGAGATGGCGTCAGTAGCGGACCGATGTGCGAATGGGGCCAAAGGCAGCGCAACAATATTTTCTGATTTGAAGACACCACAAGGCGCTGAGATGCCAAGATCCGGATGGCACCGAGGTGGTGTCTAGCAAGTTGTGGCACTGGTGTGGCCATCGTACAATGGTAAAAGTCGGCGTGGGGCGCCCTGTTGGCCTGTGAGATGGTGTCAGTAGCGGACTGATGTGTGAATGGGGCCAAAGGAAGCGCAACAATATTTTCTACAATATTTTCGGAGTAGAAGACACCACAAGGCGCTGAGATGCCAAGATCCGGATGGCACCGAGGTGATGTCTAAGTTGCGGACCGATGTGCGAATGGGGCCAAAGGTAGCGTAACAAGATTTTCTGTATGGAAGATACCACTAGGCGTTGAGATGCCAAGATTCGAATGGCACCGAGGTGATGTCTAGCAAGTTGTGCCACTGGTATGGCCATCGTACAATGGTAAAAGTCGGCGTGGGGTGCCCTATTGGCCTGTGAGATGGTGTCAGTAGCGGACTGATGTGCGAATGGGGCCAAAGGCAGCGCAACAATATTTTCTGACTGACACCACAAGGCGCTGAGATGCCAAGATCCGGATGGCACCGAGGTGATGTCTAAGTTGCGGACTGATGTGCGAATGGGGCCAAAGGCAGCGTAACAATATTTTCTGTATGGAAGATACCACTAGGCGTTGAGATGCCAAGATTCGGATGGCACCGAGGTGATGTCTAGCAAGTTGGTGTGGTCATCCTACAATGCTGAAACTCGGCGTGGGTCACCCCATTAGCCTGTGAGATGGCGTCAGTAGCGGACCGATGTGCGAATAGGCCGAAGGCAGCACAACGCGCCAAGATCCGGATGTCACCGTGGTGGTTTCATAGTTGAGAGGCTCTTCATCTGCAGTGGGGCGCCGAGATCCGGATGGCACCGAGGTGATGTCTAGCAAGTTGCTGTACTGGTGTGGTCATCCTACAATGCTGAAATGTAGTGGGGCGCCCATTTACCGTTTCAGTTGCCATTCAGCTGAGTTTCGGCTGCTCTTGATGCTACAGCGACAGGCGGCTGCAAGAGGACTCTCAAAATGGCGGCCTGTTCTTTGGATTTGGGCCTGGTCCACTAAAATGGCCCTGGGACACCTTAGAACTTGGACGCTCGATTTTTTTTTCCTTTCCTGTACATGCAAAAAAAGGTAAATGCCCGGTACGTTACACGCTTCATCTGCCACGATGAACTCTCCAGAGGAACCGAAAAAAAATATAGTTGTGGTAACTATACCATGCATCGTCATATGGAGAGGTGGCACCAATTAATTATAGTGCTGCATAAAAGAGAGATTTGGAGGAGAACCCCTGACCTGCTAGTACATTCATCAAAGAAGTGGCACTGAGAGCTTCAGAGGCAAGGGAAACGGTCCCAAATATTTAGAAGAACTTTGGAAAGATTAAAATGACATGTTTAGATTGTGGTAAATTAATTTCATGTGGACAGATGAGTGTTACTCTAATAAATACAGCATATGAACATCATCATAGTCGATGGTTGGTAGAGACATTTTGACTATATCCTGGACCTGCCCGTCCTCGCCCAAAATGGCGCCGGAATAAATGGGACTCGTAACTCCTTGTTGTGTACTGGTTGCAGAACCTTGAAATCACGAGATACGTATGCAGTTTTGAAGCACATGGCGGGCGGGGACGAGAATTGATTGAATATTTCGACATCCCTATTGATATTAAGTTCTGATGTGTTATTGATTACTGTACTGTTAAAAGTTCGAATTAACGTCACCCATGGTACTTGCCCGCAAATGTATATCTAGATAATTTTATTGTAACTGGCCCTGTCGTATTTTAATTATAAAATGTACGTCCACCGATTCCGTAACTGTTAGACACCTTAGTTCTTGCAACCTAATGGCCCGCCCGTTACGTTCCTCTACAGTGTAAATGTCTATTCATCATATACGATTACAGTTTGCTCCGTGGCAGGCCCACGTGGTTATAGGCTCGTATTTGTATAATGAAATTTTCACAATAAAGTTTTTTAAAAGAAAACATGGTAGTAGTATATACATTGGTAAAGTTTTTAATAATATTCACTGTTTTAGAATCATTAAAAGGCAAGTGAAATAAAGCAGACCAATTACATGAAGGGTAAAAGGTATAATACGAAGGAATGCAGTAAAGATAAATGGTCAAGGGCTGTTGTGTTTTCTATTCCTGCAACATAAAGTGATCGATAAGAATCTCATATTCAGGCGTATCGACGACTCAGACAGCAGGTCAACCCTCTTTTGCTCAACGGCTCCGTCATGGGACGAAGAAACGCTCTTTTTCTCGAAAAAAGAATATATTTTACTTGCAGGACAGTTGTAAAATTTCCGGGAAAGTACATTAGCCTGGAACATTATAACATATATTTAAGAAAAAATAATGTTCGGAAGTAATTAAAAGCGTAATTTTTAGGTGATATGACCAAGGCTTTCATCATTAGAATAAGAAAAGTAAAATGAACCAATGAAAAGTTTTATTAACAAGTCACATGACTTGTTATGCTTACGTTACGCGCTGCGCGCCCCGGATGACTTCCGGATAAGCTAACGCGGCGCGTCATATGACGCATTACGCGACAACGCAGGTCCAGAATATAGTCAAAATGTCTCCACCAACCAGCGGTCGAAACACAACCCCTTTCAGCAGGCTAAATAGTTCTGTTAAATGACAACAGAAGGGACAGGCAACAAGAACCATCAGTCAAAGAGGGGAGGGCTAGTTCTTCTCTACCGGGTTACATTGGGGCGCTACCGGAACTGATCGAATTGGTAGTCTACAGTGTTTCTGGATGTTTCAGACTGAAGCTGGGGTTAGCATGAGAGCAGCACCATTTCGTAGCTCCGTCGTGGCCATTCCGCAACCAATCATGGCAGCCGCTCTTTATCGTTATTTTGGGCGGGGTGGGTGGCGGAGCCGAGCTGTTTTGCAGCCATCATTGTGTGGAGTTCAGTTCATCTCACTAGTTTTGTATTTGTCATGAGGGGTTGTTCCTAATGTTTCTATTTTAGCGAGGTCAAAAAGAGATCCCATTAGTGGCCTACTGATTTTGCTCGATTCCTTTTCTTTTTTTTTACACGATTTTTCGTTATCTGCAAAGACTAAACAGAGTATTGCGACTCTGTGTTTGTTTGTAAATAGAGAATGAACCAAAGAGAACTAATTCTAAAATAGTAAATACTTGGATAACAATCAATCAAATGGAGAGAGAAGCAGGCACGACGGATTACAACGGGGGCAAAGGCCTGCGTTAACTACCTTTCACTATCTGCAAAGAGAGAGTACTCCTAATAGAAATGAGGGGGGGGGGCACCATTCAAAGCAGATCAGTGTGCATAAACACGAAAATGTTTTCACTTACCACGTACTTGACATTCGACAGCTTATGATATTTGCTATTAAAAAACCATTGAAATTCACTGAAAAAACCATAGGTTATAGACCATATATAGTTAGGAATTAGCATTTACAAAACCTTGAAAATTCACTGAAAAAACCATAGGTTATAGACCATATATAGTTAGGAATTAGCATTTAAAAAACCTTATTTTACTCACACAAAACCATTGAAATTCCATATATAGTTAGTTGCACTAACTAAATATCGCGCACCCGCAATCCACTGCTGATCATGTCACATATTACATCATTCATGACATGGTCAGTGACATCACTGATGACATCACTGATGACATCTCAAATGACATCACTGATGACATCACTGATGACATCTCATTTGACATCATTCTTGTGCTAATACGATAAACCTCTTCAGACTCTAATATAACCTTAGATACACTCAGTGTATACAGACACTCACACACTGCCACTCATCCATGGAGTTACTCACACACCCAGTCAGTCATGCAAAGAAACAATCTCACCTCCATTTCTTCAACTATACAGTGAAACACACCTTACTTATTGAAACATATACTAACACATATTTACTCTCTTATACAATCCCTGATACAAGTTCACAATGATCGATACAACCACTCACTCATTCAGTGGCTCTCATGCACAGTTATTTATATATGCCAACTCTCACATGTACTGTGTTTAACATATGTACTTACTATGACATGTAGCATTGAGATATCCATTCACTCATCAATACACTCATGCACACAGTCAACTGCCCATGTAGCTGTTTCCACATGCAGTCTTGAACTCATACACCTAGTGAATAAACTGCTCACACATCTATGCATAGAGTCACACACCTTCCAGCCACCCCCACACAAACTCAATCTGCCATAGAAATACTTGGGCAACCAATTAATAACACATATAGCCTCTCGTATAGCTAATGATCAACACATGCAGCAGTTTACAGAACAACAGACATAATGATGCACAAATTAAGACAGTTTAGTCACTAACCCATGCACTCAGTGAGACACATTTAATCACTCACTCATACATTCAGTCATGCACCTACTAAATCCTTCGTCCAGACACTTATACATCTACTCATTCTTCAATATGTAAAACATATTTAAACTTCACAGAAACACACAGTCACTGGATGACGTCATCAGTGATCTCATCAGTGATGTCATTTGAGATGTCATCAGTGATGTCATCAGTGATGTCACTGACCATGTCATGAATGATGTAATATGTGACATGATCAGCAGTGGATTGCGGGTGCGCGATATATAGTTAGTGCAACTAACTATATATGGAATTTCAATGGTTTTGTGTGAGTAAAATAAGGTTTTTTAAATGCTAATTCCTAACTATATATGGTCTATAACCTATGGTTTTTTCAGTGAATATATATATATATATATATATATATATGTTTTTAAAGATTATGAATGGTTCTTTTACCCGAGATCCTGAACTCAGCAGTTATCACCTCATTATAATATTTTATCAATTTTAGCTCTATTTGCCAATATAGGCTATCAATGTGCTTTTAGATGCTGACTTGCTTTGCATTGCAAGTAACAATATTTATAGACTTGTTTTGCAGCCAGGTATTACAAGAGAATAACATTGCATTTATGCTGCTAGAAAGTCATTTTACTCTGGAAAAGGTTTTTAGATTCTACGTATTTTACTTAATATATATAGTGGCTTTTGTATTCTTTTCACAAATATATCATTATAGCACCGGCTGGTGCTATGCATTATATTTTGTTATATTTATTGTGACAAGTTTTGCCCTATTTTGCACATTACGATCAGTGTTTACATAGTCTGTCTTTCATGTTCATTGGGAATCACGTGACACGCAGGGATGGTACTTAAAAAAATGATGGCAAACTCATTTCTTTATGTGATCAAGGCTGTTGTATTCAGTCTAAACGCGTAATGACTACTTCAATGTGAGCATTTCAAATAAAAATCTCGCCAAACCCAAAAGATGAGTTTGTGCCTTTTCTTCATCGCCCCCGTGGAGGTTGGAGTCAGCAAAGCTGTTATTTGAATATATATATATATATATATATATATATATATATATATATATATATATATATATATATATATATATATACCTACTGGCGGTCGCCAGTAGGTATATATAGTTAGGATTTTTTCTCAATGGGATTTTTGAAAATTCTATGTCTAATAACTTTGGCGTTTGTGGACGGAATTGGCTGAAATTTTCTGGAAAATGGAACATTTTGTTTCTGAGCAGCCCTTGGAAATTTGGGGGGGTTTCGTCAAGGGGGGGTCGAGAAAAGAGGGGGGTCCCAAAACGTGTTTTTAACATTGAGTTTTCCATAGGGCGGTTGGCCTCACTTTTAGCCCGAACGGCTGAATGGATTTCCATGAAACTTGGCAAAATTGTAGGGACTGGTAGCCCGATGTGCCTTTTCTAGGTCTCAATATATGTGCTCCAGTGGATTTTGAGAAATTAACGTTTAAAAAAAGATATATATCTGTAAGCGCGCTCGGGCAGCGCTCCGGTCCGCGGACCTTAAGCGTACCGGAACTTCGCGTAGCTAAGCTGATTGGCTCTCCGGTGTCTGTCAACATTCTAAACAGTACGGAGCGGCCGCCATCTTGTCTCTCGGTAGGATTGAGAGACAAGAGGAGGCCAAAACAAAGGCGAAAATGACCATAAGGGGGCATACTAGATCCTCCCTGACCCCCTAGGTTTAATGTGGAGGTTTTAAAAGGGCCCCGCGGGGCAAAAAAAACAAAAACATTTTTTTGTTTTTTTTGCGTGGGGAGCGTCCGGTCCGCGAACCGGGAAGCGTTCTGGGCAGCGTACTGCAATGAAAAATGAATGATAGACTTTTCAAATGCTGTATGTTAATTGATTGTTGTTTTTGTTGATTATTTTTTATTTTCTTTATTTTTGAAGCATTTTTTTTTAATGTGATTGTGTTTCATAATTTATTAAACTTTCTAACATTTCATTGTCAGAAATTTCATAATTATCATGGAATATACATTGTAGTCTCTGAGGGTGTAAAATGTCCTCATTTGCAAGGAGGTTATCTACTGCTTGTACACATTGCAGTAGTTCATTGTTCCAAGTTTCATCGAAAAATTCAATGTCAATTTGATCAATTGTATCAATCAATTCTTGGCTGCTCTCTTGCAGGTCCATTTCAAAAGAAACTTGGTTTTCGCCTTCCATTTTGCCTGAAATTTGGATTAAAAAAATATATATTAGTAGAGATAGGGCAATGTTGGGAATAATTTTAGATAGGCATTTTTTATCAGTGAATTTATCTTTGGGCAGTGTATAGTATCAGAGTGGAAGTAGGAATATAAAAAAGTGTATGTGATTTAACGTAAGTAAATTCATAATTATACAAGAGAAGCCTAACTACATCCATAACTATAACAGAGAAGTCTCTCTAAATCTATAACTACTACAGAGGGATAGTATATATCTATCAGAAAAAGTTTACCATATTAACTTATAGTGCACAATATACTTCAGTTTTAAAAATAAAAACTTACCTTTAGAAAGGAGTTGAAGGAATTAGTGAAAATACTATTGAAATGTACAGCAAGAAGTAGTAGTCAAAATGGCTGTGTTTTCTTCTCTTCCTTTATATATATTCAGGTATATAACCAATGAAATGTCAGGTAAAAAAAATAGAAAATGAAAGTAACATTTTCATTGGTTGTCAATTCCAACACTTCAGATGTGTTTTGTGAAGTAATTTACCTCACGGTATTTAGAGAGGTCTACAGGCTAAATGGCTAAATGGAATTCCAATCAAATTTGTGAAAATGGTAGGGATTGGTATGTAGTATGAGCTAATCTATATTTGGTGAAATTGTCTCCAGTGGCTTTTCTGTGAACTACTTTCCCACCTTTTTTGATGGTGCGCTTCCTAGAGAGTGACCCGGTACGCGAACCGTTGAGCGCCCCGGTTCGCGAACCTTAAGCGTTCCGGGAGTCCACCATTTTGTGTTTCGGTCGAATTAAGATACAAGATGGAGGGCAAATAATGTTCAGAATGGGTAGAAGGGGGCACGGTAGAGTTATCTTGACCCCCTAGGTTTTCTGAGGGTGGCTGAGGAGGCTTATATGTGCGAAAAAAAAACATTTTAAAAAAAAATTTCGCGAGGTTAGCTCCCGGTTCGCGTACCGAGTAGCGCCCCAGGGAGCGTACTTTGTTGGAAATTAGTGAAAAATGTTAGAGTAAAATAATAATTGTGAGTGATCAGATGTAGGGTAGCTCTGAGAAGAGCTTTTGGGTTTATGGTACATTTAGGTACTTATAAGTAGGTACCAATGCACATTCTTAAATTCAGAGTGAAAACTCTGTTGCCCTCATCTGAGAAGTGAACTCCATCTCCTCTGTAGATATCTTGCATGTAGTAACGCAAGTTATTGTTGTACAGGGAGCCCATTCCATGGTCTCTCATGTAAGCTGAAACAGATTTGTTTACATGCTTCCTCGACTTCTCAATTTGTGGACAAAATTGGTTTGACCACCTCCATTTCTGTTTTGGCATATATTTGAATATACCAAGGCAGTCTGTGGAAAAAGTGCCATTAATTGCTCAAAGGTGTCCTTTAAAAGCATTTCCAGACCTACACCAGTCAAAGTGCCCAAGTCATTACCTCCACAGTGCACAATTAACAGGTCAGGTTTGGGCAAATGCATAAAGGTTTTCACCAATGGTATCAATTGGTGACATTTTAATCCTCTGTGGCCAAACCACTTAATTTCCACATCTTGTAAATTGAGGTTAGGTAATTTCCTGTTTTCAACGTACCTTTGAGCCCAGTGAATATAACTATGTCCAACAATCCAGACAGAAAACATGGTGAGAGAAGGTTCTCCTGCAGTCAGATGAAGTGTGGCAATGAAATGGCAGTTGAAAAAATGAGAGTTTAAAATGAAAAAAACTGTGGAGTTTCTGTGTTCATGAAGCAGTAACAGTGATTGGTGGATTTTGATTGCTGAAAACAGAAAGTTAGGGTGCACGGATGTGTTCTTTGAAAGATGTATTTTGAATGGTCAATAAAAAATCATTAAATGAAAGAATGCACTGGATATGCAGGTGCACTGAGAGTTCAGAGTTCAATTGCAACAAAGTTGTGTGAACTTGCAAACACCAGAAGTCTTCCAAGAGGTGGTTGCCATGCAGAAAAGACAGAAAGGGCAGAGGGGGGAAGGGTTTTCATTTGAAAAAAAGTGAGGGAAGAGTTTTGATTGGGTAACATGAGAAATATGTGTGAAGAATTACAGCATTTCTGTGCTTTTGATAGCTGCAGACTCTGGAGTGCATACCTTTTGCTCTGCTGAAGACAAATTGGTGTGTTTCTGAGACTGTTTTCAAACTCAAAGTATTTGCTAAGGTGAGAAAATATTTCTTTAATTTAGAGAATAGTGTGCTTTAAGGAGAAAATTATGAATTATGTGGCGCAAATTGCTTGTAAATATGTTCCCACCTGTGCATGGAAAATTTAGATTTTGAATGTTTGTGTTACATAGCCATGTTAAAAGTGACCCAACCATGCAGGAAAGGCAATCAAAAAACGCTTTTATGTGTCTTAAGGACATTTTAAGTAATTTTCCCATGTGCAGTGTTTTGAAATTATGATTTGAAAATCGTTTTTGAGGTAAAGGAATTGTTTTTAAATTTATGACAAGGACATAATGGTGTATGCTTCTTTATAAGGCAATTGACTGTCCCTGACTTTTCTCTGTGGCGCAAATTGCTTGTAAATATGCTCCCACCTGTGCATGGTAAATTTAGATTTTAAATGTTTGTGTTACATAGCCATGTTAAAAGTGACCCAACCATGCTGGAAAGGCAATCAAAAAACGCTTTCATGTGTCTTAAGGACATTTTAAGTCATTTTCCCATGTGCAGTGTTTTGAAATTATGATTTGAAAATCGTTTTTGGGGAAAAGGAATTGTTTTTAAATTTATGACAAGGACATAATGGTGTATGCTTCTTTATAAGGCAATTGACTGTCCCTGATGTTATTTTTCCCATTTTAGTGTAAGACCTTTGTCTGTGGCGCAAATTGCTTGTAAATATGCTCCCACCTGTGCATGGCAAATTTAGATTTTGAATGTTTGTGTTACATAGCCATGTTAAAAGTGATACAAACATGCTGCAAAGGCAATCAAAAAACGCTTTTGTGTGTCTTAAGGACATTTTAAGTAATTTTCCCATGTGCAGTGTTTTGAAATTATGATTTGAAAATCGTTTTTGAGGTAAAGGAATGTTGTTAAAATTTATGTGCGCCATATGCCCCCAAATTTCTTTTTTAGGGGTGCAGCAGGGTGTTATTGAGACACCCCTGCAGCTTTGGAAAAATTCCTAATTTGCGATGAGCAAATTGTTAATCGCAAATTGCACCTTCATTTATATGAGCCTCCTAGCCCATGGAAATGAATGGGTAATTTGCAATTAGCAATTTGCTCGGCGCAAATTTGGAATGGTAAAGAATCGCTATTTATTCCTTAAAATTCGCTATTTTGGAAATGCAAAATAGTTATATGATACATATGGCGGTTGATGTCTAAGAAGATAAGAAGCTTAGGGATACATTTATGATGACTGGCGCAATGAAGTTGACATCACTTACTTCATTGGTAGAGCTTTACATGTATTATGTCCTCTGTATTCTTCATCAAGCGTAACTTTAATCTGCAATCCTGAGTAGGCCTCACCTTAAACAAACCTCTGGATAGGCCACATCTTATTGTCATCCTGAATTAATCATTTAAAATGCTAGGGACAGATTTATGATAGGTGTATGCCTCTTTTGCGCCACTTAGAAAACACTGTCCATGGGGAAATGACTTAAAATGTCCTTAAGACACATGAATGTGTTTTTTTAAAACGTTTGCAATTTTTTTGGGTCACTTTTAACATGGTTATGTGACTCAAACAGTCAAAATCTAAATTCGCCATGCTCAGGTGGGAGCATATTTACAAGGAATGTGCTCCATGGGGAAAGGTCTTATAATGTAATATGGGAAAAATGACATCAGAGACACTGAAATGCCTTATAGAGAAGCATACACCATTATGTCCTTGTCATAAATTTGCAAACCATTACTTTTCCCCAAAAACGATTTTCAAATCATAATTTCAAAACACTGCACATATGGAAATGACTTAAAATGTCCTTAATTCAAAATTTGCTATTCCTTATTTTGCGATTGCACTGAAGGATTAGCAAATTTTACGATTCCTTAAATGCAATGTATCAAACAAAAAATATGTAAAAAATGATATTAAGGATTTGGAAACTACCACCAACTTCTAGTTTGTGGTAATTTGCGAATTCTTTTCAAAAAGCTTTTTTTTAAAAAAACAAAAGGTCCCATATGACGCCAACCCATGCCCTTAGGGCATGTAGGTGTGCCATATGCCCCCAAATTTATTTTTCAGGGGTGCAGCAGGGTGTTCTTGAGATACCCCTGCACGCTTGAAAAAATTCCTAATTTGTGATGAGCAAATTGCTAATCGCAAATTAAACCTTCATTCCTATGAGCCTCCTAGCCCATGGAAATGAATGGGTAACTTGCAATTAGCAATTTGCTCATCGCAAATTAGGAATGGTAAAGAATCGCTATTTATTCCTTAAAATTCGCTATTTAGGAAATGCAAAATATTTTGATGATAGATATGGCAGTTCATCTCTAACAAGATAAGAAGCTTAGGGATAGATTTATGATGACTGGCGCATCACCAGGGATGTGCCAGTCATCTTGCGCCGCTGTTCCGCCACCCATGGTGTGCTGCATTTACAATGCGGCGCAGCATGGGGCAAAAACGGCACAGATGCTTGACGCATCTGTGCCGTTAAGGTGGCGCATTGCTGGAGTTGTATCGCAAGTGCGATGCAGCTCCAGCAAGGCTCAGGGGTGCACCATCTCCACAATGTTGCGTCAAGACCTATGCCTGCTTCAAGCAGGCGCAGGGTTTTGACGCAGGTTTCTCCTATCTGATTGTAAATGCGGCACACCATGGGTGGCAGAGCAGTGGTGCACGTTAACTGGTGCATGCCTGGGGATGTGCCATTTAACATAAATCTGCCCCTTTACATTTAAGTATGTGCAGGGGACACAGAGTCGGTGAGGCTTATCCAAGGTTAAGAAGAGATGAGTCCTGTTCAGTGAAAAATTAGACATAGGCTTCACCTTCTCAGCATCGCTGGACATGGCTAAATAATAGCTGCAAAATGTTACTCTTGTTAAACAATTTTACTATTATAATCTGTGAGATTTGTCTCTTACTCTGCAACATCTCATTGTTGTTATCTTTCTTTAAAGATAAAGACAACCTCAACATGAGCGACAATCTGCAATCAGTTGATTTTGACCTCATCATTGAACTTGTAATTGAAACATCAGTGGATGTTGATCCCTTGGATGATTTAAATCCTGAGGATGAAGAAGAGCGTGATGAGGATGCAGATTTGTCCGAATTATATGATATAGGATGGGAAGCTGACCTGCTTGAGCCTTTGGAAATATAAACATTTATTTTTAAAATTTATAATTAATAAAAAGTAAAAAGGTAAACCGTTTAATTTAAAAATAAAGAAACCTTCAAAAGCAGGTTATGTGTAGTGTCTTCAATAAAATATTAAAATATGCTCATAAAATTAGATCAGATTCACATATAAAATAGCATAGGTAACATAAATATAAATGTCATTTCTTTTCTGGTATTTCTGTATTGTAAATTTGCCAACGACTAAAAAATCTTCTAATTAAAATGTCAAGTAGTGTGTTAAGTTTTTGATCACTGTTACTGATTTACTGTTTGGTAATAATGGTTAATAACATTATTTATTATATTTTTCCGCAGATTCAACTGCAGATCATTTCAAGATTTCACCATGCCTACAATAGAAAGACAGAGAAAGGCTGCAAAACGTCAAAGACAGCAGGTGAAAAAAAATACGCAGCAGTCCTCTAACAAAAAGATTTGTCAAGTCACGAAGAAAGCACCGGGTAAGAGCACAAAACAATTTATAAGAAATATGTGTAGTAAAAAAAATATTACTACAGAAAATGTTTCAGTCCATAAAACGAGAAGGAAATCAAATGGAAAGGAAAGGCCAATGAAAAATGTTACTGCTAGAGCAAGAGATAACTCTGTGCATGATAGTAGAAGGAAACAACAGTTTAGGGAGATTCGTAAACGAATGTTCCGGAACAGGATAATTGGCAATTTGTTAAAAAATATTAAGAAAGGTCAACAGAAACTGGTTTTTATAAGACAAAAAAAAAAGTTGAGAAAGTTATTGATCAGGCATTTGAAATTAAACGTAAGTTATTTATTTTGATAATCAATAGAATTAGGAAGCTAAACAAGGCAATTTTTGATTTCAAAAGAAATAGTAGATGGAAGAGAATAGTTAATCGTAGTAATTTTTGTGAAGTTTTTTCTGGAGAATGGATGCATAGTTCAAGCTGTGAGGCATTTTTTAATGAGGAGAGTTATTTCCAGGATAATGATTTGGTGCATGCAGTTGACACCAGTGGTCGTGCTTATGAAGTGAAAGATGGTTGTCCAGTTGAAAAAGAAAAACTTGTGACAACAGAGGCAGAAGAGGTGTTAGGTAATGAGGTTTTAGGAAGACGTGCTAAGGGTCCTGTGTACACCTGAAAGTGTAGTAGTATTTGCAGTGTGCGACAGGATTCCATCAATTTGCTTTGTGATTTTGTACGGTCATTTAATAAGAAAAGTTTGAAGCAGAAAATGATGTTGTTGCAAGAATTAGATCCTTGCAGAGTAAGAGAAGTGACAGGTTTGCATGGACATTCACTGGCTTGTCTTTCCAGGAGAGTATGCCAGAGTGTTTTTCATCATTTCAGGATGCTAGCAGTGCATCATAACAAAGTGAGGAAATTAGTTAGAATGTTGTATTATGCTAAGAGTCCAGCAATTATGCTTAAACAATTATGCGCTGCTCTTTTGCATGGTTCTGAAATAGATGTGAAGAATATATGTGAAGAAATTGAGTTTTGTTACTTTGGAAGTAAAGAGGAGAATGTTGAAATTGAGCAAGAAGAAGAGGGTCATGTGGAAGATAGTGTACAGGTTTCCAGTACAGATAATTTCCAGAGGGAAATTGCGACGTTTGAGGTGAAATCAAGTGAGAGGCCTAATTTCACTTGTGTGTGTTGTCGACGCACTTATTATAAGAATCAGACTAAGTTAGTGGATTTATATGCAAAAAGTGAAAGGGAAAATAATAGTGAATGGAAGGATTTTGCAACATACTTGATGGTAGAAAATTGTTTTGATTTGGGATTGGATCAACGTGTGTGTACTTATTGTTGTTGCAAATTAAATCAAAACCAGATGCCTGCTAGAGCAGTTCATAATAATCTGGAATTGGTTGAGATTCCTTCTGAATTGAAGGATTTAAATACTTATGAATCTATTTTGATTCAAAGTATCCATCCCTTTCAGGCTATTGTAAGAATGGAGCCAAAGACAGGGAAATTGCCTCCATCAGATTTACAGAGAGGATTAAAGGGAAGAGTTGTTTATTTGCCTCTAGATTTGAAGAAAAACATTAACACAATTGGAGTAGAAAAAGTGGAAGAGGAACCTCTGGTTATCTTAGTTAATGGGGTTCCGACAAAGAATAAGAAAATATGGCAAGATTTAGTAGATGTTAGGAAAGTTAAAAAGGCAACATTGTATTTGAAAAAAAATAATAAATACTATAAGAATGTATATGTTGCAGAAGAGGAAGTAAGTGAGGAAGAGGATAGCGATTTGTGTGCTGGTCAAATTGAGAAAGTAGAACCCTCTACTAGTGAAGAAATATATGAACATTATAGTGTTCAGCCTTTGCATTCCAAGGAAGTCATGGGGAATGCTATTGAGTTGTTTCAAATGAAACAAGCCAAAGGGAGTCCCATTAGTGTTTGGGAGGAAAGTTTGGAAGCTCGGTGTTTCCCACAGCTTTTTCCAACAGGTCAGGGAGGAAGATATGATGAGCGACCTCATCAAATTCCTGCTTCTGAATACCGGACTTTGCGATTGTATGCAGGAGATGCTAGGTTTCGACAATGCATTCCTTATTTGTTTCATCTCCTGTTTGAAAGCGATCTGTCTGGACTGTCATATGCAGTGAACCACATCTTGAAAAGTGGTATACACATGCAAAACATCTCGGCAAGTGACTTTATGGATAAAGTCAATGTCCAAGACAGTATTTTGGATTCTCACCTGATTAATCTCATGGCGTGTCAGCGTGGTACTAATGAGTACTGGTACCGTCGTCATGGTGATTTAAAATGTATGCTGAGGAACTTAGGTACTCCCACATGGTTCCTCACTCTGAGCTGTGCCGAGTATGGCTGGGAAGACTTACTTGAATTTCTACGAGAGGCAAATGCTAACCTAGATAACATCGAATTCAAGACACCCGGAGAACTGTGCTCTTTGGATCCAGTCAATGTATGTAGGTACTTCAATCATAGATTTGAAGCTATGATGTCTTTCATCATGAATAAGAAGAATCCACCTCTTGGAGAGGTGTTGGATTTCTTCTGGAGAAAGGAGTACCAAGCAAGAGGTGCTCCTCATATACATATGTTGCTGTGGATCAAGGATGCACCTAAATTTGGAACGGATCCAGAAGACTCAGTGATGAGTTTCATCCAACAGTTTTCTACGTGTGCTGTTCCAAACGCAAAGGAGAAGAAAAGCCTAAGAGAAAAAGTTCTGCGTTTCCAAAGCCATCGATGTGGAAAGTACTGCCGTCGTAAATTCCGAAACAAGGACAAGTTCTACACTAAATGTCGTTTCGGCTTTCCACGACCGGTGATTTCTAAAGGAAGAGTAAACAGTTTGATGTCTTCGCTGCGACACAATGTCATGAAGAAATCACCTAAAAACACTTACAATTTGAAGAGGAACCAAGAGTCCAAGTACATCAACGACTACAACCCGGTGATTTTGTCCATGTGGAATGCTAACATGGATATACAGTTTGTGGCTGATAACTGTATGGCTGTGGCTCGGTATGTGACGTCTTACATCACCAAAAAAGAGAAGACAGAATTGAAGGATATGTGGGAGGACATTTCCCATGAAAAGAGCCTCAGCAAGAAGTTGTACAGTTTCAGTCTGAAGATGTTGTCGCATCGAGAAATCGGAGCGTACGAATGTTCTGACCGGTTGTCTTCAGCAAGTCTCTATGCCAAGTCCAGGAGTATCGTTTGGGCGAGTCTTGGTCTTGCAGCAACGCGTAATCGAGTTCTCAAACCTGTGCGGGAAATTGAGTATTTGGCGGAAAAGGAGCCAAACAGTACCGACATTTTGAAGACAAACATGTTGGATACATATTATCCAAATCGAAGCAGTCACCTCGAGAATGTTTGTCTGTATGAGGTTCTGCAAAATTACATATTCAAGAGGAACATCAAAGAAGATACTGAGAAAGGAGTGTATGCTGTAATAGGAAGTGAGGTATGTCTGGTCAAGCAAAGAAAATGCCACTTGGTAAACCATCGAAAATTGAGTGGTGAATCTCCTGAAAAAAAGGAGTTTTTCTATTTAGCACTTTTGCAACTTTTCAAGCCTTGGCGTGCAGAAGAGGAACTGCTTGGAGATTTCCTCTGTTACGAAGACTCTTTCAATGCCGCCAAGGAGACCATAGAATGTCCTGCTTTTCCCAAATATGTAGAAATGTTGAATGCGGAAATTGAGCAGGAAGCAACGATTGCAGCCGAGATTGCCAGAGACAGTTCTCAGGACAGTCAGAGTTCTGCTTCATTGAGTCAGGATCCACTAGGAGGACCTGTTATCGAAAATGAAGCTGCCACTGCTATGAATGAAGTGGAAAGAGCCATGGCACATGCTCAAGAGGATGCGGTTAACTTAGAAGAGTTGGAAAGACAACTCAACGTTGAGCAGAGGAAAATATATGACGAAGTTACCATGCAAATTGATCATGGATTAAGTCATGATAAGAAAGAGTGCTCATGTACGTCGTTGAAGCCTGTCCGACTGTACGTGAGTGGAGAAGCGGGAACTGGAAAAAGTTTCCTCATTAAAGCAATTTCATGCTATTTGCAGGAAAGGACAGAGTCATCGCTGTCTTGTGTTGTCACTGCTCCAACTGGACTGGCAGCACATAATATTAAAGGGATTACTTTACATCTTTTACTGATGCTGCCAGTGGAGCATGACAACAAATTACAATATCACAAGCTATCTGGAGATGCTTGTTTTGAAGTTTCAAGAATCTTGAGGAAAATGAAACTTCTTATCATTGACGAAGTAAGCATGGTTTCCAATGTCATGCTTGCCTTTGTGCATTTGAGGATGCAAGAAGTTCTCAAAACAGAGTATGATGTGTTATTTGGTGGCAAACACATCATTGTTTTCGGAGATCTTCTGCAGCTGACACCAGTGAAAGGGCAACCTGTGTTCAAAATGCTCACGCATGAAGATACCAGGAAGTGCCTAGGCAGCATTGGCAACGTCAATATATGGTTAAACTTCAATTATGCTGAACTGCATGAAAATATGCGTCAGGCGAAGGATGAAGTTTACAAGACTATTCTACAAGATGTTAGAATTGGAAAAGTGACCGAGCATGGGAAAGAAGCTTTACATGCACGATTACTGTCAAATTTATATCCAGAACAAGATGTTGTGCCTGAGAATATTTTTCAGAAAATTACTGAGAAGAAATCTGGAATATGTTTGATGCCAACTCTTGCAGAATGTGCCAAATTTAACAACAAAATGTTGCATTTAGAAAAGCAAGAGATTGTGAAACTGGAAGCTATTGATAGAGTAGAGCATATGGGATCAACAATTATTTTGTCTGAGAATCTGAAAACAAAATTGGATTCATTAGAGAAGAGTATATCTAAAACTGCAGGTTTTGAAAAGACTCTGAATGTGTGCTTGAACTGCCGTATAATTTTAAGAAGGAATTTACATGTTGAAAGAGGTCTGGTAAATGGATCAATGGGTAATGTTGTTGATTTTGTGAAATACAGAAATAGAGATGGAATTGAATTTTTAAAAATTAAATTTGATGGCATTGAGGAAGTACAGCTAATTGCTCGTTGTTCTGGTAGATTTTTGCTTGTAAAAGACTTATATGTTCGCCGTAAGCAGTTTCCTGTTTGCTTGGCATATGCGGTGACAATTCATAAATCGCAAGGTTTAAGTGTGGACAGTGCATTGGTGAATATTGGCAGTTCTGTGTTCAAGGAGGGTATGGCATATGTGGCATTGTCACGAGTTAGAACTTTATCGGGATTGTACTTGATTGAGTGTGATGTCACAAACATTTGTGCGGATCTAGATTGTGTTAAGGAATACAATAGGTTAAGAAGAGAGTATGCGCCACATTTGCCTCAGTATCCTTTGTTTGAGAAACGTGTGGTAGGCCGGAAACGAAGAAATGAGAACAATACTGGGGAGGTTGTAGCAAAAAGACAAAAAGTCAATGAACCTAAAATTACAAGCAGAAACAAAAAGGATTCTGTTGAAGATGTTGTTGGTTTTCAGTTTGAAAACAGTTCTGGTGTCAACTGCTATGCTAATGTAGTGGTTAATGTTTTGTTTTCTCTAAAAAATGTAAAAGAAGAGATTGTGGTCAATTCTGATCAAAGATTTTGCAGTTTGTTAAATTCTGTGTTAGAGAAATGTACCACTGATAGAAGAAACATAGAAAGTGTGTCTGAAATTCGAAATCTGTTAGACAGATGTTCAGGCCAAACACAATTCTCTCAAAATATTCAGCAAGATTGTCAGGAGTTTTTAATGTATATGCTTGATGTATTACATGCTGAAGGTGTAGATGTAGATCAGCTGTTTGGGCTTTCTTATCAATGGCAGCATGACTGCGAGAACTGTATGGTATCAAGTACTACTAGTGTAGACTCAGAAAGATTTATATATTTAACTTTGCCAGGCAGTAAATCAGTCTCCTTTAATAAGCTAGTAAAAGCAGCTGATCACAACATGGAGTGTAGCCAATGTAAATCTGAAATGATGTCCACATTATTTATACGAACATATGGCCAGTATGTCATTTTAATGTTCCAACGATGTAGGCCTGATGGAACAAAATTGACAACTTTAATTAAAAATTTTGTAGCTTCGCAGTTGTCAATATCAGGAAGGACTTTTGTAACTGCAGCAATTATATATCATGACGGCCCTTCAATAACATCAGGACATTACACAGCTTATTTAAAGTCTAGAAATGGCTGGTCATTCTGCAATGATTCTGTTTTAATTTTCAAAAAAAAATTGCCGTATGACCTTAAAAACTCTTACCTGGTGTTTTTAAAACCAAAATTTTAGGGAAATAATCTCGGGATGTGCTCTGTGGAATTTCAAGAAGTTCTAATGGCTCCTACACAATTTGGCCTTGAGGATAAGTGTAGTTCAGAGACATAACTTCTAACCATAGGACTGGACATTATGGAGAAATACGTGCACTTTGAATGAGTTCAGAAAAACTGTTTCTTTTTATAAGCTAATTGAAGCAGCCAATCAAAACATGGAGTAGAGGGAATGTAAGTCTGCAATGCTGTCTACTGTTTTACATTGCTTTGTGATTAAAAGTGATGTAGAGAATTAAATAGTTGTAGTAGTCATAGAGGTAGTGTAAGTCTGCTTGTATCAGTGTCATAGGAAAAGTAGAACATGACTGAGCAAGAAGGGGAAGATATTACTATTCCAGGATTGTGAAAATGATCTTCAACATTTTAATTCTGAAAGTTGCGGAAATGCCAAATGACGGGATTGGCTTACAAGAAATCCAAGAGTTATAAATGGCTCTGACCAGATTTGGCCTTGTGGAAAATTGTGGTAGAGAGCAAGAAGTCATTTATTGCATGTAACGTGTTTTTAAAAACGATGGAGATTTTCTTTCAGAAAGTGGCGGGCTGAAAGTAATAACAGCACAAAAGAGTGTAAGCTGTTCATAGGACATTCTTGGACGTCATGGAAAGTAAGTTAACTTTAAGGAGTTCTGAATTTTGATTTCTGATGTTGTATGGGTTTTTTAAACACAATCATTTTGATTGTGTTTTTTTTTCCCCGCTGTTACATGATGAATACCTTCAAGTCACTGTTTTTAGTGAATTTTGATACATTCTGAGAACAGCAAAAATAAACCATTTAACATGTATAATTAATTCTGTACTGTTTGCATTTATGATGTATATGTAGAACTGTGTAGGAGGCATGGAGAAGGTGAGGCTTCTGTAAGTGTCAAAGTTGTTGCATGCAGTGCTGCACTTCTGCGTATTCTTTCATATGCTAGACTACATCTGCACAATGAGATACCTAAGCAAAGGAAACACAAGTGATGTGATTGTGAAATGAGCAAAATAAATTGCATGTATTTCAATTACATCACCTGTGTTTCCTATCATTACGAATCACATTGTGCAGATCAAGTTTAGGTCTGTCCAGGGAAACATAGGAGGTTTGGACTTTGTTGAAGAGTGCAGTGGACATGACTCACTTCATTGGTAGACCTTCACATGTATTATGTCCTCTATTCTCTTCAACAACTCGAAATTTCATCTGCAACCCTGAGTAGGCCTCACCTGAAACAAACCTCTGGATAGTAGACATCTTATTGGCATCCTGAAGCAATTATTTAAAATTTTAGTGTGTTGCGACACTTTTCTGAAACAACAGCAATGCAAAAGATGCACCATGTTTTAAGATAGGCCTCACTTCATCTGCATCAAGATACTGTTAGTTTAAAATGTATATCTTTAGGACTGTGTAGGGGGCCTGGAGAAGCAGAAGCTTCTGTAAGTGTCAAAGTTTTTGAAAAACTGTTTGTCCTTCAATCTTTTCCCTTGTCTTTTCAAATTTATAAATACATGTTTTAATATTTTTCAAATGTTTGTTCTCTCTTTCACAGATTGAAAGTATAAAAACAAAAAGTGAGTAATTTAACGACAATTATAAGGTAAATATTTTGTACTGTTTTCGTTACATTTATATCACATTTAACTACTATTAGTTCCACTGCTTCATTTCTTTAACCCTCAGTTTCCTGCCTTTGCTACTTCCCTCATTCCTTTCTCTATTACCTACTTACTCAACTCCTTCCACTCTTTTTCTCAGTCCCTCTCTTCTCATAGTTCCTCACTCTTGTTCACTCACTGCGTCTCTATTACTCTTACTGTCTTTGACTGATCAGTCTATCACTACTTGTTCATAATGCTTTCTCTGTGTAGTTGAAGCACACTAAGGGGAATATTATTAACACAGCCAATAAAATTATTGCTATTTTTATTGGCAGAAAACTGGTGCAAAAGTGGTTTTAGTGGCAGTTTTCTGCCACAAAAGCAGCTTTAGCGACACATTTCTGCCAATAAAAGCTGCAAAACTTTTATTGCCTATGTTGATGATATGGCTCTATGTTAATTACATTTCTTTGCTGTTTCAATTAATCTTTTTCTGTTATTTTTTGTTTTCTGTTTTCTATTTTTTCTCTCTGTTATTCCTCATGTTTTAATCTTATTTTGAACATTCACTCACATTCTCCAAGAAACTCTTCTTTGTTAATGTTATACTCTCTTTTTTTTTCTTTCACTTCCTTATCTATTTTGTTTTTCACAATTATACCCTCTTCTGTCTTTTCTTCGGTAAATAGATCTATTAAACAGTATCTCTTCTTTACTCCCTATAGCTGTCTTTCTTTTAACATCACTCTCTGTTTCCTTTCCTTATACTTACACTTTTTTTTTTTTTTTTTTTTTTTTGGTTAGCTCCCGGTCCGCGTACCGGGAAGCTAACCCGGAAGCGAACCAAAAGAAATAGAGCTTGCCAGAGTGCTAAACATTCTAGCAATTTTTTTGGAAAGGGAAGGTAGTTCTGAAAAGAACTTTTTTTTTATATTTTTGTTGTTTTATATATATTTTTTTTTTTTTGAAAATTTTTTGGTTTTTTTTGTATTTTTTGAACGATTTTATATTTTTGGGGTTTTTTTTTGGGGGGGGGAAACAACAAAAAACAGGCGTTGAAAATGGCTCAACAGGAGCAAAAAAAAATTACTGGGGGCGGTTAGGGCAATCATGGTGTTCATATGCCAGGTTGAGTGCATTGATGCTCATGTTGCCACAAGCTAATAATGCACGACAGTGCATACATAAGTGAATCATGTGCCCAAAATTTTCTTGAATATTTGGCACAGTTTCCCGTGCCTCTTCTGGTGTTAGAGAAACCGGTATTGTTGGTCTGGCCACAGGAGTTGGTCTTGGATTGTCGTGCATATCCCTTAATTCTGCCCGGCTGTAATTTAGGGGATGTTTCCTCGTCATGTGCCTGTGCATTGTGTGATTTCCAAAGCTATATTTTTTGTCCGTCCCTCTGGACAATTGTTCCTTGCATATCAGGCAGGTGACATACCTTGCGTTGACCTTTTTTTGGCCACGAGGCATTGAAAAAAACTGCCAGATGAAACTGGCTTTCTTTCTGGAAACCCGGGGCAACTCTTCTAAAAATTGTGGTTCTTCTCCCTCCTCATCCATTTCTTCCTCTTCCTCCTCAGTGTTGGTAAGGACCTGGGGAGGTGGTCCTCTCTTCCCATGAGGAGGTGGTGGTGGTGGTGGGGTTGCACCAGCTGAAGCAACCAATGAAGCCATTTTCACACAAGCAAAATAGGTCTTCCAACAAGCAAAATAGGTCTTCCTCTCACAATGATGAAAGTCTGAGTGAGGAAAGAAGGAGGGGTTTTCATCATTTGGGAAAAACAATACTTCTCAACCAATGAAAAGTGTTATTTTTAAGTCCCCTGACCTAGCCTTCCATCATTATGAAACCAAAAGTGAAATGAACCAATGAAAAGTTTTATTAACAAGTCACATGACCTCTCACGCTTATGTTACGCGCTGCGGAACGCTCCCCGGTTAGCTTCCGGGTCGCTAAGCTTCGCGCCCCGGTCCGCGCCCCGGGACACTTCCGGGTGCGCTAACGCGATACGTCACAAGACGCATTTCGCGGCAACGCGATACGTCGCGCTTTCGCGCCGCGGATCGCTTCCGGGGAGCTGCGTTTCGCGCCTCAGTCCGCGCCCCGGGGCACTTCCGGGTGCACTAACGCAGTACGTCATAAGACGCATTACGCGGCAACGCGATACCGTCACTATGTTGATTTCTTACCGGTTCGCGGACCGGGTCGCGGAATTAAATTGAGCTAACGGGAAGCTTCCCGGTTCGCGGACCGGGAGCGAAACAAAAAAAATATTTAAAAAAAATTATTAATAAACATATAAAATATATTTTTGGATTTAAAGAAGAATACACTTTACAGCTATAGATATTAGCTTTTAAAAAACCAATGAAATTCACTGAAAAATCCATAGGTTATAGACCATATATAGTTAGGAATTAGCATTTACAAAACCTTGAAAATTCACTGAAAAAACCATAGGTTATACACCATATATAGTTAGGAATTAGCATTTACAAAACCTTGAAAATTCACTGAAAAAACCATAGGTTATACACCATATATAGTTAGGAATTAGCATTTAAAAAACCGTATTTTACTCACACAAAACCATTGAAATTCCATATATAGTTAGTTGTACTAACTATATATCGCGCACCCGCAATCCACTGCTGATCATGTCACATATTACATCATTCATGACATGGTCAGTGACATCACTGATGACATCACTGATGACATCTCAAATGACATCACTGATGACATCACTGATGACATCTCAAATGACATCACTGATGACATCACTGATGACATCTCATTTGACATTACTGATCACATCACTGATGACATCATTCATGTGATAATACGATGAAGCTCTTCAGACTCTAATATAACCTTAGATACACTCAGTGTAAACAGACACTCACAGACTGTCACTCATCCATGGAGGTACTCACACACCTAGTCAGTCATGCAAAGAATCAATCACACCTCCATTTCCTCAACTATACAGTTATACACACCTTACTTATTCAAACATATACTAACACATATTTACTCTCTTATACAATCCCTGATACAAGTTCACAATGATCCATACAGCCACTCACACATTCACTGGCTCTTTTGCACAGTTATTTATATATGTCAACTCTCACATGTACTGTGTTTTACATATGTACTTACTTTGACATGTAGCACTGAGATATCCATTCACTCACCAATACACTCATGCACACAGTCAACCGCCCATACAGCTGTTTCCACATGCACTTTTGAACCCATACATCTAGTGAATCAACTGCTCACACATCTATGCACAGAGTCATACACCTCCCAGCCACCCATACACACTCTCAGTCTCCCATACAAATACTCGGGCAACCAATCAATAACCCATATAGTTAATCATATAGCTAATGATCAACACATGCAGCAGTTTATAGAACAACAGACATAATGATGCACAAATTGAGACAGTTTAGTCACTAACCCATGCACTCAGTGAGACACATTTAATCACTCATACAGTCAGTCATGCACCTACTAAATCCTTCATCCAGACATTTATACATCCACTCATTCTTAAATATGTAAGACATATTTTAACTTTACAGAAAAATACAGTCACTGGATGTTGTCATCAGTGATGTCATCAGTGATGTCATTTGAGATGTCATCAGTGATGTCATCAGTGATGTCATTTGAGATGTCATCAGTGATGTCATCAGTGATGTCACTGACCATGTCATGAATGATGTAATATGTGACATGATCAGCAGTGGATTGCGGGTGCGCGATATATAGTTAGTACAACTAACTATATATGGAATTTCAATGGTTTTGTGTGAGTAAAATAAGGTTTTTTAAATGCTAATTCCTAACTATATATGGTGTATAACCTATGGTTTTTTCAGTGAATATATATATATATATATATATATTTGCAAAATCTTCAAACCTCCACATGCAGCGGCGAAAGAAGAGACAGACCCCACGTAATCCAGGCAAGATGTTATTTATTCCGAGTGCCTTCCAAAATGCAACGTTTCGAGTACTGACGTACACTTGTTCACACGTATATATATATATATATATATATTCACTGTTAAAACCATAGGTTTCACACCAGGTATAGTTAGCTGAACATTTTACTCATACAAAACCATTGAAATTCCCACGTTATAGTTTGTTGGACTCACTATAACTCGCGCGCCCGCAATCCACTGCTGATGATGTCACATATTACATCATTCATGACATGGTCAGTGACATCACTGATGACATCACTGATGACATCTCAAATGACATCACTGATCACATCTCAAGTGACATCACTGATGACATCATCCAGTGACTGTGTGTTTCTGTAAAGTTTAAATATGTTTTACATATTCAAGAATGAGTGAGTGTATAAGTGTCTGGATGAAGGATTTAGTAGGTGCGTGACTGACTGTATGAGTGAGTGATTAAATGTGTCTTACTGAATGCATGGGTTAGTGACTAAACTGTCTGAATGTGTGCATCAGTATGTCTGTTGTTGTGTAATCTGCTGCATGTGTTGATCAATAGCTATATGAGTGGCTTTATGGGTTATTGATTGGTTGCCCAAGTATTTGTATGTGAGGCTGAGTGTGTGTGTGTGTGGGTGGCTGGGAGGTGTGTGACTCTGTGCATAGATGTGTGAGCAGTTGATTCACTAGGTGTATAGGTTCAAGAGTGCATGAGGAAACAGCTATATGGGCAGTTGACTGTGTGCATGGCTGTGTTGGTGAGTGAATGGATATCTCAGTGCTACATGTCCAAGTAAGTACATATGTAAAACACAGTGCATGTGAGAGTTGGCATATATAAATGACTATACATCAGAGCCAGTGATTATGTGAGTGGCTGTATGGATCAATGTGTACTTGTATCAGTGATTGTATAAGAGAGTAAGTATGTGTTAGTATATGTTTGTATAATTGAGGTGTTGTCTGTATAACTGAATAGATGAGGAAATGGGAGTGTGATTGATTCTTTGCATGACTGACTAGGTGTGTGAGTAACTCAATGGATGAGTGGCAGTGTGTGAGTGTCTGTATGGGTGTATGAGTGGATATGATAGTGTTGTATTGATGAGTGACTGTATGTATGAGTGATTCTATGGGTGAATGAGTGGATGTGTGTGTAGACCTAGGAATCAGTGAGTACGTATGTGGTAACTGGTATTGGTGTGTCAATGGTTTCAAGAATGGTAGTTTGTATTTAATACTGGGTGTATCAAAGGTTAGATTAGAGTGTGAGGAGGTGCATTGTATTATCACATGGATGATGTCATCAGTGAAGTCATCAGTGATGTCATTTGAGATGTCATCAGTGATTTCATTTGAGATGTCATCAGTGATGTCATCAGTGATGTCACTGACCATGTCATGAATTATGTAATATGTGACATCATCAGCAGTGGATTCCGGGCGCGCGAGTTATAGTGAGTCCAACTAACTATAACGTGGGAATTTCAATGGTTTTGTATGAGTAAAATGTTCAGCTAACTATAACTGGTGTGAAACCTGTGGTTTTTTCAGTGAATTTCAAAGGTTTTTTTTAAAAGCTAATTCCTAACTATAACGAGTTTGTAACCTATGGTTTTTAAAGTGAATTATTACGTTTTTTAATAGCTATTTTTTATAGCTATTAATTATTATAATTTTTATAAAATTATTTAAATAATGTATATTTTTCTAACATTAATTTGTATTTTTTCTGTGTTTTTTAAAAATCTTTACCACCCATAAACGCACCCATACACGTAGCGAGAGCGCTATTCCCGCATGCGGAAAAATATATAATTATGTATTTAAAGTAAATAATAATGCAAGACATTCAGTAGCATACTCATAAAAGTAGTATTTTTTATTTTTAAAAAACGTATTTTGACTCTAAACACATTTCCGAAAATCAAGTAAAACGTCATTGTGATGTGCCGCGTAAGCGCCCCCGAAGCACCTCCGTTAGCGCCTACGTACGTGCCGCGTAAACGCACCCGGAAGCACTCCGGAGCGCATAGCGTAAGCGCGTCAAGCCATGTGACCTTAAAACAACACTTTTCATTGGTTCATAATAGTTTTTTTTCCAAATATTGAAAGCCCCCACCCATTTCCCTCAGTACCACTTTGAACTTGGAAAGAGCAAGAGGTGTTCCTTGGATCATCTGCAGCATCTTTTCTTTTTCATATCAATGGCTGGAAGCCAAACAATCTCCAGTGACTCAGAAGAAGAGTTTGTGCCAGAGGACCCTCCTCGGCGCAAAGTAAAAGAGCACTTCATTTGGAAATGTTTTAAAGTAAAGTAAAGTCCACATTTGTAAAGCGCACAATCACCCGTAAGGGTCTCTAGGCGCTGGGGGCCGTCGGGAAGATTAAGCGAGCTATTGCCCAGAGTCACATGGTGCTGGGCTAACCTGCCGCCAGAGCCGGGGATCGAACCGTGGTCCCCAGATTCCAGCGTCAGTCGCCCTGGCCGCGGCGCCACACCTCTCCCCTTCCCTGAAGGTGAGAAGAAGGTGAATGCGGCGAAGGTGTGCTGCAAAATCTGCGGCACTACCTTGTCACGTGGTGACCCAATAAAGAAGTACAGTTTTGGCAAAGCCACTTTAATCAGACATGTGGAGAGGAGGCACCCCAATAACTTTGCGAGGGAGAGTGTCAGGGACCTGGCACGCAATCCCCGAAGAGATGGCGGCAGCACCTCCACCGGAGGAGCAACACCTTCCGGAAGACCTGAAAGACTAGTTTCAAACGTGCAGCCGGTATTTGCAGGTCTGAAATTTCTCTGCAAGAACTGCGATGAACTGATTTGCTACGGGGAGCAGCGCATCAAACTTGTTGTTCGCAGAAAGGAGGAACACCGCTGCTCCACCCGACACTAATTTCCCCCCTTTTTTTTGCTCCTGTTGAGCAGTTTGGCATTCCGTAGTTTTGTTTTTGTTCTGAAAAAAATACAAAAAAATTTAAAATCGTTCAGAAAAAGTAAAAAAAACTAAAAAAACTAAAAAAGAAGAAAAAAACCAGTTCTTTTTAGAACTACCTCCAATTCTCCAAAAAGAGCAATATTCTTTACATATTCTCAAGGAGTGAGTGAAGTGGAGTACGGTGAGAGAGGAAAGGAAAATGAGTGAGGGAGCGAAGGAAGTGAAGCAGGGGGACTGAAAGAAGGTGAGTGTGGGAGGTGAGTGAGGAGAAGGGGAGTGAACATGGGGAATGAGGATAAGTGAGGAAAGCGGAGTAAGGGAACGGGGTGAGGAAGGGTAAGAGAAGAGCAGTGAGGTTGAGGAAAGAGTGGTGATAGAGGGTGGATAAAGGCAAGTGAGCGTGAGAGAAGGGGAGTGAGGGAGTGAGGAGACAGAGAGAGTGAAGGAAAGAGTGAGAGAAGGGGACTGAGTGAGGGTGCATAGAAAGGTAAGTGAGGGAGTGTGGCTTAGTTAAAGGGAATGAGCATGAGGGACGGGGACTGAGAGAGTGAGGGGTCAGAGGTAGTGAAGCTAAAAGAGAGGGAGTGAGGGAAGGAGAATGAGGATGTGACAGGACAGAGGGAGTGAGAGAAGGAGTGAGTGAAGTGGAGTAAGGGGAGTGAGGGAATGGGAATGAGTGAGTGAGCGAAGGAAGGAAATAGAGGGTAAGAGGACTGAAGCATAGGTACTGAGAGAAGGTGAGTGGGGGATGAAAGTAAAGGGAAGGGGAGAGAAGGATGGGGAATAAGGGTTAGTGAGGGAACTGGAGTAAGGGAACGGGGTAAGGGAGGGTGCGAGAAGGGCAGAGAGCGTGAGTAAAGAGGGGTGAAAGAGGGTGGATAAAAGTGAGTGAGGGTAAGACAAGGGGATTGAGGGAGTGAGGGGATAGAGGGAGTGAAGGAAGGAGTGACAGAAAGGGACTGAGTGAGGGAGCAAAGAAAGGTAAGTGAGGGAGTGTGGGTGAGTTATAGGGAGTGAGCGTGACGGAAGAGGAGTGAGAGAGTGAGAGGATGGTGAGAGTGAGGCTAAGAGAGAGAGAGTAAGGGAAGGGGAGTGAGGATGTGAGAGGACAGTGGGAGTGAGAGAAGGAGTGAGTGAAGTGGAGTAAGGTGAGTGAGGGAAGGGGAATGAGTGAGGGAGCGAAGGAAGGGAAGAGAGGTGAAGGGAAGTAAAGCAGGGGGTCTAAAAGAAGGTGAGAGTGGGAGGGGAGTGAGGGAAAGGGGAGTAAACATGGGGAATGAGAATAAGTGAGGGAAGGAGAGTAAGGGAAGAGGGGTGAGGGTGGTTGAGGGAAGAGTAGTGATGTTAAGGAAAAGAGTGATGAGAAAGTAAATTTTGTTTGTCAAACTTACCTTATAAGTGAATTATGACATATTTTTAATAAATGTAATACCTGTGGAAGAGTGAAAAAAAAATTACTTATAATTTTTATAATATGTATTTCAAAATACAAGAGACAAGGCAGGAGATTAAAAGTCATAAAAGGGTACTAAGAAATAAAGTAGGAGTGAAGGACACAGAAAGGAAAAAAAAGAAATGGTGAAGGACAGAGAGAGTGAAAAGAAATAGAGGGAGAGCAAATTACTAAGAGGATAATGAGGCGGATAGATTCAGTAACAGAGAGGAAGAGAGGGAGAGAGAAATGAAATGAAGGTGAGTAAGATACTAAAGGAATGTGAGTTAGGAAAACTAAAGGAGGAAAGGGGAGTAAGGAAAGGGGAGTGAGTGATAGGGAAGGGGGAGTGAGTGAGGGTGGATTCACGACAATGAGGGATGGAAGGTGAGTGAGGGTGAGTGTAGGGGCGTAATAGAGTGAGGGGACAATGGGAGTAGTAACAGAGAGGGAGTGAGGGAAGAGGAGTGAGGACATGAGAGGATAGAGGGAGTGAGAGAAGGAGTGAGTAAAGGGGAGTAAGGTGAGTGAGGGAAGGGGAATGACTGAGGGAGCAAAGGAAGGAAAGAAGGGGAAGGGGAGTGAAGCAGAGGGACTGGGAAAAGGTGAGTGCGTGAGGAGAGAAAGGGGAAGGGGAGTTAAGGATGGGGAATGAGGATAAGTGAGGGAAGCAGAGTAAGGGAACAGGGGTGAGGGAGGGTGAGAGAAGGGCAGTGAGGTTGAGGAAAGAGAGATGATAGAGGATGGATAAAGGCAAGTGAGTGTAAGACAAGGGGACTGAGGGAGTGAGGACATAGAGGTAGTGAAGGAAAGAGTGAGAGAAAAGGACTGAGTAAGGGAGCAAAGAAAGGTAAGTGAGGGAGTGTGGGTGAGTTATAGGGAGTGAGCGTGACGGAAGAGGAGTGAGAGAGTGAAGGGACGGAGAAAGTAAGGCTAAGAGAGAGGGAGTGAGGGAATGGGAGTGAGGAAGTGAGCGGACAGAGGGAGTGAGAGAAGGAGTAAGTGAAATGGAGTAAGGTGAGTATGTAGCGGGAATTCCGTTCTCCTACAGAACTGTGCATAGAGATTTGGAACCTCAGTGAATTAGGGTGCCCCAAAACTCACCTCAGTACCCAAAATCCCCTTACCGAGCTAGCTACAGTGTCTCATTGGTCAGTATGACTTCCCAATAATTAAACAGACCAAAACATGAACTTAGAATACCTCAGGCATCGTGGAACACATGAACACTCTTTCGTTATGCAATCATTACAAACCAGAACGTGGAGTAAAAGAGGACACGTGCACATTTGAAATATTTATTTACTAATGCGTGGTTCTCAAGCGCAGTATCTTAGATAATACTAGCAAACATATTATCACAAGCAAAGTTATCAGCATAGTTAACAGTCCATAAAATGCGAAAGGTGATAGCATGCTAATTGGCTTAAATGAATAGGCTTTAGCAACACCTGATTCTCACCCACCCTAACTAGCATAGAATATTATTATTATCTATGAAGGTCTCATTGGGTTTTAGCAGGGCGGGCCCATACCTCAAAATCTCAGTGGCAGAGGATCACATCATCTTCCACCAGCTCTCTGTAAGCGAAGCACCATCAAGTGTGTATCGTGTGCTCTCAGCAAAGCAATATAAAATGCGCTTAAAGCCAAATCTTGGCAGCAGCTGCATTCATGTTATGTCTAGAAAGGAGCGAAGATCAGACCTTACAACAACACTGTGTCGAGTTATCCTGTGAGACTTCAGCACTCACTGTGCAGACATTTTTTACCAAACAAAGCTGATATCAGAGCAATAACATATTATTCTCATCTAAATCATACCGCTCTTCTAGGTTGAAAGCTAAAATAACAATTATGTGTCGTGTGCAAAAGCAGCTAAAGGAAAAATGTTGTTTAAACACTTTAATAGGCTCATGCTAACTTAACACGGTATATAGGTAAGCAGTATCTATATGACACCCCCCCAATGATCCGAGCACGGACAAAATAAGGAATGTAGCCAATGTCGCTGGAATTTTTAAGACCAGAATAGGGCACTTCATGAAAACAGAGTTCAATAATAACTAGTCAGGTCAATTTGAAAAAAAAATTGCAAAAAGTAAAAGTCTAGTATTACTCAAGTCAATAGGTCTGGGTGTGCAAAAAATGTATAAATATGAAGGGGCGATCATCCAAAGTGTCGAATGTTTTTTAGTACAGGACAGAATATGCAAAATATGCAGCAACAGCCTCTAGCATGAAATCACTGTCATCACCCGAAAACAGTTCAGCCATCCAATTCATTAGTGGGAAAGAACATACATGCTCCTCCAGCACCGGAGCCTCTAGCACCATCAGAGGACAACTCGGTGGGTTCTCAATGTAGCTTTGTGCCAAGAAGTCTTGCGCCACTGCAAGTACGTTCCAATGACCCATTAGTCCATGCATCGCTGCCAAGGCCATAATCCTTTCACCAGTACAAACCAACTCGTGAGTAACTACGGGACCCATCAGGTGATTAAAGTCGACGTCAGGAGATACCATCTTGCAGAGACACAAATCAAGGGCCCAGTCGAAATCGCAGCTCAGGCAATGAAACACAGGCTGGACACATGTGAAATAGGAAAATCAAAAAGACAATCCAAATGCCGTGCTTAAAGTCGCAAGCGGCAGTGTGCCATAGTATTCAAGCATCCGGTTGCGAAACAGTGCCAGGTGGGGCTGAGCGGCTTCTAATACACGAGGGGCATCCATTTTGAATAAAACAAATTATCACCAGAACGCCTGCAGCCAGCGCCAGCAAAACAGGAAACCCTCCAAACAAGCTTGAAAAGATACTGTGAAAGAAAGCAGGGGTGACCCCAAAAATCTTTTCAAAAGAAGTCACGAGACCACTGCTAACCAACTTAAAAAAATGTGGCAGGCCAGACGTGGAGGAGGCATTAAAGATTTGATGGACCAACTCGCTGAAATGCAATGGTAAATCAGTATTTAATAGCGCTTGCACTTCTGTGCGCGTGTTAGCTATGTGAAGGACGAATGTTTCTCGAGCCGAACTCAGGGCCACCTCTTTTTGAGACAAAAGGGCTCTTATTCTACTCATACCATTGAACTCTGTTTTCAAGGTTGGGATACGCGGCCAGATGGAAACATCCGAATTCCCATGTGTAGGAGGATACAGAACGTTTTTGCAACACACCACACATTCTGATACGGTTACCACATAACCGACACCTTTAATTAACCCACAACTGCCATTTGCCAGTAGTGTGAAAGTAGGAACAATTGCGGGAACTGTAGTGCCTTTCAAAACACAGGCTAAATTAGGCCGGTCCTGGTTACATGAACCGTGCAACTGAATGTGTCTACATATTATTGAGTGATCTGGTGATTCTGTGCACTCCTCCCCTTTAAGATAAACCTCTTTTTCGTCTTTTAGGCAACGGTATGTGAATGGAAGGGACCACACCTCATGGAGAATGAACTTCCCAATGGTTCATATCTACCTATAGCAATATAACGCATACAATTGGCAAATTTATATAAAGCAAATGGTAATGTAATTAACCCGTGGATAAGCCACGTCGCAGCAGTTGCTTCTGCCACGGAGAATGGTAAAGACTCCAATTTCTCAATGTGTAACATGGAAAATGATGCATCTCGCATTGAAAGCAAGCGCTGCTTGTCAGTTAAATTAAAAGGGGCAAAGAGAGAGGAAACATTCATGTAACACCAAGGGACACGCCCCGATTTAAGCGTTTGTAGGGTCCAAGCAAATTGCATAATAGAACGCAGCTGATTCTGACCATGGTATAATACAGACACCTCATCTTGCACAATATCAACAACAGAAGACACAATGTTATTTAACGTGTAAATGCCATGTAGCGGGAAGAAAGCATGTTAATACTGTTATCTACAACTGCTAGTACCTTTTCTAAATTAGCTTGATCAATAGCTCTAAGGCGTGTAGCAGCCTCAATTTGTGAAGTTTTCCAAATCTCACTGTAAATTGCATATATCATTCTTTTTGATCTACCACTTGCCGGGCCTTTAATAAAATCATTTAGATCCACGTCATCAGTGAGCTTTGATAGATGCATTTTCACTGCAACCAAGGTGGAATGTTTCAGCCAATTCTGACATAATTTTCCTACTGCATAAGTGGTGACAAAATGGTCAGTATCAAAGCGGGGATCAGGCCTGATATGTGTAAACCCATCAGCAAAACCCAGAAAACGACGTTGGCATGAATCTGAACTCCTGTGCCACACCAGCCAACCTATTGGATCCAAACTGGGAATGTTAAAGGACTCATTTTGCAATAAGGCTTGCAACTCATTAATGGAAAATTGTGTAACATTATTCCATCCGGAATTTTCCTCTAAATTAGGGACCGTAGGTGTATTTAATTTTTTAGAAGTAGCCAATCCAAAGCATGTAGTCTGTGAAATACTAGAATTTAAAAACAACATATGATTTGGGATGAGACATGCTCTGTGCAAAGCCTCACTGCCTTGTACTTGTCAACTTTTAGAACACCAAACTGATTTAAGATCAATGGTTTCCTTCCATAGCTCGTAGCCTTCTACAGCCAACTCGTCTATAAAGGACTTTGAATACAACAATTTGGTATCGGTAAGTCTAACCTTGGACATGGGCTTCTGTGTCATTTTGAAATAAAAAGACTCAGGATTGGACTGGTTAAAGTCGGTAAAATAAGTGTACTTTTTCAAAAAAGTACTTGAACTGCCTTGTATAGGGGCTGGGCAATGTTCCCACTGAGTGTAATTTACAGTATCCCTTCTGGAATTTGCTTTATGTAGATAATGGTTGCCAAAATGTTGGAAGCAAAACAATTCACCATAATTAGCAGAATCTAAGTATAAATCTTCAGCATCAAAGGCAGCATAATACTTCAAATCGGAAAATAACGTTTCAACGGCCTGAACATCCCAATCATCAGACCGTATGTTTTATTTTACTACATCTCCCATGTTAACTCTCAATACATTGGGGACATTAACCACTTCAGTAGGGCCATGTATCTAAAATGTAACCGCATCCCACACAATCCCATCAAGAACAGGCCAAGCTGTGATGTTAACAAAATGTAAGTCTCTCTTCAGTCGATGTGCTGCATGGGACGAGGAAAGGGGGGCCAAAGTTCCATTAAGATGTCGAATGCATGACCTTTCTTCAACATAGTGTCCTTCAATAAGGCGGAAAAAATAAATGGACATAAAAAGGTATTCAACAAAAAGCACCAGCCAAATATTTGTCCAAGGTGGGATCAAAAAATGTTTTTTAAATAACGTGGCATAAACTGCAAAACGTGAGGGTTTTTTTTAATTTTCTGAAACAGAGTCAAAAGAGAACCTGGATTCTGTGGCCAAACGTGTTTGCAAATCCGGCATCGATAAGTCAGTAGGGTAAGTGTAGTCTAGTTCATCAATGCGATCAATTGGTAAAGTACTCAACAAAGGACTGGAAACTGCAGGCATCTCAAGGGCCACCTCAGGCATAGGATTAGAAGAAGAGGCCGTAACAGAATGTCTCGCAATCGAAGGACACGAGACTGCCAGAGTTATACTATGAAGAATCGGCCACTCTCTGTATCTTGATATTATCAATAGAGATAAACCTGTTTTCCTTATGACCAGGTAGTGGTGGTAAAATGACTGTTCTGGTGCCCTTCACTCCAAGCACAGGAACCGGAGCTTGATAGGAAGGACCAAATTCTTTCTTGTTATCAATCTTCTCACGAATCAGTTCTCCAACTTGGGGTAGCCAGCCAACTACCGGGATCTGCAACACATCATCCGATGTAGAGGGCAAATGTTCCTTTGCAAGACTGTCTCTGGTTTTTGTAGATCCTGTAAAACATTGAAATGTTCATCTACGTCAAAGGTTGTGGTGCAGGAAACGCCGTTTAGACCGTCAAGGTCCGGGACAAACATCTTGATACCAAAGAGCATTTCGTACAGGGGCCGCCCACCCAGAGACCTTCTAGGGAGATTATTAAGAGCACGCTGCACGCCATTGAGGTGGGCTAGCCAGTTTCTGCCAGTGCCTATAACTCATGCTGTCAAAGATTGCTTTAAGTCACGGTTCATCCGTTCCACTACACTGTTACCCTCAGGTCTGTAGGGAGACGAAAACTTGACTTGGACCCCCATCGAAGTCATGGCATCCTTATACGCCTTAGAGGTGAAAGCCGGACCCTGATCCGAATGGAAGGTACCACAGGCAAAAATCCCAACAAAGACACGCAAATCTCTAATGACAGTCTGCGAATCAGCGCTGCGATGGGGCCAGACCCACACAAAGTGTGTGCATGAGTCAACTGCTACTAAGATGTACTTATACGCAGTATCAGAAGAAAAAGGACCGCAGTGATCTAAATAAACACAACCTAGTGGTTTATTAGATATGTACAACTGTGTCTGTGGCGGACGCGCAGCAGTCGATGGTTTAATCTGCTGGCAAATGTCACATTGAAGGACATAATCGCGCGTCTGTTTGTACAGCCTCCGCCACAAGAACCATAGTTGTAATTGAGTTACAGTGGCCGAGACACCCGCATGCGCAGACGCCACACCTTCATGCGCCGCTGTAATCAAGCTTGCTCTGCGATCCAAGTGTGGAATTAAACATTCTCCAACTTCAGGTATTTACACAAAAGGAATCTTATCGGGACTTAAGTGGTATGTGTACTTCGAAGGGAATCCCGTAGGATGTTTACTTCCCTTCTCATTGGCAGCAACCGCCGCCAATATATCATTATCAATCTTACTTTTGGACCGTGTAACTGCTGCAACCAAATATGTCGATACCGCTGATTTCACTGCTTCATCAGCAAGCGAGTAACCGGCAGCGTGAACTCCCACACACTGATGGCCGAGAGTATGAATCACAAACACGAGTGGCAACTGCTCTTTGAGCTCAGCCACTCGAACCCAGATCAATTTATGTTTTATTGTGCTACCCTTGGAATCACGAAAGTTATTCTGAATCCAAAAGAACAAGTTCTCATTGTAAGACTGGACACAGTAATAGGAATCACTCAGAATAAGAGTAGTCACACTAGCATCTGCGTACTCCAACGCTAGTAAGAGAGCACGAAGCTCGGCCAATTGTGCGGTGCAGTCCCCTAGAGTCTGCGTGTGCACAACTCTGGACTTGAACTCATCGTTCTCCATGGCACCGACCACAATGGCGCATGCGGAAACGTAGGCGTGTTTAGAGCCATGCGCAACCTGCGCCAAACCATCAGTGTAAATGATGCAATGGAAATCCTCCAAAGGTCGCATTGCTAACGGAGCGGGATGAACGAATTCATACTGTAAGTACTTCTGCAACCGTAATGTGGCATCAAAAATAAACGTGACATCTTGAGATGTCAAGGATGCAGCCCATTGAATCCACCTAGGGTGTAAAGCTTTAGAGTTTGGTACACTGGCTTTCGTAACTGCCTCCAAGGCAGGACACTGGGTAACAACCAACATGAGTTTTCCCTGTGACAGGGCACGTTCCTTTAGAATTGCCATCTGCACAGCCGTTAACACTTTCTCCACAGTGGAAAATCGCATTTCAGCCGAAGTGTACAAGTGTGATTTGTAAGCAATAGGTACTGTGTCTCCTTCATTAAAAATAAGGTACGTGAAACCCACCGTCCCAGGGATGATTCTTATCACCAGGATGGTATGGTTATTACGTGTCAGTAAGAATTTAGAAGCGAGCAGATCAGCCTGCAGAGATTGCAAAATGGCGGAGTGCTCAGGCAGCCAGCACGATTTGGTAAAAGTTGGTTGTATCAAAGCATACAAAGGCTTGATACGCTGGGCATAATCCGGAATGTACGTCCTTCTAAAATTCAAGAAACCCAGTAAAGACTGTACATTTTTCAGTGTTTTCCGAGCGCGCAGTTGTGCGCATTTCTCCAGGAAGTGAGGAGCCAAACCTCTATCTTCATTGTTGAGCTCATAGCCCAGGAACAACACTGTGTACTCTGCAATGTGCGATTTTGCAAAGTTAAACTTGTAACCCATATCTGCAAAGTTACAAATTATGCTGTTTACTCGACACAGATGCACCCAAATTTCGTCGTCTGTGAGATAAATGTCATCCACATACGAGCATGCATCTGGGTCGATTCTCTCTAAAAGAGAGACTATGCGGGCAGTAAAAATTCCAGGACTATTCTGATAGCCCATCTGGAGACGCCGAAATTGTTTTTGGACCCCGGCGCAAGTAAAACTGGTCCATTGGGAACTAAGACCATCCAATCTGTAAGCAATAAAAACCGTTAGAAATGTCAAGCGTGGTTTTAAAACGCTTACGCACAAGACTATTTACTAAACCAGAGCCGTGTGTATTCTGTACTGCACAGTTACGACAATGTGAGTTTAAATGCCTGTAATCCAATACCAAACAATATGAACCATTGGGCTTGGTCACAGTAAAAAGAGGGTTATTCATCGGTGACATATATGTTTCAATCACTCCTTGATATTCCAATTGTTCAAGGATTGCCGCGACGGAAGATTTGGCTTCACGACGAATAGGATATTGAGGTTGAGGCTGCGGCTGAGACCGTAAAGGAATCTCGTGGCATGGGGACAATTTATCCCAACCACATTGGTTGCGGTACAGAGCCGGCGCTAGAGCCTTAGCCCACTCTTCTGCAAAATGCAGCGCATGCTCCTCCGAGACTGTGTTCGAGAAACTGGGGAGGATCCCTCCTCCCCTCGCGGTGCTGCGAGAACAAAAAGTGGGGGCCAGTCAGCCTCCGAAAGCAAAATGTCATACGTAGACAAAAGATTTTCCCAAAATACCCCTTTTACGGTACGTTGTATGTCACCTTCTATTAACAGGACAATTTCATAAAGTCTATCAGGGGGAGCAACTCTTGTATCAGCTGTTTCTATCACAACATAAATGTCAGTCGCTGTCGCCCTCAGTAGTGGACGCAGGGCCTCTCTCACTATGGTAATCTCCGCTGCGCTGTCCAGCAAGGTCAGAGCCCAAGTCAGATTCCGAAGCCGCGTTCTCACTATCTGTGGCATATTGGTGCGCTGTTAAAGCCGCGACTATCTTTTTCGCAAACTGCGGTCTCTTCGGCGTTGAGTCGTCTTGTTTTCCTGCACCTTCCTTTGGGCGGGGCTGGTCGTGTCCTTGCTGGCCACCTTGACCCCTTCCGCCTCCTCCACCACCGGTCGTCGCGGCCGATGATTCCTGAAAGGAACGAGGAGAGCGTTGATCAGAAACCTGAAATCGATCAGGTGATTTATTCGTCGCGCGATCGCGCAAGTCATAAACTCGCTCTGTTTGCGCAGGCAATTGAGACCCAGGACTAGAATCCTGTATTTGTGGTTGCTGTTGCTTTCCCTGTTTCTGTTTTTTAGGCCAATTTTGTTTCTTGGACTTGGGCTGAACTTCCGCATCTGAAGTTTGCCCCTGTGGTTGCTTTTTCTCTTTGACAGAAAAAGGTTTTAGACCCTTGCTATTGCGACCCACGGTTTTATACGCAGCCACAACAATCCTCGCTAACTGTTGGGGTTTATCCGCATCGGGAATCGCTGCCAATGCATTGGCCACCTGAAAGTTCACTGCATCCCCCTTGACATTAGCAAGAATGAGATCGCAAACTATTTCAAAGGAGCCACATAGGCGCATACCCAATTCAACGGCTGCCTCCGGTCCGTGATCATCTTGAACACGTTTAATGATCGTAGGCAGGACAGACGTAGACGGGGTGCCATAACACCTCGCGTAGACTGCCGCAAAAGTTTTACCCCAGGTCACACAGTCAGCGAGCTCACGTGCTAAATCCTTTGGTAAACTAATTGTTAAAATCCTGTGCTTGTCACCAGGAGTTGTATTAGGAAATAATGCTTCCAGCTGGTCAAACTTCACAGCAAGCCAGAAAGGAAAATCATCCTTTTCCTGGGGACGCTTGCCCATCATGGCATTGACCATTACGGGACTGAGCTTCAGTCCGCCCTGTCCTCCTGGAAGCGCCGCACCACCCGGGGGCCCAACCGGAAGATGACGACCTATGTATTGTACCAAAGCACGAATCACGGCAATAGAGACGACATGTAGTCTACGAACTTCCGCCAGGGTACAATTGACGTGCTGAGGATGAGGAGTAAATGCACTCAAAATAGGCCAATTAGCGCCAGGAATGGATAATGGACCTAACCTCGGAATGGTTAATGAATGGGGTAGGGCGCCACCAAAACGAACCCGATGCTGCCAATGATCAATAGGAACTTCCTGTGCTCTGTACGGCGTATATTCAGCTGGCACTGGCGAGGGAGTGTAATTGTGGAACAAACCAGAGTTAGCGTCCACAGCCGGAAATGTCACCCACAAATAGAACAGTTCGTATGGGTAAGCAGCATCCGCACTCACCACCATTATTATAGCCAAACCCTCCAAGGGTACCTGGTAAGTCTGCAAATGATTGCGCACCGCAACTCGACTATGCTGCGGAATGTCAACTGGTTGAGCCATGACGGCACAGGAATGTAGAAAAAACAAAGTAAACTTTGTAGCAGAACTGGGTAGTAATTTAAAGAAACTGTTTAGAAAGATTCAAGCTTGAAAAGACCTATTTCAAAAATAGGTAGGTTTTTCCGACACCGCCGTTTTCCGGAAACGACAACGAAGGGGTAAGATTGAATAATATACTACTCGAGTGTCATGATATAAGACCGACAACGTTGGGGGCCATGTAGCGGGAATTCCGTTCTCCTACAGAACTGTGGATAGAGATTCGGAACCTCAGTGAATTAGGGTGCCCCAAAACTCACCTCAGTACCCCAAATCCCCTTACCGAGCTAGCTACAGTGTCTCATTGGTCAGTATGACTTCCCAATGATTAGACAGACCAAAACATGAACTTAGAATACCTCAGGCATCTTGGAACACATGAACACTCTTTCGTTATGCAATCATTACAAACCAGAACGTGGAGTAAAAGAGGACACGTGCACATTTGAAATATTTATTTACTAATGCATGGTTCTCAAGCGCATAATCTTAGATAATACTAGCAAACATATTATCACAAGCAAAGTTATCAGCCTAGTTAACAGTCCTTAAAATACGAAAGGTGATAGCATGCTAATTGGCTTAAATAAATAGGCTTTAGCAACACCTGATTCTCACCCACCCTAACTAGCATAGAATATTATTATTATCTATGAAGGTCTCATTGGGTTTTAGCAGGGTGGGCCCATACCTCAAAATCTCATTGGCAGAGGATTACATCATCTTCCACCAGCTATCTGTAAGCGAAGCACCATCAAGTGTGTATCGTGTGTTCTCAGCAAAGCAATATAAAACGCGCGTAAAGCCAAATCTTGGCAGCAGCTGCATTCATGTTATGTCTAGAAAGGTGCGAAGATCAGACCTTACAACAACACTGTGTCGAGTTATCCTGTGAGACTTCAGGACTCAATGTGCAGACATGTTTTACCAAACAAAGCTGATATCAGAGCAATAACATAATATTCTCATCTAAATCACACCGCTCTTCTAGGTTGAAAGCTAAAATAACAATTATGTGTTGTGTGCAAAAGCAGCTAAGGGAAAATGTTGTTTAAACACTTTAATAAGCTCATGCTAACTTAACACGGAATATAGGTAAGCAGTATCTATATGACAAGTAAGGGAAGGGGAATAAGTGAAGGAGCGAAGAAAGGGAAGAGAGGGGAAGGGAAGTAAAGCAGGGGGTCTGAAAGAAGGTGAGTGTGGGTGAGTTATAGGGTGTGAGCGTGACGGAAGAGGAGTGAGAGAGTGAGAGGATGGTGAGAGTGAGGCTAAGAGAGAGAGAGTAAGGGAAGGGGAGTGAGGATGTGAGAGGACAGTGGGAGTGAGAGAAGGAGTGAGTGAAGTGGAGTAAGGTGAGTGAGGGAAGGGGAATGAGTGAGGGAGCGAAGGAAGGGAAGAGAGGTGAAGGGAAGTAAAGCAGGGGGTCTAAAAGAAGGTGAGAGTGGGAGGGGAGTGAGGGAAAGAGGAGTAAACATGGGGAATGAGAATAAGTGAGGGAAGCGGAGTAAGGGAACGGGGGTGTGGGTGGGTGAGAAAAGAGTAGTGAGGTTAAGGAAAAGAGTGATGAGAACGTAAATTTTGTTTGTCAAACTTACCTTACAAGTAATGTAAACTTAATGACATATTTTTAATAAGTTTAATATCTGTGAAAGAGCAAAAACGAAAATTACTTATAATTTTTATAATATGTATTTCAAAATATAAGAGACAAGGCAGGAGATTAAAAGTCATAAAAGGGTACTAAGAGATAAAGTAGGAGTGAAGGACTCAGAAAGGGAAACAAAGGAATAGTGAAGGGCAGAGAGAGGGAAAAATAAATAGAGGGAGAGAAAATTACTAAGAGGATAATGAAGCAGATAAATTCAGTGACAGAGAGGAAGAGAGGTAGAGAGAAATGAACTGAAGGTGAGTAAGATACTAAAGCAATGTGAGTTATCAAAACTAAAGGAGGTAAGGGGAGTAAGGAAAGGGGAGTGAGTGACAGGGAAGGGGGAGTGAGTGAGGGTGCATTCACGACAATGAGGGATGGAAGGTGAGTAAGGGTGAGTACAGGGGCGTGAGAGAAAGGGGGCAGAGGGAGTGAGGGTAACAGAGAGGGAGTGAGGGAAGAGGAGTGAGGAAGTGAGAGGACAGAGGGAGTGAGAGAAGGAGTGAGTAAAGAGGAGTAAGTTGAGTAAGGGAAGGAGAATGACTGAGGGAGCAAAGGAAGGAAAGAAGGGGAAGGGGAGTGAAGCAGAGGGACTGTGAAAAGGTGACTGCAGGAGGAGAGTGAGGGGAAGGGCGTTAAGGATGGGGAATGAGGATAAGTGAGAGAAGTGGAGTAAAGGAACGGGGGTGAGGGAGGGTGAGAGAAGGGCAGTGAGGTTGAGGAAAGAGGAGTGATAGAAGGCGGATAAAGGCGAGTGAGCTTAAGACAAGGGGAGTGAGGGAGTGAGGACATAGATGTAGTGAAGGAAGGAGTAAGAGAAGGGGACTAAGTGAGGGAGCATAGAAAGGTAAATGAGGGAGAGTTGGTGAGTTGAAGGGAGTGAGCGTAATGGAAGAGGAGTGAGAGAGTGAGAGGACGGTGAGAGTGAGGCTAAGAGTGAGAGAGTGAGGGAAGGGGAGTGAGGATGTGAGAGGTCAGAGGAAGTGAGAGAAGGAGTGAGTGAAGTGGAGTAAGGTGAGTAAGGGAAGGGGAATTACTGAGGGAGCAAAGGAAGGAAAGAAGGGGAAGGGGAGTGAAGTAGAGAGACTGAGAGCTGGAAAGTGGTGGAGGGGAGAGAGGGAAAGGGCAGTGAAGGAATGGGGAATGAGGGGTAGTGAGGGAAGTGGAGTAAGGGAACGGGGGTGAGGGAGGGTGAGAGAAGGGCAGTGAGGGTGAGTTAAGAGGGGTGATAGAGGGTGGAAAAAGGTGAGTGAGCGTGAGACAAGGGGAGTATAATATATATTTCATAATACAAAATACAAAATAACTTGTACAGCATGTTATATGGTTTATGTTTGCTGTTTTCAGAATATATTGAATTTTGCTTAAAACAGTGAATTCAATACTACTCATCATATGACAGCGGGCAAAAAAAAACACAATAAAAATTATTGTGTTTAAAAAACCCATACAATGTTTCAATAAATAATGTAAAACTTAGAAAAAACATATCTTAACTCATTTCTGATCCACTTACTTTTCCACGAGGCCAAATAGTATATGGAAAGTCCTTTTCTTTGGAAATTACTCAATAGTACTGTTAAACTTCCATTTACCCGAGTTTCTGAAAGAAAAGCTCCAACATCTTTTACATCATGTAACAATAGTTATATTTCCAGCTGTGGCTCACTCATGATCAAAATTTCCTATAATACTGATATCACTCACTATGTGATACACTTACACTACCTCTATCTTGATCACTCTCACTCACAAAGTAATTTTGAACAGCAAACTAAGTTTTATTAACTGCTCCAATCTTCATAGGCCAATTACCTTTCCTAAAATTTCAGTTGTAAGAACACTAAGTAAGAATTTTGCAAGTCAGAAGGCAAACGTTGTTTGAAAGTCAATTGAGTATCATTACAATTAGTCCAGCCTTTTTGACATTTTAAATAAGCTGTGTAATGTCCTGATGTTGTCGAAGGACCATCATGGTAAATAATTGCTGCAGTTGCAAAGGTTCTTCCTGAAATTGATAATTGAGAAGCCACAACATTTTTAATTAAAGTTGTCAATTTAGTTCCATCAGGTCTACATCATTGGAACATTAAAATTACACACTGTCCATATCTTTGTATAAATAATGTTGATAGCATTGCAGATTTACATTGAGTACAGACCATGTTTTGATTTGCTTCTCTAACTAGATTATTAAAAGACACTGATTTGCAGTCTGGTGAAGTCAAATATGTAAATCTTTTACTGTCTATTGCAGTAGTACTTGAAAAGGAACAATTGTCGCAGCCATTTATAAGAAAGGCCAAAAAGATTTTCAACATCTATACCTTCATCTTGCAATACAAAAAGCATATACATTAGAAATTCCTGACAATCATGCTGAATATTCTGTGAAAATTGATTTAGAACAGAACATATGTCTAAAACATTTCGAATTTCAGAAACACTTTCTATTTTTGTTCTATCACTGCTACATTTCTCAAACACAGAATTCAACAAACAACAAAATCTTTGATCCCGATTTTCAACAATCTGTTCTTGTAAAGTTTGAAGAAAAAAAACAACATTAACCACTACATTAGCATAGCAGTTGACACCAGAACTGCTTTCAAACTGAAATCCAACATTTTTAACTGAATCCTTTTCCTTTCTGCTTAGAATTACTGGTTCATCTACTTTTTTTCTTTTTGCTACAACTTCACTACAATTTTTCTCATTTCTTCTTTTTCGGCCTACCACATGCTTTTCAAATAGAGGATATTGAGGTAAATTTGGAGCATACTCTCTTCTTAATCTATTATATTCTTTTACACAATTTAGATCTGCATTAATCTTTGCCTCATCAAAATCAATCAAGTACAATCCAGATAAAGTTCTGACTCGAGATAAAGCAACATATGCCATACCCTCCTTGAACACAGAACTTCCAATATTCACCAAAGCACTATCTACACTTAAACCTTGAGATTTATGAATAGTCACAGCATATGCCAAAGAAACAGGAAACTGTTTTCGGCGGACATATAAATCTTTCCCAAGCAAAAATCGAGCAGAACAACGACTGCTTTGTTGTACTTCTTCAATTCCATCAAATTTAATTTTTAAAAATTCAATTCCATCTCTATTTCAGTAATTCACAAAATCAACAACATGACCCATTGCTCCATTTACTAAACTTCTTTCCACATGTAAATTCCGTTGTAAAATTATACGACAATTTAAACATGCATACACTCTTTTCCAAACCAGCAGTTTTAGATATTGTCTTCTCTAAAGAATCCAATTTTGATTTCAACTTTTCTGACAAAATAATAGTTGCTCCTTCATGCTCTATTTTATCAATAGCTTCCAGTTTCACAATCTCTTGATTTTCTAATTTTAACATTTTGTTGTTGAAGATTGAACATTCTTGCAGAGTTGGCATCAAGCATATCACAGATTTTCTTTCAGGAATTTTATTACACATATTCTCTGGGAGAATATTTTCGTTTGGAAACAAATTTGAAATTAATCGTGCATGTAAAGCTTCTTTGCCATGCTCACTTACTTTTCCAATTCTTACATCTTGTAGAATATTTTTATAATCTTCATCCTTTGCCTGTCGCATATTTTTAAGCAGTTCTGCATATTTGAAATGTACCCATATGTTAACATTTCCAATGCTTCCTAGGCACTTCCTTGTATCTTCATGTGTAAGCATTTTAAACACTGGTTGTCCTTTCACTGGAGTTAGCTGCAGTAGATCTCCAAAAACAATGATGTGTTTGCCTCCAAATAACACATCATACTCTGTTCTCAAGAATGTCTTGCATTCTTAAATGCACAAAAGCAAGCATTACATTTGATACCATGCTTACCTCATCAATGATAAGAAGTTTCATTTTCTTCAGGACTCTGGAAACTTCACAACAAGCTTCTCCAGATAGCTTGTGGTATTGTAATTTATTATCATGCTCTACTGGCAGCATCAATCAATGATGTAAAGTAATCCCTTTAATGTTATGTGCTGCCAACCCAGATGGAGCGGTAACAACACAAGACAGCGATGACTCCGTTCTTTTCTGCAGATAAGTTGCAATTGCTTTAATCAGAAAACTTTTTCCAGTTCCTGCTCCTCCACTCACGTACAGTCGGACAGGCATAAATGAGGTACATGAGCATTCTTTTTTCTCATGACATAAACCATGCTCAATCTGCTCTGTGACTTCATCATATATTTGTTTCTGCTCAACGTTTAGTTCTTTTTCCAAATCTTCTGAGTTAACGTCATCCTCCTGAGCTTGTTCCATGGCTCTTTCCCCTTAATCCATGGCAGTGGCGGCTTCATTTTGGATAATTGGTCCTCCTAGTGGATCCTGACTCAATGAAGCAGAACTCTGACTGTCTTGAGAACTGTCTCTAGCAATCTCTGCTGCAATTGTAGCTTCTTGCTGTATTTCCTCGTTCAACATTTGGAGATAATTTGAAAAAACAGGACATTCTATGGTATCCTTGGTTGCATTGAAGGAATATTCATAACTGAGAAAATCTCCAAGTAGTTCCTCTTCTGTACGCCATGGCTTAAAGAGTTGCAAAAGAGCTAAATAGTAAAATTCCCTTTTGTCGCAACTCAATTTTCAATGATTAATCAAATGGCCTTTTCTTTGTTTCACCAGACATCCTTCACATCCAATTACAGCATATACTCCTTTACTGATATCTTATGTGATGTTCCTCTTAAAAGTATAGGTTTGCAGAACTTCATAGAGACAAACGTTCTCAAGATGACGACTTCTATTTGGATAGTATGTATCCAACATGTTTGTCTTCAAAATATCTGTACTGTTTGGTTCTTTCTCCGCCAAATACTCAATTTCTTGTACTGATTTCAAAACTCTGTTTCGTGTTGCAGCAAGACCTAGACTCACCCCAATGATTGTTCTAGATTTGGCATATAGACTTGCTGATGATAACTGATCAGAACATTCATATGCTCCAATTTCTCGATGCGACAACATCTTCAGACTGTAACTGTACAATTTCATACTTAGACTCTTTTCATGTGAAATTTCCTCCCACATTTCCTTCAGTTCCCTCTTTTCTGAATTTGTGATGTAAGACGTCACATATCGAGCCACAGCAATAGAGTTGTCAGCAACATATTGAATATCCATGTTAACATTCCACATGGACAAAATGACTGGGTTGTAGTCATTTATGTATTTGGACTCTTCATTTCTTCTTGAGTTGTATGTATTTTTTGGTGATTTTCTTGTCACAGTATGTCGCAGAGAAGACATAAAATTGTTCACTCCTCCTTTAGATATTACTGGTCATGGAAATGCAAAACAACATTTTGTGTAGAACTTGTCCTTGGATTTGAACTTTCGACGACAGTATTTTCCACAACGATGGCTTTGAAACCGTAAGACTTGATGTCTTAAATTGTTTTCTTCTGTACTTTTCGGAACAGCACATGTAAAATACTGTTCAATGAAACTCATCACTGAGTCATCTGAAACTGTTCCAAATGTGGGTGCATCTTTGATCCATAGCAGCATATGTATGTGAGGAGCACCTCTTGCTTGATACTCCTTTCTCCAAAAGAAATCTAAAACCTCTCCAAGCGGAGGATTTTTTTTTTGTGATAAAAGACATCATAGCTTCAAACCTATGATTGAAATACCTGCATACATTAACTGGATCCAAAGAGCACAGTTCTCCAGGTGTCTTGTATTCAATATTTTCAAGGTTTGCATTTGCCTCTCGTAGAAATCGAAGTAAGTCTTCCTAAGCATACTCAGCACAGCTAAGAGTGAGGAACCATGTAGGAGTTCCTAAGTTTCTCAGCATACATTTCAATTCCCCATGACGACGGTACCAATACTCATTAGTACCACACTGACATGCCATGGGATTAATTAGGTGAGATTCCAAATTACTGTCTTGCAGTTTGACTTTATCCATAAAGTCCCTTGCAGAAACATTTTGCAGATGTACTCCACTTTTCAGTATATGGTTCACTGCATAAGAAAGTCCAGACAAGTCACTCTCAAACAGTAGATGAAACAAATATGGAATACATTGACAAAACCTTGGATCTTCTGCATATAATCTTAAAGTCCGGTATTCAGATGCAGGAATTTGAACAGGTCAGTCATCATATCGTCCACCTTGACCTGTTGGAAATAACTGAGGAAAACAACGAGCTTCCAAACTTTCTTCCCATACACTAATGGGACTTCCTTTTGCTTCTTTCATTTGAAACAAGTCAATAGCATTCCCCATTACTTCTTTGGAATGCAAAGGATTAACACTATAATGTTCATAAATTTCTTCACTTCTAGAGACATCAACTTTTTCAATTTGCCCAGCTGAGAAATCACTGTCCTCTTCTACAGTTGTTTCCTCCTCTCCAACATATACATTTTTGTAGTAGTGATTGGTTTTTACCAAATACAACGTTGCCTTTTTGACTTTCCTAACATCCACTAATTCTTGCCAGATTTTCTTACTCTTTGTCAGAACACCATTAACTAGAATAACCAGAGGTTCCTCTTCTACTTTTTCTACATCAATTGTATCAATATTTTTCAAATAAACAACTCTTCCCTTTAATCCTCTATTTAAATCTGAAGGAGGCAATTTCCCTGTTTTAGGCTCCATGCGAACAATAGCCTGAAAAGGATGCACACATTGAATCAGAATCGACTCATAGGTATTTAAATCCATCAATTCAGAAGGAATGTCTACCAACTCCTGATTATTATGAACAGCTGTAGCTGTTTTCATTTAATTTATTATAACAATATTTACAAATACGTTGATTAGAACCCAAATCAAAACAGTTTTCTACCAACAAATACGTTGCAAAATCCTTCCACTCATTATTATTTTCCATTTTACTTTTTACATATAAATCAACTAAACTAGTCTGATTCTTATAATGAGTTCTTCGACAACACACACAAAAAAATTAGGCCTTTCACTTGAATTGACCTTAAACTTTGTAATTTCATGTTCAAATGTTTCTATACTTGAAATCTGTACATTCTCTTCCACATTACCTTCTATTACTGTATCAGTTTCTGCACTGTCCTCTTTTTCACCAAAATAACAAAACTCAATTTCTTCACAAATGTTCTTCACGTCTAATTCAGATCCATGCAAAAGAGCACTGTTTAACTGTTTTAGCTTAAGTGCTGGACTTTTTGCATAATACAACCTTCTCACTAATGTCCTCACTTTATTATGATGCACTGCTAACATCCTAAAATGGTGAAAAACACTCTGATATACTTTTCTTGAAAGACAAGCCAGTGAATGCCCATGCAAACCTGTTTTTTCTCTCACTCTGCAAGGATCTAACTCTTGCAACATTTTAATTTTTTGTTTTAGACTTTTCTTAGTATATGTCCGTAAGAAATTGAGAAACAAATCAATTGAATCCTGTCGTACATTACAAATACTACTACAATTCCAAGTATACACTGGAGCCTTAGGACATCTCCCTAAAACTTCATCAGCTAACACCTCTTCTGCATTTCTAGGCACAATATTTTCTTTTTCAACCGGACAACCGTCCTTCACCTCATATGCTCGACCACTTGGTGTCAACTGCATGCACCAAATCTTTATCCTGAAAGTAACTCTCCTCATTAAAAAATGGCTCACAACTTGAACTATGCTTCCATTCTCCAGAAAAAACATCACAAAAATTAGTCAGATTAATTACTCTTTTCTACTTACATTTAGATTTCAAAACATTGATTACCTTATCTAGTGTATGAATTCTATTGATTACTAAAGTGAATAATGTATTTTTCACTTCAAAAGCCTGATCCACAATCTTCACTATACTTTTCTTTTTCTTGTAAAAAACACTATTTTTTTTATAAACCTTAACATTTTTTAATAAATTTAAAACAATTCTGTATTTAAAACATTCGTCTACGAATGTCAATAAATTGATTTCTCCTTCTATTACTATAGACAATATCATCTCCTTCTACAGGTCTAACATTATTTGGGGCGCTCTGCTTTTTCTTTGTATTTACATATGGTTTTTTTTTCTTTGAAACAATATCCAGATGTTTTTTACATTGCGTTAATTTCCTAAAAAACTCCTTTGTTTGCTTACCAGGAGCATTCTTTTTTTCACTGAAGATTGTGTTTTGGATAAATCTTCTAATTGTGTTTTCTTGGCCAATAAACCATGTTTGTAACTTTTTCTTCTTCTTTCCCCGTCGGCATATTCTTTTATCTTTCTATAGATGATTACAATCTGTGGTAAAAAAAAATAACATAGTATAGACCACTACTAACATACTACACATCAATTACAATAAGTGAACCATATAAACACTAGTTTACAACATAAGTAAGTTTATAGCCCAGCAACTGTGTCACAGCAACAGTGCAGTACAGTTTCATTTTTAATCTCACTCTCTGCCTGCAACATCTCACTCTTTGCGTGTCTTATCTCACTCTGTGCCTGTGTCTCATCTCACTCTGTGCCTGTGTCTCATCTCACTCTGTGCCTGCCCCATCTCTCTCTTTGTGTGTGTCATTTCTCTCTTTGCATGTCTCATCTCACTCTGTGCCTGTGTCTCATCTCACTCTGAGCCTGTGCTCATCTCACTCTGTGCCTGTGTCTTATCTACTCTGTGCCTGTGTCTCATCTCACTCTGTACCTGCCCCATGTCTCTCTTTCTGTGTGTAATTTCTCTCTTTGCGTGTCTCATCTCACTGTGTGCCTGTGTCTCATCTCACTCTGTACCTGCCCATCTCTCTCTTTGTGTGTGTCATTTCTCTCTGCGTGTCTCATCTCAGTCTGTGCCTGTGTCTCATCTCACTTTGTGCCTGCCCCATCTCTCTCTTTGTGTGTGTCATTTCTCTCTTTCCGTGTTTAACAAGGATCACACTGAGTGTCTGTGTGAAATAAGGAATTATATTTTCACATTTTTCAATAATGTCACCTGTGTCTTCTCACAGTTTGCATCTCTTAGCTTAAAGGGTACTCTGTGCCTGTGTCTCATGTCACTCTGCACCTGCCCCATCTCTCTGTTTGTGTGTGTCATTTCTCTCTTTGGTGTGTCTCATCTTACTCTGGTAAATGTTTTCTGGTAAAATGTATGGCTTTAACATTTTTGACAAGGATCACACTGAGTGTCTGTGTGAAATAAGGAATTATATTTTCACATTTTTCAATAATGTCACCTGTGTCTGCTCACAGTTTCCATCTCTTAGCTTGAAGGGTACTCTGTGCCTGTGTCTCATCTCACTCTGTACCTGCCCCATCTCTCTGTTTGTGTGTGTCATTTCTCTCTTTGCGTGTTTTGCATCTCACTCTGGTAAATTTTTTCTGGTAAAATGTATGGCTTTAACATTTTTGAAATCAGCAAGGGTGAGCTCTCAATATACTAGCTAATCATGTGCAATGTTTCTTTCAATGACTTATTCTCAACCATTAGAATTACTTCTTTCAAAAAACAATAGCATGCACCCTAATTTTCAGTGGAGAATTTTAAAAAACCACCAATTATTTCTTCTTTTTCAAGTGCACTGAATCTCAGCCACTTTTTTTCATAACTCCTACTTTCAAACTGCCATTTCATTTCCACAACTCATCTGAATACAATCACAACCAACTTCAAGATGCCTAAAGTCTGGATTGTGGGTCATAGCTTTGTTCACTTGAGTGAAAAATATGCAGCAAGCAGAGGTATTCCCAACCTTGATTTACCAAATGTGGATATTATGCAGTGGCGGCTGGTGAAGTTTGAGAGTGGTGAGGCTGGGCTGGGCTGGGCTGGGCTCGGGTGGGGGTCACTTTAGGGGGGCACGCCATTTTTTAGAAAGCTAGTCGCCATTTCCTGTGCAAATGTTATTTATACAAAGTGAGATAAAATGATGCAGCCTGAGGGAGTGTGTTTACTCTATATTCTAGCCTCATTTACAATATGCACTAGAAAAATTAGGAACATTGACATGTAATCACACTATACTGTACAGACAATGAACACATAAATAGGGAAAACACAATGTGCATGCACAGTATGCCACACAGACTGTACAAACCCTATACAGGCATTGCATCAAAATAACTGTACATTATTAATATACACACATACTGTACTCATGCACAGGTCACATGCAAATATACTGTATACAGCGTGTGTGTGCGCACAAACTAACTAAACCAATATTATTCTGAACACCAATAGCATTGTCACAATATATACTCTAAAAAATCCTCTACAAGCTAATACTGATCCCAATATGCTGAACAAGTAGAGCATGTAAACACGCACCATTCCCAAAATCTGCAGGATAGACACTGAGTGCAGTTACGCATGCATGCCGACTGTTCAGCACTTAAAAAATGCAACAAGCAGACCTAAATAAAAACAAGTAGTTTTTATTTTAATATTCACATACACAACTTGCACCCACAAACTGGTGTGGGGTTCTGCCTGTGCAGAAAGCATCTTACAAGACAGTGGCAGGAGACTGAGGTACCCAAGCTGCTCTAGGAGAAGACAAAAGTAAAGTATTTTAAAAGTGAATAAAGAACATCAACTACACAAATCAAAAGTCTGTATAGAAGCCTTATAAATATCCAATCATCCCCTAAGGAAAAAAATGGAAGTTGTCTTTTCAATCTGATAATATTTTAAAGTCCTAATCAGAGAGATTGAAAATAAAATGGTACAAACTCTATTGCTCAAACGCAAAATAAAATCCCAAACTTTGTCTCTCCCAGGGTACATTCAACACAATACACATATTGCTTAGAGTAGACACGGAAGGGTGCAGCTTTCATGCCTGGACTTTCCAGCTATTCACAAATACTGTCTGCAGGCTACAAGAAAATAGCTAAGTGACATTTAGCATGTGTCCATTTAGAATAACGGCTGTTGATGTCACATCCGTGCCAAAGACATCCAAGGACTGCATTTGCATTTGACAAATAGAGCTGAGCAAGAGATAGAAATAAACATAGTTTACTTGTTGCATTGCCCCATCAGAGAAAGACAAAGTAATCCGATATCCGGGTGCTCTAAATTAAAAGTGCAGAATAATTATTTTTCTTACCTAATGTGTCTCGATGCAAAGTGGCTAAATAAAGGTACCCGCAGGTTAAACTTTGAGCTTTGTCTATGTGGAACATGTTTTCAATATATGTGCCGTCCCCAGCCTCCCATTTTAACTCCTTCTTGATTGGAGTGCAACAGTGCAATAAATAATTACGCTTTTTGGAGAGCTACAAATATTTAACCAAGTGATGTATTTATGTTATACAACTCAGGACCTGATTTTTTATAGAGTTCAGAATAGGAACTCCTCAATCGTGTCTGCAAAATCCCACAAACATCGTTTTGTTTTGTTTTTTCAGAGTTTTATAGCGCAGACTAGACCCGAACCGAATCAGATGCTTTACATAGCACCAGTTACGTTACATGAGGACGGACACACATTCATTTTAGGCACGGGGAGATTAAGTGATTTGCCCAGGAGGTTTTGGCATCGTTACCGAGACTCGAACCTAGATCCCCAGGTCTGAGGTCAAGCGCCCTAGCCGTTAGGCCAACTCCTCTCCCCTAGTTCAATAAAAACAGCCCCTGTCTGTCTTTGAAAACCCGAACAGCATGAAGGAGGGAATAATTACGGACACACCGAAACAGGAATTAATGTTAGCAGGCCTCCAATAATTTCAACAAATCAAATGGACCAGTTGACATTTTTTGTACCTCACCTAGTGACACTGAGGGAAGCTTCAAGACAGACGAGTCGGCGATGCAGACTCCTTCATATAAACACACGCACCTCCAGTGCGTAAAACCTTATCATTATTCCAAGTCTCCATGAATCTGTTACTGGCAATAAATCTGAGGACATGCCAGAGCTCAAATGGCGTCTAACTGCAGCGCGGGAAGCAAGAGACAGCTCGAGTCTGCGCAGTGTGTCATCAAAACCGATGACAAACTGCGCAGACTCGATTTCTTGGCTTCCTCCCCGCAGTCTGTCTGTCAAATTGGAAAAGGGTGTGGTGACAATGGCTCCACTCCCTGATTGACATGTAGACCTAGTGCCACAGGGCTTGAGACATAAACGCCCAGGGCTAACTTTACCCCCATGTCATCAGGGGGTGGAGCCTAGTCACGGATTCAGTGTATTTGCCGAGTTGATGAACTCACAGGCCTCAGGGCTGTGAGATTATCAGCCCGGCAAATACTCGAGAGTTTGTGCCAACCCAGAAGATTATATTTGGGGAAGCATCACGTCACTGTCATCACAGCAACAAATACGGTGAGTGGGAGTGTACAGCAGCTCTCAGTAAGAAAATTCAATGAATATTGTGAATACGTTTTTTTTTCCTAAAAGAAGCAGTTTAGTATTGCTTTGAAGCTTTTTTTTGACCGTGAATGTAAAGGGGGCGGAGCCCCGACGCCCTCAAAGAGAAACCGCCACTGATGTTATGTGGATTGGCCAGAGAGGATTGGAAAGTCACCAATTGATACCATTGGTAAAATCCTTTATGCATCTACCACACCCTGACCTCATTATTGTGTACTGTGGTGGAAATGACCAGGGCACTTTGAATGGGGTAGGTCTGGAAATGCTTTTAAAGGACATCTTTGGGCAACTGATGTCACTTTTTCCAAAGAGTGCCTTGGTATATTCTAATATATGCCAAAGGCAAAATTGGAACTGGTCCAACCAATTTTGTCCACAGATTGAGAAAGCAAGGAAACATGTGAATAAATCTGTTTCTGCTTTCCTCAGAGACTATGGTATGGGTTCCATATACCACAACAACTTGCGTTACAACATGCAAGGCATCTATAGGAGAGATGGTGTACATGTTACAGATGAGGGGAATAGAGTCTTCCTCTTGAATTTTAGACTCTGCATCGGTACCTACTTGTAGGTACAAAAAACACCCACATAACACAACAGCTCTTTTCAGAGCTACCCTACCTCTAAGCACTCTAAATTATTTTTTTACTCTAATTTTTTACACTGTTTTTCCCCATGGTGCGCTCAGGGTACGCGTACCTGGAAGCGTACATGGGAACGCAGCCAGCGCTTACCCCGCGAAAATTACAAAAAAAATAATATTTTTTTTTGCCCTTCAGGCTCCCCCTCAGAAAACCTAGGGGGTCAGGGGGTGTCTACCCTGCCCCCTTTTAATCATTTCCCCCTTTTTATTTTCACCTCTTGTGTCTCGATTCCACTTGCATCCACTTCAGCTTCAGAAGGACCACGTTCCACCACCACCAGCCACAGGTTGCACGAAGGAGCTGGAACAAGATCACAGCCGACCAACTCGCCGCATCCCTGAGCCAGCACCCTCCCGCCAGCTCAGCAAACCCCAGCCAGGCCGCCGACAACCTCACAAAGTGGATCAGCAACTGCGCGGACGAACTCGCCCCCCTGAGGACCCCGCCCAGCAGACCCGGCAGCAAGAAGGCCCCTTGGTTCACCGACGAACTCAAATGCTCCAAGAAGAACTGCTGAGCCCTCGAGAAAGCCTGGAGAAGAGACCCAACACCGAACAACATGACTACCCTCAAGCTCGCCACCCGAAAGCACCATCAACTGATCCACGCCACCAAGAAAACTGCTTTCAAGGACCGACTGGACAACAACGCACACAACAGCAAGGAACTCTTCAACATCGTGAAAGAGCTCTCCAACCCCAACGCCGGAAACAACGACATCACCCCATCGCAAGACCTCTGCAACTCCCTCGCCTCCTACTTCCACAACAAGATCGCTGACATACACAACAGCTTCAGCACACAAACAACGCCCCCCAAGACCGCACCAACACACCCCACCACCACCCTCAGCGACTAGACCCCAATCAGACACCATCCGCACGATGAACTCCATCCACTCCGGATCTCCGACCGACCCCTGCCCTCACCACGTCTTCAACAAGGCCGACGCCGTCATCGCACCCCACCTGCAGGACATCATCAACACCTCCTTTGACACCGCCACCTTCCCGGAGAGCTGGAAGCACGCCGAACTCAGCGCTCTACTAAAGAAACCAACAGCGGACCCCACCGAACTCAAGAACTACCGCCCCATCTCGCTCCTCCCGTTTCCAGCCAAAGTCATCGAGAAGACAGTCAACAAGCAGCTGGCCGCCTTCCTCGAGACGAACGGATCCCTCGACCCCTCACAGTCTGGCTTCCAGGCCAACCACAGCACCGAAACCGCCCTCATCGCTGCCACCGATGACATCCGAGCCCTGCTGGACAACGGAGAAACAGCGGCCCTCATCCTCCTAGACCTCTCCGCGGCATTCGACACTGTCTGCCACCGCACCCTAGTGCAGCGCCTCAACAACGTCGGAATCCAGGAGAAGGCACTGGATTGGATCATCTCCTTCCTCGTTGGAAGGACACAGAGAGTTCGCCTATCCCCGTTCAGATCTGCAGCAACAGAAGTCATCTGCGGCGTTCCCCAAGGCTCCTCGCTCAGCCCCACCCTCTTCAATGTCTACATGAGCCCACTTGCGGCCATCGCACGCCAACACAACCTCAACATCATCTCCTATGCCGACGACACACAGCTGATCCTCTCCCTCACCAACGACCCCGCCACCGCCAGAGCCAACCTACACCAAGGGATGAAAGACGTAGCCGAGTGGATGACGGCCAGCCGCTTGAAACTGAGCGCAGACAAGACGGAAGTCCTCATCCTGGGCTCCTCGCCCTCCGCCTGGGATGACTCCTGGTGGCCCCCCGCCCTGGGCACCGCACCCAAACCGACAGACCACGCACGCAACCTGGGCTTCATCCTGGACTCCTCCCTCTCCATGACCAGACAAGTCAACGCCGTCTCCTCGTCTTGTTTCAACATCCTGCGCATGCTACGTAAGATCTTCCGGTGGATCCCCACCGAGACCAGGAAGACGGTCACCCAGGCCCTCGTCACCAGCCGTCTGGACTATGGCAACGCCCTCTACGCCGGAACCACCGCCAAGCTCCAGAAGAGACTCCAGCGGATCCAGAACGCCTCAGCGAGACTCATCCTCGACATCCCCAGACACAGCCACATCTCCAGACACCTGAAAGACCTGCACTGGCTCCTGGTCAACAAGAGAATTACCTTCCGGCTCCTCACCCACGCACACAAAGCCCTACACAACCAAGGCCCGAGTTACCTCAACAGCCGCCTCAACTTCTACGCTCCCAAACGCCATCTCCGATCGACCAGTCACGCCCTCGCCGCCGTCCCCCGCATCCGAAGAGCGACAACAGGAGGAAGGTCCTTCTCCCACCTGGCCGCCAAGACCTGGAACTCCCTCCCTCCCGACCTACGCCTGACCCAAGACCACCTCTCCTTCAGGAAGAAGCTCAAGACCTGGCTGTTCGAGCAGTAGCGGACCCCCCCCCCAAGCGCCTTGAGACCCTCCGGGTGAGTAGTCCGCGTTACAAATGTCTTGATTGATTGAAGTACAAAGCCTGTAGGAACATTGAAAATGTGACTGAAGTTACACTGCAGAGAGTGGGTATACGTTGAATAATCCCCAAATGTATCACATGTAGTACAGAATATGTTGTATATGTGATAACCTGCCCCTGTAATTTATGGTATATAGGCTCCACCACATTCCTGGTAAAACAAAACGTATACTGGAGTATTGGAGATTGATTGCAAACAAAGACATCAGCTATAGTACTACTAAACATTTTGCTGAGAAACACGCAGGAGACTGGACTAAGCCAAGTTCTTTGGTCTTGATACAGTCTTGGTACACCAGAGAGGGGGCAATCGGATCGCGTATTTACGCAAATTGGAATCCCAATTTATTCTTCACTCTGAAACTAAATGTCCTAATGACCTGAACTATGACAGGGAAATGCATTCTCATCTGTAACTTATACCCTGTGTTGGCATCCTATGAATATTGTTTTGTATGCCTTTCCCTGGATTTACCCTTTCCCTTTTTTTCCCCCTCCTATTCTTCTCAATTTTATTTCAAGCCTTCTACCTATGTTTCTAGGGCATTTCCTTTATAGGCTGTGTCTTGTACTGAAGATCTGTTTTTATGTATGACATATATTTAAGCGTCACAATAATTTACATTCTGTTATTATTATTTTTTAGGAATTGACTGACATGGATCCAGGATCCCACAGTGCTGTTCCAGTGAACACTCTTCGTACCTAGTATTCCAGTCCACTATGGGCATTTGGACTTTATCAATTAGAGCCTATTGATTATAGATAGTTACTATACCTTGATGTCACTTTGATGAATGTTTTCACCTAGCTTGCAACTATGAGTTTCCATTTGGAGAAGTGTGGCTCACTGGTTAGAGGAGGCAGACCTGGAAGCAGAGGTCAGCCCGGGACCAGGGTTCAATTCCCGGCTCGGCAGGGTCTTGAGTCCTAAAAATTTCCATGGACTCGACAATTCTCGCTCCGGTGCCTACTCGATTCACGGGTTCACACTCTGCGACTCTGGGCAATAGCTTGCTTAATCTCCACAACGGCCCCTCGCGGCGGGATGCCTGGCTTTCACCTTGCGGATACCCTACCGGGGTTATCTCACAGGGGAATACCAGGACGGGTTCCCTAAGCAAGCGCTTAGAAACCGCTTGGTGATTTGCGCTATATAAATTCCTGTACATTTACATTTACATTTACATATATCAGATAAAGTGTGTCATGTACTTATGGGTACACTACCCTGATTAACTGTGAATTTGCTTACGTGTTAATTATTCACTCCATCAAATTAAGTTATGTAATTTCATTGCCACTCTGCTCATGTAATATTCAATGTTAAAACTGTGTTGTCACTTTGTCCTTGGATTCTGCAACCAATAAATTTGCCTATGTGGGGCATTTACTTTTTTTGGTCGGCCGCATAGACAGACGGAATTGAATTAAATATTAAGATTGTTTTCTTGTGAGCAACTGCAATATTGTCACAGTTGCTAATTGTACTTTGTATTGAATTAATGCTTGACGAGGTGTAGACAGATGATGTTGTATACTGTTTTCAATATCTATCCTCACACGTCAATACTGTTTCTATGTCTATCCTCACACGTCGTGTTTGACGTTAAAATGTGGTTGAAGCGCATCTTTGTGTGCAGCCAAATAAAAAACTGTCACCCCCCTAATAGTGTGGCTCGAGAATCGTTTGTTCTTTGGATCCATTGTGTGAATATATATATACACACACACATTTCAGGTTGCCATTTTACAAATTCAAAACTGTAATACTGTGTTATTTTACAGCAGAGTATGGATGACACAGTGCTACTACTATGCTTGAAAAAATTGCTGTAGAAAGACTTTGTCGCTTTCTATGTCGGTGTGAATGTCACTCTGCCAATCCTATGCTTAAAGACTCAGAATAGAAAAGCAGACATTTGAGGTGAGAAAATGTAGATTGTTGCTGGTGTTGTGGATGCTCTATACAGGAGATGCCTTCCACCTAAACTTGAGAACTACCCAGAGTTATCTGCTTCTTTTTTGCACAATTTTTGCATCACTCTATGCATGAAAGGGTATTGATTTGATTTACACTGGGTGTTCCCTTGTGTCTAGACAAAGCTATACCTCTCTGAAGACCTCTAAGTAGTGCAAAACAATGTATCAGGGGTAGCTTTTACTAATTTAAGGTAGGCTTGGTTGGTATTTTTCTAAATTAAAGCTGTAATACTGTGCCTGGATCTGTATTTGGCTTTTATCATTTTACATCTCAGCATGGCCAGCATTGTGTTAGTCCTATGCTTAAAGGCTTTTCTGTAGAAATGGCAAACTAATTTGTTCCTTTCTATCTCAGCGTGGAGGGACTGTGCTAATCCTATGCCTAAAGACATTTGAGGTGAGCAGATCTAAAGTGTCGCTGTATTTGAAGGTGCTCTATACAGGAGCTGCTTTCCACCTAAACGTGAGAACTAACCAACGTTCACTGCTTCTTTTTTGTATAATGTATGTGTCACTCTATGCTTGAAAGGTTATTGTTTAGACTTATACTGGGTGCTTCCTTGTGTCAGAAAAAAACTATACCTCACTGAAGCTCTCTAAGTAGAGCGAAATACTGTGTCAGGGGTTGCTTTTTCTCATTCCAGGTTGGCATGGTTGTGTTTAACCAATTCAAAGCTGTAAGACTGTGCATGGAGTAGTACTTGGCTTTTGTAATTTTAGAACTTGGCATGGACAACACTGTGCTAGTACTAAGCTTGAAGAATTTGCTGTAGAAATGGCAAAATAATGTGTCCCTTTCTATCCCAGCATGGATGGCACTGTGCTAAATCAATGCTTAAAGAAATTTGATAGAAAAGCAGATATTTGAGGTGAGAAGATCCAGAGTGTCCCTTGTGTTGAGAGTGCTCTATACAGGAGCTGCTTTCCACATAAACTTTAAATTTATTTATTTATTTATTTATTTATTTATTTTTAAAATTTCTAGAGCGCACAAATACCTTCCGGTGTCTCGGCGCTAGTGCATACAGATTACATGGTTGTTAAAGGATGTTACTGGTTAAAAAGCCATGTTTTAAGGTGTTTTCGAAAGGAAAACAGCGAGGTATGTTCCTTGATCTGAGATGGAATCTGGTTCCACAGTTTGGATGCAGCCACTACAAATCGTCTATCTCCCCAAGTTGCCTTTTTTGTTGGGGGGATTTGGAGCTGTTGGACTGTAGATGACCGTAGAGTTCGACTGGGCTTATAAATTTTGAAAGCGTTTTTGAAGAAGTCAGGACCGTTATTGTTCAAGGCCTTGTAGGTTATACACATGGCCTTGAACTTTATCCTGCTTCTTATGGGTAGCCAGTGAAGCTCTCTTATTATAGGGGAGATAGAGGCGTATTTTGGTATCCCCAGAAGGACCCTCGCGGCAGCATTTTGAACAAGCTGTAACTTATTCACAACTTGCTCCTGTGCATTAAGCAGTAAGCCATTACAATAATCCACCTTGGATAGTACCAAGGAGGACATCAGCGTTTTGCCAGCGGTAGGAGGAAGAAACGGAAGCAGTTTCTTCACCATTCTCAAGGTGAAAAACGAAGCCGATACCACGGCATTAGCATGGCCAAGGAACGTCAGCCTACTGTCAAAAAGCACACCCAAGTTTTTCACCTTGGTAACTGGCGGTGGAGGTGTACCCAGTTCAGAAGGCCACCAGACCGGAGACCAAGACGGAGTTAGTTCGCCAAAAACCAGTACCTCCGTTTTGTCGGAATTCAGCTTTAAGCAGTTCCGATTCATCCATGTACTGATTGCCTTCATGCCTGCCTGGAAGTTAGCTGCCACAGCTTCTCCATTTTTATGTATTTCCAAGATCAGCTGTGTGTCATCGGCATACGATGTAAGCCCTATGCCGAATGACTTTATTACCCTCGCCAAGTCCGACACATAGATGTTGAAGAGTGTCGGACTTAGCGAGGAGCCCTGGGGGACACCGCACGGAAGAGTGAAGTCAGGGGAACTGAAGTTTCCCATCTTCACGGATTGTATCCTATTGGCCAGGAAGGAGGCAAGCGTTGCTCTGGCCCTGCCCTGGATACCAAGGGCGGCGACACGGTCGATCAAAATAGAATGATCGACCGTGTCGAAGGCCGCGGATAAGTCCAACAGTATCAGAATCGCTGTACCACCCCTGTCCATAATAGTCCTGACCTCCTCAGCTGCTTTGATCAGGGCCGTCTCCGTCCCATGACCCTTCCGAAACCCGAACTGCGTATCGTCCAGCAGGTCGTTCTGGTCGATGAAGGTTGACAGCTGTTGATTCATCGCCTTTTCGATAATTTTGGATGGGTAAGGGAGGGAGGCAATTGGACGATAGTTTTTCGGCTCTAGGGGATTTAGTGAGGGTTTTTTCAGGAGAGGTGTTACAGTAGACTTTTTCCAAATTTCGGGAAATATGCCTGTCTGAAATATGGCTCTGCAGATGTTAGTAAGTACTGGGGCTACTAGGTCAGAGACTGATTTAATGATGCGTGGGGGACAGGGGTCCAAAGAAGATCCCGATTTTACCGTGTTTATCAGCTTTGTCATGGAGGTCGGCGGTGTAAAGACCTCTAGAGTTGGTTTAAGTGAACAGCGGGAAGTCTCCCGACAAACTGTATTAGTGGTTGATGTTGTAGTAAATTCGTTAAAGATGTCATTGACCTTGGCCTGAAAGAAGTCTGCCACCTTGTTGCAAAATGATTGAGATGGTTCAACAGATGGTGGGGCAGGGGGGTTGGCTAGGTCTTTTACCACCTGGTACAGCTGTTTGTTTGAGTTAAGAGCGTTGGTTATTTGTGTGCTGTAGAAGGCACATTTGGCCGCAGTGATCATCTTTCTGTAACTAGTCAAAGCGTTCTTGTATGTCTCTTTGTCAAGCTCGGCATAGTTCCTACGCCATCGCCGCTCTAAGTTTCTGCAACGTTGCCTCTCGAGCCGTAGTGACTCCGAGAACCAGGCCGCCGAAGGTTTAATGCGGTTGGGCTTTGTTTCTTTTTGCGGGGCTAGTAGGTCTAATGCCTTGAGTAGCCAGTGTTGGTAGTTTTGGGAGGCTTCCTGGGGGTCGGGCCTGTCCTCGGGTATCGAGGATTCCAAGAGGTTGTGTAGAGTGGTGACGTCAATATTTTTCCAGTCGCGACACAGGATCGGCGGACCGGTGCTGGTGTAGGTATTTCTGTGATTTTTAGCTAGAATTATAAATTTGACAGCTGAGTGGTCTGTCCAGATGAGAGGGAGCACTGTGGAGACGGTAATGTAGGGGTTATTAGTAAATAAGGCATCCAAAGTGTGTCCTGCTTGGTGGGTAGCTGAGTTGACCTGCTGTTCTAAGCCAGCGGCCCGAAAGTCTGAAATCAGCGTATGCGATTCCTTATCTTTCTCATTCTCCAAGTGGAAGTTAAAATCTCCCAGAATAGTGTAGTCTTGATTGGCAGCTACAGGTTCGAGTAGCGGGTTGAGAGTTTTTAGGAAGAGTGTGCGTGATGTTGGTGGTCGGTAAAGGAGAATTCCTTTAAAAATTTGTATGGGAGAAAGAGAGATGGAAAAGGCGAGAGCCTCAACGCAGTTTAGAATAAGTGGTTCGGTTTTTATTGGGAACTTAGTCCGCTGTATAATCGCGAGCCCCCCCCCTCTCTTCCCTGATGATCTATCTAGCCTAGTTACTTGATAACCGACTGGGGTGGCAATGTTGAAATCTGGGCCAGAAGCAAGGTCTGCCCAGGTCTCAGTGATAAACATAATGTCAGTGTTATGACTGATTATTAGATCAGCAATATCGTTTCTATGTTTAACAAGAGAGCGTGCATTTATCAAGATGCAGTTTATATCGGTAGCGCTATGATCTCCTAGGCGAGCTACTGCGGGGAGCTGGGAGATGGGTGGTGTGATAGTGAAGCCACAACTCGGACAGACAGCGTGTGGGAAATTATAGAGTGAGCAAAAATCAAAGTGGGGGCAAATCCTATCCTGCATGCTGTGTCCTATAGTAAAAAGCTGTGACCTGGAATAAGTGTGTACCTTGGATGTCTGTAGGGCAGCGTGGGTAGCACACTGCACGGACCCAGCGCGGACTGGCGCAGACTGGCACCCCTTTGGCACGGCTTCGGCGCGGAAACGGCGCTCCCGCTGCGCTCTACCGCTGCGCTTCCGGCCGGCCATTTTAAATCCTGAGCCCCGCCCCCAGCTGAGACACTAGCTCCCTTGTGATTGGCGAGCAAGCGCTGAGGCGCGATGGAGCTGACCCTGCCCTCCACGCAAACGGCACAGAGCCGCGATGGAACGGGGCTAGGGTGGGCACAATAATGCTATGCAAGGTGAGTTCAGCGAGTGATTTAAAAGAAAATACAATTATCAATCAATTGCATAAGTAACCTAAGGTTGTTTAAAAAGCTAGTGCATTCACGCAATTTACAGGAGCCGATCACAAACAGAGGAGGATCCCCTCGCAATCTGTAGTAGCACAACAGACCATACAGAGCGCTGCCACCACCCTGCTAGTTGTTGTACATGTTGTAATTTGGCAGCGATTGGGTTAGCATTAGCAGAACCCATCCTGTATTTAGAGGCTCTCTTGTCCGTTTTGTGGAATCCATTTTGTATTTCTGGTAGCCATTTGTTTTGCCATGTGCTACCACGTGCGTGCCATGTGCTCTGTCCTACCTTGCTGTTGTCTGCTCTTGAAATCTGCCTAGAGACAGGTTATATTTAGCCTCTTCCACTTTGCACATGCTGAGTTGAGCTTGCAGCAATCCATGCATCTGCTGTTAGTCTGTAAATGTCAGGATGTGTTCACCAGAATTAGCAACTGTTAGCTCCTCTCACTTGTTGACTGTGCATTTTCTGTATGACCTTATATGTGCCTAAAACCTACTTCTTGTACTTGTACCGCCTTCTTTTGAGCCCCTGTGTGGGTATAAAATCACCACGCTCCTCCCATTCAGGGTGCTACTTCATACATTGCTGTGTGTTGTGCGAATGTAGTTCCGCCTCGTGAGGTTAATAAACTTTGTATTTTCTATTCCAGTTTCTTTGCCAAATTCTATTCTATTGCTCTGAGGACTTGTGTAGAGAAGGGCGAACCCCTAGCACTGGTAGGCCTTGCTGAGGCCAACCACCACAAATTGGTGCCTGACACATGGGGCTCATCGGTGACTCAGATGGAATCTCGCTACGGATGATCATTGCCCGAGGCAACCTGCGTCTTGGCATACCACAGCGTTTTTCCTCTCTTTCTGATCTGACCATCCAGGTGGTGCCGGTCCTTGACTGAGATCTCTTCTGTTGATTCGTCGTGCAGTGACCATTTGGTCGATTTTGAGAACTTGGCAGTTGGAACCTGGACACCAAGTAATTGGTAGGAGTCGTTATGCTGCACTTGCTGTTGGTTGTGATGCCTGTGATTGGTAAGGTAGTTTAGTAATGCTTACTGTGGCTTTGGAATTTTGGAATTTGTGTTGGCCAACTTTGGATTTGTTTGGGATTGATATATGAATTGCAATTTATATAGGCAGGTAATGAGGAGACTTTTCTCTATATGAATTGATTTGAACGGCACAACGTACTACAGTACCTTAAGTGCTACTTTGGTTATAATACTGCATATTCTGCACTATTTTTGGCATGCCTGTTTCAAGCACACTTCGTAGGATATGTTGCTTTTGTAGTGGTACCAATTTGAGACTCGATGAAGCCCAACAGGCCCCACCGGAGGGGACGCCGGAGGGGACGCCTAATAGGGACATGTATATTAAATATGGTATTTCTTCTATAATGTACAGCACGTTATGGAATAAATATACTCGTAAGGATCCTGATGTGCGTTGGCCTATGCATGGGTCAATGGTTTGCGAAAGATTCAGTATGTGGAATAACGAAGTTTAAGCAAAAGGCTAGACAAGATATGTTTGACTGTGTGCGAATGTGGGAGAAATAAGTGCGTGAACGAATGACGCGTTAACAAGCCTTGATTGAAAAAGAACAGCGAAAAAATATTCATGCGAAAGCATTAGAAATGAAAAAAAAATGAAATGAAAGAACTAAAAGAGAGACAGGATAGGGAACACCATTCACAGGTAACTGGCCAATACGCTGTTCGGCGACCCCTCTATCCTATCCTTAATAAACCTCAAGATGATTTCTTGTTATTAGATCGTTCTCCGCCTCTATATATTTTTCTTTCTGCTCCTCATGAGTCAGATGAGGATTCTCCTACAGACCAGGAGAAAGCACGGGAAACTCGTTCTATGTTGTCCGCTGAGCGAGCGTCTCAGCTTAGATCTGCTGCTCATAAAGCCGCCCCTAATATTGCTCCTTCATCTGAACTTTTAGATGACATGAAGGATTGCCAGGAAAGGGAGCAAGTATATTTTACAGAGGTGTTTGCCGCAGAAGTGGTTGAATGGTTTAGGCAACATTCTGATGATTTGGAGCCTGTTGATATAGCAAATTATTGTAATCAAATGTGTGATGGTCTTTTTGTCTTTTTTCAGGTGGCTGACTCAATCAGGCGTTTGGTTAAATTATGTGTTGAGACAGTCTGTTTGCAGGAAGAGAAAAAGGCAGCAGACGCAGCTACACAAACATCTCTGACCGGCGTGGCCCAAGCTTCTATCTTCGGAACAGATAAGACTATGATAGTTCATGCGAAACCTATGTGGGTAGCTGCACCATTGTATGTTCCTCCTAGAGGTACAGGAACTAGCGACGATAAAAATTCTACTGACGCAAAGGGTTATTTTGTTTATAATTTGGTTTATACTCCTTGGAATAGAGTGGATGTCATGGCCCTTAAAACTGCATTAACTGATCCATGAAAGAATCCAGCAGCCTTTTATAAGGAAGTTGAGGGTGCTATTAGCTCTTGTACTATGACTTTCCCGATATTTACCTGTTTTTCAGTTTGATATTACCCCCTGATATATGGAGAACTATGTGTAAAGTTGATGATCGTGCGACTTTTGGGACATTATGGAAAGATTTAGAACAATTAGATGAACAAAGAGAACCTGCGCAGAAACCGTGTCAGTTAATTTTATGCATTCCTGCAGCTATTATAACAAAGTTAAAAACGATTATTCCCCCTAAAAAGATAGATTGGACAGTGTTAGCGTCTAGCAAGCAAAAGGCAGATGAATTGGTTTCGGACTTCTTCACCCGCTATGAAGAGGCATTCCCTGATGTTAGTGGCCAGTCATTGACAGATGACACAGGCAGGCATCTGTTTATCGATAAATATGTCACAAACCTGCTGCCAGGAATAGCTAGTCGCCTAAAGGCCAGCGAGAGTTCATGGACTACCTCTTCTCTGGTTTCTCTTTTAACGATGGCTCAGTATTACGAATGACAGGAATTAGAAGCGAAAGGCAATGAGGATAAAAAGACTAAAGAATTAAAATGAAGGTAATGTTGGCTAAGGCTTATGGTCCGCTTTCTAGAGGCAATGATAGAGGTGGATGCGGATCTTATGGTTCGTCATTTTCATCTTATACTCGTTCGAATTTGTCTGTTGATCAGTGTGCAAGAAATTTGGACATTGGGCTTCTGATTGTCCGGCACTACATGCTCAGCAGTATCCACGTGGTCGGGGACAAATGTGAAATCGTTCCGGATATTCAGGGTCTAGAGGAAGCACGGATGATCGTGCTAGGTTTGATTATAATATGCGCGGACAGGATGGGTTTAATGCTTTTGACAGACGAAATCAATATCAAATGTCCGATTATGTGCCATCCAATTTGAAAGATTCTGCTTATGCATAGGATTGCCTAGGATCGGGTGAAGAATCAGTTGAAGTTCCAGTAGATCAGAAGGGTCCCAATGTTACAGCACAAGTTTTGGGTTCTACTGATCACTTTCTGGTTGATACAGGATTTACTCGTAGCGCCTTATCTAAACAATTGATTCCAAGGACTCCCCTGTCTGGCTTAACCATTACATTGATAGGTTTCGATAGAACACCTTCCCTTAGCCCACTATCCCAACCACTTGAATTCCATGTTGATAAGTTTACTGCTCCATGTCCGTTCTTGCTTTCTCCGAATACACCAGACAATATTGTGGGACTTGATATGCTCAAATACTTCAGGGCTACGATACGATGTTCTCCTGAAGGTGTACATGTTATTTTGAATGACAACTACCCCGTGATTGAGAGATCTTGTCTTGTTTAACAGGATATTGCATTAGCTTCACTCCCTAGTACTTTGTGGGCTACTGCACACACAGATGTAGGGCAAATGGTAATTCCACCAGTGCATATTAGTGTCGAGGCGGGCTCTTCATTGCCACGATTGCCGCAATATGAAATTTCTCAAGAAGGAGAAGAAGCACTTATACACATTGTCCATGATTCGATTAAAGTGGGAGTTGTGGAAGAAGTTCCTTATAATGTTTGCAACAGTCCTATTCTTCCCATTTTTAAAAAAGACACTGACACTAGGATTTACAGATTCATCATTGATTTGCGAGAAGTTAATAAGATTGTAGTGCCCCAATACCCTGTGGTTTCTGACATAATGACTCTTCTTACTCTGGTTCACATGACAGCGGCTGCACTTTCTGTGATTGACCTGGAAAACACTTTCTTTTTGATTCCTGTTCATCCTGATAGCCGATATTTGTTGGGCTTCACTTTGAATACTCGATCTTGTAGATTTTGTAGAATTCCTCAAGGGTACACTGAGAGTCCTAGCATTTACAGTCAAGCATTGAAAAGACAACTGGATTCTTTCATTTTGCCTAAAGGAGTGGCTCTCATACAATATGTCGATGACATCTTGTCGGCAGCCAATACGCCAGAACTGTGTGAAAAATGTACTTTGTCTTTGCTTTCTTTTCTTGCTACACACCGTCATAAATTGTCACGGAAGAAATTGCAATATTGTAGACTGAAGGTAACCTACTTAGGTCACCTTCTGTCTAAGGAGGGCCGTGCACTTACACCAGATCGCATTAATGCAATTTTAGATACACCAGTGCCTTCCACTCAGAAAGATGTCCGTGCATTCATTGGGTTAACTTCGTTTTGCAGGCAAAGGATATTAGGGTTTTTACACATTGTTAAACCCCTGCTAGCGCATTTGACTAAAGATACTCCAATGCCCCTTCCATGGACAGATGAATGTCAGAATGCTTTTCATCAGTTAAGTCAAACACTTTGTTGCACCAGTGTTAGGTACTCCAGATTATACGAAGCGTTTTACACTCTATGTACATGAGAAAGATGGGTGTGCATTGTCTGTTTTAGTACAGATACACGGTGACAAGCAACGTCCCTGTGCGTACTTTTCAGCAGTTCTTGATCCTGTTGCTCGTGCATTGCCTGGGTGCTTTCGTTCAGTTGCAGCAGCATCTGTGTCCTTACATCAGAGTGAAGGGAATGTTTTATCATATAAACTGTTGGTGCTTGTACCCCATGCAGTAGATGCCCTTTTGAATCAGACTAAATTGCAGCACTTAACTAGTGCTCGCCTGACAGGATACGAATTGACACTTTTGGTCTCTTACATTACCCTAAAGAGGTGAGCCACTCTAAACCCAGCTACTTTGTTGCCATATCCTCTGACTCAGTTTCAATCAAAAGAACCTCATGATTGTATATTCCTTACTGAATAACAGACAAAGGGTTGCATCGACTTGCAAGATACGCCCCTTTCAGATGTAGATGGGGAACTGTGGGTTTATGGGTCCTGTTTGAAATTACCATATGGTACGACCTCAGCTGCCTATGCAATTATGACACTTAAGACAGTAGAGGAGACAGCTCGTATACCACAGAAGTCAGCTCAAGCAGGTGAGTTAATAGCTTTGACACAAGCATGTGAACTTAGCACTGATTTGTGTGTGAACAACTATACGGATAGCCGCTATGCTTTTGGAGTGGCCCATGATTTTGGCCTTCTTTGGAAGAAAAGAGGCTTTCTTACGTCCCACGGGATACAGATAATGCACGGAGAATTAGTGCATAATCTCTTGACTGCACTAACATATATCCAAAGAAGATAGCTATTGTGAAGTGTAGTGCGTACAAGAAAGTAACTGATAAGACAGGACAAGGCAATGCCTTTGCAGATCGCGTAGCTTGTGAGACTGCAAAGCAGCGAAGCACTACTTCCATGTACGTAGTCAAGTCAAAAGCTGAGCGATGGCATGATGCTGGACAGGAAGTGCTAGATGTACAGAGATCTGCTTCAGTAGCAGAACTTGTGCAAAAGAAGGAATTTTGGACAATGAGGTTTGTTGGCGCAACAAAGACATGGATAAGTGGAAACTGCCTGCAGCCTATTTACAACCTATGGTTCAAATGGCACATTAGCTGGGTCATGTTGGAGCTCTAGCAATAATGAAATTGCTTACGTGAGTTTGGAAGCATCCTGAAATTGCCAGCACATCTAAGAGAGTAGTACAGTCCTGTTTGATCTGTTGGCAGTATAATCCTGGTAAAATGACACAAACTCCTACAGGAGGGGTTGCTACACCGACTGCACCTTTTGAAGTTCTGCAGATGGATTACATCAAACTTGAACGCTGCAATTATTTAAAGTATGTCCTAGTGGTGGTATGTGCCTTCAGTAAATGGATAGAGGCATATCCTACAAAGGATAATGCAGCTCTCACTACAGCAAATGTGCTTCTAAAGGAGTTTTTCCCTAGATATGGTGTTTGCAAACTTTTGTGGAGTGACAACGGACCTCATTTTATTGGGAAAGTTGTTGAGCATGTCTTGAAAGGATTAGGAATCAAACAGAAATCCCATGCAGTTTTCCACCCACAATCAGCAGGATTGGTGGAGAGGTATAACGCTACGTTAAAATTGAAGTTAGCGAAAATACTTGCTTCCACGTCTTTGAAATAGCCAGATGCACTACCCTTGGCACTGCTGTCCATAAGATCGGTGCCACATTCACAATCTGGCCTTACACCATATTTATTTGGGAGACCGATGAAAATTTGGGGAGTTCCTAAGCCACGCCCTGAAAATGATGTACCATGTGTTCTGATGAGTGATTATTTGGCACAGTTAACCAACAGTTTGATATCTATTCATTAACAGGTTCGAGAAGCTCTTCCAGACAGATCTACAGGTGAGGCCCACGAACTCCGTCCTGGCGACCATGTGATGGTCAAGGTCTTCGAGTGGTCAAACAGTTTGGAGCTGAGGTGGCGAGGACCAGAACAAGTGCTCCTTGCGATGAGGACAGCAGTTCGAGTGATGAACAGGAAAGGTCCATAGCACTCACTGTAAGCGAGTGTTGCCTGCCTTGTTGAAATCTGCTGTGCGGAGAAGGGCCACGCTATCCCACCTGACAAATCTGAGGGTGTCTTCCCGGACCACACGATTTCTGGAGCATCGCGATATCAACTGAGACCAAGGAAAGAGCCTGCATTTTCTAAAAGGACTGTTTGAGCTACTGCCCTGGGTTGGTGAAACGGAGTGCCGATGTGGCAAGGGGGGGATCAGTCCTGCGAAGTGACACCCACCTTGACCCTCGGTGAAGAAATCAACGGCTGCCCAGGGATAAGAGCTCCAACAAATGTTTTTTTTTTACGACGAAATAATCATGTCTGCTGAAAGATCAAAAGTTGCTAAGATCTGCAATAAGAAAATGATTTGTGCTATAGGGTTTGTTATTGCTTTGGTGGCTATGGCAGCAATAACTTGGTTTGTTGAGAAAGTGGCTCCTGCTCGACAATTGCTGATTACCACTACTTCTGCACCAGTTGAGCATCACTATTTCACGCTTCCCTATCATGAGCAGAAGCATCGGCAATCCTACTTAAACAATACATTCATCCAGATGTTGCATCATACACATAATGCCACGAATACTACCGACGGTTGGGTGTGTGGGATGATACATGTGCACCAAAAGAAAGGAGGAACACCTTTTATTCCTCTTCCGTTGTCTCATAACGGTTCTTGTCAAGCCTGGTTTGCATTTTTGTTTGCCTCTGAAAGGGCCAACATTACAGAGATGACAGTAGGACAGATCAATTATCACCTTAATAAGGAATGTTATCCTGATGAGAATGGTTACCCTTAAGCTAGAGGCACAAAATGGGAATGGGAGGAGTACCAACCTGACAATATTTATATGCCACATGTCTTCACAAATACAAGGACTATGAAGAACAATGGACCTTTTGTGATTTATGTGACAAGAGCTAAAGCAGACTTATGCATTAGTAGTGTTGGGAGAATTTCTCCCCATGCAGTTCACATGTAATCGATTGACCAATGTTGTATTTTACAACGCTCTCCAAGTTTTTTAATAACCTTAAACTTGATTTGTCCCCTGTTCTATCTCATTATACAGATATCTCAACCATGAGACGTACTGGTCGCCACAAGCTGTTTATTCCTGCCCATGCACTATACCAGATGGTGGTCAACCACTCGACATACCAGATCGACTGACTGTTCTCCATATGCTATCATATCAAGGCCAAGAGTTTGTAAATGTAGTGAGTGACCAATCTCGGGCCTAACATTTGTATAATGCAATGCTATTTCCTATTTTGCTTGTCAAATATAACCTCTGATGATTGGTTTTCAACCCCAATCCTATTGAGAACAATTGTTTTTATGTACATTAATATTAATCTTGGACATATGTACAACGTATACATTTTAATTATTTTTTTCAGTTTGCAGAATGTTACATAAATCAGCACCAAATTACCGAGGTTGAAAAAAAGTATATCCTCCTCTTCCAGCTGATTACACCGATGTCTCAAATAAGGCATTTACTCGTTGTCTGAACCATGGAGATTCTCACATTTTTTAAGGATAACGTTAAGGTAAATACTCTCAATTTGAGTAGTCGACGAAGTTAAAAAGTAACAGATATAAGTACTTGAGGGGTTTTTGGTATCAGATAATCTCCAATTCAAACTTGTATGGATGAGTCTGATACAGGGTGGATCTTTGTATAACTAATGGATGATTAGGTATTAGGATGGCATACAACGCTCCAAACCTTCTTACTATCTCTCTTAAAGGGTTCCAAATTGGGGACGAATATTAGGCTGTGCAGTAGAGGTTGACAGTGGTAATTGGGCCTTCTCATGAAGCAGAAGGAGCCTCTCTCAATATCCTTAACTCTTCCCTTTCAAACGTGCCTGGATTCGTAGTCTGCAAGTCTTTCCGCATACTTGCAGTTCCACACCAGTACTCTTTATAGGGGTCTCCTCTTGAAAACAGTCTTGCATATCCGGCAAGTAACAAACCAAAGCGGAGTTCTAAGTTGTGAACTCTGTTGGCCACAGTGTTTACACAAGGTAAGCAGAGCGGCCTAGATATTCAATACTTCCAATTAAATGCATTATAAATAAAAGAGCTTATTTACAAACTCCTTGCGCCACTTTTGCATCACTTTCAACATGAGAAAAGTAACACAAAAGTGGCACAAGAGTTTTGTAAATAAGCCCTAAAAAATATTGTTCCTGCATAACGACTTAATCTCTCTCCTAATTTTGTCTCATCTGTGAATCATTTTAAAGACCTGTTCATCTGTAATATAAATATGACGCAATAGACACTTTTATACAAACACCGTTTGAATGCAAACCCATTATATCAGTGAAATCTATCAGGTACACTGCACACATTAAAAAAATTGAAAAAATTGTCAAGTGTTACTTTGACTTGAAATGTGTAACCTCATTTAGTCACATCGATCTAATTTTAAACACTACTTTTCTTTTTTGTTTTGCAGATTAACTACACTACTTCTATTGGAGACCATATTATATGTTGTTTGTTATATTATTTTGTTAAAGTTTTGGTTCTAGTTATTTATTATTGCTATCTTTTAGTTATACTTTCAGTTATTCATTGTTTTAATAAAAGTGAATTAAAAAAGTACATACGTCTTTTTTTTTTTTAGGGGTAGCAGTCCACAATAGAAATGATACGTATACTTTGAAGTATAATTCTGAGGCTAGTTCTTCACCAGATCTTTACCAGAGTGTGAAGCTACAACTTACGGTTCCAATTAAAAAGAATAAAAAGTACAACGCCATTAGCAACATAGTGTGGTGAACTTCTAACCTCTGTTCTCATGTAAGTGTTCCATGAACTGTTACTATAGTAACATGCAGAAAGCTGTTTGGGGGTAGGGTTAAAAGTTACTGGCTGTACAGAAACCGTTATATTTATCCTGACAGAAAGGAAAGGAAAGAAAAACAAAACTCTGTGTCCCAGATTTACAACACCTTTGCACCACTTTCGCATCCAACCCCCCCTACAAAATTACAAGTCTGTGAGCCTCAAAAACTCCCCTCAAGCTCTGGGAATCACCACCCCCGGGAATTTGTGTGTTATGGGAGGCAGACTGCGTGGCCCTCCGCCTGGTGCCCTCGAGTACCCTGGAAACTACTACGATCAGCTCTTGCAGTGTCCCGGGGTACCTACCCCCACTATACTGCTGTTTGCTTTGACAGAGCGGGACTCTTGTGACTCCCGCCCTCCCATAGCAAACATAGTTTGCATTTTGAAAGACTGAGCAGTGAAATCTATTCTCACTTTCAAAATACAAAGCAGATTGCATTTCCATATACAAATTAGCATCTACCCATGCAAAAAAGCAATACTAGATCCCGAAGAATGCAAAAGTTCATCACACAATGTTGCTAAAAAAAACAGCAAGTGTGCCCGACTTCTCAATATACTACCTTATCCTACGTAATGTTATTTTCAATCATGTTCTGATAACCAATAAGAATTATGCTTTTAAAAATCTAAAACATACACCCTAGTTTTCAGTGTAAAATGTTGTCAAACAACCAATTATTTCTTTTCTGTTTTAATTTCACGTTTCCCCCAAACTAGTGAAAGCTAGGAAAAAATGTCAATAAATCATTTTATACTTTTCTCCGAGACTATAGAATGGTGTCCATATACCACAAAAATCTGCGTTTCAATATGCATAGCATCTATAGGAGAGATGCTGTACATTTTGCAGATGAAGGGAACAGAGGCTTTTTCATGAACTTTAGACTCTGCATCGGTACTTACTTGTAAGTACTAAAATCTCTCAATAAACACAAGGGCTCTTTTGAGAGCCACCCAACATCTATACACATAAGCTTGATGTATATCTCAAAAACACATGCTTCTTTTTTTCGGTGGCAAAATGCACGGATCCTACGAGCATCCCGAGACTTTTTATTTTCAAAAAGAAAAATACTATCTTACTTTTCTGGCACTACGGGTCCTTATGTGACCCCCTGAGCAGGCCTAGGGGGTCAGGCTATGTCTACCCTGCCCCCTTTTCACGTTTTGCACACATATTTCACTGACTTCCACAGCCTCGCTTCTACCGAGGCTCAAAATGGCTGCCAACAGTTCCTGGTTTTGAATGTTTACAACTGCTTGACAGCCAATTATGATTGAGCGCGTGATCGGGCGGTGCGCTTATCCTAAGAGGCCAATCCTCGCACAATCTGCGGATCTTCCATGCCCATAGATATATAAATGACTTTAATGGTACTTTTCAAAGAAACTACTGAACAGATTGACACCAGATATGCCAAAGGCGTTACTGGAACTGAGGACTACCTCTCTGACAAATTTCGTGTAATTCCGTTTAGCCGTTCGAGCTGTAGCTGTGGCTAAAGGTCCTATTGGAAATTGCATGGGAAAAACAAGTTTTGGGATCCCCTTTTTTCTCGGCCCCCGCTTCACCAATCACCTCCTAACTTTCAGGGAAGGAGCCAAAAGTTTGGAATATTTCAAGAAGATTCATCAAACAACGACAACGTTATTGGCAATAGAATGTTGCAGTTTTCCTATGGATAATAGGTCCTGACTATAACTACCTACTGGTGACTGCCAGTAGGTAATATATATATATATATATTCACTGAAAAAACCATAGGTTATACACCATATATAGTTAGGAATTAGCATTTAAAAAACCTTATTTTACTCACACAAAACCATTGAAATTCCATATATAGTTAGTTGTACTAACTATATATCGCGCACCCGCAATCCACTGCTGATCATGTCACATATTACATCATTCATGACATGGTCAGTGACATCAACGATGACATCACTGATGACATCTCAAATGACATCACTGATGACATCACTGATGACATCTCAAATGACATCACTGATGACATCACTGATGACATCTCAAATGACATCACTGATGACATCACTGATGACAACATCAAGTGACTGTATAATTCTGTAAAGTTAAAATATGTCTTACAAATTGAATAATGAGTGGATTTATAAGTGTCTGGATGAAGGATTTAGTAGGTGCATGACTGACTGTATGAGTGAGTGATCAAATGTGTCTTACTGAGTGCATGGGTTAGTGACTAAAAGAAATAGAGGTTGCCAGAGTGCTAAACAATTTTTATAATGGGGAGGTAGTTCTGAAAAGAACTTTTTTTTTATTATTTTTGTTGTTTTATATTTTTTTATTATTTTTCTGAACATTTTTTTACTTTTTTTGTATTTTTTGAACAGTTTTATATATTTTTTTGGGTTTTTTTTGGGGGGGGAAACGAAAACGATTCATTGTAAAGGGCTCAACAGGAGCAACAAAAAAAAAGAACATTTATTTTCTGGGGCGTTTTGGACAATCATGATTGTCGATAGCTCTGTTGATTAGAGTGATGCTACTTTCTCTGTAGCAAATCAACTGATTGCAACGCACGCACACTTGTTTGACTTCCCCGAACCTCATCTGTATATTTGGGACCGTCTCCCTCGCCTCTGGTCCCGTCACTTCCTCTACAACTGATCTTCTGGCCACAGAAGGGGGATTATCTTGCTGGTCACGTAACTGCGCAGCACTGTAGTTGATAGGGTGCCACCTCTCCATATGGCGATGCATTGTATAATTGCCATAACTATATTTTTTATCTGTCCCTCTGGACAAGACTTTCTTACAGATAAGGCAAGTTACATACTGGGCATTCACTTTTTTTTGGCCCCGGGGATATTTAAAAAATTGCCAAATATAATTTTCTTGGACATGAGACCTCCTGGGCTCCTCAGGCAAAAACTCCCTCTGTTGCTGCTCTTCCTCTTCTTCCTCTTCTTCCTCCTCTTGCTGAATGATAACTTCAGCAGGTGGTCCTCTCTTCCTAGGAGGTGGTGGTGGTGGTGGGGATGCACCAGCTGAAGCTACAACACTTGCCATTGCTAAGTGAAGAAAAAAGGTCTTCCTCTCACAAAGATGAAAGTCAGAGTGAGAAAACAAGGAGGGGTTTTCATCATTTGGGAAAAACAATAGTTCTAAACCAATGAAAAGTGTTACTTTTAGGTCACATGACCTAGCCTTACATCATTAGGAAACCAAAAAGTGAAATGAACCAATGAAAAGTGTTATTAACAAGTCACATGACCTGTTATGCTTACGTTACGCGCTTCGCGCCGCGTCCCAGATCGCTTCAGGGAAGAATTTTTATTATTTTTTATTTATATATTATTATATATAAAAAAAAAAAAGAAGAAGAAAAAAAAAAAACATCTCAAATGACATCACTGATGACATCACTGATGACATCTCATTTGACATTACTGATCACATCACTGATGACATCATTCATGTGATAATACGATGAACCTCTTCAGACTCTAATATAACCTTAGATACACTCAGTGTAAACACAGACTCGCAGATTGTCACTCATCCATGAAGTTACACACACACCTAGTCAGTCATGCAAACAATCAATCACACCTCCATTTCCTTAACTATACAGTTAAACACACCTTACTTATTCAAACATATACTAAAACATATTTACTCACTTATACAATCCTGGATACAAGTTCACAATGATCCATACAGCCACTCACACATTCACTGGCTCTTATGCACAGTTATTTATATATGTCAACTCTCACATGTACTGTATTTTACATATGTACTTACTTTGACATGTAGCACTGAGATATCTATTCACTCACCAATACAGTCATGCACACAGTCAACCGCCCATACAGCTGTTTCCACATGCACTTTTGAACCCATACATCTATGCAGAGAGTCATACACCTCCCAGCCACCCATACACACTCTCAGTCTCCCATACAAATACTTGGGCAACCAATCAATAACCCATATAGTTAATCATATAGCTACTGATCAACACATGCAGCAGTTTACAGAACAACAGACATAATGATGCACAAATTAAGACAGTTTAGTCACTAACCCATGCACTCAGTGAGACACATTTAATCACTCACTCATACAGTCAGTCATGCACCTACTAAATCCTTTGTTCAGACACTTCTACATCCACTCATTCTTCAATATGTAAGACATATTTTAACTTTACAGAAACATACAGTCACTGGATGTTGTCATCAGTGATGTCATCAGTGATGTCATTTGAGATGTCATCAGTGATGTCATCAGTGATGTCATTTGAGATGTCATCAGTGATGTCATCAGTGATGTCATTTGAGATGTCATCAGTGATGTCATCAGTGATGTCACTGACCATGTCATGAATTATGTAATATGTGACATGATCAGCAGTGGATTGCGGGTGCGCGATATATAGTTAGTACAACTAACTATATATGGAATTTCAATGGTTTTGTGTGAGTAAAATAAGGTTTTTTAAATGCTAATTCCTAACTATATATGGTGTATAACCTATGGTTTTTTCAGTGAATTTTCAAGGTTTTGTAAATGCTAATTCCTAACTATATATGGTCTATAACCTATGGTTTTTTCAGTGAATTTCATTGGTTTTTTAAAAGCTAATATCTATAGCTGTAAAATGTATTCTTCTTTAAATCCAAAAATATATTTTATATGTTTATTAATAATTTTTTTTAAATATTTTTTTTGTTTCGCTCCCGGTCCGCGAACCGGGAAGCTTCCCGTTAGCTCAATTTGATGCCGCGACCCGGTCCGCGAACCGGTAAGAAATCAACATAGTGACGGTATCGCGTTGCCGCGTAATGCGTCTTATGACGTACTGCGTTAGCGCACCCGGAAGTGCCCCGGGGCGCGGACCGAGGCGTGAAACGCAGCTCCCCGGAAGCGATCCGCGGCGCGTCGCGAAAGCGCGACGTATCGCGTTGCCACGTAATGCGTCTTGTGACGTACCGCGTTAGCGCACCCGGAAGTGTCCCGGGGCGCGGACCGAGGCGCGAAGCTCAGCGACCCGGAAGCTAACCGGGGCGCGTTCCGCAGCGCGTAACATGAGCGTGAGAGGTCATGTGACTAGTTAATAAAACTTTTCATTGGTTCATTTAACTTTTGGTTTCATAATGATGTAAGGCTAGGTCAGGTGACCTAAAAATAACACTTTTCATTGGTTGAGAAGTATTGTTTTTCCCAAATGATGAAAACCCCTCCTTCTTTCCTCACTCTGACTTTCATCATTGTGAGAGGAAGACCTTTACTACTATATGAGAAATGGCTTCATTGGTAGCTTCAGCTGGTGCACCCCCACCACCACCTCCACCTCCTCATGGGAAGAGAGGACCACCTCCCCAGGTCATGACCAACACTGAGGAGGAAGAGGAAGAAATGGATGAGGAGGGAGAAGAACCACAATTCTTAGAAGAGGTGCCCCGGGTTTCCAGAAAGAAAGCCAGTTTCATCTGGCAGTTTTATTCGATCCCTCGTGGCCAAAAAAAAGTCAATGCGAGGTATGTCACCTGCCTCATATGCAAAGAACAATTATCCAGAGGGACGGACAAGAAATATAGTTACGGAAATCACACAATGCACAGGCACATGACAAGGAAGCATCCACTCAATTACGGCCGGGCGGAAATAAGGGATTTGCAGGACAATCCAAGATCAACTCCTGTGGCCAGACCAAGAATACCAATTTCATTAACACCAGAAGAGGCACGGGAAACTGTGCCAAATATACAAGAAAATTTTGGCCACATGATACACTCTTGTATGCACTGTCGTGCGTTGTTAGCATGTGGCAACATGAGCATAAATGCTATAAACCTGGCGTATGAACACCATAATTGCCCTAACCGCCCCCAGTAATTTTTTTTTTGCTCCTGTTGAGCCCTTTTCAACGCCTGTTTTTTGTTGTTTCCCCCCCCCAAAAAAACCAAAAAAAATATAAATCGTTCAAAAAATACAAAAAAAACAAAAAATGTTCAAAAAATACAAAAAAAACAAAAAATGTTCAAAAAATAAAAAAAAATATAAAACAACAAAAATATTTAAAAAAAAGTTATTTTCAGAACTACCTTCCCTTTCAAAAAAAATTGCTAGAATGTTTAGCACTCTGGCAAGCTCTATTTCTTTTGGTTCGCTCCCCGGTTAGCTTGCCGGTACGCGGACCGGGAGCTAACCAAAAAAAAAAAAAAAAAAAAAAGAGTAAGTATAAGGAAAGTAAACAGAGAGTGATGTTAAAAGAAAGACAGCTATAGGGAGTAAAGAAGACATACTGTTTAATAGATCTATTTACCGAAGAAAAGACGGAAGAGGGTATAATTGTGAAAAACAAAATAGATAACGAAGTGAAAGAAAAAAAAAGAGAGTATAACATTAACAAAGAAGAGTTTCTTGGAGAATGTGAGTGAATGTTCAAAATAAGATTAAAACATGAGGAATAACAGAGAGAAAAAATATAAAACAGAAAACAAAAAATAACAGAAAAAGATTAATTGAAACAGCAAAGAAATGTAAGTAACATAGAGCCATATCATCAACATAGGCAATAAAAGTTTTGCAGCTTTTATTGGCAGAAATGTGTCGCTAAAGCTACTTTTGCGGCAGAAAACTGCCACTAAAACCACTTTTGCACCAGTTTTCTGCCAATAAAAAGAGCAATAATTTTATTGGCTGTGTTCATAATATGCCCCTTAGTGTGCTTCAACTACACAGAGAAAGCATTATGAACAAGTAGTGATAGAGTGATCAGTCAAAGACACTAAGAGTAATAGAGACGGAGTGAGTGAACAAGAGTGAGGAACTATGAGAAGAGAGGGACTGAGAAAAAGAGTGGAAGGAGTTGAGTAAGTAGGTAATAGAGAAAGGAATGAGGGAAGTAGCAAAGGCAGGAAACTGAGGGTTAAAGAAATGAAGCAGTGGAACTAATAGTAGGTGAATGTGATAGAAATGTAACGAAAAGAGTACAAAGCATTTACCTTATAATTGTCGTTAAATTACTCACTTTTTGTTTTTATACTTTCAATCTGTGAAAGAGAGAACAAACATTTCAAAAATATTAAAACATGTATTTAAAAATTACAAAAGACAAGGGAAAAGATTGAAGGACAAACAGATTTTCAACAACTTTGACACTTACAGAAGCTTCTGCTTCTCCAGGCCCCCTACACAGTCCTAAAGATATACATTTTAAACTAACAGTATCTTGATGCAGATGAAGTGAGGCCTATCTTAAAACATGGTGCATCTTTTGCATTGCTGTTGTCTCAGAAAAGTGTCGCAAGACACTAAAATTTTAAATAATTGCTTCAGGATGCCAATAAGATGTGTCCTATCCAGAGGTTTGTTTCAGGTGAGGCCTACTCAGGGTTGCAGATGAAATTTCGAGTTGTTGAAGAGAATAGAGGACATAATACATGTGAAGGTCTACCAATGAAGTGAGTCATGTCCACTGCACTCTTGAACAAAGTCCAAACCTCCTATGTTTCCCTGGACAGACCTAAACTTGATCTGCACAATGTGATTCGTAATGATAGGAAACACAGGTGATGTAATTGAAATACGTGCAATTTATTTTGCTCATTTCACAATCACATCACTTGTGTTTCCTTTGCTTAGGTATCTCATTGTGCAGATGTAGTCTAGCATATGAAAGAATACGCAGAAGTGCAGCACTGCATGCAACAACTTTGACACTTACAGAAGCCTCACCTTCTCCATGCCTCCTACACAGTTCTACATATACATCATAAATGCAAACAGTACAGAATTAATTATACATGTTAAATGGTTTATTTTTGCTGTTCTCAGAATGTATCAAAATTCACTAAAAACAGTGACTTGAAGGTATTCATCATATAACAGCGGGGAAAAAAAAACACAATCAAAATGATTGTGTTTAAAAAACCCATACAACATAAGAAATCAGAATTCAGAACTCCTTAAAGTTAACTTACTTTCCATGACGTCAAAGGATGTCCTATGAACAGCTTACACTCTTTTGTGCTGTTATTACTTTCAGCCCGCCACTTTCTGAAAGAAAATCTCCATCGTTTTTAAAAACATGTTACATGCAATAAATGACTTCTTGCTCTCTACCACAAGTTTCCACAAGGCCAAATCTTGTCAGACCCATTTATAACTCTTGGATTTCTTGTAAGCCAATCCCGTCATTTGGCATTTCCGCAACTTTCAGAATTAAAATGTTGAAGATCATTTTCACAATCCTGGAATAGTAATATCTTCCCCTTCTTGCTCAGTCATGTTCTACATTTCCTATGACACTGATACTGCTTACTATGAAGCAGACTTACACTAACTCTATGACTACTACAATTATTTAATTCTCTACATCACTTTCAATCACAAAGCAATGTAAAACAGTAGACAGCGTTGCAGACTTACATTCCCTCTACTTTATGTTTTGATTGGCTGCTTCAATTAGCTTATAAAAAGAAATAGTTTTTCTGAACTCATTCAAAGTGCACTTATTTCTCCATCACGTCCAGTCTTATGGTTAGAAGTTATGTCTCTGAACTACACTTATCCTCAAGGCCAAATTGTGTAGGAGCCATTAGAACTTCTTGAAATTCCACAGAGCACATCCCGAGATTATTTCCCTAAAATTTTGGTTTTAAAAACACCAGGTAAGAGTTTTTAAGGTCATACTGCAATTTTTTTTTGAAAATTAAAACAGAATCGTTGCAGAATGACCAGCCATTTCTAGACTTTAAATAAGCTGTGTAATGTCCTGATGTTATTGAAGGACCGTCATGATATATAATTGCTGCAGTTACAGAAGTCCTTCCTGATATTGACAACTGCGAAGCTACAAAATTTTTAATTAAAGTTGTCAATTTTGTTCCATCAGGCCTACATCGTTGGAACATTAAAATGACATACTGGCCATATGTTCGTATAAATAATGTGGACATCATTTCAGATTTACATTGGCTACACTCCATGTTGTGATCAGCTGCTTTTACTAGCTTATTAAAGGAGACTGATTTACTGTCTGGCAAAGTTAAATATATAAATCTTTCTGAGTCTACACTAGTAGTACTTGATACCATACAGTTCTCGCAGTCATGCTGCCATTGATAAGACAGGCCAAACAGCTGATCTACATCTACACCTTCAGCATGTAATACATCAAGCATATACATTAAAAACTCCTGACAATCTTGCTGAATATTTTGAGAGAATTGTGTTTGGCCTGAACATCTGTCTAACAGATTTCGAATTTCAGACACACTTTCCATGTTTGTTCTATCAGTGCTACATTTCTCTAACACAGAATTTAACAAACTGCAAAATGTTTGATCAGAATTGACCACAATCTCTTCTTTTACATTTTCTAGAGAAAACAAAACATTAACCACTACATTAGCATAGCAGTTGACACCAGAGCTGTTTTCAAACTGAAAACCAACAACATCTTCAACAGAATCCTTTTTGTTTCTGCTTGTAATTTTAGGTTCATTGACTTTTTGTCTTTTTGCTACAACCTCCCCAGTATTGGTCACATTTCTTCGTTTCCGGCCTACCACACGTTTCTCAAACAAAGGATACTGAGGCAAATGTGGCGCATACTCTCTTCTTAACCTATTGTATTCCTTAACACAATCTAGATCCGCACAAATGTTTGTGACATCACACTCAATCAAGTACAATCCCGATAAAGTTCTAACTCTTGACAATGCCACATATGCCATACCCTCCTTGAACACAGAACTGCCAATATTCACCAATGCACTGTCTACACTTAAACCTTGCGATTTATGGATTGTCACCGCATATGCCAAGCAAACAGGAAACTGCTTACGGCGAACATATAAGTCTTTTACAAGCAAAAATCTAGCAGAGCAACGACCAATTAGCTGTACTTCCTCAATGCCATCAAATTTAATTTTTAAAAATTCAATTCCATCTCTATTTCTGTATTTTACAAAATCAACAACATTACCCATTGATCCATTTACCAGACCTCTTTCAACATGTAAATTCCTTCTTAAAATTATACGGCAGTTCAAGCACACATTCAGAGTCTTTTCAAAACCTGCAGTTTTAGATATACTCTTCTCTAATGAATCCAATTTTGTTTTCAAATTCTCAGACAAAATAATTGTTGATCCCATATGCTCTACTCTGTCAATAGCTTCCAGTTTCACAATCTCTTGCTTTTCTAAATGCAACATGTTGTTGTTAAATTTGGCACATTCTGCAAGAGTTGGCATCAAACATAATCCAGATTTCTTCTCAGTAATTTTCTGAAAAATATTCTCAGGCACAACATCTTGTTCTGGATATAAATTTGACAGTAATCGTGCATGTAAAGCTTCTTTCCCATGCTCGGTCACTTTTCCAATTCTAACATCTTGTAGAATAGTCTTGTAAACTTCATCCTTCGCCTGACGCATATTTTCATGCAGTTCAGCATAATTGAAGTTTAACCATATATTGACGTTGCCAATGCTGCCTAGGCACTTCCTGGTATCTTCATGCGTGAGCATTTTGAACACAGGTTGCCCTTTCACTGGTGTCAGCTGCAGAAGATCTCCGAAAACAATGATGTGTTTGCCACCAAATAACACATCATACTCTGTTTTGAGAACTTCTTGCATTCTCAAATGCACAAAGGCAAGCATGACATTGGAAACCATGCTTACTTCGTCAATGATAAGATGTTTCATTTTCCTCAAGATTCTTGAAACTTCAAAACAAGCATCTCCAGATAGCTTGTGATATTGTAATTTGTTGTCATGCTCCACTGGCAGCATCAGTAAACGATGTAAAGTAATCCCTTTAATATTATGTGCTGCCAGTCCAGTTGGAGCAGTGACAACACAAGACAGCGATGACTCTGTCCTTTCCTGCAAATAGCATGAAATTGCTTTAATGAGGAAACTTTTTCCAGTTCCCGCTTCTCCACTCACGTACAGTCGGACAGGCTTCAACGACGTACATGAGCACTCTTTCGTATCATGACTTAATCCATGATCAATTTGCATGGTAACTTCGCCATATATTTTCCTCTGCTCAACGTTGAGTTGTCTTTCCAACTCTTCTAAGTTAACCGCATCCTCTTGAGCATGTGCCATGGCTCTTTCCACTTCATTCATAGCAGTGGCAGCTTCATTTTCAATAACAGGTCCTCCTAGTGGATCCTGACTCAATGAAGCAGAACTCTGACTGTCCTGAGAACTGTCTCTGGCAATCTCGGCTGCAATCGTTGCTTCCTGCTCAATTTCCGCATTCAACATTTCTACATATTTGGGAAAAGCAGGACATTCTATGGTCTCCTTGGCGGGATTGAAAGAGTCTTCGTAACAGAGGAAATCTCCAAGCAGTTCCTCTTCTGCACGCCAAGGCTTGAAAAGTTGCAAAAGTGCTAAATAGAAAAACTCCTTTTTTTCAGGAGATTCGCCACTCAATTTTCGATGGTTTACCAAGTGGCATTTTCTTTGCTTGACCAGACATCCCTCACTTCCTATTACAGCATACACTCCTTTCTCAGTATCTTCTTTGATGTTCCTCTTGAATATGTAATTTTGAAGAACCTCATACAGACAAACATTCTCGAGGTGAATGCTTCGATTTGGATAATATGTATCCAACATGTTGGTCTTCAAAATGTCGGTACTGTTTGGCTCCTTTTCCGCCAAATACTCAATTTCCCGGACAGGTTTGAGGACTCAATTACGCGTTGCAGCAAGACCAAGACTCACCCAAACGATTCTCCTGGACTTTGCATAGAGACTTGCTGAAGACAACCGGTCAGAACATTCGTACGCTCCGATTTCTCGATGCGACAACATCTTCAGACTGAAACTGTACAACTTCTTGCTGAGGCTCTTTTCATGGGAAATGTCCTCCCACATATCCTTCAATTCTGTCTTCTCTTTTTTGGTGATGTAAGACGTCACATACCGAGCCACAGCCATACAGTTATCAGCCACAAACTGTATATCCATGTTAGCATTCCACATGGACAAAATCACCGGGTTGTAGTCATTGATGTACTTGGACTCTTCGTTCCTCTTCAAATTGTATGTGTTTTTAGCTGATTTCTTCATGACATTGTGTCGCAGCGAAGACATCAAACTGTTTACTCTTCCTTTAGAAATCACCGGTCGTGGAAAGCCGAAACGACATTTGGTGTAGAACTTGTCCTTGTTTCGGAATTTACGACGGCAGTACTTTCCACATCGATGGCTTTGGAAACGCAGAACTTTTTCTCTTAGGCTTTTCTTCTCCTTTGCGTTTGGAACAGCACACGTAGAATACTGTTGGATGAAATTCATCACTGAGTCTTCTGGATCCGTTCCAAATTTAGGTGCATCCTTGATCCACAGCAACATATGTATATGAGGAGCACCTCTTGCTTGGTACTCCTTTCTCCAGAAGAAATCCAACACCTCTCCAAGAGGTGGATTCTTCTTATTCATGATGAAAGACGTCATAGCTTCAAATCTATGATTGAAGTACCTACATACATTGACTGGATCCAAAGAGCACAGTTCTCCGGGTGTCTTGAATTCGATGTTATCTACGTTAGCATTTGCCTCTCGTAGAAATTCAAGTAAGTCTTCCCAGCCATACTCGGCACAGCTCAGAGTGAGGAACCATGTGGGAGTACCTAAGTTCCTCAGCATACATTTTAAATCACCATGACGACGGTACCAGTACTCATTAGTACCACGCTGACACGCCATGAGATTAATCAGGTGAGAATCCAAAATACTGTCTTGGACATTGACTTTATCCATAAAGTCACTTGCCGAGATGTTTTGCATGTGTATACCACTTTTCAAGATGTGGTTCACTGCATATGACAGTCCAGACAGATCGCTTTCAAACAGGAGATGAAACAAATAAGGAATGCATTGTCGAAACCTAGCATCTCCTGCATACAATCGCAAAGTCCGGTATTCAGAAGCAGGAATTTGATGAGGTCGCTCATCATATCTTCCTCCCTGACCTGTTGGAAAAAGCTGTGGGAAACACCGAGCTTCCAAACTTTCCTCCCAAACACTAATGGGACTCCCTTTGGCTTGTTTCATTTGAAACAACTCAATAGCATTCCCCATGACTTCCTTGGAATGCAAAGGATGAACACTATAATGTTCATATATTTCTTCACTAGTAGAGGGTTCTACTTTCTCAATTTGACCAGCACACAAATCGCTATCCTCTTCCTCACTTACTTCCTCTTCTGCAACATATACATTCTTATAGTATTTATTATTTTTTTTCAAATACAATGTTGCCTTTTTAACTTTCCTAACATCTACTAAATCTTGCCATATTTTCTTATTCTTTGTCGGAACCCCATTAACTAAGATAACCAGAGGTTCCTCGTCCACTTTTTCTACTCCGATTGTGTTAATGTTTTTCTTCAAATCTAGAGGCAAATAAACAACTCTTCCCTTTAATCCTCTCTGTAAATCTGATGGAGGCAATTTCCCTGTCTTTGGCTCCATTCTTACAATAGCCTGAAAGGGATGGATACTTTGAATCAAAATAGATTCATAAGTATTTAAATCCTTCAATTCAGAAGGAATCTCAACCAATTCCAGATTATTATGAACTGCTCTAGCAGGCATCTGGTTTTGATTTAATTTGCAACAACAATAAGTACACACACGTTGATCGAATCCCAAATCAAAACAATTTTCTACCATCAAGTATGTTGCAAAATCCTTCCATTCACTATTATTTTCCCTTTCACTTTTTGCATATAAATCCACTAACTTAGTCTGATTCTTATAATAAGTGCGTCGACAACACACACAAGTGAAATTAGGCCTCTCACTTGATTTCACCTGAAACGTCGCAATTTCCTTCAGAAAATTATCTGTACTGGAAACCTGTACACTATCTTCCACATTACCCTCTTCTTCTTGGTCAATTTCAACATTCTCCTCTTTACTTCCAAAGTAACAAAACTCAATTTCTTCACATATATTCTTCACATCTATTTCAGAACCATGCAAAAGAGCAGCGCATAATTGTTTAAGCATAATTGCTGGACTCTTAGCATAATACAACATTCTAACTAATTTCCTCACTTTATTATGATGCACTGCTAGCATCCTGAAATGATGAAAAACACTCTGGCATACTCTCCTGGAAAGACAAGCCAGTGAATGACCATGCAAACCTGTCACTTCTCTCACTCTGCAAGGATCTAATTCTTGCAACAACCTTATTTTCTGCTTCAAACTTTTCTTATTAAATGACCGTACAAAATCACAAAGCAAATTGATGGAATCCTGTCGCACACTACAAATACTACTACACTTCCAGGTGTACACAGGACCCTTAGCACGTCTTCCTAAAACCTCATTACCTAACACCTCTTCTGTCTCTGTTGTCACAAGTTTTTCTTTTTCAACTGGACAACCATCTTTCACTTCATAAGCACGACCACTGGTGTCAACTGCATGCACCAAATCATTATCCTGGAAATAACTCTCCTCATTAAAAAATGCCTCACAGCTTGAACTATGCATCCATTCTCCAGAAAAAACTTCACAAAAATTACTACGATTAACTATTCTCTTCCATCTACTATTTCTTTTGAAATCATAAATTGTCTTGTTTAGCTTCCTAATTCTATTGATTATCAAAATAAATAACTTACATTTAATTTCAAATGCCTGATCAATAACTTTCTCAACTTTTTTTTTTCTCTTATAAAAAACAACTTTCTGTTGACCTTTCTTAATATTTTTTAACAAATTGCCAATTATCCTGTTGCGGAACATTCGTTTACGAATGTCCCTAAACTGTTGTTTCCTTCTACTATCATGCACAGAGTTATCTCTTGCTCTAGCAGTAACATTTTTGATTGGCCTTTCCTTTCCATTTGAATTACTTCTATTTTTCTGGACTGAAACATTTTCTGTAGTAATATTTTTTTTACTACACATATTTCTTATGAAATATTTTGTGCTCTTACCCGGTGCTTTCTTCGTGACTTGACAAATCTTTTTGTTAGAGGACTGCTGCTTATTTTGATTGGCCTGCTGTCTTTGACGTTTTGCAGCCTTTCTCTCTCTTTCTTTCGTTGGCATGGTGAAATGTTGAAATGATCTGCAGTTGAATCTGTGGTAAAATATATTAAAAAATGTTATTAACCACTATTACCAAACAGTAAATCAATAACAGTGATCAAAAACTTAACACACTACTTGACATTTTAAATATAAGATTTTTTAGTCCTTGGCAAATTTACAATACAGAAATAGCAGAAAAGAAATGGAATTTATAATCATGTTACCTGTGCTATCTTATATGTGAATCTGATCTAATTTTATGAGCATATTTTAATATTTTATTGAAGACACTACACATAACCTGTTTTTGAAGGTGTCTTTATTTTTAAATTAAACGGTTTACACTTTTACTTTTTATTTATTATAAATTTTAAAAATAAATGTTTATAGTTCCATAGGCTCAAGCAGGTCAGCTTCCCACCCTATGTCATATAATTCGGACAAATCTGCATCCTCATCACGCTCTTCTTCATCCTCAGGATTTAAATCATCCAAGGGATCAACATCCACTGATGTTTCAATTACGAGTTCAATGATGAGGTCAAAATCAACTGATTGCAGATTGTCTCTCATGTTGATGTTGTCTTTATCTTTAAAGAAAGATAACAACAATGAGATGTTGCAGAGTAAGAGACAAATCTCAGAGATTATAATAGTAAAATTGTTTAAAAAGAGTAATATTTTGCAGCTATTATTTAGCCATGTCCAGCGATGCTGAGCAGGTGAAGACTATGTCTAATTTTTCAGTGAACAGGACTCATCTCTTCTTAACCTTGGATAAGCCTCACCGACTCTGTGTCCCCTGCACATACTTAAATGTAAAGGGGCAGATTTAGGTTAAATGGCACATCCCCAGGCATGCACCAGTTAACGTGCACCGCTGCTCTGCCACCCATGGTGTGCCGTATTTACAATCAGATAGGAGAAAGCTGCGTCAAAACCCTGCGCCTGCTTTAAGCAGGCATAGGTCTTGACGCAACATTGTGGAGATGGGGCACCCCTGAGCCTTGCTTGAGCTGCATCGCACTTGCGATACAACTCCAGCAATCACTACCTTTACAGCACAGATACGTCACGCATCTGTGCCATTTTTGCCCCATGATGCCCCGCATTGTAAATGCAGCACACCATGGGTGGCGGAACAGCGGTGCAGGATGACTGACACATCCCTGGTGATGCACCAGTCATCATAAATCTATCCCTAAGCTTCTTATCTTGTTACAGATGAACCGCCATATGTACCATCAAACTATTTTGCATTTCCTAAATAGCAAATTTTAAGGGATAAATAGCAATTCTTTACCATTCCTAATTTGCAATGAGCAAATTGCTAATTGCAGGTTACCCATTCATTTCCATGGGCTAGGAGGCTCATAGGAATGAAGGTTTAATTTGCGATTAGCAATTTGCTCATCACAAATTAGGAATTTTTCCAAGGGTGCAGGGGTGTCTCAAAAACACCCTGCTGCACCCCTGAAAAAGAAATTTGGGGGCATATGGCGCACATACATGCCCTAAGGGCATGTGTGGGCGTCATATGGGACCTTTTGTTTTTGGGAAAAAAAGCTTTTTGAAAAGAATTCACAAATTACCACCAACTAGAAGTTGGTGGTAGTTTCCAAATCCTTAATGTCATTTTTTACATATTTTTGGTTTGATACATTGCATTTAAGTAATCGCAAAATTTGCAAATCCTTCAGTGCAATCGCAAAATAAGGAATAGCAAATTTTGCTACTCCTTATTTTGCATCAAACTTGTTTGATACATACCATTTGTCTAATTAACATTCGCAAAGGCCGAAATTCGCAGAATTTTGATCTTTGCGAATGCTAATTAGCTTGATACATATGGCCCCAAGTGAGGCCTGTCTTGCAACATGGTGCATCTTTTGCATCACTGCTGCATCGGTTTCATGTGGTACGTTTTTTTTACACCATGACATATCTGCCTAAATGCATCAATTTGTAATTTTGTCGCCTCATAGCAAATCTTTTGCACCGCCGCTGCATCAGAAAAGTGACGCACAGTGGCGCAAAAGAGGCATACACCTATCATAAATCTGTCCCTAGCATTTTAAATGATTAATCCAGGATGACGATAAGGTGTGGACTATCCAGAGGTTTGTTTAAGGTGAGGCCTACTCAGGATTGCAGATTAAAGTTACGCTTGATGAAGAATACAGAGGAGATAATACATGTAAAGGCCTACCAATGAAGTAAGTGATGTCCACTTCATTGCGCCAGTCATCATAAATGTATCCCTAAGCTTCTTATCTTGTTACAGATGAACCGCCATATGTACCATCAAACTATTTTACATTTCCTAAATAGCGAATTTTAAGGAATAAATAGCAATTCTTTACCATTCCTAATTTGCAATGAGCAAATTGCTAATTGCAAATTACCCATTCATTTCCATGGGCTAGGAGGCTCATAGGAATGAAGGTACAATTTGCGATTAGCAATTAGCTCATCACAAATTAGGAATTTTTCCAAGGGTGCAGGGGTGTCTCAAGAACACCCTGCTGCACCCCTGAAAAAGAAATTTGGGGGCATATTGCGCACATACATGCCCTAAGGACATGTATTGGCGTCATATGGCACCTTTTGTTTTTTGGAAAAAAATGCTTTTTGAAAAGAATTTGCAAATTACCACAAACTAGAAGTTGGTGGTAGTTTCCAAATCCTTAATGTTATTTTTTACATATTTTTTGTTCGATACATTGCATTTAAGTAATCGCAAAATTTGCAAATCCTTCAGTGCAATCACAAAATAAAGAATAGCACATTTTGAAATAAGGACATTTTAAGTAATTTCCACATGTGCAGTGTTTTCAAATTATGATTTGAAAATTGTTTTTGGGGAAAAGGAATGGTTTGCAAATTTATGACAAGGACATAATGGTGTATGCTTCTCTATAAGGCATTTCAGTGTCTCTGATGTCATTTTTCCCATATTACATTATAACACCTTTCCCCATGGAGCACATTCCTTGTAAATATGCTCCCACCTGTGCATGGTGAATTTAGATTTTGACTGTTTGAGTCACATAGCCATGTTAATAGTGACCCAAAAAAATTGGAAACGCTTTAAAAAAACACATTAATGTGTCTTAAGGACATTTTAAGTCATTTCCCCGTGGACAGTGTTTTGTAAGTGGCGCAAAAGAGGCATACACCTATCATAAATCTGTCCCTAGCATTTTAAATGATTAATTCATGATGACGATAAGGTGTGGCCTATCCAGAGGTTTGTTTAAGGTGAGGCCTACTCAGGATTGCAGATTAAAGTTACGCTTGATGAAGAATACAGAGGACATTATACATGTAAAGCTCTACCAATGAAGTAAGTGATGTCCACTTCATTGCGCCAGTCATCATAAATGTATCCCTAAGCTTCTTATCTTGTTAGACATCAACCGCCATATGTATCATATAACTATTTTGCATTTCCAAAATAGCGAATTTTAAGGAATAAATAGCGATTCTTTACCATTCCAAATTTGCGATGAGCAAATTGCTAATTGCAAATTACCCATTCATTTCCATGGGCCAGGATGCCCATATGAATGAAGGTGCAATTTGCGATTAGCAATTAGCTCATCGCAAATTAGGAATTTTTCCAATGGTGCAGGGGTGTCTCAAGAACACCCTGCTGCACCCCTGAAAAATAAATTTGGGGGCATATGGCGCACATAAATTTTAACAACATTCCATTACCTCAAAAACGATTTTCAATTCATAATTTGAAAACACTGCCCACAGGGAAATTACTTAAAATGTCCTTAAGACACATGAAAGTTTTTTTAAAAGCCTTTGCAAGTTTTTGGGTCACTTTTAACATGGCTATGTAACTCAAACAGTCAAAATCTAAATTTACCATGCACAGGTGGGAGCATATTTACAAGGAATGTGCTCCACAGGGAAAGGTCTTTTAATGTAATATGTGAAAAATGACATCAGAGACACTGAAATGCCTTATAAAGAATCATACACCATTATGTCCTTGTCATAAATTTACAAACAATTCCTTTTCCCCAAAAACGATTTTCAAATCATAATTTGAAAACACTGCACATGAGGAAATGACTTAAAATGTCCTTAAGACACATGAAAGTGTTTTTTGATTGCCTTTCCAGCATGGTTGGGTCACTTTTAACATGGCTATGTAACACAAACATTTAAAATCTAAATTTGCCATGCACAGGTGGGACCATATTTACAAGCAATTTGCGCCACAGAGAAAGGTCTTACATTAAAATGGGAAAAATAACATCAGGGACAGTCAATTGCCGTATAAAGAAGTATACACCATTATGTCCTTGTCATATATTTAAAAACAATTCCTTTTCCCCAAAAACGATTTTCAAATCATAATTTCAAAAAACTGCACATGGGAAAATTACTTAAAATGTCCTTAAGACACATAAAAGCGTTTTTTAATTGCCTTTGCAGCATGTTTGTATCACTTTTAACATGGCTATGTAACACAAACATTCAAAATCTAAATTTTCCATGCACAGGTGGGAGCATATTTACAAGCAATTTGCGCCACATAATTCATAATTTTTTCCTTAAAGCACACTATTCTCTATCTAAATTAAAGAAATATTTTCTCACCTTAGCAAATACTTTGAGTTTGAAAACAGTCTCAGAAACACACCAATTTGTCTTCAGCAGAGCAAAAGGTATGCACTCCAGAGTCTGCAGCTATCAAAAGCACAGAAATGCTGTAATTCTTCACACATATCTCTCATGTCACCCAATCAAAACTCTTCCCTCACTTTTTTTCAAATGAAAACCCTTCCCCCCTCTGCCATTTCATGCCTTTTCTGCATAGCAACCACCTCTTGGAAGACTTCTGGTGTTTGCAAGTTCACACAACAATGTTGCAATTGAACTCTGAACTCTCAGTGCACCTGCGTATCCACTGCAATCTTTCATTTAATGATTTTTTATTGACCACTCAAAATACATCTTTCAAAGAACACATCCATGCACCCTAACTTTCTGTTTTCAGCAATCAAAATCCACCAATCACTGTTACTGCTTCATGAACACATTTTAAACTCTCATTTTTTCAACTGCCATTTCATTGCCACACTTCATCTGACTGCAGGAGAACCTCCTCTCACCATGTTTTCTGTCTGGATTGTTGGACATAGTTATATTCACTGGGCTCACAGGTACTCTGAGAACAGAAATTTACCTAACCTCAATTTACAAGATGTGGAAATTAAGTGGTTTGGCCACAGAGGATTAAAATGTCACCAATTGATACCATTGGTGAAAACCTTTATGCATTTGCCCAAACCTGACCTGTTAATTGTGCACTGTGGAGGTAATGATTTGGGCACTTTGACTGGGGTAGGTCTGGAAATGCTTTTAAAGGACACCTTTGAGCAATTGATGGCACTTTTTCCTCAGACTGCCTTGGTATATTCAAATATATGCCAACGACAGAAATGGAGGTGGTCAAACCAATTTTGTCCACAAATTGAGAAGTCGAGGAAGCATGTAAACAAATCTGTTTCAGCTTACATGAGAGACCATGGAATGGGCTCCCTGTACAACAATAACTTGCGTTACTACATGCAAGATATCTACAGAGGAGATGGAGTTCACTTCTCAGATGAGGGCAACAGAATTTTCACTCTGAATTTAAGACTGTGCATTGGTACCTACTTATAAGTACCTAAATGTACCATAAACCCAAAAGCTCTTCTCAGAGCTACCCTACATCTGATCACTCACAATTATTATTTTACTCTAACATTTTTCACTAATTTTCAACAAAGTACGCTCCCTGGGGCGCTACCCGGTACGCGAACCGGGGAGCTAACCTCGCGAAATTTTTAAAAAAAATGTTTTTTTTTCGCACATATAAGCCTCCTCAGCCACCCTCACAAAACCTAGGGGGTCAAGATAAGTCTACCGTGCCCCCTTCTACCCATTCTGAACATTATTTGCCCTCCATTTTGTATCTTAATTCGACCGAAACACAAAATGGTGGACTCCCGTAACGCTTAAGGTACGCAAACCGGGGCGCTCAACGGTTTGCGTACCGGGTCGCTCCCTGGGAAGCGCACCATCAAAAAAGGTGGGAAAGTAGTTTACAGAAAAGTTACTGGAGACAATTTCACCAAATATAGATTAGCTCATACTACATACCAATCCCTACCATTTTCACAAATTTGATTGGAATTCCATTTAGCCATTTAGCCTGTAGACCTCTCTAAATACCCTGAGGTAAATTACTTCACAAAACACATCTGAAGTGTTGGAATTGACAACCAATTAATATGTTACTTTCATTTTCTACTTTTTTTACCTGACATTTCATTGGTTATATACCTGAATATATATAAAGGAAGAGAAGAAAACACAGCCATTTTGACTACTACTTCTTGGTGTACATTTCAATAGTATTTTTCACTAATTCCTTCAACTTCTTTCTAAAGGTAAGTTTTTATTTTTAAAACTGAAGTATATTGTGCACTATAAGTTAATATGGTAAACTTTTTCTGATAGTTATATACTATCCCTCTGTAGTAGTTATAGATTTAGATAGACTTCTCTGTTATAGTTATGGATGGAGTTAGGCTTCTCTTGTATAATTATGAATTTACTTACGTTAAATCACATACAAATTTTTATATTTCTACTTCCACTCTGATACTATACACTGCCCAAAGATAAATTCACTGATAAAAACTGCCTATCTAAAATTAATCCCAACAGTGCCCTATCTCTACTAATATATATTTTTTTAATCTAAATTTCAGGCAAAATGGAAGGCGAACAGAAAGTTGAATTTCAAATTGTCCTGCAAGAGAGCAGCCAAGAAATCATTGATGAAAATGATATTGAATTTTTCGATGAAACTTGGGACAAATAACTACTGCAATGTGTACAAGCAGTAGATAACCTCCTTGAAAATGAGGAAATTTTACACCCTCAGAGACTACAATGTATATTCAATGATAATTATGAAATTTCTGACAATGAAATGTTAGAAAGTTTAATAAATTATGAAACACAATCACAATAAAAAAAAATGCTTAAAAAATAAAGAAAATAAAAAATAATCAACAAAACCAACAATCAATTAACATACAGCATTTGAAAAGTCTATCATTCATTTTTCATTGCAGTACGCTGCCCAGAACGCTTCCCGGTTCGCGGACCGGGCGCTACCCACGCAAAAAAACAAAAAAAAAATGTTTTTTTTTTTGCCCCGCGGGGCCCTTTTAAAGCCTCCACATTAAACCTAGGGGGTCAGGGAGGATCTACTATGCCCCCTTATGGTTATTTCCCCCTTTGTTTTGGCCTCCTCTTGTCTCTCAATCCTACCGAGAGACAAGATGGCGGCCGCTCGGGACTGTTTAGAATGTTGACAGACACCGGAGAGCCAATCAGCTTCGCTACGCGAAGTTCCGGTACGCGCCCCGGTCCGCGAACCGGGGCGCTGCCCGGTCCGCTGTTACAGATATATATCTTTTTTTAAACGTTAATTTCTCAAAATCCACTGTAGCACATATATTGAGACCTACAAAAGGCACATCGGGCTACCAGTCCCTACAATTTTGCCAAGTTTCGTGCAAATCCATTCAGCCGTTCGGGCTAAAAGTGAGGCCAACCGCCCTATGGAAAACTCAATGTTAAAAACACGTTTTGGGACCCCCCTTTTTTCTCGGCCCCCCCTTGACGAACCCCCCCCAAATTTCCAGGGGCTGCTCAGAAACAAAATGTTCCATTTTCCAGAAAATTTCAGCCAATTCCGTCCACAAACGCCAAAGTTATTAGACATAGAATTTTCAAAAATCCCATAGAGAAAAAATCCTAACTATATATACCTACTGGCGACCGCCAGTAGGTAATATATATATATATAATGCTATGGCTGTGTAATTTCATATCCGGGAGTGCGCAGAGATAATCTTCCCCTTCGGGGAAAACTGGAATAATATATATATATATATATTTTGTTTCTGAGCAGCCCCTGAAAATTTGGGGGGGGGTTCGTCAAGGGGGGGCCGAGAAAAAAGGGGGGTCCCAAAACGTGTTTTTAACATTGAGTTTTCCATAGGGCGGTTGGCCTCACTTTTAGCCCGAACGGCTGAATGGATTTGCACGAAACTTGGCAAAATTGTAGGGACTGGTATCCCGATGTGCCTTTGCTAGGTCTCAATATATGTGCTCCAGTGGATTTTGAGAAATTAACGTTCAAAAAAAGATATATATCTGTAACAGCGGACCAGGCAGCGCTCCGGTTCGCGGACTTTACGCGTTACGGAGCTTTGTGAAGCGAAGCTGATTGGTTCTCCGGCGTCTGTAAACATTCCAAACAGTCCGTAGCGGCCGCCATCTTGTCTCTCGGTAGGATCGAGAGACAAGAGGAGGCCAAAGCGAAGGGGCAAATTACCATAAGGGGGCATAGTAGATCCTCCCTGACCCTCTAGGTTTGATGTGGAGGTTTTAAAAGGGCCCCGCGGGGCAAAAAAAAAAATAATAATAATAATCGAACGGCTGAATGGATTTGCACGACACTTGGCAAAATTGTAGGGACTGGTAGCCCGATGTGCATTTGCTAGGTCTCAATATATGTGCTCCAGTGGATTTTGAGAAATTAACGTTCAAAAAAAGATATATATCTGTAACAGCGCTCCGCTTCGCGTACTTTTCGAGTAACGGAGCTTTGCGAAGCTGATTGGTTCTCCGGCGTCTGTAAACATTCCAAACAGTCCGTAGCGGCCGCCATCTTGTCTCTCGGTAGGATTGAGAGACAAGAGGAGGCCAAAGCGAAGGGGCAAATGACCATAAGGGGGCATAGTAGATCCTCCCTGACCCCCTAGGTTTGATGTGGAGGTTTTAAAAGGGCGCCGCGGGGCAAAAAAAAAATAATAATAATAATCGAACGGCTGAATGGATTTGCACGAAACTTGGCAAAATTGTAGGGACTGGTAGCTCGATGTGCCTTTGCTAGGTCTCAATATATGTGCTTCAGTGGATTTTGAGAAATTAACGTTCAAAAAAAGATATATATCTGTAACAGCGCTCCGCTTCGCGGAGATAAAATTATCTCTGTATTACCTAGCTGTTGCTAACACCAGTTAGCGACCGCTAGTAGGAGATAGCGACCATCTTGGGCCCCACTTTGCATGTCAGTGATATTTATCACTAATGACATGCAAAGTGGGCATGGCAAGATGTTAGCGACTGGAAACAGTCGCTAACATCGCTATCTCCTATTACCAACTTTTGGAGATATTCGCGCTAAGCGCGAATATCTCCAAAAGCTACCACCTGCCCTGAGCAGTTCTTAGCCATGTTATCCAATGGGAGGTGGATAACATGGCTAAGAGCATTAGCTCTGTAATGCATGAATATCGCTGAGTTTTCAGCGATATTAATGCATTGCGGTCGTTTTTTATGGCATTTGCGATAAACCTTAATAATAGCAAGGTTTATCTGCGATAATTTCTGACGATGCTTAGCGGTAAAAAATTCGTTGCTAAGCATCGTTAGGGATAAATATCGCTTAACTTTGGTAATATGCCCCAACGTCTGTTAACGTTCGATTCGAAGGAAATCAGGAAGTGTTGAAAAACATTGTCTGCGCCATCTTGCCTTTTTTCAAATGCCACACTTTTGTTGTGCACGGCAGTCATTTTAGATGCCTTGACCAGACCCACTCTCTGCACGCTGTTGATCCTTAGCATGGCTCCCCACCCTCGCAAGCATCTCCCCCAGGCACTGGTCACCCTCGTTCTCTGTCTTATGCATAGGTAATAAACCTCCCCCCATCTGCGCTGCTCTTCCCTGAGAATCACACCCTGTGCCCGCCCGACATCTCCCTTTCGCCCTATTCACTACCGCACCCTCTGACACTCCTTTTCCTCTGTGTCCGATTGTCCAGGCCGGTCCTAGGCTATCAGCTTGCCCTGCAGATGTAGTTTATGGCCCCAGCTGTAAAGAATCACCCCTCTTCAAAGGAGTTATAGTAGATCAAGGCCCACACTAGATGAGATCCGTCACAGCACACGCGTTCCTACTATCTGAAAACCATCCTGTATTGTGATTGGGGAGGGGACCGAGCCTGAAGCGGAAGATTCCAGGGATGACTCTTTGTACATCAAAGTTTTTACAATTATGTGTCACATTAAAAATATATAGCACTCCAACAAAGTAGTAAGATTATAAAACTTTAATAACTTATAAATATATACAACAAAACAAAAACAGTAAAAACATATAAACATTTTTAGGGAAAAACAACGAAGTAGCGGTCGGCTGTGCGAATAGTCCCAATGCAGCACAACGTCCAGATTTCTGGACGGCACCCAGGTGATGTTGCCTGGGTGCCGCACTGATTTCGGCATCCGGCGTGGGGCGTCGCGGGGGGTGGGTCATCAGTAGCAAACTGTTGTGCGAATAGTTCCAAGGCAGCAGAACGATGGCACCAAGGTGATGTCCAGTAAGTTGCCGCACTGGTTTTGGTATCCTACAATGCTGCTCCGAATAACGGCGTGGGGCGCCCCGGGGGGGGGGGGGAGGCGGCGTGAATGGGCCTCTCCAGGTGGAGTCTCGTCTGTTGTAGTGGGGCGCCCCTTTACCGTTTCAGTTGCCATTCCGTCCGCTTTTGGTCCACTGTGTCAAAAGCCTCAATTCAGCTGAGTTGCGCCCACTCTTGCGGTGCAGCGATAGGCGGCTGCCACAGGACTCTCAAAATGGCGGCAGGCTCTTTTCTTTTTGGGCCTGGTCCACTGAAATGGCCCTGGGACACCTTGTAAATCGGACGCTTGTCTGCTAGGTCTTGGACCCCATTCTCGAAAGCGTCCCCTCCGCCTTGAGGATTCAACAAAAGTTTTGGGGGCCCCCGACTCCTGCAGGCTTCTGGTGGGGAGCGGCTGCCATGATTGCTCGCGGAATGACCACGACGGAGCCACGAGATGGTGGTGCTTTCATGGTGACGCCAGCTTCAGTGTGAAACATCCAGAAACAAGGTGGGGCTTTCATCGTTTGGGAAAAAAAAAAGTTTTCATCCAATGAAAAGTGTTATTTTTAGGTCGTATGATCAAGCCTTCCATCATTAGGAAACCAAAAGTAAAATGAACCAATGAAAAGTTTTATAAACAAGTCACATGACCTGTTATGCGGCATAGGGTATAAAATGCGGAGAAAATACGTTGGCACGTGAGGCGGCGTCAGTAGCGGACCGATGTGCGAATAGGCCGAAGGCAACACAACGCGCCAAGATCCGGATGGCACCGAGGTGGTGTCCAGCAAGTTGCAGCACTGGTGTGGCCATCCTACAATGCTGAAAGTCGGCGTGGGGTGCCCCGTTGGCCTGTGAGTTCGCGTCAGTAGCGGACCGATGTGCGAATAGGCCGAAGGCAGCACAACGCGCCAAGATCCGGATGGCACCGAGGTGGTGTCTAGTAAGTTGCCGCACTGGTGTGGCCATCCTACAATGTTGAAAGTCGGCGTGGGGCGCCCCGTTGGCCTGTGAGATGGCGTCAGTAGCGGACCGATGTGCGAATGGGGCCAAAGGCAGCGCAACAATATTTTCGGAATAGAAGACACCACAAGGCGCTGAGATGACAAGATCCGGATGGCACCGAGGTGGTGTCTAGCAAGTTGTGGCACTGGTGTGGCCATCCTACAATGGTAAAAGTCGGCGTGGGGCGCCCTGTTGGCCTGTGAGATGGTGTCAGTAGCGGACCGATGTGCGAATGGGGCCAAAGGCAGAGCAACAATATTTTCTGACTAGAAGACACCGCGAGGCGCTGAGATGCCAAGATCCGGATGGCACCGACGTGATGTCTAGCAAGTTGCTGTACTGGTGTGGCCATCCTACAATGCTGAAACTCGGCGTGGGGCGCCCCATTAGCCTGTGAGATGGCGTCAGTAGCGGACCGATGTGCGAATGGGGCCAAAGGCAGCGCAACAATATTTTCTGAATAGAAGACACCACAAGGCGCTGAGATGCCAAGATCCGGATGGCACCGAGGTGGTGTCTAGTAAGGTGCACTGGTGTGGCCATCCTACAATGCTGAAAGTCGGCGTGGGGCGCCCCGTTGGCCTGTGAGATGGCGGCAGTAGCGGACCGATGTGCGAATGGGGCCAAAGGCAGCGCAACAATATTTTTGGAATAGAAGACACCACAAGGCGCTGAGATTCGGTTAGCACCGAGGTGGTGTCTAGCAAGCTATGCAGCTGAGTTGCGTGCGCACTTGCGGCGAATAGGTCGAAGGCAGCACAACAATGTTTTCTGAATAGAAGACACCACAAGGCGCTGAGATGCGGTTACCACCGAGGTGGTGTCTAGCAAGTTGCTGCACTGGTGTGGCCATCCTACAATACTGCTCCGAATAACGGCGTGGGGTGCCCGAAGGGGGGGGGAGGCGGCGTGAACGGGCCTTCCTAGGTGGAGGCTCGTCTGCTGTAGTGGGGCGCCCCTTTACCGTTTCAGTTGCCATTCAGCTTAGTTTTGGCCGCTCTTGATGCTACAGCGACAGGCGGCTGCAACAGGACTCTCAAAATGGCGGCCTGTTCTTTGGATTTAAGCCTGGTCCACTAAAATGGCCCTGGGACACCTTAGAACTCGGACGCTCGATTTTTTTTTCCTTTCCTCTACATGCAAAAAAAGGTAAATGCCCAGTACGTTATACGCTTCATCTGCCATGATGTACTCTCCAGAGGAACCGAAAAAAAATATAGTTATGGTAACTATACCATGCATCGTCATATGGAGAGGTGGCACCAATTAATTATAGTGCTGCATAAAAGAGAGATTTGGAGGAGAACCCCCGACCTGCCAGTACATTCATCAAAGAAGTGGCCCTGACAGCATCAGAGGCAAGGGAAACGGTCCCAAATATTTAGAAGAACATGTTTAGATTGTGGCAAATTAATTTCATGTGGACAGATGAGTGTTACTCTATAAATACAGCATATGAACATCATCATAGTCGATGGTTGGTAGAGACATTTTGACTATATCCTGGACCTGCCCGTCCTCGCCCAAAATGGCGCCGGAATAAATGGGACTCGTAACTCCTTGTTGTGTACTGGTTGCAGAACCTTGAAATCACGAGATACGTATGCAGTTTTGAAGCACATGGCGGGCGGGGACGAGAATTGATTGAATATTTCGACATCCCTATTGATATTAAGTTCTGATGTGTTATTGATTACTGTACTATTGAAAGTTTGAATTAACGTCACGCATGGTACTTGCCCGCAAATGTATATCTAGATAATTTTATTGTAACTGGCCCTGTCGTATTTTAATTATAAAATGTACGTCCACCGATTCCGCAACTGTTAGACACCTTAGTTCTTGCAACCTAATGGCCCGCCCGTTACGTTCCTCTACAGTGTAAATGTCTACTCATCATATACGATTACAGTTTGCTCCGTGGCCGGCCCACGTGGTTATAGGCTCGTATTTGTATAATGAAATTTTCACAATAAAGGTTTTTAAAAGAAAACATGGTAGTAGTATATACATTGGTAAAGTTTTTAATAATAGTCACTGTTTTAGAATCATTAAAAGGCAAGTGAAATAAAGCAGACCAATTACATGAAGGGTAAAAGGTATAATACGCAGGAACGCAGTAAAGATAAATGGTCAAGGGCTGTTGTGTTTTCTACTCCTGCAACATAAAGTGATCGATAAGAATCTCATATTCAGGCGTATCGGCGACTAAGACAGCAGGTCGACCCTCTTTTGCTCAACGGCTCCGTCATGGGACGAAGAAACGCCCTTTTTCTCGAAAAAAGAATATATTTTACTTGCAGGACAGTTGTAAATTTTCCGGGAAAGTCCATTAGCCCGGAACATTATAACATATATTTAAGAAAAAATAATGTTCGGAAGTAATAAAAAGCGTAATTTTTAGGTCATATGACCAAGCCTTTCATCATTAGAATAAGAAAAGTAAAATGAACCAATGAAAAGTTTTATTAACAAGTCACATGACCTGTTATGCTTACGTTACGCGCTGCGCGTCGCGCCCCGATGACTTCCGGATGCGCTAATGCGGCGCGTCATATGACGCATTACGCGACAACGCAGGTCCAGAATATAGTCAAAATGTCTCCACCAACCAGCGGTCGGAACACAACCCCTTTCAGCAGGCTAAATAGTTCTGTTAAATGACAACAGAAGGGACAGGCAACAAGAACCATCAGTCAAAGAGGGGAGGGCTAGTTCTTCTCTACCGGGTTACATTGGGGCGCTACCGGAACTGATCGAATTTGTAGTCTACAGTGTTTCTGGATGTTTCAGACTGAAGCTGGCGTTAGCATGAGAGCACCACCATTTCGTAGCTCCGTCGTGGCCATTCCGCGAGCAATCATGGCAGCCGCTCTTTATCGTTATTTTGGGCGGGGTGGGTGGCGGAGCCGAGCTGTATTGCAGCCATCATGGTGTGGAGTTCAGTTCATCTCACTAGTTTCGTATTTGTCATGAGGGGTTGTTCTTAATGTTTCTATTTTAGCGAGGTCAAAAAGAGATCCCATTAGTGGCCTACTGATTTTGCTCGATTCCTTTTGTTTTTTTACACGATTTTTCGTTATCTGCAAAGACTAAACAGAGTATTGTGACTCTGTGTTTGTTTGTAAATAGAGAATGAACCAAAGAGAACCAATTCTAAAACAGTAAATGCTTGGATAACAATCAATCAAATGGAGAGAGAAGCAGGCACGACGTATTACAACGGGGGCAAAGGCCTGCGTTAACTACCTTTCACTATCTGCAAAGAGAGAGTACTCCTAATAGAAATGAGGGGGGGGGCAGCATTCAAAGCAGATCAGTGTGCATAAACACGAAAATGTTTTTACTTACCACGTACTTGACATTCGACAGCTTATGATATTTGCTATTAAAAAACCATTGAAATTCACTGAAAAAACCATAGGTTATAGACCATATATAGTTAGGAATTAGCATTTACAAAACCTTGAAAATTCACTGAAAAAACCATAGGTTATAGACCATATATCGTTAGGAATTAGCATTTAAAAAACCTTATTTTACCCACACAAAACCATTGAAATTCCATATATAGTTAGTTGCACTAACTATATATCGCGCACCCGCAATCCACTGCTGATGATGTCACATATTACATCATTCATGACATGGTCAGTGACATCACTGATGACATCACTGATGACATCTCAAATTACATCACTGATGACATCACTGATGACATCTCATTTGACATCAATGACCACATCACTGATGATATCATTCATGTGACAATACAATGCATCTCCTCACATTTTAATATAACCTCTGTTTCACCCAGTGTTAAATACAGAGTATAATTTTTGAAACCATTGACACACCAATACTAGTTACTACATACGCACTCACTGATTCCTACGTCTACACACACCTTCACTCATTCACCCATACAATCATTCATACATACAATCACTCATCTTTACAACACTATCATATGCACTCATACACCTATACAGACACTCACAGTCTGCCACTCATCCATTGAGTTACTCACACACCTAGTCAGTCCTGTAAAGAATCAATGACACTTCCATTTTCTTGTCTATACAGTTAAACATAGAGCACCTTACATTTTCAAACATATACTAACACATACTTACCTTCTTATACAATCATTGATACAAGTACACATTGATCTGCACAGAGTCATACACCTCCCAGCCAGCCACACACACACTCAGTCTCCCATACAAATACTTGGGCAATCAATCAATAACCCATATAGTTACTCATATAGCTACTGATCAACACATGCAGCAGTTTATAGAACAACAGACATAATGATGCACAAATTAAGACAGTTTAGTCACTAACCCATGCACTCAGTGAGACACATTTAATCACTCAGTCATACAGTCAGTCATGTACCTACTAAATCCTTCGTCCAGACACTTACACATCCACTCATTCTTCAATATGTAAGACATATTTAAACTTTACAGAAACAAAAAATCACTGGATGTTGTTATCAGTCATGTCATCAGTGATGTCATTTGAGATGTCATCAGTGATGTCATCAGTGATGTCACTGACCATGTCATGAATGATGTAATATGTGACATCATCAGCAGTGGATTGCGGGTGCGCGATATATAGTTAGTGCAACTAACTATATATGGAATTTCAATGGTTTTGTGTGGGTAAAATAAGGTTTTTTAAATGCTAATTCCTAACGATATATGGTCTATAACCTATGGTTTTTTCAGTGAATTTTCAAGGTTTTGTAAATGCTAATTCCTAACTATATATGGTCTATAACCTATGGTTTTTTCAGTGAATATATATATATATATATATGTATATATATATATATATATATATATATATATATATATATATATATATATATATATATATATATATATATACATATTACCTACTGGCGGTCGCCAGTAGGTATATATAGTTAGGATTTTTTCTCTATGGGTTTTTTGAAAATTCTATGTCTAATAACTTTGGCGTTTGTGGACGGAATTGGCTGAAATTTTCAGGAAAATGGCACATTTTGTTTCTGAGCAGCCCTTGAAAATTTGGGGGGGGGTTCGTCAAGGGGGGGCTGAGAAAAAAGGGGGGTCCCAAAACGTGTTTTTAACATTGAGTTTTCCATAGGGCGGTTGGCCTCACTTTTAGCCCGAACGGCTGAATGGATTTGCACGAAACTTGGCAAAATTGTAGGGACTGGTAGCCCGATGTGCCTTTTGTAGGTCTCAATATATGTGCTCCAGTGGATTTTGAGAAATTAACGTTTAAAAAAAGATATATATCTGTAACAGCGGACCGGGCAGCGGTCCAGGACGCGTACTTTTCGCGCAACGGAGCTTTGTGAAGCGAAGCTGATTGGTTCTCCGGCGTCTGTCAACATTCCAAACAGTCCGTAGCGGCCGCCATCTTGTCTCTCGGTAGGATCGAGAGCCAAGAGGAGGCCAAAGCGAAGGGGCAAATGACCATAAGGGGGAATAGTAGATCCTCGCTGACCCCCTACGTTTGATGTGGAGGTTTTAAAAGGGCCCCGCGGGGCAAAAAAAAAATAAATAATAATAATCGAACGGCTGAATGGATTTGCACGAAACTTGGCAAAATATTAGGGACTGGTAGCCCGATGTGCCTTTGCTAGGTCTCAATATATGTGCTCCAGTGGATTTTGAGAAATTAACGTTAAAAAAAAGATATATATCTGTAACAGCACTCCGCTTCGCGTACTTTCCGCGTTACGGAGCTTTGCGAAGCTGATTGGTTCTCCTGCGTCTGTCAACATTCCAAACAGTCCGTAGCGGCCGCCATCTTGTCTCTCGGTAGGATTGAGAGACAAGAGGAGGCCAAAGCGAAGGGGGAAATGACCATAAGGGGGCATAGTAGATCCTTCCTGACCTCTTAGGTTTGATGTACCATTTTGCCAAGTTTGGTGTAATTCCGTTCAGCCATTCAGGCTGTAGACGTATGTAAATGTCCTATGGAAAATTGCATGGGGAAAACACATTTGAAAGTGTTGAAATTTAGAACCAATTAAAATGTTACTTTGGTTTTGTATTTGTGTGTGATGAAAGTTAATTGGTTATGTATATATTTCAAATGAGAGGAAACCACAGCCATTTTGTGATACTACTGTCTGAGGTACATTTGTGAGGAATTTTTGGTGGTGAATTTCTGGTGTTTGATTTACACAGTACTAACACTTCTCCTACTTTTAAAAAGGTGAGTTGTTAATTTGTAAGGGGAACTATGTTGTACACTTGAAGATAATTTGAAAAATGTTTTCTGTTATTTATTTGCAGTCCTTCTGTTATACTAAATACTTGATAAAGTTAGTTTTATATTATGTATTACTAAAAACGATAAATGAAAGTGATTATTTTTTTCTGCAATTTACAGCAAGCAATTTCAAAATAAAATGGCTCACAATGAAGAGACCGTGGCAATTTCTTTTGAATTGTCCACTACATTGATTGAAATTGAGAGCACCAATAATGAAATATTGTCACAAGGAGGACATGACTTGTATGATTCCATTAGATTGATTGAAATGGACAGCACCAAGAATGAAATATTGTCACAAGGAGATGACTTGAATGATTCCACTACATTGATTGAAATTGAGAGCACCAATAATGAAATATTGTCACAAGGAGGAGATGACTTGTATGATTCCATTAGATTGATTGGAATGGACAGCACCAATAATGAAATATTGTCACAAGGAGGAGATGACTTGAATGATTCCACTACATTGATTGAAATTGAGAGCACCAATAATGAAATATTGTCACGAGGAGATGACTTGAATGATTCCACTACATTGATTGAATTTGACAGCACCAATAATGAAATATTGTCACAAGGAGGAGATGACTTGAATGATTTTTTTGATCAATCTCTTGATGGCGAATTTATCGAGTGTTTGGAGACCATAGAGTTACAAGAATCATCATTGGAGACTTTTCATGAGGACATTGCTGATGAGGACATGTTACTAGTTCTTTCAAATTTAGAAAATTCTGAAGAATACATTTATATTTAGAAATCAAAAATTGTTTGAGACATTATTCATTTTTATTTTTAATTTATGAGGTTGTAGCGAAGTGATTGTAGTATAAAATGAGACTTATAGTATAGAGTGCAACATTTTTATGTTACATGGTAAGTTTACTCATATTTACTTCCCTTCTGCCACTATATTATCTCCAATGTGTATTTGACATTTCTTTTTCATCTCCGGCCTCCTTTCTCTCACTGTGTGTCTCCGATGCATCTTATCGCTGCTATTTTGTGTAATTACAGAAGAGAGTAAAATAAAATAGTTCGGAACGTGAAAAGGGGGCAAAGTACAGTACTCCTCACCCCCTAGGCCTTTTTAGGCGGTCCCAATAGGATCAGTTTCTGCTTTCCTGAGAGATTATGGTATGAGTTCCATATACCACAATAACTTGCATTACAACATGCAAGATATCTATCTCCTATTACCAACTTTTGGAGATATTCGCGCTAAGCGCGAATATCTCCAAAAAGTAACACCTGCCCTGAGCAGTTCTTAGCCATGTTATCCAATGGGAGGTGGATAACATGGCTAAGAGCATTAGCTCGGTAATGCATGAATATCGCTGAGTTTTTTGCGATATTCATGCATTGCGGCCGTTTATTATCGCATTTGCGATAAACCTTGATAATAGCAAGGTTAATCTTCGATAATTTCTGACGATGCTTAGTGGTAAAAAATTTGTTGGTAAGCATCGTTAGCGATAAATATCGCTTAACTTTGGTAATATGCCCCAACGTCTGTTAGGAAATGAGGAAGTGTTGAAAAACATTGTCTGCGCCATCTTGCCTTTTTTGAAATGCCACACTTTTGTCGTGCACGGCAGCCATTTTAGATGTCTTGACCAGACCCACTCTCTGCACGCTGTCGATTCGTAGCATGGCTCCTCACCCACGCAAGCATCTTCCCCAGGCACTGGTCACCACCGCTCTCTGTCTTATGCATGGGCAATAAACCTCCCCCCATCTGCGCTGCTCTTCCCTGAGAATCACACTCTGTGCCCGCCCGACACCTCCCTTTCGCTCTATTCACTACCGCACCCTCTGACACTCCTCTTCCTCTGTGTCCGATTGTCCAGGCTATCAGCTAGCCCTGCAGATGTAGTTTATGGCCCCAGCTGTAAAGAATCACCCCTCTTCAAAGGAGTTATAGTAGATCAAGGCCCACACCCGATGAGATCCGTCACACCACACGTGTTCCTACTATCTGAAAACCATCCTGTATTGTGATTGGGGAGGGGACCGAGCCTGAAGCGGAAGATTCCAGGAATGACTCTTTGTACATCAAAGTTTTTACAATTATGTGTCACATTAAAAATATATAGCACTCCAACAAAGTAGTAGGAATATAAAACTTTAATAACATATAAATATATACAACAAAACAAAAACAGTAAAAACATTTAAACAACGAAGAGACCGTGGCAATTTCTTTTGAATTATCCAATAGATTTATTGAAATTGACAGCACCAATAATGAAATATTCTTGTCAGTAGCGGTCTGTTGTGCGAATAGTTCCAAGGCAGCAGAACGCGCTGAAATCTAGATGGCACGAAGGTGATGTCTAGTAAGTTGCCGCCCAGCAAATAACGGCGTGGGGCGCCGCGGGGGTGAGTGAGTCCAGTAGGCACCACAGCTATTCTTACCGGCATTGCAGAATTACTGCTGGGGACAATGCCTGTGCTGTAGCAGGGTCACAGCAGAAACAAAAAGGATTCTGTTGAAGATGTTGTTGGTTTTCAATTTGAAAACAGTTCTGGTGTCAACTGCTATGCTAATGTAGTGGTTAATGTTTTGTTTTCTCTAGAAAATGTAAAAGAGGGGGAGGCAGTCCAAAGTTCCGTTAAAAGGGCAAAGGAAAGGATCGGTGGTTTGAACTATCAGTCAAAAAGGGGAGGGGGTGCAATAATTTTTCCTACCGGGTCACACTGTGCTTTCACCGGAAGTGAGGTCTGCAGGATTCTAGTAATTCAAAGTGAGGCTGGCGCCAGCATGGGAGCGCCGACGTCCCGCGGATACAGTTTCGTCACTCCACGGGCGATCATGGCAGTCATTCCCCATCGGGGGTCGGAGACTCCCGCGGCTCCTCTAGAATCTTCAAGGTCGTGGAGGACTACGGTGGTGGAGTCAACCAGTGACCGGGCCATTTCTTTATGCTGGGCCCGCTCTTGCCAGGTCGACCGCCATTTTGAGAGTTCGGCAGCTACCGGCGATCGCGGGGTCACATGAGCGGACGGGCTCCACCCTGCCGGGCGAGACGTTGCAGCATGGCCACAGTGGAAGAACCCTTTTCCGGGCGCCTGGAGCGCTGAGGGTGCAGCTGGGAAGCCTCCACCTGGGGAGGCGGGAGAGGCCTGTTCGCACCGTCTCTCCCTCCCAGTGCACCCCACGGCGTCTCGCTTGAGATTTGTTATGGCCGGACCAGGCGATGAGGACGAGGGGGGGGGGGTCGGAGGCATGTGCAAGACATCCCCCCCAGTGTTGTCGCAGCCATTATTCAAGAAAGAAGAAGTGTCCCGTCCGTCTTCGGGCCGGGCTTCCGGTAGATGTAGGCCGGACGCCCCTGGCTCTGGCCCCATGAACGGGTTTCTTGGTTTATCGGCTGCAGCCGGATCCCGTCGGCCTCGGCCCCCCGACCGTTGGTGGCCGGACCGGAAGAGCATGTGGCGGGACTACCTGCAACTCTCAAGGGCCACCGCGGCCGGACTGGGAGAGAGAGGGGAGGGTCGAGGAGACATTCCCCCCCCCCTGCAACTGTTCAGCGTTGTAAAGGCAATCCCCTGGCCGGGTCCCGCTGGCCTCGGCCTCTCCTCCGGCTACACCCTACGTTAGGATCTCCTGGCCGAGGCGTGGCAGCAGGACCTGCCTTATATGGGCTGCTCCCGGCTGGGCGTAGTCGGAACCCTGCCCCACCTTGGAAGTTTCCAGAGTGGGGGCGGATGTTCTACTGACTTGCATTTTCCGTAGTCTATCGATTTTTTTGGCGTGGCAGGCGGTGGGACAGCGAGGGGTGATTTGGTTTCTCTTACTGTTTTTCTGGTCTCTCACCACTGGCATATTTTAACGTTTTCTTGTTTCTAGGACATTAATAGGTTTTATCATTACGTTATGTTATCGTTTCTTTGTTCGTTGTTTAATAAAAGTTCATGTTCATCAGTGGCCTACTGATTTTCGTTTTCCTATTCTTTTCTTTCCAGGTTGTTTCATGCTAAAGTTTCTGTTAACAGGATACAGTGATCACTTCGTTATTATTGCATATGTCCTTTTCACTAGGGGTGCTCTCTGGTCGGGCCAGATGACGTATCTCTAGTAAATGGTCCGGGTGAAACAGGTGCATCAATCAGTGGGGAGTAGATAGGCATGACAGATTACAACGGGGGAGAAAGGTCCGCATTACGTACCCTTTCACTACTTGCAAAGATTTTCCTACGTTTATTTGCAAACAGGGAATACCTCCAAAAAGAACTAATTCCCAAACAGTCAATGTTAGGACAATCAATCAATCAATGAGGAATGAAATAGGTACGACGTGTTAAAGGCTTGCGTTACCTACCCTTCACTATCTGCAAAGGGAGAGAGAATATTCCTATTCTTCCTCGTTTGCAGGCAGAGAAGATCCTTAAGAGAATTAACTTCGAACAATTCAATGCTCGATTCAAACAATCAACAAGGGGTACTATGAACAGAAATGAACGCAGCTTATGTACATACGCATTGTTATTTTCCACAGGTTGTTCCTAATGTTTCTATTTTAGCGAGGTCAAAAAGAGATCCCATTAGTGTCCTACTGATTTTGCTCGATTCCTTTTGTTTTTTTACACGATTTTTCGCTATCTGCAAAGACTAAACAGAGTATTGCGACTCTGTGCTTGTTTGTAAATAGAGAATGAACCAAAGAGAACAATCAATCAAATGGAGAGAGAAGCAGGCACAACGGATTACAAAGGGGGCAAAGGGCTGCGTTAACTACCCTTCACTATCTGCAAAGAGAGAGTACTCCTAATAGAAATGAGGGGTGGGGGGCAGCATTCAAAGCAGATCAGTGTGCATAAACACGAAAATGTTTTTACTTACCACGTACTTGACATTCGACAGCTTATGATATTTGCTATTAAAAAACCATTGAAATTCACTGAAAAAACCATAGGTTATAGACCATATATAGTTAGGAATTAGCATTTACAAAACCTTGAAAATTCACTGAAAAAACCATAGGTTATACACCATATATAGTTAGGAATTAGCATTTAAAAAACCTTATTTTACTCACATGTTATATGTAAGAGTAAATACAACAGAAATTTATGGACGCATAATTTATAAAATTAGAGGTGTATAGGACCTCGTGACACAGATAGAAACTTTTATACTATGTGCATACAATTTAAAACCATTGAGGGGTAGGAGAGCCATATGATGGAGAAAAAAAAATAGCATCATGAATATACAATTTACAGCGGAGTCTGATGTTATGACGGCTTCTTTTACCTTTGCTTCTGTCATCTTTTGTCATGTCTTCAAAGGCTGCGGTTTCGCAGGGTCTGGTATAAGTGAGTATATGTGACAGCGAGAGATTGAAAGAGTTCCTGTATAAATAAGTATGTGTTTCTATAAGTGATTGTTTAAGAGAGTAAGTATGTGTAAGTTTCCTTAGAAGTAAGGTTGTTGTGTGTGTATAGCTGTATATGCAAATAATTGGATGTTCAATAGTTTATTTGCATGTGTGAGTATGTGTGTGAGTAACTTTTGGATGACTGTCAGTGAGTAACAGGATGTATAGGTGTATCACTACATATGATGAGTGAGTATATGTATGAGTGACTATGTAGAACTGTTTGTGAATAAGTGGATGTGTATATATATATAGATGGTGGAATTACTGAATTGGTTGTTGTAACTGATATGGGTATCTCCATTTTTTTGATAATTGTAGTTTCTATTTTTGAATATGTGTTTCAAGGGTTACATTACAGTGAAAGGAGGTCTGTCACTGTGTCACAAGGATGGTGTCATCAGTGATGTCATGAGTGATGTCACTGACCATGTCATGAGTGATGTAAAATGTGACGTCATCAGCAGTGCATTGCACGCGCAAGTTATAGTGAGTCCAACTAACTATAACGTGGGAATTTCAATGGTTTTATGCGAGTAAAATTTCCAGCTAACTATAACTGGTGTGAAACCTATGGTTTTTTCAGTGAATTTAATAGGTTTTTTAAATGCTAATTCCTAACTATAACTGGTGTGAAACCTATGGTTTTTTCAGTGAATTTCAATGGTTTTTTAATAGCAAATCTCTATAGGTATGAAAAGTAATATTTTTTATAACGAATTTTATATTGTATAATTATGTAATAGTATTTTTTTTATTTTCTAATTTATTTATTTATTTTTTTCCCTGGAGCGCTCCCGGGGCGCGTACTGATGCGCTCAACGGTAAGCGCAGTGCTTCAGGGCGCCCCGGGGCGCGTACCGGTGAGCGTCCCGTTAGCGCTATTCCCATGAACGAAAACAACATCGTGACGTATCGCGTAGCTGCGTGATGCGTCATATGACGCACTACGTAAGCGCACCCGGAAGCACCCGAGCGCATATGATTGCACAACGTAAGCCCCGCAGGGCGCGCCCCGGGGCACGCCCCCGGGCAGGTAGCGTAAGCGCGTCGGGTCATGTGACCTGAAAATAACACTTTTGATTGGTTCAGAACACTTTTGGTTTCCAAATGATGAGAAAGCCGAGGTCATGAGAACTGAAAATAACACTTTTGATTGGTTCACAACAGTTTTGTTTTCCAAATGATGAAAGACCCCACCTTTTTTCCTCATGTTCACTTTGTTGTTTGAGTGAAGAAGACCTGCATTCATTCTGTGAGAAATGGCTTCACTAGTAGCAGCTGCAGGTGCATCTGCACCACCACCACCACAAGGACCACCACAAGACCACATTGGTGGTCAAGAAGAAGAGGAGGATGAACAGGAGGAGGAGGAGAGGGACTTTCTGCCTGAGGACAATCCCCCATACAGGCCCAAGGAACATTTTATTTGGAACTTTTACAAGATGCCAAGGGGTGCAAAAAAGGTGAATGCAGCTAAGGTGACTTGCCTCATCTGTGGCCAACAACTGTCAAGAGGGAACCCAAAGAAGAAGTATTCTTTTGGGAACCACACTATGATTCGACATATGCAGAGGAAGCACCCGAACAATTATTCGGCAGCAGAGGTCAGGAAACTGACCAAGAACCCTCCCCATCCTTTTTCTTCAAGCGCCTCCAATCAACCAACTCCATCGGGTGCAGAGGCTAGGGAGATGGTCTCTAATGTACAAACCAGGTTTGCAAATTTTAAATTTGTTTGCAAATATTGCAACAAAACAATTTCATATGGCGAGCAAAGCATCACTTTACTCAATTGAGCTGCAGACAACCATCACTGCAGCAAGCAACTTTAATTTTTCTCTTTTTTTTTTGCTCCAGTTGAGCTGTTTGCAATTCCCTGTGTTTTGTTTGACCCCAGAAAAACTACAAAAAAAATATAAAATTGTTCAGAAAAGCCAAAAAAAGTAAAACAGTTCAAAAAACTATAAAAAAATATAAAACAACAATAAGAATAAAAAATCATTTCTTTTCAGAACTACCTCCAATTTATATAAAAATGCTACATTTTTAAAAAACTCTGTCTTTCTTTTTTTCTCCAGGGTACGCGTACCGGTACGTGTACCGGGGCGCGCACCCCCTCAAAAAAAAAATAATAATAATGAGTGTGTGTGTGTGTGGTGTGTGTGTGTGGGGGGGTGGGTATGGGCTGTGTGTGTGTGTGGGGTGTGTGTGTGTAGGATGTGTGGGTGTGTGTGTGGGGTGTGTGTGTGGGTGTGTGTGTGTGGGGTGTGGGTGTGTGTGTGTGGGTGTGTGTGTGGGGGGGTGTTAGAGGTGTGTGTGTGTGGGGGGGTGAGGTGTGTGTGGGGGATGTGTGGGGTGTGTCTGTGAGGTGTGTGTATGTGGGGGGGAGTGAGGTGTGTGTGGGTGTGTGGGGTGTGTGGGTGTATGTGGGGGTGGGGGTGTATAAGGTGTGTGTGTGGGTGTGGGTGTGAGGGGTGTTTGGGTGTGGGTGGAGGTGTGGGTATATGAGGTATGTGTGGGGGGTGTGTGTGGGGGGGGTGTGGGGGTATGTGTGTAGGGTGTGTGTGTGTATGAGTAAAATGTTCAGCTAACTATAACTGGTGTCAAACCTATGGTTTTTTCAGTGAATTTAATAGGTTTTTTAAATGCTAATTCCTAACTATAACTGGTGTGAAACCTATGGTTTTTTCAGTGAATTTCATAGTTTTTTTAAATGCTAATTCCTAACTATAACTGGTGTGAAACCTATGGTTTTTTCAGTGAATTTCAAAGGTTTTTTAGATGCAAATTCCTAACTATATAAGGCCTGAAACCTTTGTTTTTTTCAGTGAACTCGCAAGGTTTTTTAAATGCTAATTCTATTAGCGGTTAGCGTTTATATATGTTAATATCCGTATGGGACCACCTGAACAGCCCTAGGGGGGTCAGGGTGTTTCTACAAGGCCCCCAAATCTTTTTTTTTTCTTAAACAAAAATGAGGTATGCGCACCGTTGGGCCTTGGGGGTCCTTGTGGGACCCCCTGAGCAGGCCTAGGGGGTCAGGATGCTTCTACCCTGCCCCCTTTTTGAGTTCTACACATTTGTTTTTCTGCTTTCCTGTGCCTCAGTCTACCGAGGCACAAGATGGCTGCCAACAGTTTCTGTTTTGGAGTGTTGACAGACATTGGCAGCCAATCAGAATGCAGCTCGCGCACTAGAGGTACGCGTACTGTACGCGTACGTGTGTGTACGGTACGCGTACGGTAAGCGTACCGTAAGCGTACGGGTGAGCTCACGGGTAAGCTGCTATAGATATATATGTTTTTTGAACCTAAATTACTCAAAATCCACTGGAGCACATATCTTGAGACATAGCAAAGGCACATCGGGCTACCAGTCCCTACAATTTTGCCAAGTTTAGTGGAAAACCATTCAGCCGTTCGGGCTAAAAGTGAGTCCAACCGCCCTATGGAAATTAACATGGGGAAAACACGTTTTGGGACCCCCTTTTATCTCTGCCCCCGCTTGACGAATCCCCCCCAAAGTTTCAGGGAAGGAGCAGAGCGGAGTGGGCCATCTTCTTTGAGAAGTTCGCGAAGATTCGTCCACCGGCGCCAAAGTTATTCCCAATAAAATGTTGCGGATTTCCTATGGAAAGTAGATCCTAACTATAACTACCTACTGGCGACCGCCAGTAGGTAATATATATATATATCATATATATATATGTCCCCATGATGCCCAAAGCTCCAAGGACGCTACTCCACAGAAAACGGTTTAACCAAACCTTTTATTGCTTCCATTTCAGTGTAATATATAAACCCTCCAAAATCACGGACCTCACTGTGAGGATTTAATGGACACTACAACTACCGGCATGCTGCTCACCTGGGAGCACATGCAAATAGCGGAAATTCGAGTTGTGTGTTTTCCGGTTTGCCAGTCTTCCTCCCATGATGAAGGAGCACGTTTGCTTCGAAACGCGTTGGGAAAAGAATTAATTGGAGATGTCAGCATCTGTTTGAAATAAAAGGTTTGGTTAAACCGTTTTCTGTGGAGTAGCGTCCTTGGAGCTTTGGGCATCATGGGGACATGTTTAAACACGGCAGCCTAACCGTGTGAGGATTGCACCACCTGTAAAGACATAAATACAGACCTGCGTGTTTGGGAAAATTTCCCGAGCTGAATGGCAGCACAGAGGACTTCGAATTAAACAGATGCTGAATTTCTGAAGCCCACTGGAGGGTTTATATATTACACTGAAATGGAAGCATGAATTTACCTGACAAAATCACGGACCTCACTGTGAGGATTTAATGGACACTACAACTACCGGCATGCTGCTCACCTGGGAGCACATGCAAACAGCGGAAATTCGAGTTGTGTCTTTTCCGGTTTGCCAGTCTTCCCCCCATGATGAAGGAGCACATTTGCTTCGAAACGCGTTGGGAAAAGAATTAATTGGAGATGTCAGCATCTGTTTGAAATAAAAGGTTTGGTTAAACCGTTTTCTGTGGAGTAGTGTCCTTGGAGCTTTGGGCATCATGGGGACATATATATATATATATATGCTGAGGTGTGCCGTCTCCCCGACGAAATAAAATACACTGCTCACCTGCACTTGGGTCTCCTCTCTTCTTCTGCGCTGCGGTATCCAGGATTGGGCTCCAGGCGAGAGCAAGCAGGGACTGTTTCACATGTGAGTTTTGTTATTTTACTCACACAAAACCATTGAAATTCCATATATAGTTAGTTGCACTAACTATATATCGCGCACCCGCAATCCACTGCTGATCATGTCACATATTACATCATTCATGACATGGTCTACAATCTCATACTCTCACATATACTCACTTACATACATCAATATTCACATATACTTGATTAAAACATATGTAGTTACTGATAAAGACACTAGTGAGACAGTCATTCACTCCCTAACACACACATATACACACTCATCCACCCATACTGTCCTGCACATATGCTGTCTTCAAAACACATACAGAGAGTCAGTTATTCATGCGTCTATGTGCTAAGTAATACCCCCACCAAACCATACAAACACTCATACTGATACTAAAACAAACATCTAATAACCCATATACAGACACATGTAGCTACTCACCAACCCATGCAGCCACTTATACAGAAAGTGAAACACTAATCCTTATATTTAAATATTTAAACATTACTCACTAATATATGTATTGCCTAAGATACACTTAATAAGCCAGTTAACCAATCAATTTTTTTAAACATTTTTTTAACATCTAAACACTTATTTAAACATTTATTCTTCCATCAACTTTTACATATACATATATAACACATATTTATTTCTCGGAAAGACACACATTCACTGGATGGTGTCATCAGTGATGTCATGAGTGATGTCACTGACCATGTCATGAGTGATGTAATATGTGAGTCCAACTAACTATAACGTGAGAATTTCAATGGTTTTATGCGAGTAAAATTTCCAGCTAACTATAACTGGTGTGAAACCTATGGTTTTTTTCAGTGAATATATATATATATATATATAAGTACAAAGTACGAAACACGTCAGGCTGACTCTCATTGTTTGCTGTTTTTTGGATCCATTTCGCAAGCTGCGCTCCTTCCAAGAATAAAAGCTGAATTTCTCACCTTGCTCATGGGCTCCCTCTTTTCCTTCGGGCGAACTAAGTTTGGATTTGGCAGCGGCGTGCCTGTGCCGCAGAGGTTAGCCCTGGGGCTGTCCAAGCCCCCCACGGAGACGTCCAATAACGCCACCGAGTTGGGAGCGAGGAGTGTTGGTTGGGGCATCACAGACAGCTGCGGTGTTGATGGAATACTGCATACCCCACTGTGGTTTATACAATTTTGAACATTGTGCTTCGAGGCAGGCCACTCACCGGAGAAGGACAGGACTTTGGACTTCAGGTACCACGAAGCTCTGCGAGCGGCCACGCCCACCTGGGCGGGTACCAGTGATGTCAATTGGCCTAAATAAGTGTCTGCCTTTGAAACCCAGTCATTGCCTCTGATGAAGTATGAACTACGAAACGCGTCAGGCTGACTCTCATTGTTTGCTGTTTTTTGGATCCATTTCGCAAGCTGCGCTCCTTCCAAGAATAAAAGCTGAATTTCTCACCTTGCTCATGGGCTCCCTCTTTTCCTTCGGGCGAACTAAGTTTGGATTTGGCAGCGGCGTGCCTGTGCCGCAGAGGTTAGCCCTGGGGCTGTCCAAGCACCCCACGGAGACGTCCAATAACGCCACCGAGTTGGGAGCGAGGAGTGTTGGTTGGGGCATTACAGACAGCTGCGGTGTTGATGGAATACTGCATACCCCACTGTGGTTTATACAATTTTGAACATTGTGCTTCGAGGCAGGCCACTCACCGGAGAAGGACAGGACTTTGGACTTCAGGTACCACGAAGCCCTGCAAGCGGCCACGCCCACCTGGGCGGGTACCAGTGATGTCAATTGGCCTAAATAAGTGTCTGCCTTTGAAGCCCAGTCATTGCCTCTGATGAAGTATGAACTACGAAACGCGTCAGGCTGACTCTCATTGTTTGCTGTTTTTTGGATTTATTTTGGAAGCTGCGCTCCTTCCAAGAATAAAAGCTGAATTTCTCACCTTGCTCATGGGCTCCCTCTTTTCCTTCAGGCGAACTAAGTTTGGATATATATATATATATATATTACCTACTGGCGGTCGCCAGTAGGTATATATAGTTAGGATTTTTTCTCTATGGGATTTTTGAAAATTCTATGTCTAATAACTTTGGCGTTTGTGGACGGAATTGGTTGAAATTTTCAGGAAAATGGAACATTTTGTTTCTGAGCAGCCCCTGAAAATTTTGGGGGGGTTCGTCCAGGGGGGGCCGAGAAAAAAGGGGGGTCCCAAAACGTGTTTTTAACATTGAGTTTTCCATAGGGCGGTTAGCCTCACTTTTAGCCCGAACGGCTGAATGGATTTGCACGAAACTTGGCAAAATTGTAGGGACTGGTAGCCCGATGTGCCTTTTGTAGGTCTCAATATATGTGCTCCAGTGGATTTTGAGAAATTAACGTTTAAAAAAAGATATATATCTGTAAGCGCGGACCAGGCAGCGCCCCGGTTCGCGGACCTTAAGCGTATCGGAACTTCGCGTAGCGAAGCTGATTGGCTTTCCGGTGTCTGTCAACATTCTAAACAGTCCGGAGCGGCCGCCATCTTGTCTCTCGGTAGGATCGAGAGACAAGAGGAGGCCAAAACAAAGGGGGAAATAACTATAAGGGGGCATAGTAGATCCTCGCTGACCCCCTAGGTTTAATGTGGAGGTTTTAAAGGGGCCCCGCGAAGCAAAAAAAAAAAATTTTTTTTTTTGTTTTTTTTCGTGGTTAGCGCCCGGTACGCGAACCGGGAAGCGTTCTGGGGAGCGTACCACAATGAAAAATAAATGATAGACTTTTCAAATGCTGTATGTTAATTGATTGTTGGTTTTGTTGATTATTTTTTATTTTTTTTAATTTTTTAAGCTTTTTTTATTGTGTTTCATAATTTATTAAACTTTCTAACATTTCATTGTCAGAAATTTCATAATAATCATGGAATATAGATTGTAGTCTCTGAGGTTGTAAAATGTCCTCATTTGCAAGGAGGTTATCTACTGCTTGTACACATTGCAGTAGTTCTTGGTCCCAAGTTTCATCCATAAATTCAATCTCATTTGGATCAATGATTTCTGTGTTGGACTCTGGAAGGACAATTTCAAATGAAATGTTTTGTTCACTTTCCATTTTCCCTGAAATTTGCATAAAAAAATATATATATTAGTAGAGGTAGGGCACTGTTGGGATTAATTTTAGATAGGTAGTTTTTAACAGAGAATTTATCTTTGGGCAGTGTATAGTATCAGAGTGGAAGTAGGAATATAAAAAAGTGTATCTAAATTTATAAGTACTACAGAGGGATAGTATATAACTAACAGAAAAAGTTTGCCATATTAACTTAAAGTGCACAATATACTTCAGTTTTAAAAATAACAACTTACCTTTAAAAAGAAGTTGAAGTTATTAATGAAAATCCTATTGAAATGTACACCAGGAAGTAGTAGTCAAAATGGCTGTGTTTCCTTCTCTTCCTTTATATATATTCGGGTACATAACCAATCAAATGTCAGGTAAAAAAAGTAGAAAATGAAAGTAACATTTTAATTGGTTGTCAATTCCAACATTTCAGATGTGTTTTGTGAAGTAATTTACCTCACGGTATTTAGAGAGGTCTACAGGCTAAATGGCTAAATGGAATTCCAATCAAATTTGTGAAAATGGTAGGGATTGGTATGTAGTATGAGCTAATCTATATTTGGTGAAATTGTCTCAAGTGGCTTTTCTGTGAACTACTTTCCCACCTTTTTTGATGGTGCGCTTCCCAGGGAGCGACCCGGTACGCGAACCGTTGAGCGCCCCGGTTCGCGTACCTTAAGCGTTCCGGGAGTCCACCATTTTGTGTTTCGGTCGAATTAAGATACAAGATGGAGGGCAAATAATGTTCAGAATGGGTAGAAGGGGGCACGGTAGACTTATCTTGACCCCCTAGGTTTTCTGAGGGTGGCTGAGGAGGTTTATATGTGCGAGAAAAAAAACATTTTTTTTTAAAATTTCGCGAGGTTAGCTCCCGGTTCGCGTACCGGGTAGCGCCCCCGGGAGCGTACTTTGTTGAAAATTAGTGAAAAATGTTAGAGTTAAATAATAATTGTGAGTGATCAGATGTAGGGTAGCTCTGAGAAGAGCTTTTGGGTTTATGGTACATTTAGGTACTTATAAGTAGGTACCAATGCACATTCTTAAATTCAGAGTGAAAATTCTGTTGCCCTCATCTGAGAAGTGAACTCCATCTCCTCTGTAGATATCTTGCATGTAGTAACGCAAGTTATTGTTGTACAGGGAGCCCATTCCATGGTCTCTCATGTAAGCTGAAACAGATTTGTTTACATGCTTCCTCGATTTCTGTGGACAAAATTGGTTGGACCACCTCCATTTCTGTCTTTGGCATATATTTGAATATACCAAGGCAGTCTGAGGAAAAAGTGCCATTAATTGCTCAAAGGTGTCCTTTAAAAGCATTTCCAGACCTACCCCAGTCAAAGTGCCCAAGTCATTACCTCCACAGTGCACAATTAACAGGTCAGGTTTGGGCAAATGCATAAAGGTTTTCACCAATGGTATCAATTGGTGACATTTTAATCCTCTGTGGCCAAACCACTTAATTTCCACATCTTGTAAATTGAGGTTAGGTAAATTCCTGCTTTCAACGTACCTTTGAGCCCAGTGAATATAACTATGACCAACAATCCAGACAGAAAACATGGTGAGAGAAGGTTCTCCTGCAGTCAGATGAAGTGTGGCAATGAAATGGCAGTTGAAAAAATGAGAGTTTGAAATGAAAAAAACTATGGAGTTTCTGTGTTCATGAAGCAGTAACAGTGATTGGTGGATTTTGATTGATGAAAACAGAAAGTTAGGGTGTACAGATGTGTTGTTTGAGAGATGTATTTTGAGTGGTCAATAAAAAATCCTTAAATGAAAGAAAGCACTGGATATGCAGGTGCACTGAGAGTTCAGAGTTCAATTGCAACATTGTTGTGTGAACTTGCAAACACCAGATTTTCTCCAAGAGGTGGTTGCTATGGAAAATAGCCAGAAATGGCAGAGGGGGGAAGGGTTTTCATTTGAAAAAAAGTGAGGGAAGAGTTTTGATTGGGTGACATGAGAAATATGTGTGAAGAATTACAGCATTTCTGTGCTTTTGATAGCTGCAGACTCTGGAGTGCATACCTTTTGCTCTGCTGAAGACAAATTGGTGTGTTTCTTAGACTGTTTTCAAACTCAAAGTATTTGCTAAGGTGAGAAAATATTTCTTTATTTTAGATAGAGAATAGTGTGCTTTAAGGAGAAAATTATGATTTATGTGGCGCAAATTGCTTGTAAATATGCTCTCACATGTGCATGGAAAAATTTGATTTTGAATGTTAGTGTTATATAGCCATGTTAAAAGTGACTCAACCATGCTGGAAAGTCAATCAAAAAATGATTTCATGTGTTTTAATGACATTTTAAGTCATTTTCCCATGTGCAGTGTTTAGAAATTATGATTTGAAAATCGTTTTTGGGGAAAAGGAATTGTTTATAAAATCATGACAAGGACATAATGGTGTATGGTTCTTTATAAGGCAATTGACTGTCCCTGATGTTATTTTTCTCATTTTAGTGTAAGACCTTTCTCTGTGGCGCAAATTGCTTGTAAATATGCTCTCACATGTGCATGGAAAGTTTTAATTTTGAATGTTTGTGTTACGTAGCCATGTTAAAAGTGACCCAACCATGGAGGAAAGCCAATCAAAAAACGCTTTCATGTGTTTCAATGACATTTCAAGTCATTTTCTCATGTGCAGTGTTTAGAAATTATGATTTGAAAATCGTTTTTGGGAAAAAGGAATTGTTTTTAAATTCATGAGAAGGACATAATGGTGTATGGTTCTTTATAAGGCAATTAACTGTCCCTGATGTTATTTTTCCCATTTTAATGTAAGACCTTTCTCTGTGCATGGAAAGTTTTAATTTTGAATGTTTGTGTTACATAGCCATGTTAAAAGTGACCCTACCATGCAGGAAAGCCAATCAAAAAACGCTTTTATGTGTCTTAAGGACAATTTAAGTAATTTTCCCATGTGTCGTGTTTTGAAGTTATGATTTGAAAATCGTTGTTGAGGGAAAGGAATGTTGTTAAAATTTATGTGCGCCATATGCCCCCAAATTTCTTTTTTAGGGTTGCAGCAGGGTGTTCTTGAGACACCCCTGCACCTTTGGAATAAATTCCTAATTTGTGATGAGCAAATTGTTAATCGCAAATTGCACCTTCATTTATATGAGCCTCCTAGCTCATGGAAATGAATGGGTAATTTGCATTTAGCAATTTTCTCATCGCAAATTTGGAATGGTAAAGAATCGCTATTTATTCCTTAAAATTCGCTTTTTTGGAAATGCAAAATAGTTATATGATACATATGGCGGTTGATGTCTAACAAGATAAGAAGCTTAGGTATACATTTATGATGACTGGCGCAATGAAGTAGAAATCACTTACTTCATTGGTAGGCCTTTACATGAATTATCTCCTCTGTATTCTTCATCAAGCGTAACTTTAATCTGCAATCCTGAGTAGGCCTCACCTTAAACAAACCTCTGGATAGGCCACATCTTATTGTCATCCTGAATTAATCATTTAAAATGCTAGGGACAGATTTATGATAGGTGTATACCTCTTTTGTGCCACTTAGAAAACATTGTCCATGGGGAAATGACTTAAAATGTCCTTAAGACACATGAATGTGTTATTTTAAAACGTTTGCAAATTTTTTGGGTCACTTTCAACATGGCTATGTGTCTGAAACAGTCAAAATCTAAATTTGCAATGCACAGGTGGGAGCATATTTACAAGGAATGTGCTTCATGGGGAAAGGTCTTATAATGTAATATGGGAAAAATGACATTAGAGATACTGAAATGCCTTATAGAGAAGCATACACCATTATGTCCTTGTCATAAATTTGCAAACCATTACTTTTCCCCAAAAACGATTTTCAAATTATATTTTGAAAACACTGCACATGTGGAAATTACTTAAAATGTCAATAATTCAAAATTTGTGATTCCTTAAATGCAATGTATCAAAAAAAAAATATGTAAAAAATGATATTAAGGATTTGGAAACTACCACCAACTTCTAGTTTGTGGTAATTTGCGAATTCTTTTCAAAAAGCATTTTTTTCAACAAAAACAAAAGGTCCCATATGACGCCCATACATGCCATTAGGGCATGTAGGTGTGCCATGTGCTCCCAAATTTCTTTTTCAGGGGTGCAGCAGGGTGTTCCTAAGATACCCCTGCACGCTTGAAAAAAATCCTATTTTGTGATGAGCTAATTGCTAATCACAAATTGCAACATTAATTCCTATGAGCCTCCTAGCCCATGGAAATGAATGGGTAATTTGCAATTAGCAATTTGCTCATTGCAAATTAGGAATAGTAAAGAATTGCTATTTATTCCTTAAAATTTGCTATTTAGGAAATGCAAAATAGTTTGATGGTACATATGGTGGTTCATCTGTAACAAGATAAGAAGCTTAGGGATACATTTATGATGACTGGCGCAATAAAGTGCACATTACTTACTTCATTGGTAGTCCTTTATATGTATTATCTCCTCTGTATTCTTCATCAAGCGTAACTTTAATCTGCAATCCTGAGTAGGCCTCACCTTAAACAAACCTCTGGATAGGACACACTTTATTGTCATCCTGGATTAATCATTTAAAATGCTAGGGATAGATTTATGATAGGTGTATGCCTTTTTTCTGCCACTGTGCGTCACTTTTATGATGCAGCGGTGGTGCATAATATTTGCTATGAGGTGACAACATTAAAAATTGATGCATTTAGGCAGATATGTCATAGTGTAAAAAAAAAACGTACCACATAAAACCCAATCAGCAGTAATGCAAAAGATGCACCATGTCGCAAGACAGGCCTCACTTGGGGCCATATGTATCAAGCTAATTAGCATTTGCAAAGATCAAAATTCTATGAATTTCGGCCTTTGCGAATGTTAATTAGACAAATGGTATGTATCAAACAACTTTGATGCAAAATAAGGAGTAGCAAAATTTGCTATTCCTTATTTTGCGATTGCACTGAAGCATTTGTAAATTGTGTGACTACTTAAATGCAATGTATCAAACAAAAACTATGTAAAAAATGACATTAAGGATTTGGAAACTATTGTGGTAAATTAGTGGTAATTTGTGAATTCTTTTCAAAAAGCTTTTTTTCAAAAAAACAAAAGGTGCCATATGACGCCAACACATGCCCTTAAGGCATGTATGTGTGCCATATGCCCCTAAATTTGTTTTTCAGGGGTGCAGCAGGTGTTGTTGAGACACCCCTGCACCCTTGGAAAAATTCCTACTTTGTGATGAGCAAATTGCTAATCGCAAATTAAACCTTCATTCATATTAGCCTCCTAGGCCATGGAAACGAATGGGTAACTTGCAATTAGCAATTTGCTCATCGCAAATTAGGAATGGTAAAGAATCGCTATTTATTCCTTAAAATTCGCTATTTCGAAAATGTAAAATCTTTTGATGATACATATGGCAGTTCATCTGTAACAAGATAAGAAGCTTAGGGATAGATTTATGATGACTGGCGCATCACCAGGGATGTGACAGTCATCCTGCGCCACTGTTCCGCCACCCATGTTGTGCTGCATTTACAATGCGGCGCAGCATGGGGCAAAAACGGCACAGATGCGTGACGCATCTGTGCCGTAAAGGTGGCGCATTGCTGGAGTTGTATCGTAAGTGCGATGCAGCTCCAGCAAGGCTCAGGGGTGCCCCATCTCTACAATGCTGCGTCAAGACCTATGCCAGCTTCAAGCAGGCGCAGGGTTTTGAAGCAGCTTTCTCCTATCTGATTGTAAATGCGGCACACCATGGGTGGTAAAGCAGTGGTGCACATTAACTGGTGCATGCCTGGGGATGTGCCATTTAATATAAATCTGCACTTTAACATTTGAGTATGTGCAGGGGACACAGAGTCGTTGAGGCTTATCCAAGGTTAAGAACAGATGAGTCCTGTTCAGTGAAAAATTAGACATAGGCTTCACCTGCTCAGCATCGCTGGACATGGCTAAATAATAGCTGCAAAATGTTACTCTTGTTAAATAATTTTACTATTATAATCTGTGAGATTTGTCTCTTACTCTGCAACATCTCATTGTTGTTATCTTTCTTTAAAGATAAAGACAACCTCAACATGAGCGACAATCTGCAATCAGTTGATTTTGACCTCATCATTGAACTTGTAATTGAAACATCAGTGGATGTTGATCCATTGGATGATTTAAATCCTGAGGATGAAGAAGAGCGTGATGAGGATGCAGATTTGTCCGAATTATATGATATAGGATGGGAAGCTGACCTGCTTGAGCCTTTGGAATTATAAACATTTATTTTTAAAATTTATAATCAATAAAAAGTAAAAAGGTAAACCGTTTAATTTAAAAATAAAGACACCTTCAAAAACAGGTTATGTGTAGTGTCTTCAATAAAATATTAAAATATGCTCATACAATTAGATCAGATTCACATATAAAATAGCATAGGTAACATAAATATAAATGTCATTTCTTTTCTGGTATTTCTGTATTGTAAAAATGGCAATGACTAAAAAATCTTCAAATTAAAATGTCAAGTAGTGTGTTATGTTTTTGATCACTATTACTGATTTACTGTTTGATAATAATGTTTATTAACATTTTTTATTATATTTTTCCTCAGATTCAACTGCAGATCATTTCAAGATTTCAATATGCCTACAATACTAAGACAGATAAAGGCTGCAAAACGTCAAAGACAGCAGGAGAAAAAAAAAACGCAGCAGTCCTCTAACAAAAAGATTTCTCAAGCCACGAAGAAAGCACCGGGTAAGAGCTCTAAATATTTCATAAGAAATATTTGTAATAAAAAAAATATTACTACAGAAAATGTTTCAATCCATAACACGAGAAGTAAATCAAATGGAAAGAAAAGGACAAATGAAAATGTTACTGCTAGAGCAAGAGATAAATCTGTGCATGATAGTAGAAGGAAACAACAGTTTAGGGAGATTCGTAAACGAATGTTCCGTAACAGGATAATTGGCAATTTGTTAAAAAATATTAAGAAAGGTCAACAGAAACTAGTTTTTTATAAGAGAAAAAAAAAAGTTGAGAAAGTTATTGATCAGGCATTTGAAATTAAACGTAAGTTATTTATTTTGATAATCAATTGAATTAGGAAGCTAAACAAGGCAATTTTTGATTTCAAAAGAAATAGTAGATGGAAGAGAATAGTTAATCGTAGTAATTTTTGTGAAGTTTTTTCTGGAGAATGGATACATAGTTCAAGCTGTGAGGCATTTTTTAATGAAGAGAGTTATTTCCAGGATAATGATTTGGTGCATGCAGTTGACATCAGTGGTCGTGCTTATGAAGTGAAAGATGGTTGTCCAGTTGAAAAAGAAAAACTTGTGACAACAGAGGCAGAAGAGTTGTTAGGTAATGAGGTTTTAGGAAGACGTGCTAAGGGTCCTGTGTACACCTGGAAGTGTAGTAGTATTTGCAGTGTGCGACAGGATTCCATCAATTTGCTTTGTGATTTTGTACGGTCATTTAACAAAAAAAGTTTGAAGCAGAAAATGAGGTTGTTGCAAGAATTAGATCCTTGCAGAGTAAGAGAAGTGACAGGTTTGCATGGTCATTCACTGGCTTGTCTTTCCAGGAGAGTATGCCAGAGTGTTTTTCATCACTTCAGGATGCTAGCAGTGCATCATAACAAAGTGAGGAAGTTAGTTAGACTGTTGTATTATGCTAAGAGTCCAGCAATTATGCTGAAACAATTATGCGCTGCTCTTTTGCATGGTTCTGAAATAGATGTGAAGAATATATGTGAAGAAATTGAGTTTTGTTACTTTGGAAGTAAAGAGGAGAATGTTGAAATTGAGCAAGAAGTAGAGGGTCATTTGGAAGATAGTGTACATGTTTCCAGTACAGATAATTTCCAGAGGGAAATTGCGACGTTTGACATGAAATCAAGTGAGAGGCCTAATTTCACTTGTGTGTGTTGTAGACGCACTTATTATAAGAATCAGACTAAGTTAGTGGATTTATATGCAAAAAGTGAAAGGGAAAATAATAGTGAATGGAAGGATTTTGCAACATACTTGATGGTAGAAAATTGTTTTGATTTGGGATTGGATCAACGTGTGTGTACTTATTGTTGTAACAAATTAAAACAAAACCAGATGCCTGCTAGAGCAGTTCATAATAATCTGGAATTGGTTGAGATTCCTTCTGAATTGAAGGACTTAAATACTTATGAATCTATTTTGATTCAAAGTATCCATCCCTTTCAGGCTATTGTAAGAATGGAGCCAAAGACAGGGAAATTGCCTCCATCAGATTTACAGAGAGGATTAAAGGGAAGAGTTGTTTATTTGCCTCTAGATTTCAAGAAAAACATTAACACAATTGGAGTAGAAAAAGTGGAAGAGGAACCTCTGGTTATCTTAGTTAATGGGGTTCCGACAAAGAATAAGAAAATATGGCAAGATTTAGTAGATGTTAGGAAAGTTAAAAAGGCAACATTGTATTTGAAAAAAAATAATAAATACTATAAGAATGTATATGTTGCAGAAGAGGAAGTAAGTGAGGAAGAGGATAGCGATTTGTGTGCTGGTCAAATTGAGAAAGTAGAACCCTCTACTAGTGAGGAAATATATGAACATTATAGTGTTCATCCTTTGCATTCGAAGGAAGTCATGGGGAATGCTATTGAGTTGTTTCAAATGAAACAAGCCAAAGGGAGTCCCATTAGTGTTTGGGAGGAAAGTTTGGAAGCTCGGTGTTTCCCACAGCTTTTTCCAACAGGTCAGGGAGGAAGATATGATGAGCGACCTCATCAAATTCCTGCTTCTGAATACCGGACTTTGCGATTGTATGCAGGAGATGCTAGGTTTCGACAATGCATTCCCTATTTGTTTCATTGTTGAAAGCGATCTGTCTGGACTGTCATATGCAGTGAACCACATCTTGAAAAGTGGTATACACATGCAAAACATCTCTGCAAGTGACTTTATGGATAAAGTGAATGTCCAAGATAGTATTTTGGATTCTCACCTGATTAATCTCATGGCGTGTCAGCGTGGTACTAATGAGTACTGGTACCGTCGTCATGGTGATTTAAAATGTATGCTGAGGAACTTAGGTACTCCCACATGGTTTCTCACTCTGAGCTGTGCCGAATATGGCTGGGAAGACTTACTTGAATTTCTACGAGAGGCAAATGCTAACGTAGAAAACATCGAATTCAAGACACCCGGAGAACTGTGCTCTTTGGATCCAGTCAATGTATGTAGGTACTTCAATCATAGATTTGAAGCTATGATGTCTTTCATCATGAATAAGAAGAATCCACCTCTTGGAGAGGTGTTGGATTTCTTCTGGAGAAAGGAGTACCAAGCAAGAGGTGCTCCTCATATACATATGTTGCTGTGGATCAAGGATGCACCTAAATTTGGAACGGATCCAGAAGACTCAGTGATGAGTTTCATCCAACAGTATTCTACGTGTGCTGTTCCAAACGCAAAGGAGAAGAAAAGCCTAAGAGAAAAAGTTCTGCGTTTCCAAAGCCATCGATGTGGAAAGTACTGCCGACGTAAATTCCGAAACAAAGACAAGTTCTACACCAAATGTCGTTTCGGCTTTCCACGACCGGTGATTTCTAAAGGAAGAGTAAACAGTTTGATGTCTTCGCTGCGACACAATGTGATGAAGAAATCACCTAAAAACACATACAATTTGAAGAGGAACGAAGAGTCCAAGTACATCAACGACTACAACCCGGTGATTTTGTCCATGTGGAATGCTAACATGGATATACAGTTTGTGGCTGATAACTGTATGGCTGTGGCTCGGTATGTGACGTCTTACATCACCAAAAAAGAGAAGACAGAATTGAAGGATATGTGGGAGGACATTTCCCATGAAAAGAGCCTCAGCAAGAAGTTGTACAGTTTCAGTCTGAAGATGTTGTCGCATCGAGAAATCGGAGCGTACGAATGTTCTGACCGGTTGTCTTCAGCAAGTCTCTATGCCAAGTCCAGGAGTATCGTTTGGGCGAGTCTTGGTCTTGCTGCAACGCGTAATCGAGTTCTCAAACCTGTGCGGGAAATTGAGTATTTGGCGGAAAAGGAGCCAAACAGTACCGACATTTTGAAGACAAACATGTTGGATACATATTATCCAAATCGAAGCAGTCACCTAGAGAATGTTTGTCTGTATGAGGTTCTGCAAAATTACATGTTCAAGAGGAACATCAAAGAAGATACTGAGAAAGGAGTGTATGCTGTAATAGGAAGTGAGGGATGTCTGGTCAAGCAAAGAAAATGCCACTTGATAAACCATCGAAAATTGAGTGGCGAATCTCCTGAAAAAAAGGAGTTTTTCTATTTAGCACTTTTGCAACTTTTCAAGCCTTGGCGTGCAGAAGAGGAACTGCTTGGAGATTTCCTCTGTTACGAAGACTCTTGCAATGCCGCCAAGGAGACCATAGAATGTCCTGCTTTTCCCAAATATGTAGAAATGTTGAATGCGGAAATTGAGCAGGAAGCAACGATTGCAGCCGAGATTGCCAGAGACAGTTCTCAGGACAGTCAGAGTTCTGCTTCATTGAGTCAGGATCCACTAGGAGGACCTCTTATTGAAAATGAAGCTGCCACTGCTATGAATGAAGTGGAAAGAGCCATGGCACATGCTCAAGAGGATGCGGTTAACTTAGAAGAGTTGGAAAGGCAACTCAACGTTGAGCAGAGGAAAATATATGACGAAGTTACCATGCAAATTGATCATGGATTAAGTCATGATAAGAAAGAGTGCTCATGTACGTCGTTGAAGCCTGTCCGACTGTACGTGAGTGGAGAAGCGGGAACTGGAAAAAGTTTCCTCATTAAAGCAATTTCATGCTATTTGCAGGAAAGGACAGAGTCATCGCTGTCTTGTGTTGTCACTGCTCCAACTGGACTGGCAGCACATAATATTAAAGGGATTACTTTACATCGTTTACTGATGCTGCCAGTGGAGCATGACAACAAATTAGAATATCACAAGCTATCTGGAGATGCTTGTTTTGAAGTTTCAAGAATCTTGAGGAAAATGAAACTTCTTATCATTGACGAAGTAAGCATGGTTTCCAATGTCATGCTTGCCTTTGTGCATTTGAGGATGCAAGAAGTTCTCAAAACAGAGTATGATGTGTTATTTGGTGGCAAACACATCATTGTTTTCGGAGATCTTCTACAGCTGACACCAGTGAAAGGGCAACCTGTGTTCAAAATGCTCACGCATGAAGATACCAGGAAGTGCCTAGGCAGCATTGGCAACGTCAATATATGGTTAAACTTCAATTATGCTGAACTGCATGAAAATATGCGTCAGGCGAAGGATGAAGTTTACAAGACTATTCTACAAGATGTTAGAATTGGAAAAGTGACCGAGCATGGGAAAGAAGCTTTACATGCACGATTACTGTCAAATTTGTATCCAGAACAAGATGTTGTGCCTGAGAATATTTTTCAGAAAATTACTGATAAGAAATCTGGAATATGTTTGATGCCAACTCTTGCAGAATGTGCCAAATTCAACAACAAAATGTTGAATTTAGAAAAGCAAGAGATTGTGAAACTGGAAGCTATTGACAGAGTAGAGCATATGGGATCAACAATTATTTTGTCTGAGAATCTGAAAACAAAATTGGATTCATTAGAGAAGACTATATCTAAAACTGCAGGTTTTGAAAAGACTCTGAATGTGTGCTTGAGCTGCCGTATAATTTTAAGAAGGAATTTACATGTTGAAAGAGGTCTGGTAAATGGGTCAATGGGTAATGTTGTTGATTTTGTAAAATACAGAAATAGAGATGGAATTGAATTTTTAAAAATTAAATTTGATGGCATTGAGGAAGTACAGCTAATTGCTCGTTGCTCTGCTAGATTTTTGCTTGTAAAAGACTTATATGTTCGCCGTAAGCAGTTTCCTGTTTGCTTGGCATATGCGGTGACAATCCATAAATCGCAAGGTTTAAGTGTAGACTGTGCATTGGTGAATATTGGCAGTTCTGTGTTCAAGGAGGGTATGGCATACGTGGCATTGTCACGAGTTAGAACTTTATCGGGATTGTACTTGATTGAGTGTGATGTCACAAACATTTGTGCGGATCTAGATTGTGTTAAGGAATACAATAGGTTAAGAAGAGAGTATGCGCCACATTTGCCTCAGTATCCTTTGTTTGAGAAACGTGTGGTAGGCCGGAAACGAAGAAATGTGACCAATACTGGGGAGGTTGTAGCAAAAAGACGAAAAGTCGATGAACCTAAAATTACAAGCAGAAACAAAGAGGATTCTGTTGAAGATGTTGTTGGTTTTCAGTTTGAAAACAGTTCTGGTGTCAACTGCTATGCTAATGTAGTAATTAATGTTTTGTTTTCTCTAAAAAATGTAAAAGAAGAGATTGTGGTCAATTCTGATCAAAGATTTTGCAGTTTGTTAAATTCTGTGTTAGAGAAATGTACCACTGATAGAAGAAACATAGAAAGTGTGTCTGAAATTAGAAATCTGTTAGATAGATGTTCAGGCCAAACACAATTCTCTCAAAATATTCAGCAAGATTGTCAGGAGTTTTTAATGTATATGCTTGATGTATTACATGCTGAAGGTGTAGATGTAGATCAGCTGTTTGGGCTTTCTTATCAATGGCAGCATGACTGCGAGAACTGTATGGTATCAAGTACTACTAGTGTAGACTCAGAAAGATTTATATATTTAACTTTGCCAGACAGTAAATCAGTCTCCTTTAATAAGCTAGTAAAAGCTGCTAATCACAACATGGAGTGTAGCCAATGTAAATCTGAAATGATGTCCACATTATTTATACGAACATATGGCCAGTACGTCATTTTAATGTTCCAACGATGTAGGCCTGATGGAACAAAATTGACAACTTTAATAAAAAATGTTGTAGCTTCGCAGTTGTCAATATCAGGAAGGACTTTTGTAACTACAGCAATTATATATCATGACGGCCCTTCAATATCATCAGGACATTACACAGCTTATTTAAAGTCTAGAAATGGCTGGTCATTCTGCAATGATTCTGTTTTAATTTTCAAAAAAAAATTGCCGTATGACCTTAAAAACTCTTACCTGGTGTTTTTAAAACCAAAATTTTAGGGAAATAATCTCGGGATGTGCTCTGTGGAATTTCAAGAAGTTCTAATGGCTCCTACACAATTTGGCCTTGAGGATAAGTGTAGTTCAGAGACATAACTTCTAATCATAGGATTGGACATCATGGAGATATATGTGCACTTTGAATGAGTTCAGAAAAACTGTTTCTTTTCATAAGCTAATTGAAGCAGCCAATCAAAACATGGAGTAGAGGGAATGTAAGTCTGCAATGCTGTCTACTGTTTTACATTGCTTTGAGATTAAAAGTGATGTAGAGAATTAAATAATTGTACTACTCATAGAGGTAGTGTAAGTCTGCTTCATATTAAGCAGTATCAGTGTCATAGGAAATGTAGAACATGACTGAGCAAGAAGGGGAAGATATTACTATTCCAGGATTGTGAAAATGATCTTCAACATTTTAATTGTGAAAGTTGCGGAAATGCCAAATGATGGGATTGGCTTACAAGAAATCCAAGAGTTATAAATATCTCTGACTAGATTTGGCCTTGTGGAAAATAGTGGTACAGAGCAAGAAGTCATTTATTGCATGTAACGTGTTTTTAAAAACGATGGAGGTTTTCTTTCAGAAAGTGGCGGGCTGAAAGTAATAACAGCACAAAAGAGTGTAAGCTGTTCATAGGACATCCTTGGACGTCATGGAAAGTAAGTTAACTTTAAGGAGTTCTGAATTTTAATTTCTGATGTTGTATGGGTTTTTTAAACACAATCATTTTGATTGTGTTTTTTTTTCCCCGCTGTTACATGATGAATACCTTCAAGTCACTGTTTTTAGTGAATTTTGATACATTCTGAGAACAGCAAAAATAAACCATTTAAGATGTATAATTAATTCTGTACTGTTTGCATTTATGATGTATATGTAGAACTGTGTAGGAGGCATGGAGAAGGTGAGGCTTCTGTAAGTGTCAAAGTTGTTGCATGCAGTGCTGCACTTCTGCGTATTCTTTGATATGCTAGACTACATCTGCACAATGAGATAAATAAGCAAAGGAAACACAAGTGACGTGATTGTGAAATGAGCAAAATAAATTGCATGTATTTCAATTACATCATGTGTGTTTCCTATCATTACGAATCACATTGTGCAGATCAAGTTTAGGTCTGTCCAGGGAAACATAGGAGGTTTGGACTTTGTTGAAGATTGCAGTGGACATGACTCACTTCATTGGTAGACCTTCACATGTATTATGTCCTCTATTCTCTTCAACAACTCGAAATTTCATCTGCAACCCTGAGTAGGCCTCACCTGAAACAAAACTCTGGATAGTAGACATCTTATTGGCATCCTGAAGCAATTATTTTAAATTTTAGTGTCTTGCGACACTTTTCTGAGACAACAGCAATGCAAAAGATGCACCATGTTTTAAGATAGGCCTCACTTCATCTGCATCAAGATAGTGTTAGTTTAAAATGTATATCTTTAGGACTGTGTAGCTTCTGTAAGTGTCAAAGTTATTGAAAAACTGTTTGTCCTTCAATCTTTGCCCTTGTCTTTTGTAATTTTTTAATACATGTTTTTATATTTTTCAAATGTTTGTTCTCTCTTTCACAGATTGAAAGTATAAAAATAAAAAGTGAGGAATTTAACGACAATTATAAGGTAAGTATTTTGTACTCTTTTCGTTACATTTCTATCACATTGAACTACTATTAGTTCCACTGCTTCATTTCTTTAATCCTCAGTTTCCTGCCTTTGCTACTTCCCTCATTCCTTTCTCTATTACCTACTTACTCAACTCCTTCCACTTTTTTTCTCAGTCCCTCTCTTCTCACAGTTCCTCACTCTTGTTCACTCACTCCGTCTCTATTACTCTTAGTGTCTTTGACTGATCACTGTATCACTATTTGTTCATAATGCTTTCTCTGTGTAGTTGAAGCACACTAAGGGGCATATTATGAATGCAGCCAATAAAATTATTGCTCTTTTTATTGGCAGAAAACTGGTGCAAAAGCGGCTTTAGCGGCAGTTTTCTGCCGCAAAAGCAGCTTTAGCGACACATTTCTGCCGATAAAAGCTGCAAAACTTTTATTGCCTATGTTGATAATATGCCCCTATGTTATTTACATTAGGGCTATATTGTCCAGTATAACAATCAAAATTGCTCTCCAAAGACACCAGGCAAAGCAGACGCTCCCTCAAACAGATCACCAAGCGCAATTTACCCTACTTACAATCTAGCCTGTTCTCTGTCGAGACTTTAGCAATCTTTAGAGCACAAGATAAGATTTTTTTACATGGAAGAGCCATACGTATTGCAATTCTACTTAAGAAACAAGCATTGGCATAGACAATAGGTCTCGCCTTTGGGACCTTATACGTGTTTAGCCATGCAACTGTTGATGTTGCTGCACCAAGGATATTATGCTGCATAACTAAAGACTTAGAAGGTCCAAAAGTCGATACCTATTGGCTATGCCAATGCTTGTTTTTCTTTCACTTCGTTATCTATTTTGTTTTTCACAATTATACCATCTTCTGTCTGTTCTTTGGTAAATAGATCTATTAAATAGTATCTCTTCTTTACTCCCTATAGCTGTCTTTCTTGAAACATCACTCTCTGTTTACTTTCCTTATACTTACTCTTTTTTTTAAAAAAGTTTTTTTTTTGGTTAGCTCCCGGTACGCGTACCGGGAAGCTAAACCGGAAGCGAACCAAAAGAAATAGAGCTTGCCAGAGTGCTAAACATTCTAGCAATTTTTTGGGAAATGGAAGGTAGTTCTGAAAAGAACTTTTTTTTTTATATTTTTGTTGTTTTATATTTTTTTTGTATTTTTTGAACGATTTTATATTTTTTTTGGTTTTTTTGGGGGGGGGGAACAACAAAAAACAGGCGTTGAAAAGGGCTCAACAGGAGCAAAAAAAAATTACTGGGGGCGGTTAGGGCAATTATGATTGTCATAAGCCAGGTTGATGGCATTAATACTCATGTTACCACATGATATCAACGCACCACAGTGCATACAAGTATGTTTCATGTGCCCAAAATTCTCTTGGATGTTTGGCACAGTTTCCCGTGCCTCTGCTGGTGTCAATGATATTGACGATGTTGACCTGGCCACAGGAGTTGCTGTTGGGTTTTGTTCCATATCCCGTATTTCCGCCCGGCTGTAATTAAGTGGATGCTTCCTGGTCATGTGCCTATGCATGGTATAGTTTCCATAGCTATACTTTTTATCAGTCCCTCTTGATAATTTCTCTTTGCAGATGAGGCAGGTGACTTTCTTTTGCCCTGGAGGGATTGAATAAAACTGCCAGATGAAACTGGCTTTCCTATGGGAAACCCGGGGCACCTCTTCCAAGAACTGTGGTTCTTCTCTCTCCTCTTCCTCTAGTTCTTCCTCTTCCTCCTCTGTGTTGGTGATCACCTGGGGAGGTGGTCCTCTCTTCCCATGAGGAGGTGGAGGTGGTGGTGGGGGTGCACCAGCTGAAGCAAGTACTGAAGTCATTTCTCAAGTATTAATAAAGGTCTTCCTCTCACAATGATGAAAGTCAGAGTGAGGAAAGAAGGAGGGGTTTTCATCATTTGGAAAAAACAATACTTCTCAACCAATGAAAAGTGTTATTTTTAGGTCACCTGACCTAGCCTTCCATAATTATGAAACTAAAAGTGAAATGAACCAATGAAAAGCTTTATTAACAAGTCACATGACTCTAACTTTCATGTTACGCGCTGCGGAACGCTCCCCGGTTAGCTTCCGGTTCGCTGCGCTTCGCGCCTCGGTCCGCGCCCAGGGACACTTCCGGGTGCGCTAACGCAGTACGTCACAAGACGCATTTCGCGGCAACGCGATACGTCGCGCTTTCGCGCCGCGGATCGCTTCCGGGGAGTTGCGTTTCGCGCCTCGGTCCGCGCCCCGGGGCACTTCCGGGTGCGCTAACGCAGTACGTCATAAGACGCATTACGCGGCAACGCAATACCGTCACTATGTTGATTTGTTACCGGTTCGCGGACGGGATCGCGGAATCGAATTGAGCTAACTGGAAGCTTCCCGGTTAGCGGACCGGGAGCGAAACCAAAAAAATATTAAAAAAAAATTATTAATAAACATATAAAATATATTTTTGGATTTAAAGAAGAATACATTTTACTTCTGTAGATATTAGCTTTTAAAAAACCAATGAAATTCACTGAAAAAACCATAGGTTATAGACCATATATAGTTAGGAATTAGCATTTACAAAACCTTGAAAATTCACTGAAAAAACCATAGGTTATAGACCATATATAGTTAGGAATTAGCATTTAAAAAACCTTATTTTACTCACACAAAACCATTGAAATTCCATATATAGTTAGTTGTACTAACTATATATCGCGCACCCGCAATCCACTGCTGATGATGTCACATATTACATCATTCATGACATGGTCAGTGACATCACTGATGACATCACTGATGACATCTCAAATGACATCACTGATGACATCACTGATGACATCTCAAATGACATCACTGATGACATCACTGATGACATCTCAAATGACATCGCTGATGACATCACTGATGACATCTCATTTGACATTACTGATGACATCACTGATGACATCATTCATGTGATAATACGATGAAGCTCTTCAGACTCTAATATAACCTTAGATACAGTAAGTGTAAACAGACACTCACAGACTGTCACTCATCCATAGAGTTACACACACACCTAGTCAGTCATGGAAAGAATCAATCACACATCCATTTTCTCAACTATACAGTTATACACACCTTACTTATTCAAAGATATACTAACACATATTTACTCTCTTATACAATCCCTGATACAAGTTCACAATGATCCATACAGCCACTCACACATTCACTGGCTCTTATGCACAGTTATTTATATATGTCAACTCTCACATGTACTGTTTTTTACATATGTACATGCAGCACTGAGATATCCATTCACTCACCCATACACTCATGCACACAGTCAACCGCCCATACAGCTGTTTCCACATGCACTTTTGAACCCATACATCTAGTGAATCAACTGCTCACACATCTATGCACAGAGTCATACACCTACCAGCCACCCATACACACTCTCAGTCTCCCATACAAATACGTAGGAAACCAATCAATAACGCATATAGTTAATCATATAGCTAATGATCAACACATGCAGCAGTTTATAGAACAACAAAGATAATGATGCACAAATTGAGACAGTTTAGTCACTAACCCATGCACTCAGTGAGACACATTTAACCACTCACTCATACAGTCAGTCATGCACCTAATAAATCCTTCATCCAGACATTTATAAATCCACTAATTCTTAAATATGTAAGACATATTTTAACTTTACAGAAACATACAGTCACTGGATGACGTCATCAGTGATGTCATCAGTGATGTCATTTGAGATGTCATCAGTGATGTCATCAGTGATGTCACTGACCATGTCATGAATGATGTAATATGTGACATCATCAGCAGTGGATTGCGGGTGCGCGATATATAGTTAGTACAACTAACTATATATGGAATTTCAATGGTTTTGTGTGAGTAAAATAAGGTTTTTTAAATGCTAATTCCTAACTATATATGGTCTATAACCTATGGTTTTTTCAGTGAATATATATATATATATATATTACCATAGTTATAGTTAGGACCTATTTTCCATAGGAAAACTGCAACATTCTATTTCGAATAACTTTGGCGCCAGTTGATGAATCTTCACGAAATTAATGGCCAGCTCCGTTCCGCTCCTATCCTAAAAGTCTCAGGGTGATTCATGAAGCGGGGGCTGAGAAAAAAGGGGGGTCCCAAACGTGTGGCCCCCATGCAATTTTCTATAGGAGCCATTCATCGCGGCTACTGCCCGAACTGCTGTACGGAATTACACCAGATTTGGCAAAGAGGTAGTCCTTGGTTCATACTCGTGCCTTTTGGTTAAATGGTGTAAATGTGTTCAGTAATTGTTTAGACATTAAAGGAAAAAAGTACATATATATCTGGGCGGAGCTTAATGACACATCTCATTGTGAGATATAATTGGCTGTCAGCACTTCATCCCAGAAGTGTTGGCAGCCATCTTGGGACCAATATACATGATAGCACCTCTTTAAAAAGAATTGTGGTGTGTTCTTAGATGATTTTACCATGTGAATTAGCCTTCTGCTGGGATATCATGAATCATTTTGAGGGAAAACTATTTTCTCATGCTTTTCCCACAGAGGTTTGGAAGGTGATCTATAAGCTAAACTGTGAGTATTTTTTCTGTAAATTCACATTATCTTTCTCAGTCATGTGAGAATGAAGTCTGACATTCGCAGTAAAACATGCACATCCAACAAGGGCAGAGATTGTCAGTCGATTCCTTTGTGTTCTACTGCAGCTTCCCAGAGTGTTCTACAGAATAACTAGAGTGCTAACAGCCTTACTTATAACAAAAGTATAGCACACCTGAAGCCATCTTGATTTGAATAAAGTGGTAACTCTTAAAACATTTAATTGAAAAAGGAAAAAAATGAGGGGGTTCATTTTGCCATATAAAGTATGATTAGTGCAGCGAAAAGAAAAATGAGGGCACATTTTGAGTGACTTCTCAAATCCTCTTCTATTTCATTGAAAAAATTCTGACATGCAGACTGAAATATGTACTTTCAACACCAGCAGCAGACTTCCCTGGTGAGCATTAGCTTTACTACAGTGATCTAATGAGCAACTGGAGTGTAAAACACAGAAAGTATTTCCTACTGAGGAGACTGTAGTAAATTAGGAAATTCAGAAACTTCATAACAAATAAGTCTCCCAAGATGATCGCCAGAGACAAAAGAGCCCAAATGTAGCACAAATATCTCCCAGATGTAGCCCAAGTATAGCCCAATGACAGATTGTCCCAGAATGTTCTAAAGAACAACTAGAGCGCTAACAGCCTTACTTATGACAAAAGTATGGAACACTTGAAGCCATCTTGATTGGAATAAAGTGGTAACACTTAAAACACTTAATTTGCAAAGGAACAAAATGAGGGGCTTCATTTTGCCATAGAAATTATGATTAGTGCTGCAGAAAGAAAAATTAGGGCACATTTTGCCTTCTCCAATCCTCTTCTATTTCATTAAAAAATTCTAACATGCAGACTGAAACATGCATTTTGAATACCAGCAGCAGACTTCCCTGGTGAGCAGTAGCTTTACTACAGTGATCTAATCAGCAACTAGAGTGCTAACATTCAGAATTCATGGCAAATGTGTGACACATCTGAATGCCCTCTTAATGGAACCAAAGTAAACACGCATTGAAAATGCAGTAGGTCACGCCCTTGTTTAAGTTAAAGCAATTCTGTTTGTAATTAGGTGGCTTTTTAGCTTTGCTTTTATGAGTGTTTTTTAAACTTTCATGTACATAACATGCATATGTATGCATATATGTAAATGTATATGTATGCATGCATTTATATTTGTATTTATATATATATGCAGATTATATATATGTTTATATATGTATGTATATATATATATTCACTGAAAAAAACATAGGTTTCAGGTGAAATCCCCCCTTATAGTTAGTTGTACTAACTATAACTTGTGCGCCTGAAATCCACTGCTAATGATGGCACATATTACATCATTCATGACATGGTCAGTGACATCACTGATGCCATCACTTATGACATCATCCAGTGAATGTGGTTTGGTTTGATATTTAAATAAGTATGATATTTAAATAAGTATCATATATATATATATATATTCACTGAAAAAACCATAGGTTATAGACCATATATAGTTAGGAATTAGCATTTACAAAACCTTGAAAATTCACTGAAAAAACCATAGGTTATAGACCATATATAGTTAGGAATTAGCATTTACAAAACCTTATTTTACTCACACAAAACCATTGAAATTCCATATATAGTTAGTTGCACTAACTATATATCGCGCACCCGCAATCCACTGCTGATGATGTCACATATTACATCATTCATGACATGGTCAGTGACATCACTGATGACATCACTGATGACATCTCAAATGACATCACTGATGACATCACTGATGACATCATCCAGTGACTGTGTGTTTCTGTAAAGTTTAAATACGTTTTACATATTGAAGAATGACTGGATGTATGGAAGACTGAGTGTGTGTGTGGCTGGCTGGGAGGTGTGTGACTCTGTGCATATCAATGTGTACTTGTATCAGTGATTGTATAAGAGAGTAAGTATGTGTTAGTATATGTGTGAAAAGTATGGTGTTCTGTGTTTAACTATAGATGAGGAAATCGAAGTGTGATTGATTCTTCACAGGACTGACTAGGTGTATGAGTGCATATGATAGTGTTCTAATAATAACTGACTGTATGTATGAGTAATTGTATGGGTGAATGAGTGAATGTGTGTGTAGACGTACGAATCAGTGAGTGCGTATGTAGTAACTGGTATTGGTGTGTCATGATGTCATCAGTGATGTCATTTGAGATGTCATCAGTGATGTCATTTCAGATGTCATTAGTGATGTCATCAGTGATGTCACTGAAGTATGGTGTTCTGTGTTTAACTGTATAGATGAAGAAATGGAAGTGTGATTGATTCTTTACAGGACTGACTTGGTGTGTGAGTAACTCCATGGATGAGTGGCAGTGTGTGACTGTCTGCATAGGTGTATGAGTGCATATGATAGTGTTGTAATAATAAGTGACTGTATGTATGAGTCATTGTATGGGTGAATGAGTGAATGTGTGTGTAGACGTAGGAATCAGTGAGTGCGTATGTAGTAACTGGTATTGGTGTGTCATGATGTCATCAGTGATGTCATTTGAGATGTCATCAGTGATGTCATCAGTGATGTCATTTGAGATGTCATCAGTGATGTCATCAGTGATGTCACTGACCATGTCATGAATGATGTAATATGTGACATCATCAGCAGTGGATTGCGGGTGCGCGATATATAGTTAGTGCAACTAACTATATATGGAATTTCAATGGTTTTGTGTGAGTAAAATAAGGTTTTGTAAATGCTAATTCCTAACTATATATGGTCTATAACCTATGGTTTTTTCAGTGAATTTTCAAGGTTTTGTAAATGCTAATTCCTAACTATATATGGTCTATAACCTATGGTTTTTTCAGTGAATTTCATTGGTTTTTTAACAGCTAATATCTGTAGCTGTAAAATGTATTCTTCTTTAAATCCAAAAATATATTTTATATGTTTATGAATAATTTTTTTTTTAAATATTTTTTTTTCTTCGTTCCCGCTTCGCAAATCGGGAAGCTTCCCGTTAGCTGACCTTGATGCCGCGAAATAGACCGCGAGCCGGTAAACGTTTCTTTACCGCAAGTGCCGCGTTACAAAACAACATCGTGACGCCTCCCGTCCGCATGACGTTTCACGTTGTCGCGTGATACGTCATATGACGTACTACGTTAGCGAACTGGTACGCGAAGCGAGTCGCAAAGCGCAGGTTTCTGGAAGCAAACCGGGAGGCCCTGCAAAGCGCTTAACGTAAACACAGCAAGTCATGTGACTTGGTAATAACACTTTTCATTGGTTCATTTCACTTTTGGTTTCCTAATGATGTAAGACTAGGTCATATAATCTAAAATGAACACTTTTGATTGGTTGAGAACTCTTGTTTTTCCCAAATGATGAAAATCCCTCCTTCTTTCCTCACTCTGACTTTCATCATTGTGAGAGAAAGACCCTTTGTGATCACTGAGCAATGGCTTCTTTAGTAGCTTCAGCTGGTGCTTCCCCACCACCTCCACCACATCCAAGGAAGAGTGGACCACCTGCTCAAGTTATAATTCAACAAGAAGAAGAAGAAGAGGAACAGGAGGACGAGCACGAAGAGAGGCAGTTTTTGCCTGAGCAGCCCAGGACGTCTCACCGGAAAGAAAACTTCATTTGGCAATTTTTTAAAATTCCCAAAGGTCAGAAAAAAGTAAATGCAAGATACGTAACTTGCCTTATATGTCAAGATAGACTGTCCAGAGGGACCGACAAAAAATACAGTTTCGGAAACTACACAATGCATCGCCATATGACTAGGTGGCATCCTAACAACTACAGTGCTGCACAGTTTCGGAACGACCTAGATAATCTCCCTATTATGGCCAGAAGATCTGTTGTACCGGAAGTAACGGGACCAGAGGGCAGGGAGATGGTGCCAAATATACAAATGAGATTTGGTGAAGTAAAACACACCTGCGTATTTTGCGATGGATTCATTTCCTACGGAGAAAGAAGCATCACTCTGATCAACAGAGCTATTGACTATCATATGCAAGTTTGTCCGAAACGCCCAAAATAATAAATACTTCTTTTTTTTGTTTTGTTGCTCCTGTTGAGCCCTTTACAATGAATCGTTTTCATTGCCCCCTCCAAGAAAAACCCAAAAAAATATAAAACTGTTCCGAAAAATTCAAAAACAGTAAAAAAATGTTCAGAAAAATAAAAAAAAAAGTTATTTTCAGAACTACCTCCCCGTTATTAAAAAATTGGTACAATATTTGGAACTGTGCCAACCTCTATTTCTCTTAGTTCGCTTCCTAGTTCGCTCGCCGGTACGCGAACTGGAAGCGAACCAAAAACAGTAAGTATAAGGGAGGGAAACACACACTTATGTTAAAATAAAGACAGCTATAGGGGAGTAAACTAGAGATACTATTACCCGTAATCCACTGCTGATGATGTCACATATTACATCATTCATGACATGCTCAGTGACATCATCAGCAGAGGATTGCGGGTTTTTTGACAACATGCCTTATCCACGGTTTAATAACGCTGCCTTTTGCTTTATATAAGTTTTCAAATTGTATGAAATATATACCAATAGGTCGTTATGAACCTTTAGGTAGTGCTTTTCTTCATGAGGTCTGGTCGCTTCCATACACATACAGATGTTTCAAAGATGATCAAGAAGTTTATCTGAATGGAGAGGAATGCACTGAGACGCCAGATCATTCACTAATGTGTAGGCACATACAGTTACACGGTTCATGCAACAAACACCGACCAAATATGGCTTGCGTGTTGCAAGGCACGCCAGTTCCTGCTATCATCCCCACGTTCAAGTTGTTGGAAAATGGTAGTTATTTGATGCTCAATAATGAAGATTGTTCTGAGTTAATTAAAAGTATTCCTTTTATCGTAACAGTAAGTGAACGGGTTATTTGCTGCAGAAATGTTCTATTTCCTCCCACACATGAACATAGGGAGTTTTCAATCTGGCCACAAATACCAACCTTGGGACACGTTTCAACGGCATGGCAAGAATAAGAGCTCTTTTGTCTCAGAGAGAGGTGGCCTTGAGTTCGGCCCGTGAAACTTTCGTACTTCACATAGCGAACACCCGTACAGAGGTGCACACCCTTTTCAATTAAGATTTGCCTTTCAATTTCAGCAACATGTTTCCGACTATCTTTAACGCATCCTCCACAAAGTCCCTGACACACTTTTTTAAAGTTGTTACCAGTGGCCTCGTGACTTCATTTGAGAAAATCTTTGGAGTCATCCCTGCTTCCTTTCATTGTATTTTCTGCACTCTGGTTCGTGGATTGGCATTTTTACTTGCATTACCAGCGGACGCTCTTGTGCTTTTTTACATTTTTAAATATGGATGTCCCTCCTATGCAACCTCCGACCCTGCAGCTGCTGACACTGTTCCGCAATCGCATGCTAGAATATTATGGCACAATGCCGTTGGCGATATTAAGCACAGCATATGGATTATCTTTTCGGTTCTCCTACTTCACCTGTATCCAGCCTGTATTTCACTGCCTGACCTGTGATTTCGATTGGGCCATTGATTTGTGTCTCTGCGGACCGGTTTCTCCTGACGTCGACTTTAATCAGCTGATGACTCCTATCATTACTCACGAGTTGGTTTGTCCTGGCGAAAGGATTATGGCTGTGGCATTGATGCATGGACTACTTGGTCCCTGGAATTTACTGGCGGCAGCACAGTCTTTCTTGGAACAGAGCTTTCTTGAAAACCCACCGAGCTGTCCTCTGATGGTGATAGAGGATCCGGTGCTGGGAGAGCACGTATGTTCTTTTCCGCTTTTAAATTGGATGGCTGAACTGTTTTCGGATGAAGACGGTGACTTCCTATTGGAGGCTGTTGCAGCTTATTTTGCATACACAGTTATGTCATAGACCTTTTTCATGTTTGATATGCTGAGTACTAGCATTTCATTGACAATTCATTAACTTATTTGTCAAGTTTTTATTATTTACCTTGCCTATTGGCTTAAGACTCGATAAAGTACTTGGCTGTTTTATTTTTCTTTAGCATTAAATTTTCCTAGTTTTTAATGCTTTACCTTGCGGACCGTCCACATATAAACTTGCAATCTGCTCTCATGAGATGGCACTTCTATTATCTTATTCAGTTCGTTTCCGGATCATGAGGAGGTGTCATCTAGGTCCTGGATATCTTTACACCGTGTTAAGTTAGCATGGGCTCATTACCGGTTTAAATGCCATTTTTCCTTTTTTGCAACTTCTGCACACGACACTTAGTTGTTGCTTTAGCTTTCCACCTAGTAGTTCATCGTGGTTTACATGAGAATAATATGTTATTGGTCTACTATCTGCTTTACTTGTTAAACTATATCTGTACAGCGAGTGCTAAAGTTTCAAGAACAACACGATACAGAATTGTTATGAGGTCTGATCTCCACGACTTCATACTCATAACATAAGTGCAACTTATGCCAATTCTGGGCATGAGGCGGGTTTTATATTGCTTTGCCGAACACACATACACAACAGTTGATGCGGTTCACATGAAGAGAGAGCTGGTGTATGCTGATGTGATTCCTTCAAATCTAAGACACTAAAGTATGGGCATGCCCTAAACCAACACAAAGAGACCTTCTTAGCAAATAATATAATATGTGTATTAGGGAGGGTGAGATATAAGCAGCCGCGGGCCGTGGAGGGAGTTACGATGGGGCAGGGAGGCGGGGAGGGGGAGAAGCAGGGTGGAGCCCTCTCTACCTTGCCCCTCCCCCTCCCCGCCTCCCTGCCCCACCGTAACTCCCTCCACGGCCCGCGGCTGCTTATAAGTGTTGCTAACTCTTATTCATTTACAGCATGTTAACATACTGTCACCATTCGCTTTTTATGTACTAGTAACTATGCTGGTAATTTTGCTACTGATAATATGTGTACTTGTATTCTCCACCCTGCTTCTCCCCCTCCCCGCCTCCCTGCCTCACCGTAACTCCCTCCACGGCCCGCGGCTGCTTATAAGTGTTGCTAACTCTTATTCATTTACAGCATGTTAACATACTATCACCATTCACTTTTTATGTACTAGTAACTATGCTGGTAATTTTGCTACTGATAATATGTGTACTTTTATTATCTAAGGTACTACGCCTGAGAAGACGGCATTAGTAAATAAACATTTCAAATACACATCTGTTCTTCTTAACTCCATGTTCTGGTTTCTAAGAAATCTATAACGACCGACTGTTCATGAGTTCCACGTATCCTGAGGTACTATAAGTTCATATTCTGGATTGTCTAAACATTGAGAGTTTGTTATATCCAATGTGACACTGTACCTAGCTTGCTAAATAGTTTTTGATTACTAACGTGAGTTTTGGGACACCCTAATTCGCCGAGGTTCCAATCCTCTGTCCACAGTTCTGTGTGAGAACAGAAACCCTGCGACAGGGGCACCCCCGACCCTTGCTGGAGCTTCATCACACTTGCGATACAACTCCAGCAATGCATTCGCCGAGGTTCCAATCCTCTGTCCACAGTTCTGTGTGAGAACAGAAACCCTGCGACAGGGGCACCCCCGACCCTTGCTGGAGCTTCATCACACTTGCGATACAACTCCAGCAATGCGCCACCTTTACGGCACAGATACATCACGCATCTGTGCTGTTTTTGCCCCATGATGCGCCGCATTGTAAATGCAGCACACCATAGGTGACGGAACAGCGGCACAGAATGACTAACACATCCCTGGTGATGCGCCAGTCATCATAAATGTATCCCTATGCTTCTTATCATGTTAGAGATGAACCGCCATATGTATCATCAAAGTTATTTGCATTTCCTAAATAGCGAACTTTAAGGAATAAATAGCGATTCTTTACCATTCCTAGTTTGCGATGAGCTATTTGCTAATTAGCCGAATGTAGCCCAATGAAGCCCAATGTAGCCCAATGTAGCCCAAAGATGGCCGCCAGACACACAAAAAAACAAATGTAGCCCAAATATCAGCCAGATGTAGCCCAACTATAGCCCAGTGACAGAATGACCAATCAGCTTCGCAAACCTCCGTTACGCGAAGCGGAGCGCTGTTACAGATATATATCTTTTTTTGAACGTTAATTTCTCAAAATCCACTGGAGCACATATATTGAGACCTAGCAAAGGCACATCGGGCTACCAGTCCCTAATATTTTGCCAAGTTTCGTGCAAATCCATTCAGCCGTTCAATTATTATTATTATTTTTTTTTTTTGCCCCGCGGGGCCCTTTTAAAACCTCCACATCAAACCTAGGGGGTCAGCGAGGATCTACTATGCCCCCTTATAGTTATTTCCCCCTTTGTTTTGACCTCCTCTTGTCTCTCGATCCTACCGAGAGACAAGATGGCGGCCGCTACGGACTGTTTGGAATGTTGACAGACGCCGGAGAACCAATCAGCTTCGCTTCACAAAGCTCCGTTGCGCGAAAAGTCCGCGAACCAGTGCGCTGCCCGGTCCGCTGTTACAGATATATATCTTTTTTTAAACGTTAATTTCTCAAAATCCACTGGAGCACATATATTGAGACCTACAAAAGGCACATCGGGCTACCAGTCCCTACAATTTTGCCAAGTTTCGTGCAAATCCATTCAGCCGTTCGGGCTAAAAGTGAGGCCAACCGCCCTATGGAAAACTCAATGTTAAAAACACGTTTTGGGACCCCCCTTTTTTCTCGGCCCCCACTGGACGAACCCCCCCCAAATTTTCAAGGGCTGCTCAGAAACAAAATGTGCCATTTTCCTGAAAATTTCAGCCAATTCCGTCCACAAACGCCAAAGTTATTAGACATAGAATTTTCAAAAAACCCATAGAGAAAAAATCCTAACTATATATACCTACTGGCGACCGCCAGTAGGTAATATATATATATCTATCTTCGAAACCAACACCTAAGAATAAGGAAGGCAATGTCAACCCAGCCACTAAACCCGCAGGAAACTCTACAACTCCAGCAGCCCGTGATGCCAGGTTGCTATTAACCCTCTGCAGTTTGGGAGATTCTGGGAGCCCAATACTCAGCGCCAATGATGGTGCAATTATGAACACACAACGTGAGCTGTATAATGTCGATATCTGCCAGAAGGGAGCTGGTGACAGTCCATTTAAACCGGTAAGCACGTTTTTGCCTGTTATGTCTAAAGACGCGGTAGACATTTATCATGAATGTGTTATTGAAGATTTAAAAAAGTTACACCGCTCGGCACAGGCACAGACACATAAAAACAATGCCGTTGTGAATCAGTACAATATGCTAATGAAAAAGTTGAGTCAAAACCATGAAGTGGTGGTTAACAAATGCGATAAAGGCGGAAATATTGTTTTATGGCGGAAGAAAAATTATATTGGCGAGGCCATGAGACAATTAAATGATGCCAATTGTTATGTGAGATCGAATGGAAGGGCATACAAAAAAGCGAAGGATGAACTTAAAAAGATGCTAATATCATATAAAAGAAATAACTCTATCTCACAAACAGAATTTGACTTTTTACATATTGAGCATCCAATGATACCTATATTGTACTTGATTCCAAAAATACATAAACAGAAAGTTCCAACACCGGGCCGACCAATAATATCGGCCATTAACAGTATTGGTGAAAATATCTCCCGATACATTGATTTCTTTTTTACAGGACATTGTTAAAAGCCTACCGAGTTACCTGAAAGACACGGGCGACTTTTTGAATCAATTGGACTCAATCCAGTGGCAGGACAATTGGTGTCTGATGACTCTTGACATCGAGTCTTTATATACCTCGATAGACCACTCAAAGGGTTTGGAAGCGATCAGACAGTATTTAGGATTAAGATCATGTGAATAATACAGCCATAACAAAATGTTATGTGAATTAATACACTGGTGCCTGCATAACAATTTTTTCATGTTTGCTAAAGAAATTTGGAAACAAGTCCGGGGTGTGGCAATGGGATCATGCTTCTCCCCCAGCTACGCGTGTTTACACGTGGGCTGGTGGGAGGGGCATGGTCTCATTGAAACACCAGGATTTGAACATGTTAAATACTGGAAGCGGTTCATAGATGACGTGTTCTGCATATGGGAGGGGGATGAACAAAGCGCCTTTAAATTCGTTGATGCCCTGAATATGAACCAGGAAAATCTTTTCTTCACCTCCAATGTTAGCACAGTGCAGGCAGATTTTTTAGACGTCCATATAACCATTAACAACAATATGGTGACAACATCGCTATTCCGGAAACCCACGGCCGGAAATAGTATATTACATGCCAGTAGTAAACATCCCCAACATGTGATTACAAATGTTCCCTATGGAGAATTACTGCGTGTTAAAAGAATAAGCAGCACTCCTGAGATTTTTGAACAAGAGGCTAAGAACACTATTTCCAGACTCAAAGCTAGAGGATACAATGATAAAATGTTGAACAGTGCACTGAGACGTAGCCGTGAAAGATCCAGGGAGTCTCTGTTAAAATCTGAAGCACTTGATTCAGAAATGAATAGTAACACTCCTCGCTTAATTCTGTCCTATAGCAAACAGGAAAGATAAATTAGGTCTATTGTAAAGAAACATTGGCCTATTCTTATGACCGATGGTTTCTTCAGTGATACATTGCCCACTACACCTACAATTACCTATAAAAAATCCAAGAGCATGCACAACAGTTTGGTGAAAACTAGTCCTGAGCTAGGTGGTGGTGGCAGCATCTGGCTCAAACAAAAAGAAGGTTTTTTCAAATGCTCCTCATGTAGGGCGTGTAAATTTGGTGTCAACATGACGCACTACAATACACCATTTAGTCCAATCAGTAAAGCTATCCGGGGTAATTACAATTGCCATAGTGATTTTGCAGTATATGTCCTGACATGCACCTGTGGCCTACGGTACATTGGGAGTACCAAATTGCAGGTGCATGTCAGGATCCTGCAACACTTACGGGCAATAGTCAACGACAGCACATACCCGGTAGCTCGCCACTTCAGATCAACACATAATAATGATCTGACCAACTTGACATATTTTGTCATAGATGTGGTGGCCCCTCTCAAACGGGGAGGAGATAGAGAAAAATTACTGAGGAAGAAAGAAACAGAATATATAGTGGAGCTTGATAGCAAATACCCAAATGGACTTAACACCACAGAAGATTTACATCATTTTTTATAAACTGTAAAATTGTATAATTCAGCATATATGTGTGTCATCAGTTACATCATTGGTGGATCTAGTATAAACCCATATGTTTTTTCATTTATTTTTTAAGGACTTCCAGAATCAAATCTCCGTATGAAATTTAGAACATCTGATTGGCTCAAGTTGCCCCATGGGTGAACCAGTTGAAAATCCAACTAAGATGAAATATATAGCTGATACTAGTGATCCGTTATTGGTATACTCCCAGATAAGAACTTTGTATATAGTGATGAATAGTAACTTTTTGTAAAAAAAAGCTTTTTTCTTCACTTTTTCACAATATCACATATATGATCATTTAAGGTATAAAACATTTTTTTTATTCACTTAGGATTAGGCAGGCACTGTGGGCACTTAAAGGACTTTTTGCGAAACAATTAATTATCGCATTATCATATACAGTTATTGAAATCATTTATAGATGATATTATCTAAGATCTGGTATAAAGTTATGAAATTTATTGTGACAAAAATTAAATTTTTGATTAAATTATATATATAGTCATATTATATGTAATTATTGTAAATAAGATTTATGTATATTTATTTGTATATACATTGTTTCATTCTATTGGTTGGATTTGTTCAACAATGATTTCATTTCCAGTACTTTATAGTTCAATACTTTATATGATTGAGGAAAAAAACTGTGCATTCATGCAGTTATATTGTTTTATGTGCCCTTATTGTTTTTATGGGTTTGCACCTATGTGGTGTATAGATGAGTATTTCATCTATGTTTATTTAACATGTGACTCACTAAGGAGGTGGAGCATCACGTAAGAAAAAAAGTATTTAATTGTTAGTTGACCAGGTGTATGGTGTGTGATCAAGGGCACGAGTTGCTCGAACCGCGTCGCCTGAGAGATTGAATAAAATCTCCCTTACTGCAGCCTTGGGTCCGTGTCTTCATTGCAGGAAGTTGATGGTATGAAGATTGCGTTGTATATATATATATATATATATATATATATATATATATATATATATAAATATATATATATATATATATATATATATATATATATATATATATATATATTCACTTAAAAAACCATAGGTTATAGACCATATATAGTTAGGAATTAGCATTTACAAAACCTTGAAAATTCACTGAAAAAACCATAGGTTATAGACCATATATAGTTAGGAATTAGCATTTAAAAAACCTTATTTTCTCACACAAAACCATTGAAATTCCATATATAGTTAGTTGCACTAACTATATATTGCGCACCCGCAATCCACTGCTGATCATGTCACATATTACATCATTCATGACATGGTCAGTGACATCACTGATGACATCACTGATGACATCTCAAATGACATCACTGATGACATCACTGATGACATCATCCAGTGACTGTGTGTTTCTGTAAAGTTTAAGTAAGTTTTAGATATTGAAGAATGAGTAGATGTATAACTGTCTGGACGAAGGATTTAGTAGGTGCATGACTGAATGTATGAGTGAGTGATTAAATGTGTCTCACTGAGTGCATGGGTTAGTGACTAAACTGTCTTAATTTGTGCATCATTATGTCTGTTGTTCTGTAAACTACTGCATGTGTTGATCAGTAGCTATATGATTAACTATATGGGTTATTGATTGATTGTCCAAGTATTTGTATGGGAGACTGAGTGTGTGTGTGGCTGGCTGGGAGGTGTGTGACTCTGTGCAGATCAATGTGTACTTGTATCAATGATTGTATAAGAAAGTAAGTATGTGTTACTATATGTTTGAAAATGTAAGGTGCTCTATGTTTAACTGTATAGACAAGAAAATGGAAGTGTGATTGATTCTTTACAGGACTGACTAGGTGTGTGAGTAACTCCATGGATGAGTGGCAGAGTGTGAGTGTCTGTATAGGTGTATGAGTGCATATGATAGTGTTGTAAAGATGAGTGATTGTATGTATGAATGATTGTATGGGTGAATGAGTGAATGTGTGTGTAGACGTAGGAATCAGTGAGTACGTATGTAGTAACTAGTATTGGTGTGTCAATGGTTTCAAAAATTATACTCTGTATTTAACACTGGGTGAAACAGAGGTTATATTAAAATGTGAGGAGATGCATTGTATTGTCACATGAATGATATCATCAGTGATGTGGTCATTGATGTCAAATGAGATGTCATCAGTGATGTCATCAGTGATGTCATTTGAGATGTCATCAGTGATGTCATCAGTGATGTCACTGACCATGTCATGAATGATGTAATATGTGACATGATCAGCAGCGGATTGCGGGTGCGCAATATATAGTTAGTGCAACTAACTATATATGGAATTTCAATGGTTTTGTGTGAGTAAAATAAGGTTTTTTAAATGCTAATTCCTAACTATATATGGTCTATAACCTATGGTTTTTTCAGTGAATTTTCAAGGTTTTGTAAATGCTAATTCCTAACTATATATGGTCTATAACCTATGGTTTTTTAAGTGAATTTCAATGGTTTTTTAATAGCAAATATCATAAGCTGTCGAATGACAAGTACGTGGTAAGTGAAAACATTTTCGTGTTTATGCACACTGATCTGCTTTGAATGGTGCCCCCCCCCCTCATTTCTATTAGGAGTACTCTCTCTTTGCAGATAGTGAAAGGTAGTTAACGCAGGCCTTTGCCCCCGTTGTAATCCGTCGTGCCTGCTTCTCTCTCCATTTGATTGATTGTTATCCAAGTATTTACTGTTTTAGAATTAGTTCTCTTTGGTTCATTCTCTATTTACAAACAAACACAGAGTCGCAATACTCTGTTTAGTCTTTGCAGATAACGAAAAATCGTGTAAAAAAAAAGAAAAGGAATCGAGCAAAATCAGTAGGCCACTAATGGGATCTCTTTTTGACCTCGCTAAAATAGAAACATTAGGAACAACCCCTCATGACAAATACAAAACTAGTGAGATGAACTGAACTCCACACAATGATGGCTGCAAAACAGCTCGGCTCCGCCACCCACCCCGCCCAAAATAACGATAAAGAGCGGCTGCCATGATTGGTTGCGGAATGGCCACAACGGAGCTACGAAATGGTGCTGCTCTCATGCTAACCCCAGCTTCGGTCTGAAACATCCAGAAACACTGTAGACTACCAATTCGATCAGTTCCGGTAGCGCCCCAATGTAACCCGGTAGAGAAGAACTAGCCCTCCCCTCTTTGACTGATGGTTCTTGTTGCCTGTCCCTTCTGTTGTCATTTAACAGAACTATTTAGCCTGCTGAAAGGGGTTGTGTTTCGACCGCTGGTTGGTGGAGACATTTTGACTATATTCTGGACCTGCGTTGTCGCGTAATGCGTCATATGACGCGCCGCGTTAGCGCATCCGGAAGTCATCCGGGGCGCGCAGCGCGTAACGTAAGCATAACAAGTCATGTGACTTGTTAATAAAACTTTTCATTGGTTCATTTTACTTTTCTTATTCTAATGATGAAAGCCTTGGTCATATCACCTAAAAATTACGCTTTTAATTACTTCCGAACATTATTTTCTCTTAAATATATGTTATAATGTTCCAGGCTAATGTACTTTCCCGGAAATTTTACAACTGTCCTGCAAGTAAAATATATTCTTTTTTCGAGAAAAAGAGCGTTTCTACGTCCCATGACGGAGCCGTTGAGCAAAAGAGGGTCGACCTGCTGTCTTAGTCGCCGATACGCCTGAATATGAGATTCTTATCGATCACTTTATGTTGCAGGAATAGAAAACACAACAGCCCTTGACCATTTATCTTTACTGCGTTCCTTCGTATTATACCTTTTACCCTTCATGTAATTGGTCTGCTTTATTTCACTTGCCTTTTACTGATTCTAAAACAGTGACTATTATTAAAAACTTTACCAATGTATACACTACTACCATGTTTTCTTTTAAAAACCTTTATTGTGAAAATTTCATTATACAAATACGAGCCTATAACCACGTGGGCCTGCCACGGAGCAAACTGTAATCGTATATGATGAATAGACATTTACACTGTAGAGGAACGTAACGGGCGGGCCATTAGGTTGCAAAAACTAAGGTGTCTAACAGCTACGGAATCGGTGGACGTACATTTTATAATTAAAATACGACAGGGCCAGTTACAATAAAATTATCTAGATATACATTTGCGGGCAAGTACCATGGGTGACGTTAATTCGAATTTTCAACAGTACAGTAATCAATAACACATCAGAACTTAATATCAATAGGGATGTCGAAATATTCAATCAATTCTCGTCCCCGCCTGCCATGTGCTTCAAAACTGCATACGTATCTCGTGATATCAAGGTTGTGCAACCAGTACACAACAAGGAGTTACGAGTCCCATTTATTCCGGCGCCATTTTGGGCGAGGACGGGCAGGTCCAGGATATAGTCAAAATGTCTCTACCAACCATCGACTATGATGATGTTCATATGCTGTATTTATTAGAGTAACACTCATCTGCCCACATGAAATTAATTTACCACAATCTAAACATGTCATTTTAATCTTTCCAAAGTTCTTCTAAATATTTGGGACCGTTTCCCTTGCCTATGAAGCTCTCAGTGCCACTTCTTTAATGAATGTACTAGCAGGTCAGGGGTTCTCCTCCAAATCTCTCTTTTATGCAGCACTATAATTAATTGGTGCCACCTCTCCATATGACGATGCATGGTATAGTTACCACAACTATATATTTTTTCGGTTCCTCTGGAGAGTTCATCGTGGCAGATGAAGCGTGTAACATACCGGGCATTTACCTTTTTTTGCATGTACAGGAAAGGAAAAAAAAATCGAGCGTTCGAGTTCTTAGGTGTCCCAGGGCCATTTTAGTGGACCAGGCCCAAATCCAAAGAACAGCTATCTCACAGGCTAATGGGGCGACCCACGCCGAGTTTCAGCATTGTAGGATGACCACACAAGTACAGCAACTTGCTAGACATCACCTCGGTGCCATCCGGATCTCGGCGCCCCACTGCAGATGAAGTGCCTCTCAACTATGAAACCACCACGGTGACATCCGGATCTTGGCGCGTTGTGCTGCCTTCGGCCTATTCGCACATCGGTCCGCTACTGACGCCATCTCACAGGCTAATGGGGTGACCCACGCCGAGTTTCAGCATTGTAGGATGACCACACCAACTTGCTAGACATCACCTCGGTGCCATCCGAATCTTGGCATCTCAACGCCTAGTGGTATCTTCCATACAGAAAATATTGTTACGCTGCCTTTGGCCCCATTCGCACATCAGTCCGCAACTTAGACATCACCTCGATGCCATCCGGATCTTGGCATCTCAGCGCCTTGTGGTGTCAGTCAGAAAATATTGTTGCGCTGCCTTTGGCCCCATTCGCACATCAGTCCGCTACTGACACCCTCTCACACGCCAATAGGGCGCCCCACGCCGACTTTTACCATTGTACGATGGCCACACCAGTGGCACAACTTGCTAGACATCACCTCGGTGCCATCCGAATCTTGGCATCTCAACGCCTAGTGGTATCTTCCATACAGAAAATTTTGTTACGCTACCTTTGGCCCCATTCGCACATCGGTCCGCAACTTAGACATCACCTCGGTGCCATCCGGATCTTGGCATCTCAGCGCCTTGTGGTGTATTCTCTTCAGAAAATTTTGTTGAGCTGCCTTTGGCCCCATTCGCACATCGGTCCGCAACTTACACATCACCTCGGTGCCATCCGGATCTTGGCATCTCAGCGCCTTGTGGTGTCTTCTACTCCGAAAATATAGTAGAAAATATTGTTGCGCTGCCTTTGGCCCCATTCACACATCAGTCCGCTACTGACACCATCTCACAGGCCAACAGGGCGCCCCACGCCGACTTTTACCATTGTACGATGGCCACACCAGTGCCACAACTTGCTAGACACCACCTCGGTGCCATCCGGATCTTGGCATCTCAGCGCCTTGTGGTGTCTTCTACTCCGGAAATATAGTAGAAAATATTGTTGCGCTGCCTTCGGCCCCATTCACACATCGGTCCGCTACTGACGCCATCTCACAGGCCAACGGGGCGCCCCACGCCGACTTTCAGCATTGTAGGATGGCCACACCAGTGCGGCAACTTACTAGACACCACCTCGGTGCCATCCGGATCTTGGCGCGTTGTGCTGCCTTCGGCCTATTCGCACATCGGTCCGCTACTGACGCAAACTCACAGGCCAACGGGGCGCCCCACGCCGACTTTCAGCATTGTTGGATGGCCACACCAGTGCGGCAACTTACTAGACACCACCTCGGTGCCATCCGGATCTTGGCGCGTTGTGCTGCCTTCGGCCTATTCGCACATCGGTCCGCTACTGACGCAAACTCACAGGCCAACGGGGCGCCCCACGCCGACTTTCAGCATTGTAGGATGGCCACACCAGTGCTGCAACTTGCTGGACACCACCTCGGTGCCATCCGGATCTTGGCGCGTTGTGTTGCCTTCGGCCTATTCGCACATCGGTCCGCTACTGACGCCGCCTCACGTGCCAACGTATTTTCTCCGCATTTTATACCCTATGCCGCATAACAGGTCATGTGACTTGTTTATAAAACTTTTCATTGGTTCATTTTACTTTTGGTTTCCTAATGATGGAAGGCATGATCATGTGACCTAAAAACAACACTTTTCATAGGATGAAAACTTTTTTTTTTTTCTCAAACGATGAAAGCCCCACCTTGTTTCTGGATGTTTCAGACTGAAACTGGCGTCAGCATGAGAGCACCACCATCTCGTAGCTCCGTCGTGGTCATTCCGCGAGCAATCATGGCAGCCGCTCCCCACCAGAAGCCTGCAGGAGTCGGAGCCCCCAAAACTTTTGATGAATTCTCAAGGCGGAGGGGACGCTTTCGAGAATGGGGTCCAAGACCTAGCAGACAAGCGTCCGATTTCAAAGGTGTCCCAGGGCCATTTCAGTGGACCAGGCCCAAAAAGGAAACAGCCTGCCGCCATTTTGAGAGTCCTGTGACAGCCGCCTATCGCTGCACCGCAAGAGTGGGCGCAACTCAGCTGAATTGCGGCTTTTGACACAGTGGACCAAAAACGGACGGAATGGCAACTGAAACGGTAAAGGGGCGCCCCACTACAACAGATGACACTCCACCTGGAGAGGCCCGTTCACGCCGCCTCCCCCGGGGCGCTCCACGCCGTTATTCGGAGCAGCATTGTAGGATACCAAAACCAGTGCGGCAACTTACTGGACATCACCTTGGTGCCATCGTTCTGCTGCCTTGGAACTATTCGCGCAACAGTTTGCTACTGATGACCCACCCCCCGCGACGCCCCATGCCGTTATTTGCTGGGTGGCAACTTACTAGACATCACTTTCGTGTCATCTAGATTTCGGCGCGTTCTGCTGCCTTGGAACTATTCGCACAACAGTTTGCTACTGATGACCCACCCCCCGCGACGCCCCACGCTGGAAATCTGGACGTTGTGCTGCGTTGGGACTATTCGCACAGCCGACCGCTACTTCGTTGTTTTTCCCTAAAAATGTTTATATGTTATTACTATTTTTGTTTTCTTGTATATATTTATAAATTATTAAAGTTTTATAATCTTACTACTTTGTCGGAGTGCTATATATTTTTAATGTGACACATAATTGTAAAAACTTTGATGTACAAACAGTCATCCCTGGAATCTTCCGCTTCAGGCTCGGTCCCCTCCCCAATCACAATACAGGATGGTTTTCAGATAATAGCAACGCTTCTGCTGTGACGGATCTCATCGAGTGTGGGCCTTGATCTACTATAACTCCTTTGAAGAGGGGTGATTCTTTACAGCTGTGGCCATAAACTACATCTGCAGGGCTAGCTGATAGCCTAGGACCGGCCTGGACAATCGGACACAGAGGAAAAGGAGTGTCAGAGGGTGCGGTAGTGAATAGGGCGAAAGGGAGGTGTCGGGCGGGCACAGGGTGTGATTCTCAGGGAACAGCAGCGCAGATGGGGGAGGTTTATTACCCATGCATAAGACAGAGAGCGGGGGTGACCACTGCCTGGGGGATATGCTTGCGAGGGTGGGGAGCCATGCTAAGGATCGACAGCGTGCACAGAGTGGGTCTGGTCAAGGCATCTAAAATGGCTGCCGTGCACGACAAAAGTGTGGCATTTGAAAAAAGACAAGATGGCGCAGACAATGTTTTTCAACACTTCCTGATTTCCTTCGAATCGAACGTTAACAGACGTTGGGGCATATTACCAAAGTTAAGCGATATTTATCCCTAACGATGCTTAGCAACGATTTTTTTACCGTCAGAAATTATCGCAGTTAAACCTTGCTATTATCAAGGTTTATCGGAAATACGATAAAAAACGACCGCAATGCATTAATATCGCTGAAAACTCAGCGATATTCATGCATTACCGAGCTAATGCTCTTAGCCATGTTATCCACCTCCCATTGGATAACATGGCTAAGAACTGCTCAGGGCAGGTGGTAGCTTTTGGAGATATTCGCCCTTATCTCGAATATTTCCAAAAGTTGATAATAGGAGATAGCGATGTTAGCGACTGTTTCCAGTCGCTAACATCTTGGCATGCCCACTTTGCATGTCATTAGTGATAAATATCACTCACATGCAAAGTGGGGCCCAAGATGGTCGCTATCTTCTACTAGCCGTCGCTAACTGGTGTTAGCAACAGCTAGGTAATACACATATAATTTTATCTCCGCGAAGCGGAGCGCTGTTACAGATATATATCTTGTTTCTGAACGTTAATTTCTCAAAATGCACTGAAGCACATATATTGAGACCTAGCAAAGGCACATCGGGCTACCAGTCCCTACAATTTTGCCAAGTTTCGTGCAAATCCATTCAGCTGTTCGATCCTACCGAGAGACAAGATGGCGGCCGCTACGGACTGTTTGGAATGTTTACAGACACCGGAGAGCCAATCAGCTTCGCTTCGCAAAGCTCCGTAACGCGAAAAGTACGCGAAGCGGTGCGCTGTTACAGATATATACCTTTTTTTGAACGTTAATTTCTCAAAATCCACTGGAGCACATATATTGAGATCTAGCAAAGGCACATCGGGCTACCAGTCCCTACAATTTTGCCAAGTTTCGTGCAAATCCATTCAGCTGTTCGATTATTATTATGTTTATTTTTTTTTGCCCCGCGGGGCCCTTTTAAAACCTCCACATCAAACCTAGGGGGTGAGCGACAATGTACTATGCCCCCTTATGGTCATTTGCCCCTTCGCTTTGGCCTCCTCTTGTCTCTCGATCCTACCGAGAGACAAGATGGCGGCCGCTACGGACTGTTTGGAATGTTGACAGACGCCGGAGAACCAATCAGCTTCGCTTCACAAAGCTCCGTTGCGCGAAAAGTACGCGTAGCGGAGCGCTGCCCAGTCCGCTGCTACAGATATATATCTTTTTTTGAACATTAATTTCTCAAAATCCACTGAAGCACATATATTGAGACCTACAAAAGGCACATCGGGCTACCAGTCCCTACAATTTTGCCAAGTTTCGTGCAAATCCATTCAGCCGTTCGGGCTAAAAGTGAGGCCAACCGCCCTATGGAAATTAACATGGGAAAAACGCGTTTTGGGACCCCCCTTTTTTCTCGGCCCCCCCTTGACGAACCCCCCCAAAATTTTCAGGGGCTGCTCAGAAACAAAATGTGCCATTTTCCTGAAAATTTCAGCCAATTCCGTCCACAAACGCCAAAGTTATTAGACATAGAATTTTCAAAAAACCCATAGAGAAAAAATCCTAACTATATATACCTACTGGCGACCGCCAGTAGGTAATATGTATATTACCTACTGGCTAGTTATAGTTAGGATTGTTTTCCATAGGAAATCTGCAACATTCTATAGGAAATAACTTTAGCGCCGAATGAGGGATCTGCCTGTAATTTTCCTTAACTGTGCCTCGCTGCGCTCCGCTCCTTCCCTGAAAGTTTCGGGGGGATCCGTCAAGCGGGGGCCGAGATAAAAGGGGGTCCCAAACGTGTTTTCCCCATGTTAATTTCCATAGGGCGGTTGGACTCACTTTTAGCCCGAACGGCTGAATGGATTTCCACCATTTTTGGCAAAATTGTAGGGACTGGTACCCCGATGTGCCTTTGCTATGTCTCAAGATATATGCTCCAGTGGTTTTTACGAAAATTAACTTTGAAAAAATATATATTGGTCTACATTGGGCTATATATATGTTAGAGCCCAAATGTAGCCCAATGTAGCCCAATGTAGCCCAATGTAGCCCAAAGATGGCCACCAGAGACAAAAAAAACAAATGTAGCCCAAATATCAGCCAGATGTAGCCCAACTATAGCCCAATGACAGAATGTCCCAGAGTGTTCTAAAGAACAACTAGAGCGCTAACAGTCTTACTTATGACAAAAGTATGGAACACCTGAAGTCATCTTGATTGGAATAAAGTGTTAACACTTAAAACAGTTCATTTGCAAAGGAACAAAATGAGGGGGTTCATTTTGCCATAGAAATTATGATTAGTGCTGAAGAAAGAAAAATGAGGGCACATTTTAAGTGACTTCTCAAATCCTCTTATATTTCATTAAAAAAATTCTGATATGCAGTCTCCCAAGATGGCCACCAGAGACAAAAGAGCCCAAATGTAGCCCAAATATCAGCCAGATATAGTCCAACTATAGCCCAATGACAGAATGTCCCAGAGTGTTCTAAAGAACAACTAGAACGCTAACAGTCTTACTTATGACAAAAGTATGGCACACCTGAAGTCATCTTGATTGGAACAAAGTGGTAACACTTAATACATTTAATTTGAAAAGGAACAAAATGAGGGGTTTCATTTTGCCATAGAAATTATATATATATATATATATATATTCACAGAAAAAACCATAGGTTATAGACCATATATAGTTAGGAATTAGCATTTACAAAACCTTGAAAATTCACTGAAAAAACCATAGGTTATAGACCATATATAGTTAGGAATTAGCATTTAGAAAACCTTATTTTACTCACACAAAACCATTGAAATTCCATATATAGTTAGTTGCACTAACTATATATCGCGCACCCGCAATCCACTGCTGATGATGTCACATATTACATCATTCATGACATGGTCAGTGACATCACTGATGACATCACTGATGACATCTCAAATGACATCACTGATGACATCACTGATGACATCTCAAATGACATCACTGATGACATCATGACACACCAATACCAGTTACTACATACGCACTCACTGATTCCTACGTCTACACGCACATTCACTCATTCACCCATACAATCACTCATACATACAGTCACTCATTATTACAACACTATCATATGCACTCATACACCTATGCAGACAGTCACACACTGCCACTCATCCATGGAGTTACTCACACACCAAGTCAGTCCTGTAAAGAATCAATCACACTTCCATTTCTTCATCTATACAGTTAAACACAGAACACCATACTTCAGTGACATCACTGATGACATCACTAATGACATCTGAAATGACATCACTGATGACATCTCAAATGACATCACTGATGACATCATGACACACCAATACCAGTTACTACATACGCACTCACTGATTCGTACGTCTACACACACATTCACTCATTCACCCATACAATTACTCATACATACAGTCAGTTATTATTAGAACACTATCATATGCACTCATACACCTAGTCAGTCCTGTGAAGAATCAATCACACTTCGATTTCCTCATCTATAGTTAAACACAGAACACCATACTTTTCACACATATACTAACACATACTTACTCTCTTATACAATCACTGATACAAGTACACATTGATATGCACAGAGTCACACACCTCCCAGCCAGCCACACACACACTCAGTCTTCCATACATCCACTCATTCTTCAATATGTAAAACGTATTTAAACTTTACAAAAACACACAGACACTAGATGATGTCATCAGTGATGTCATTTGAGATGTCATCAGTGATGTCATCAGTGATGTCACTGACCATGTCATGAATGATGTAATATGTGACATCATCAGCAGTGGATTGCGGGTGCGCGATATAGAGTTAGTGCAACTAACTATATATGGAATTTCAATGGTTTTGTGTGAGTAAAATGAGGTTTTCTAAATGCTAATTCCTAACTATATATGGTCTATAACCTATGGTTTTTTCAGTGAATTTTCAAGGTTTTGTAAATGCTAATTCCTAACTATATATGGTCTATAACCTATGTTTTTTTCTGTGAATTTCATTGGTTTTTTAACAGCTAATATCTGTAGCTGTAAAATGTATTCTTCTTTAAATCCAAAAATATATTTTATATGTTTATGAATAATTTTTTTTTTTAATATTTTTTTTTCTTCGTTCCCGCTTCGCGAATCGGGAAGCTTCCCGTTAGCTGACCTTGATGCCGCGAAATAGACCGCGAGCCGGTAAACGTTTCTTTACCGCAAGTGCCGCGTTAGAAAACAACATCGTGACGCCTCCCGTCCGCATGACGTTTCACGTTGTCGCGTGATACGTCATATGACGTACAACGTTAGCGAACTGGTACGCGAAGCGAGTCGCAAAGCGCAGGTTTCTGGAAGCAAACCGGGAGGCCCTGCAAAGCGCTTAACGTAAACACAGCAAGTCATGTGACTTGGTAATAACACTTTTCATTGGTTCATTTCACTTTTGGTTTCCTAATGATGTAAGACTAGGTCATATAATCTAAAATGAACACTTTTGATTGGTTGAGAACTCTTGTTTTTCCCAAATGATGAAAATCCCTCCTTCTTTCCTCACTCTGACTTTCATCATTGTGAGAGAAAGACCCTTTGTGATCACTGAGCAATGGCTTCTTTAGTAGCTTCAGCTGGTGCTTCCCCACCACCTCCACCACATCCAAGGAAGAGTGGACCACCTGCTCAAGTTATAATTCAACAAGGAGAGGAAGAAGAGGAACAGGAGGACGAGCACGAAGAGAGGCAGTTTTTGCCTGAGCAGCCCAGGACGTCTCACCGGAAAGAAAACTTCATTTGGCAATTTTTTTAAATTCCCAAAGGTCAGAAAAAAGTAAATGCAAGATACGTAACTTGCCTTATATGTCAAGATAGACTGTCCAGAGGGACCGACAAAAAATACAGTTTCGGAAACTACACAATGCATCGCCATATGACTAGGTGGCATCCTAACAACTACAGTGCTGCACAGTTTCGGAACGACCTAGATAATCTCCCTATTATGGCCAGAAGATCTGTTGTACCGGAAGTAACGGGACCAGAGGGCAGGGAGATGGTGCCAAATATACAAATGAGATTTGGTGATGTAAAACACATCTGCGAATTTTGCGATGGATTCATTTCCTACGGAGAAAAAAGCATCACTCTGATCAACAGAGCTATTGACTATCATATGCAAGTTTGTACGAAACGCCCAAAATAATAAATACTTCTTTTTTTTGTTTTGTTGCTCCTGTTGAGCCCTTTACAATGAATCGTTTTCATTGCCCCCTCCAAGAAAAACCCCAAAAAATATAAAACTGTTCAGAAAAATTCAAAAAAAGTAAAAAAATGTTCTGAAAAATAAAAAAAAAAGTTCTTTTCAGAACTACCTCCCCGTTATTAAAAAATTGGTACAATATTTGGAACTGTGCCAACCTCTATTTCTCTTAGTTCGCTTCCCAGTTCGCTCCCCGGTACGCGAACCGGAAGCGAACCAAAAACAGTAAGTATAAGGGAAGGAAACAGACACTTATGTTCAAAGAAAGACAGCTATAGGGGAGTAAACTAGAGATACTATTACCCGTAATCCACTGCTGATGATGTCACATATTACATCATTCATGACATGCTCAGTGACATCATCAGCAGAGGATTGCGGGTTTTTTGGCAACGTGCCTTATCCACGGTTTAATAACGCTGCCTTTTGCTTTATATAAGTTTTCAAATTGTATGAAATATATACCAATAGGTCGTTATGAACCTTTAGGTAGTGCTTTTCTTCATGAGGTCTGGTCGCTTCCATACACATACAGATGTTTCAAAGATGATCAAGAAGTTTATCTGAATGGAGAGGAATGCACTGAGACGCCAGATCATTCACTAATGTGTAGGCACATACAGTTACACGGTTCATGCAACAAACACCGACCAAATATGGCTTGCGTGTTGCAAGGCACGCCAGTTCCTGCTATCATCCCCACGTTCAAGTTGTTGGAAAATGGTAGTTATTTGATGCTCAATAATGAAGATTGTTCTGAGTTAATTAAAAGTATTCCTTTTATCGTAACAGTAAGTGAACGGGTTATTTGCTGCAGAAATGTTCTATTTCCTCCCACACATGAACATAGGGAGTTTTCAATCTGGCCACAAATACCAACCTTGGGACAGATTTCAACGGCATGGCAAGAATAAGAGCTCTTTTGTCTCAGAGAGAGGTGGCCTTGAGTTCGGCCCGTGAAACTTTCGTGCTTCACATAGCGAACACCCGTACAGAGGTGCACACACTTTTCAATTCAGATTTGCCTTTCAAATTCAGCAAGATGGTTCCGACTATCTTTAACGCATCCTCCGCAAAGTCCCTGGCGCAGTTTTTTAAAGTTTTTACCAGTGGTCTCGTGACTTCATTTGAGAAAATCTTTGGACTCATCCCTGCTTCCTTTCATTCTATTTTCTCCACTCTGGTTCGTGGATTGGCATTTTTACTTGCATTACCAGCGGACGCTCTTGTGCTTTTTTACATTTTTTAATATGGATGTCCCTCCTATGCAACCTCCCACCCTGCAGCTGCTGACACTGTTCCGCAATCGCATGCTAGAATATTATGGCACAATGCCGTTGGCGATATTAAGCACGGCATATGGATTATCTTTTCGATTCTCCTACTTCACCTGTGTCCAGCCTGTATTTCACTGCCTGACCTGTGATTTCGATTGGGCCATTGATTTGTGTCTCTGCGGACCGGTTTCTCCTGACGTCGACTTTAATCAGCTGATGACTCCTATCATTACTCACGAGTTGGTTTGTCCTGGCGAAAGGATTATGGCTGTGGCATTGATGCATGGACTACTTGGTCCCTGGAATTTACTGGCGGCAGCACAGTCTTTCTTGGAACAGAGCTTTCTTGAAAACCCACCGAGCTGTCCTCTGATGGTGATAGAGGATCCGGTGCTGGGAGAGCACGTATGTTCTTTTCCGCTTTTAAATTGGATGGCTGAACTGTTTTCGGATGAAGACGGTGACTTCCTATTGGAGGCTGTTGCAGCTTATTTTGCATACACAGTTATGTCATAGACCTTTTTCATGTTTGATATGCTGAGTACTAGCATTTCATTGACAATTCATTGACTTATTTGTCAAGTTTTTATTATTTACCTTGCCTATTGGCTTAAGACTCGATAAAGTACTTGGCTGTTTTATTTTTCTTTAGCATTAAATTTTCCTAGTTTTTAATGCTTTACCTTGCGGACCGTCCACATATAAACTTGCAATCTGCTCTCATGAGATGGCACTTCTATTATCTTATTCAGTTCATTTCCGGATCATGGGGAGGTGTCATCTAGGTCCTGGAAATCTTTACACCGTGTTAAGTTAGCATGGGCTCATTACCGGTTTAAACGCCATTTTTCCTATTTTGCAACTTCTGCACACAACACTTAGTTGTTGCTTTAGCTTTCCACCTAGTAGTTCATCGTGGTTTACATGAGAATAATATGTTATTGCTCTACTATCTGCTTTGCTTGTTAAACTATATCTGTACAGCGAGTGCTAAAGTTTCAAGAACAACACGATACAGAATTGTTATGAGGTCTGATCTCCACGACTTCATACTCATAACATAAGTGCAACTTCTGCCAATTCTGGGCATGAGGCGGGTTTTATATTGCTTTGCCGAACACACATACACAACAGTTGATGCGGCTCACATGAAGAGAGAGCTGGTGTATGCTGATGTGATTCCTTCAAATCTAAGACACTAAAGTATGGGCACGCCCTAAACCAACACAAAGAGACCTTCTTAGCAAATAATATAATATGTGTATTAGGGAGGGTGAGATATAAGCAGCCGCGGGCCGTGGAGGGAGTTACGGTGAGGCAGGGAGGCGGGGAGGGGGAGAAGCAGGGTGGAGCCCTCTCTACCTTGCCCCTCCCCCTCCCCGCCTCCCTGCCCCACCGTAACTCCCTCCACGGCCCGCGGCTGCTTATAAGTGTTGCTAACTCTTATTCATTTACAGCATGTTAACATACTATCACCCTTCGCTTTTTATGTACTAGTAACTATGCTGGTAATTTTGCTACTGATAATATGTGTACTTGTATTATCTAAGATACTACGCCTGTGAAGACGGCATTAGTAAATAAACATTTCAAATACACATGTGTTCTTCTTAACTCCATGTTCTGGTTTCTAAGAAATATATAACGACCGACTGTTCATGAGTTCCACGTATCCTGAGGTACTATAAGTTCATATTCTGGATTGTCTAAACATTGAGAGTTTGTTATATCCAATGTGACACTGTACCTAGCTTGCTAAGGAGTTTTTGATTACTAACGTGAGTTTTGGGACACCCTAATTCGCCGAGGTTCCAATCCTCTGTCCACAGTTCTGTGTGAGAACAGAAACCCTGCGACAGGGGCACCCCCGACCCTTGCTGGAGCTTCATCACACTTGCGATACAACTCCAGCAATGCGCCACCTTTACGGCACAGATACATCACGCATCTGTGCTGTTTTTGCCCCATGATGCGCCGCATTGTAAATGCAGCACACCATAGGTGACGGAACAGCGGCACAGAATGACTAACACATCCCTGGTGATGCGCCAGTCATCATAAATGTATCCCTATGCTTCTTATCTTGTTAGAGATGAACCGCCATATGAATCATCAAAGTTTTTTGCATTTCCTAAATAGCGAACTTTAAGGAATAAATAGCGATTCTTTACCATTCCTAGTTTGCGATGAGCTATTTGCTAATTACAAATTACCCATTCATTTCCTTCATTTCCATAGGGCGGTTGGACTCACTTTTAGCTCGAACGGCTGAATGGATTTGCACGAAACTTGGCAAAATTGTAGGGACTGGTAGCCCGATGTGCCTTTGCTATGTCTCAAGATATATGCTCCAGTGGTTTTTACGAAAATTAACTTTGAAAAATATATATTGGGCTACATTGGCCTATATATATGTTGGAGCCCAAATGTAGCCCAATGTAGCCCAATGTAGCCCAAAGATGGCCGCCAGACACACAAAAAAACAAATGTAGCCCAAATATCAGCCAGATGTAGCCCAACTATAGCCCAGTGACAGAATGACCAATCAGCTTTGCAAACCTCCGTTACGCGAAGCGGAGCGCTGTTACAGATATATATCTTTTTTTGAACGTTAATTTCTTAAAATCCACTGGAGCACATATATTGAGACCTAGCAAAGGCACATCGGGCTACCAGTCCCTAATATTTTGCCAAGTTTCGTGCAAATCCATTCAGCCGTTCGATTATTATTATTATTATTTTTTTTTGCCCCGCGGGGCCCTTTTAAAACCTCCACATCAAACCTAGGGGGTCAGCGAGGATCTACTATGCCCCCTTATAGTTATTTCCCCCTTTGTTTTGACCTCCTCTTGTCTCTCGATCCTACCGAGAGACAAGATGGCGGCCGCTACAGACTGTTTGGAATGTTGACAGACGCCGGAGAACCAATCAGCTTCGCTTCACAAAGCTCCGTTGCGCGACAAGTACGCGTCCTGGGCCGCTGCCCAGTCCGCTGTTACAGATATATATCTTTTTTTAAACGTTAATTTCTCAAAATCCACTGGAGCACATATATTGAGACCTACAAAAGGCACATCGGGCTACCAGTCCCTACAATTTTGCCAAGTTTCGTGCAAATCCATTCAGCCGTTCGGGCTAAAAGTGAGGCCAACCGCCCTATGGAAATTAACATGGGAAAAACGCGTTTTGGGACCCCCCTTTTTTCTCGGCCCCCCCTTGACGAACCCCCCCAAAATTTTCAGGGGCTGCTCAGAAACAAAATGTGCCATTTTCCTGAAAATTTCAGCCAATTCCGTCCACAAACGCCAAAGTTATTAGACATAGAATTTTCAAAAATCCCATAGAGAAAAAATACTAACTATATATACCTACTGGTATATATATATATATTACCTACTGGCGGTCGCCAGTAGGTATATATAGTTAGGATTTTTTCTCTATGGGTTTTTTTGAAAATTCTATGTCTAATAACTTTGGCGTTTGTGGACGGAATTGGCTGAAATTTTCAGGAAAATGGCACATTTTGTTTCTGAGCAGCCCTTGAAAATTTGTGGGGGGTTCGTCCAGTGGGGGCCGAGAAAAAAGGGGGGTCCCAAAACGTGTTTTTAACATTGAGTTTTCCATAGGGCGGTTGGCCTCACTTTTAGCCCGAACAGCTGAATGGATTTGCACGAAACTTGGCAAAATTGTAGGGACTGGTAGCCCGATGTGCCTTTTGTAGGTCTCAATATATGTGCTCCAGTGGATTTTGAGAAATTAACGTTTAAAAAAAGATATATATCTGTAACAGCGGACCGGGCAGCGGCCCAGGACGCGTACTTTTCGCGCAACGGAGCTTTGTGAAGCGAAGCTGATTGGTTCTCTGGCGTCTGTCAACATTCCAAACAGTCCGTAGCGGCCGCCATCTTGTCTCTCGGTAGGATCGAGAGACAAGAGGAGGCCAAAGCGAAGGGGCAAATGACCATAAGGGGGAATAGTAGATCCTCGCTGACCCCATAGGTTTGATGTGGAGGTTTTAAAAGGGCCCCGCGGGGCAAAAAAAAAAATTATAATAATAATCGAACGGCTGAATGGATTTGCACGAAACTTGGCAAAATTGTAGGGACTGGTAGCCCGATGTGCCTTTGCTAGGTCTCAATATATGTGCTTCAGTGGATTTTGAGAAATTAACGTTCAAAAAAAGATATATATCTGTAACAGCGCACCGCTTCGCGTACTTTTCGCGTTACGGAGCTTTGCGAAGTGAAGCTGATTGGCTCTCCGGTGTCTGTATACATTCCAAACAGTACGTAGCGGCCGCCATCTTGTCTCTCGGTAGGATCGAGAGACAAGAGGAGGCCAAAGCGAAGGGGCAAATGACCATAAGGGGGCATAGTAGATCCTCGCTGACCCCCTAGGTTTGATGTGGAGGTTTTAAAAGGGCCCCGCGGGGCAAAAAAAAAAAATAATAATAATAATCGAACGGCTGAATGGATTTGCACGAAACTTGGTAAAATATTAGGGACTGGTAGCCCGATGTGCCTTTGCTATGTCTCAATATATGTGCTTCAGTGCATTTTGAGAAATTAACGTTCAAAAACAAGATATATATCTGTAACAGCGCTCCGCTTCGCGGAGATAAAATTATATCTGTATTACCTAGCTGTTGCTAACACCAGTTAGCGACGGCTAGTAGGAGATAGCGACCATCTTGGGTCCCACTTTGCATGTGAGTGATATTTATCACTAATGACATGCAAAGTGGGCATGCCAAGATGTTAGCGACTGGAAACAGTCGCTAACATCGCTATCTCCTAGGGACTGGTAGCCCGATGTGCCTTTGCTATGTCTCAATATATGTGCTTCAGTGCATTTTGAGAAATTAACGTTCAAAAACAAGATATATATCTGTAACAGCGCTCCGCTTCGCGGAGATAAAATTATATCTGTATTACCTAGCTGTTGCTAACACCAGTTAGCGACGGCTAGTAGGAGATAGCGACCATCTTGGGTCCCACTTTGCATGTGAGTGATATTTATCACTAATGACATGCAAAGTGGGCATGCCAAGATGTTAGCGACTGGAAACAGTCGCTAACATCGCTATCTCCTATTATCAACTTTTGGAAATATTCGAGATAAGCGCGAATATCTCCAAAAAGTAACAGCTGCCCTGAGCAGTTCTTAGCCATGTTATCCAATGGGAGGTGGATAACATGGCTAAGAGCATTAGCTCGGTAATGCATGAATATCGCTGAGTTTTCAGCGATATTAATGCATTGCGGTCGTTTTTTATCGTATTTGCGATAAACCTTGATAATAGCAAGGTTTATCTGCGATAATTTCTGACGGTAAAAAAATCTTTGCAATGCATCGTTAGGGATAAATATCGCTTAACTTTGGTAATATGCCCCAACGTCTGTTAACGTTCGATTCGAAGGAAATCAGGAATTGTTGAAAAACATTGTGTGCGCCATCTTGTCTTTTTTCAAATGCCACACTTTTGTCGTGCACGGCAGCCATTTTAGATGCCTTGACCAGACCCACTCTGTGCACGCTGTCGATCCTTAGCATGGCTCCCCACCCTCGCAAGCATCTCACCCAGGCAGTGGTCACCCCCGCTCTCTGTCTTATGCATGGGTAATAAACCTCCCCCCATCTGCGCTGCTCTTCCCTGAGAATCACACCCTGTGCCCGCCCGACACCTCCCTTTCGCCCTATTCACTACCGCACCCTCTTTTCCTCTGTGTCCGATTGTCCAGGCCGGTCCTAGGCTATCAGCTAGCCCTGCAGATGTAGTTTATGGCCACAGCTGTAAAGAATCACCCCTCTTCAAAGGAGTTATAGTAGATCAAGGCCCACACTCGATGAGATCCGTCACAGCAGAAGCGTTGCTATTATCTGAAAACCATCCTGTATTGTGATTGGGGAGGGGACCGAGCGTGAAGCGGAAGATTCCAGGGATGACTCTTTGTACATCAAAGTTTTTACAATTATGTGTCACATTAAAAATATATAGCACTCCGACAAAGTAGTAAGATTATAAAACTTTAATAATTTATAAATATATACAAGAAAACAAAAATAGTAATAACATATAAACATTTTTAGGGAAAAACAACGAAGTAGCGGTCGGCTGTGCGAATAGTCCCAACGCAGCACAACGTCCAGATTTCCGGCGTGGGGCGTCGCGGGGGGTGGGTCATCAGTAGCAAACTGTTGTGCGAATAGTTCCAAGGCAGCAGAACGCGCCGAAATCTAGATGACACGAAAGTGATGTCTAGTAAGTTGCCACCCAGCAAATAACGGCGTGGGGCGTCGCGGGGGGTGGGTCATCAGTAGCAAACTGTTGTGCGAATAGTTCCAAGGCAGCAGAACGATGGCACCAAGGTGATGTCCAGTAAGTTGCCGCACTGGTTTTGGTATCCTACAATGCTGCTCCGAATAACGGCGTGGGGCGCCCCGGGGGAGGCGGCGTGAACGGGCCTCTCCAGGTGGAGTCTCATCTGTTTTAGTGGGGCGCCCCTTTACCGTTTCAGTTGCCATTCCGTCCGCTTTTGGTCCACTGTGTCAAAATCCGCCATTCAGCTGAGTTGCGCCCACTCTTGCGGTGCAGCGATAGGCGGCTGCCACAGGACTCTCAAAATGGCGGCAGGCTCTTTCCTTTTTAGGCGTGGTCCACTGAAATGGCCCTGGGACACCTTGGAAATCGGACGCTTGTCTGCTAGGTCTTGGACCCCATTCTCGAAAGCGTCCCCTCCGCCTTGAGAATTCATCAAAAGTTTTGGGGGCCCCGACTCCTGCAGGCTTCTAGTGGGGAGCGGCTGCCATGATTGCTCGCGGAATGACCACGACGGAGCTACGAGATGGTGGTGCTCTCATGCTGACGCCAGTTTAGTCTGAAACATCCAGAAACAAGGTAGGGCTTTCATCGTTTGGGGGAAAAAAAAAGTTTTCATCCAATGAAAAGTGTTGTTTTTAGGTCATATGATCAAGCCTTCCATCATTAGGAAACCAAAAGTAAAATGAACCAATGAAAAGTTTTATAAACAAGTCACATGACCTGTTATGCGGCATAGGGTATAAAATGCGGAGAAAATACGTTGGCACGTGAGGCGGCGTCAGTAGCGGACCGATGTGCGAATAGGCCGAAGGCAATACAACGCGCCAAGATCCGGATGGCACCGAGGTGGTGTCCAGCAAGTTGCAGCACTGGTGTGGCCATCCTACAATGCTGAAAGTCGGCGTGGGGCGCCCCGTTGGCCTGTGAGTTTGCGTCAGTAGCGGACCGATGTGCGAATAGGCCGAAGGCAGCACAACGCGCCAAGATCCGGATGGCACCGAGGTGGTGTCTAGTAAGTTGTCGCACTTCTGTGGCCATCCTACAATGTTGAAAGTCGGCGTGGGGCGCCCCGTTGGCCTGTGAGATGGCGTCAGTAGCGGACCGATGTGCGAATGGGGCCAAAGGCAGCGCAACAATATTTTCTGACTGACACCACAAGGCGCTGAGATGCCAAGATCCGGATGGCACCGAGGTGATGTCTAAGTTGCGGACTGATGTGCGAATGGGGCCAAAGGCAGCGTAACAATATTTTTTGTATGGAAGATACCACTAGGCGTTGAGATGCCAAGATTCGGATGGCACTGAGGTGATGTCTAGCAAGTTGCTGTACTGGTGTGGTCATCCTACAATGCTGAAACTCGGCGTGGGTCGCCCCATTAGCCTGTGAGATGGCGTCAGTAGCGGACCGATGTGCGAATAGGCCGAAGGCAGCACAACGCGCCAAGATCCGGATGTCACCGTGGTGGTTTCATAGTTGAGAGGCACTTCATCTGCAGTGGGGCGCCGAGATCCGGATGGCACCGAGGTGATGTCTAGCAAGTTGCTGTACTGGTGTGGTCATCCTACAATGCTGAAACTCGGCGTGGGTCGCCCCATTAGCCTGTGAGATGGCGTCAGTAGCGGACCGATGTGCGAATAGGCCGAAGGCAGCACAACGCGCCAAGATCCGGATGTCACCGTGGTGGTTTCATAGTTGAGAGGCACTTCATCTGCAGTGGGGCGCCGAGATCCGGATGGCACCGAGGTGATGTCTAGCAAGTTGCTGTACTGGTGTGGTTATTCTACAATGCTGAAACTCGGCGTGGGGCGCCCCATTAGCCTGTGAGATGGCGTCAGTAGCGGACCGATGTGCGAATGGGGCCAAAGGCAGCGCAACAATATTTTCTGAAGAGAAGACACCAAAAGGTGCTGACATTCCAAGATCCGGATGGCACCGAGGTGGTGTCTAGCAAGCTATGCAGTTGAGTTGTGTGCGCACTTGCGGCGAATAGGTCGAAGGCAGCATAACAATGTTTTCTGAATAGGAGACACTACAAGGCGTTGAGATTCGGTTACCACCGAGGTGATGTCTAGCAAGTTGCCGCACTGGTGTGGCCATCCTACAATACTGCTCCGAATAACGGCGTGGGGTGCCCGAAGGGGGGGGGAGCCGGCGTGAATGGGCCTTCCTAGGTGGAGGCTCGTCTGCTGTAGTGGGGCGCCCCTTTACCGTTTCAGTTGCCATTCAGCTGAGTTTCGGCTGCTCTTGATGCTACAGCGACAGGCGGCTGCAAGAGGACTCTCAAAATGGCGGCCTGTTCTTTGGATTTGGGCCTGGTCCACTAAAATGGCCCTGGGACACCTTAGAACTCGGACGCTCGATTTTTTTTTCCTTTCCTGTACATGCAAAAAAAGGTAAATGCCCGGTACGTTACACGCTTCATCTGCCACGATGAACTCTCCAGAGGAACCGAAAAAAAATATAGTTGTGGTAACTATACCATGCATCGTCATATGGAGAGGTGGCACCAATTAATTATAGTGCTGCATAAAAGAGAGATTTGGAGGAGAACCCCTGACCTGCTAGTACATTCATCAAAGAAGTGGCACTGAGAGCTTCAGAGGCAAGGGAAACGGTCCCAAATATTTAGAAGAACTTTGGAAAGATTAAAATGACATGTTTAGAATGTGGCAAATTAATTTCATGTGGACAGATGAGTGTTACTCTAATAAATACAGCATATGAACATCATCATAGTCGATGGTTGGTAGAGACATTTTGACTATATCCTGGACCTGCCCGTCCTCGCCCAAAATGGCGCCGGAATAAATGGGACTCGTAACTCCTTGTTGTGTACTGGTTGCAGAACCTTGAAATCACGAGATACGTATGCAGTTTTGAAGCACATGGCGGGCGGGGACGAGAATTGATTGAATATTTCGACATCCCTATTGATATTAAATTCTGATGTGTTATTGATTACTGTACTGTTGAAAGTTCGAATTAACGTCACCCATGGTACTTGCCCGCAAATGTATATCTAGATAATTTTATTGTAACTGGCCCTGTCGTATTTTAATTATAAAATGTACGTCCACCGATTCCGTAACTGTTAGACACCTTAGTTCTTGCAACCTAATGGCCCGCCCGTTACGTTCCTCTACAGTGTAAATGTCTATTCATCATATACGATTACAGTTTGCTCTGTGGCAGGCCCACGTGGTTATAGGCTCGTATTTGTATAATGAAATTTTCACAATAAAGGTTTTTAAAAGAAAACATGGTAGTAGTATATACATTGGTAAAGTTTTTAATAATAGTGACTGTTTTAGAATCATTAAAAGGCAAGTGAAATAAAGCAGACCAATTACATGAAGGGTAAAAGGTATAATACGAAGGAACGCGGTAAAGATAAATGGTCAAGGGCTGTTGTGTTTTCTATTCCTGCAACATAAAGTGATCGATAAGAATCTCATATTCAGGCGTATCGGCGACTAAGACAGCAGGTCGACCCTCTTTTGCTCAACGGCTCCGTCATGGGACGAAGAAACGCTCTTTTTCTCGAAAAAAGAATATATTTTACTTGCAGGACAGTTGTAAAATTTCCGGGAAAGTACATTAGCCTGGAACATTATAACATATATTTAAGAAAAAATAATGTTCGGAAGTAATGAAAAGCGTAATTTTTAGGTCATATGACCAAGCCTTTCATCATTACAATAAGAAAAGTAAAATGAACCAATGAAAAGTTTTATTAACAAGTCACATGACTTGTTATGCTTACGTTACGCGCTGCGCGCCCCGGATGACTTCCGGATGCGCTAACGCGGCGCGTCATATGACGCATTACGCGACAACGCAGGTACAGAATATAGTCAAAATGTCTCCACCAACCAGCGGTCGGAACACAACCCCTTTCAGCAGGCTAAATAGTTCTGTTAAATGACAACAGAAGGGACAGGCAACAAGAACCATCAGTCAAAGAGGGGAGGGCTAGTTCTTCTCTACCGGGTTACATTGGGGCGCTACCGGAACTGATCGAATTGGTAGTCTACAGTGTTTCTGGATGTTTCAGACTGAAGCTGAGGTTAGCATGAGAGCAGCACCATTTCGTAGCTCCGTCGTGGTCATTCCGCAACCAATCATGGCAGCCGTTCTTTATCGTTATTTTGGGCGGGGTGGGTGGCGGAGCCGAGCTGTTTTGCAGCCATCATTGTGTGGAGTTCAGTTCATCTCACTAGTTTTGTATTTGTCATGAGGGGTTGTTCCTAATGTTTCTATTTTAGCGAGGTCAAAAAGAGATCCCATTAGTGGCCTACTGATTTTGCTCGATTCCTTTTCTTTTTTTTTACACGATTTTTCGTTATCTGCAAAGACTAAACAGAGTATTGCGACTCTGTGTTTGTTTGTAAATAGAGAATGAACCAAAGAGAACTAATTCTAAAACAGTAAATACTTGGATAACAATCAATCAAATGGAGAGAGAAGCAGGCACGACGGATTACAATGAGGGCAAAGGCCTGCGTTAACTACCTTTCACTATCTGCAAAGAGAGAGTACTCCTAATAGAAATGAGGGGGGGGGGCACCATTCAAAGCAGATCAGTGTGCATAAACACGAAAATGTTTTCACTTACCACGTACTTGACATTCGACAGCTTATGATATTTGCTATTAAAAAACCATTGAAATTCACTGAAAAAACCATAGGTTATAGACCATATATAGTTAGGAATTAGCATTTACAAAACCTTGAAAATTCACTGAAAAAACCATAGGTTATAGACCATATATAGTTAGGAATTAGCATTTAAAAAACCTTATTTTACTCACACAAAACCATTGAAATTCCATATATAGTTAGTTGCACTAACTATATATCGCGCACCCGCAATCCACTGCTGATCATGTCACATATTACATCATTCATGACATGGTCAGTGACATCACTGATGACATCACTGATGACATCTCAAATGACATCACTGATGACATCACTGATGACATCTCATTTGACATCATTCTTGTGCTAATACGATAAACCTCTTCAGACTCTAATATAACCTTAGATACACTCAGTGTATACAGACACTCACACACTGCCACTCATCCATGGAGTTACTCACACACCCAGTCAGTCATGCAAAGAAACAATCTAACCTCCATTTCTTCAACTATACAGTTAAACACACCTTACTTATTGAAACATATACTAACACATATTTACTCTCTTATACAATCCCTGATACAAGTTCACAATGATCGATACAACTACTCACTCATTCAGTGGCTCTCATGCACAGTTATTTATATATGCCAACTCTCACATGTACTGTGTTTTACATATGTACTTACTATGACATGTAGCATTGAGATATCCATTCACTCATCAATACACTCATGCACACAGTCAACTGCCCATGTAGCTGTTTCCACATGCACTCTTGAACTCATACACCTAGTGAATAAACTGCTCACACATCTATGCATAGAGTCACACACCTTCCAGCCACCCCTACACAAACTCAATCTCCCATAGAAATACTTGGGCAACCAATTAATAACACATATAGCCTCTCGTATAGCTAATGATCAACACATGCAGCAGTTTACAGAACAACAGACATAATGATGCACAAATTAAGACAGTTTAGTCACTAACCCATGCATTCAGTGAGACACATTTAATCACTCACTCATACAGTCAGTCACGCACCTACTAAATCCTTCATCCAGACACTTATACATCCACTCATTCTTCAATATGTAAAACATATTTAAACTTTACAAAAACACACAGACACTAGATGATGTCATCAGTGATGTCATTTGAGATGTCATCAGTGATGTCATTTGAGATGTCATCAGTGATGTCATCAGTGATGTCACTGACCATGTCATGAATGATGTAATATGTGACATGATCAGCAGTGGATTGCGGGTGCGCGATATATAGTTAGTGCAACTAACTATATATGGAATTTCAATGGTTTTGTGTGAGTAAAATAAGGTTTTTTAAATGCTAATTCCTAACTATATATGGTCTATAACCTATGGTTTTTTCAGTGAATATATATATATATATATGGCGGTCGCCAGTAGGTATATATAGTTAGGATTTTTTCTCTATGGGATTTTTGAAAATTCTATGTCAAATAACTTTGGCGTTTGTGGACGGAATTGGCTGAAATTTTCAGGAAAATTGAACATTTTGTTTCTGAGCAGCCCTTGAAAATTTGGGGGGTTTCGTCAAGGGGGGGCCGAGAAAAAAAGGGGGTCCCAAAACACGTTTTTCCCATGTTAATTTCCATAGGGCGGTTGGCCTCACTTTTAGCTCGAACGGCTGAATGGATTTGCACGAAACTTGGCAAAATTGTAGGGACTGGTAGCCCGATGTGCCTTTGCTAGGTCTCAATATATGTGCTCCAGTGGATTTTGATAAATTAACGTTCAAAAAATATATATATCTGTAACAGCGCTCCGGGTAGCGCTCCGGTTCGCGTACTTGACGCGTAACGGAACTTCGCGAAGCGAAGCTGATTGGCTCTCCGGTGTCTGTCAACATTCTAAACAGTCCGGAGCGGCCGCCATCTTGTCTCTCGGTAGGATCTAGAGACAAGAGGAGGCCAAAACAAAGGGGGAAATGACCATAAGGGGGCATAGTAGATCCTCCCTGACCCCCTAGGTTTGATGTGGAGGCTTTAAATGGGCCCCGCGGGGCAAAAAAAAAAATTGTTTTTTTTGCGTGGGGAGCGCCCGGTACGCTTTTGTGCAATGGGCGGCGGTAATCTAAATGATGAGGGGGGGGGCAGCGTTCAAAGCACATCAGCGTGCATAAACACGAAAATGTTTTTATCTACCACGTACTTGACTTATCTCTCTGAGATGCATTCCCTTGTGTTTCGGCAATGGTAGTCTGTTCATTACATAGATCGCCCGAGGGCGGTAGTACAGACCGCGCGTAGGAAAGGGTCAAAAGCCAGGGGTATAGGAGTATGTAACAAGCGAGCCATTTAATTGAAAAAACTAAACGTGACAAACGGTTGCAGGATCAGTGAAGGTTGATTTTATAATTGAAAGTATAACAGGATCAGTTACAATAAAATCATCCATACGCACACCATGGGCGAGTATCATGGGTAACATTATTTCGAAGCTTTATTAATACAATAATCAATAATGAAAAATCGACATCAATAGGGTTGTCCGTATTCCTAGTCAGTACCCTTCCCCACCCGCCATGTGCACAAAGACCGCATACATCCCCCATAACGTCAAGGCTAAGTAACTAGAACGTCATAAGGAGTTGCAAGTCGCTCCCATACTGGCGCCATTTTGGTCGAGGCCAGGCAGGTCCAGAGCATAGTTCAATGTCTCCAATAAGTAGCGGCAGGACCAGAATCCCTTTCGGCAGTTCTGGCTTCGTCATTACGAGCACTAGAAAACAAGACATTCTGGGCATTACCACCCTTGACGCAGCCCTTTATTCTACAAGATGGTGTCTTTCAAAAGCCAGGGGTATAGGAGTATGTAACAAGCGAGCCATTTAATTGAAAAAACTAAACGTGACAAACGGTTGCAGAATCAGTGAAGGTTGATTTTTTAATTGAAAGTATAACAGGATCAGTTACAATAAAATCGTCCATACGCACACCATGGGCGAGTATCATGGGTAACATTACTGCAAAGCTTTATTAATACAATAATCAATAATGAAAAATCGACATCAATAGGGTTGTCCGTATTCCCAGTCAGTACCCTTCCCCGCCCGCCATGTGCACAAAGACCGCATACATCCCCCATAACGTCAAGGCTAAGTAACTAGAACGTCATAAGGAGTTGCAATTCGCTCCCATACTGGCGCCATTTTGGTCGAGGCCAGGCAGGTCCAGAGTATAGTTCAATGTCTCCAATAAGTAGCAGCAGGACCAGAATCCCTTTCGGCAGTTCTGGCTTCGTCATTACGAGCACTAGAAAACAAGACATTCTGGGCAATACCACCCTTGACGCAGCCCTTTATTCTACAAGATGGTGTCTTTCAAAAGCCAGGGGTATAGGAGTATGTAACAAGCGAGCCATTTAATTGAAAAAACTAAACGTGACAAACGGTTGCAGGATCAGTGAAGGTTGATTTTATAATTGAAAGTATAACAGGATCAGTTACAATAAAATCGTCCATAGGCACACCATGGGCGAGTATCATGGGTAACATTACTTCGAAGCTTTATTAATACAATAATCAATAATCAATAATGAAAAATCGACATCAATAGGGTTGTCCGTATTCCCAGTCAGTACCCTTCCCCGCCCGCCATGTGCACAAAGACCGCATACATCCCCCATAACGTCAAGGCTAAGTAACTAGAACGTCATAAGGAGTTGCAAGTCGCTCCCATACTGGCGCCATTTTGGTCGAGGCCAGGCAGGTCCAGAGTATAGTTCAATGTCTCCAATAAGTAGCGGCAGGACCAGAATCCCTTTCGGCAGTTCTGGCTTCGTCATTATGAGCACTAGAAAACAAGACATTCTGGGCAATACCACCCTTGACGCAGCCCTTTATGCTACAAGATGGTGTCTTCCATTCAGAAAATATTGTTGGCAGCATTTTGAAAGGAAAGATAAACGGCTGTTCTCCTAGTGAGTCTCACATTGTTACATTTATGAAGAATTTTGAAGAGTAGTATGTTGAAAATCTGAAGCCATCGTTTTACAAACTCTCAACCAGCCTTGGATGGAAAAATCCTGAAGAATGTACAAACTGAAAACCAGTTTTTGTCTGCATAGCATCAGCAGCAACACTTGAGTCAGCTTTGTGTGAAGCCGCCATCTTGATCCAATCAATACCGTCCCCCTGCACACATTCAGAGACCAGGCCGCATTGGGAGGGCACCGCAGGACGTGTCTTCAGGTCAAACGGATTGTGGGACAAGGTCCAGAATGAAGAGTCACCAAAAGGCAAAAAGTTCCGCCGGACCCCGGGAGCCGGCCGCCTATGTCGGGGGCGATCTCAGGCCACACTAGGGCAACAAGACTTGGGAAGGGGGCAGGAGCCAAGTGCCCCCTCCCAGTCCGCGCCACCACACTGCCCCTCGGGGGCCTCCGTCAAGCGGTTCAGGGAGGCACCGCAGGCAGCGGTTCTTCAGATAAGTGGCTCTCACCGGCAAGGCTCCCCTCCGTCAGCAGCGATCGTTGGCGCTGTGGTTGCGGCCGGAGGCCCCGCCTAGTCAACACCCCGGCCTCTCCATGTCGTAGGCCGCAAGAGTGGCCGCAACTCAGCTGGCCGAGCGAGACTTGGGGAGGGGGTAGGAGCCAAGCGCCCCCTCCCAGTCCGCGCCACCACACCGCCCCTCGAGGGCCTCCGTCAAGCGGTTCTGGGAGGCACCGCAGGCAGCGGTTCTTCAGATCACAACAGAGTATCATGCTCGATCGATTGAGCTGGCCGAATCAGGCAACAAGAAGGTGGGGGGGGGGGCTCTTGCTCAACCACCACCTGAGGAGGTGGTACTCTCTTCCTAGGAGGTGGTGGTGGTGGTGGGGATGCACCAGCTGAAGCTACAACACTTGCCATTGCTAAGTGATGAAAAAAGGTCTTCCTCTCACAAAGATGAAAGTCCGAGTGAGGAAACAAGGAGGGGTTTTCATCATTTGGGACAAAAAATTGTTCTAAACCAATGAAAAGTGTTATTTTTAGGTCACATGACCTAGCCTTACATCATTAGGAACCCAAAAGTGAAATGAACCAATGAAAAGTTTTATTAACAAGTCACATGACCTGGTATGCTTACGTTACGCGCTCCGCGCCGCGCCCCGGATCGCTTTCGGGAAGCTGCGCTTCGCGCCTCGCGCACCGGAGCACTTCCGGGTGCTCTAACGCGGCTCGTCATATGACGCATTACGCGACAACGCGATATGTCGCGGTTACGCGACGCGTCACGATGTTGTTTTCTAACGCGGCAGTTGCGCAAACAGAACGTTTATCGGCCGGGCATATGGAATACATACACATTCATACCATACAATCAGGGCATGTACGCACAGTCACACCATACAATTTTTCACGTTCACAGTGATGGTCTGCACTCCATGCAATATATCACAGCGCTTGTCTATGTCTTTCCCTACATGGAGCACGGTGCGGTCCATGTCCACTCCATTCTTCAGTCAGAACTCCGATGTAACCTACAGAGGAGAAAAGAAAGGGGGGGGATACAGCATTCAGAGGATGTCAGCGCGCGCAAACACGAAAAAGCTTCTACTTACCATGTATCAGACTAGCTGCAGGAACGTGTGATACAACAGATCTTGGCTATCCCTTTCGCATTATTTTTCTGTGTAACATATCCTCCCCTTCTTATGATGCCAAAAAATGTTTGTCTCTAAATTCGAGTTCCCTCTTCGTGTATTTGTTTCTCAATTAGTCTTATTTTATGGGACAAAATACCACACCTTACATTCGGCAGATACCTTAAGCTACGGTCGACCATTTTCTAACAATTCTGGAAAAAGGGCAGGTGTGACGGATACAAATTTCAATCAATCCAAAATTCAGGCAAAGGGTCTGCATTATCTGTCTTCTATTGTTTGGGAATAACAGCCATTATTCTAAAATCCTACCAACCTAGACGATTGTTATGACGCTGATTCCATACTTCCTTCGAAAACTTTTTTTTTTGCAAAAATGTCAGTATACAAATACGGGCCTACAACCACGTGGGCCGGCCACGGAGCAAACTGGAATCGTATATGATGAGGGGACCTTTACACTGTAGAAAAACGTAACGGGCAGGCCATTAGGTTGCAGGAATTAAGGTGTCTAACAGTTGCGGAATCGGTGGACGTTAATTTTATAATGAAAGTACGACAGGACCAGTTACAATGAAATTATCTAGATATACATTTGCGGGCAAGTACCATGAGTAACGTTAATTCGAACTTTCAATAGTACAGTAATGAATAATACATCAGAACTTAATATCAATAGGGATGTGCAAATGTTCAATCAGTACCCGTCCCCGCCCGCCATGTGCTCCAAAACTGCATACATATCTCGTGATATCAAGGCTGAGCAACCAGTACACATCAAGGAGTTGCGAGTCTCATTTATACCGACGCCAGGGCAGGTCCAGAATATAGTCAAAATGTCTCCACCAACCAGCGGTCGGAACAGAACCCCTTTCAGCAGTCCAAAAAGTTCCGTTAAATGACAACAGAAGGGACAGGCAACAACAACCATCAGTCAAAGAGGGGAGGGCAAGTTCTTCTCTACCGGGTCACGTTGGGGCTCCACCGGAACTGATCGAATTGGTAGTCTACAGTGTTTCTGGATGTTTCAGACTGAAGCTGGCGTCAGCATGAGAGCACCCCGTGGCTAGGTCGTGGCCATTCCGCGAGCAATCATGGCAGTCGCTCCCCACCGGAAGTCTGCGGGAGTCGGGGGCCCCGGTGACTCTTGTAGAATCTTCAAGGCTGAGGGGACGCTTTTGGGAATGGGGCCCATGCCCTAGCAGTCAAGCGTCCGAGTTCCAGGGTTGCCCAGAGCCATCCTTGCAGGCCAGGCCCAAGTCTGTGGAGCCGACCGCCATTTCGTGAGCTCCGTGGCAGCCGCCTGTCGCTGTACCACAAGAGTGGGTGCAATTCAGCCGGATGGCGGGTGAGACACTGTAATAGCACTGTAATAGCAAGAGCAGGCGCAACTCAGCTGGCCGAGCGAGGCACTGTGCCGCAAGAGCGGGCACAATTCAGCTGGCCGAGGGAAGCGCTAGGGTGCAGCTGAGAAACCTCCACCTGGGGAGGTGGGGGAGGCTCGTTTGCGCCGCCTCTCCCTTCCTGTGCACCCCACGCCGTCTCCTGGCGCAGGTATATGTGATGGTCGGACCAGGGCACCGCAGGGCGTGTCTTCAGGTCAAACGGATTGTGGGACAAGGTGCAGAATGGAAGAGTCACCAAAAGGCAAAAAGTTCCGCCGGACCCCGGGAGCCGGCCGCCTATGTCGGGGGCGATCTCAGGCCACACCAGGGCAACAAGACTTGGGGAGGGGGCAGGAGCCAAGCGCCCCCTCCGAGTCCGCGCCACCACACTGCCCCTCGGGAGCCTCCGTCAAGCGGCTCAGGGAGGCACCGCAGGCAGCGGTTCTTCAGATCAGTGGTCTCACCGGCAAGGCTCCCCTCCGTCAGCAGCGATCGTTGGCGCTGTGGTTGCGGCCGGAGTTCCCGCCTAGTCAATGCCCCGGCCTCTCCATCTCGTAGGCCGCAGAGTAGTTGGGGAGAAATCCCGGGAACGGCGGCATGCATTTGGATCGATGTTGCAGCAGGCTGCCATGTAAATAGTTATTTAATAAAACGTTTTACCCTGTTACTTTGCTGGTGTGTTGTATATATTTATAATAATTGCATAGGGTTTTTCGTTATTTTGGGCGGGGTGGGCGGCGGAGCCGAGCTGTCTTGCAGCCATCATGGCGTCGAGCTCGGTTCCTCGCACTAGTTTCATATTTCTCATGAGGGGTTGTTCCTAATGTTTCTATTTTAGCGAGGTCAAAAAGAGATCCCATTAGTGGCCTACTGATTTTGCTTGATTCCTTTTGTTTTTTCTAACGATTTTTCACTATCTGCAAAGACTAAACAGAGTATTGCGACTCTGTGCTTGTTTGTAAATAGAGAATGAACCAAAGAGAACCAATTCCAAAACAGTAAATGCTTGGATAACAATCAATCAAATGGAGAGGGAAGCAGGCACGACGGATTACAACGGGGGCAAAGGCCTGCGTTACCTACCCTTCACTATCTGCAAAGAGAGAATACTCCTAAAAGAAAAGAGGGGGGGGCAGCGTTCAAAGCACATCAGCGTGCATAAACACGAAAATGTTTTTACCTACCACGTACTTGACATTTTAAAGCTTTTGATATTTGCTAATAAAAAACCATTGAAATTCACTGAAAAAACCATAGGTTATAGACCATATATAGTTAGGAATTAGCATTTACAAAACCTTGAAAATTCACTGAAAAAACCATGGGTTATAGACCATATATAGTTAGGAATTAGCATTTACAAAACCTTATTTTACTCACACAAAACCATTGAAATTCCATATATAGTTAGTTGCACTGACTATATATCGCGCACCCGCAATCCACTGCTGATGATGTCACATATTACATCATTCATGACATGGTCAGTGACATCACTGATGACATCACTGATGACATCTCAAATGACATCACTGATGACATCACTGATGACATCTCAAATGACATCACTGATGACATCACTGATGACATCTCAAATGACATCACTGATAACATCTCAGTGGATTGCGGGTGCGCGATATATAGTTAGTGCAACTAACTATATATGGAATTTCAATGGTTTTGTGTGAGTAAAATAAGGTTTTGTAAATGCTAATTCCTAACTATGTATGGTCTATAACCCATGGTTTTTTCAGTAAATATATATATATATATATATATATTCACTGAAAAAACCATAGGTTTCACACCAGTTATAGTTAGCTGGAAATGTTACTCGCATAAAACCATTGAAATTCCCACGTTATAGTTAGTTGGACTCACTATAACTTGCGCGTGCAATGCACTGCTGATGACGTCACATATTACATCACTCATGACATGGTCAGTGACATCACTCATGACATCACTGATGACACCATCCAGTGAATGTGTGTCTTTCTGAAAAATAAATATGTGTTATATATGTATATGTAAAAGTTGATGGAAGAATAAATGTTTAAATAAGTGTTTACATGGATTTTTTTTTTAAATTGATTGGTTAACTGGCTTATTAAGTGTATCGTATTGAATACATATATTAGTGAGTAATGTTTAAATATTTAAATATATGTATTAGTGTTTCACTTTGTGTATAAGTGGCTGCATGGGTTGGTGAGTAGCTACATGTGTATGTATATGGGTTATTAGATGTTTTTCTTAGTATCAGTATGAGTGTTTGTATGGTTTGGTGGGGGTATTACTTAGCACATAGATGCATGGATGACTGACTCTCTCTTTGTATGTGTTTTGAAGACAGCATATGTGCAGGACTGTATGGGTGGATGAGTGTGTATATGTGTGTGTTAGTGAGTGAATGACTGTCTCAGTAGTGTCTTTGTCAGTAACTACATATGTTTTAATCTAGTATATGTGAATATTGATGTATAAATATAAGTAAGTATATATGAGAGTAAGAGATTGTAAGAGTTCCTGTTTAAATTAGTATGTGTTTCTATAAGTGATTGTTTAAGAGAGTAAGTATGTGTAAGTTTCTTTAGAAGTAAATTGCTAGTGTGTGTATAGCTGTATATGCAAATAAATGGATGTTTAGTAGTTTATTTGCATGTGTGAGTATGTGTCAGAGTATTTTTTAGATGACTGTCGGTGTGTAACAGGATGTATAGGTGTATCACTACATATGATGAGTGAGTATATGTATGAGTGACTATATAGAACTGTTGGTGAATGAGTGGATGTGTGTATAGATGGTGGAATTATTGAATTGGTTGTTGTAACTGGTATGGGTATCTCCATTTTTTAAAATTTTTTAGTTTCTATTATTGAATATGTGTTTCAAGGGTTACATTACAGTGAAAGGAGGTCTGTCACTCTGTCACAAGGATGGTGTCATCAGTGATGTCATGAGTGATGTCACTGACCATGTCATGAGTGATGTAATATGTGACGTCATCAGCAGTGCATTGCACGCGCAAGTTATAGTGAGTCCAACTAACTATAACGTGGGAATTTCAATGGTTTTATGCGAGTAACATTTCCAGCTAACTATAACTGGTGTGAAACCTATGTTTTTTTTAGTGAATTTCATAGGTTTTTTAAATGCTAATTCCTAACTGTAACTGGTGTGAAACCTATGTTTTTTTCAGTGAATTTCATAGGTTGTGTAAATGCTAATTCCTAACTATATATAGGGCCTCAAACCTATGAAATGTAATATTTTTTATAATGAATCCTATATTGTATATTTATATAATACTATTTTTTATTTTTATTTTTTGCCCTGGAGCGCTCCCGGGGCGCGTACCGGGGAGCGCCCCGGTCAGCGCAATTTTGTGGCGCGCCCCGGGGCGCGTACTGGGGAGCGTCCCGTTAGCGTTATTGCCGCGAACGAAAACATCCTCGTGACGTATCGCGTAGCCGCGTCCGCGTGATACGTACGGCGTAAGCGTGCCCGGAAGCACCCACGCGCATACGATCGTGCAACGTAAGCATTCGACGCACTTACGCGAAGCGCACCGGGGCGCGCCCCCACGGGCGCGTAGCGTAAGCGTGTTGGGTCATGTGACCTGAAAATAACACTTTTTATTGGTGCAGAACAGTTTTGGTTTCCAAATGATGAAAGTCCGGGTCATGTGACCTGAAAATAACACTTTTCATTGGTCCAGGACATTTTGTTTTCCAAATGATGAAAGCCCCCACCTTTTTTCCTTATTCTGACTTTGTCCTTTGACTGAGGAAGACCTGTTTGGAGATCTGTGACTAATATTTTGTACTTTAAATGGCTACAGTAGCAGCAGCAGCTGGAGCATCTGCACCACCACCACCACCACCACCACCACCAAGAGGACCACCACCTCATCACATTGGTGGTCAAGAAGAAGAAGAGGAGGAGGAGGAGGAGGAGGAGGAGGGGAGTAGGACATTCCTGCCAGAAGACAATACCCCATATAGGCCAAAGCAGCACATTGTATGGGAGTTTTTTTCCATCCCAGAGGGCAAGAAGAAAGTGAATGCGCCAAAGGTGACTTGCCAAATCTGTGGCTCTGCACTTTCAAGGGGGAACCCTAATAAGAAATATTCATTTGGCAATAACACCATGATTCGGCACATGCAGCGCAAGCATCCCAACAACTATGCTGAGGCAGAGGTGAGAGAACTGGCCAGTAACCCTCCCCAATCTTCACCCAGCACCTCCAAAAGAAAGCAACCCACTCCATCGGGACCAGAGACAAGGGAGATGGTCCCAAACAAACAACAACAGTTTGGTGAATTCAAGATCACTTGTATTTTTTGCAGAAAGACCATCACCTATGGTGAGCAGAGCATAAAGCTCATCAACCGTGCTGGTGACAACCACAATTGCCCCAAAAAACCCACATTTTTACTTATTTTTTTTTGCTCCAGTTGAGCCGTTTACAATTCCCTGTTTTTTGTTTCTCCCCATAAAAATAACCGAAAAAATATAAAATAGTTCATAAAAGCCAAAAAAAAGTACAAAATGTTCAAAAAAACATTTTAAAAAATATAAAACAACAAAAAGAAGAAAAAAAACAGTTCCTTTTAGAACTACCTCCAATTTATAAAAAAAGGCTACATTTTAAAAAAAATCTGTCATTCTTTTTTCCCCATGGTACGCTCCCCGGTGCACGTACCGGGCGCTCCCCCCGTGCAAATAAAAAAAATATATTTTTGTTGTTGTCCCGCGGGGCCCTTTTATAGCCCCCACATCAAACATAGGGGGTCAGGGGGAGTCTACTCTGCCCCCTAATGGTCATTTGCCCCTTTGTTTTTGCCACCTCTTGTGTCTCGATCCTACCGAGACACAAGATGGCGGCCGCTCCGGACTGTTTGGAATGTTTACAGACACCTGAGAGCCAATCAGCTTTCCGCTCGCGAACTCGCGTAGCGCGCTGGTATGCGCCCCGGTGCGCGTACCGGGGCGCGCTTATAGATATATATATTTTTTTTTAACCTAAATTACACAAAATCCTCTGGGGCACATATTTTGGGATATAGCAAAGGCACATCGGGCTACCAGTCCCTACAATTTTGCCAAGTTTTGTGGGAATCCATTCAGCCGTTCGGGCTAAAAGTGAGTCCAACCGCCCTATGGATATTAACATGGGGAAAACACGTTTTGGGACCCCCCTTTTATCTCGGCCCCTGCTTAACGAATCCCCCCCAAACTTTCAGGGAAGGAGCGGAGCGGGCCATCTAATTTGAGAAATTTGAGAAAATTCGTCCACCGGCGCCAAAGTTATTCCCAATAGAATGTTGCAGATTTCCTATGGAAACTAGGTCCTAACTATAACTACCTACTGGCGACCGCCAGTAGGTAATATATATATATATATATATATATATATATATTCACTGAAAAAACCATAGGTTTGACACCAGTTATAGTTAGCTAGAAATTTTACTGATATAAAACCAATGAAATTCCACGTTATAGTTAGTTGGACTCACTATAACTTGCGCGTGTAATGCACTGCTGATGACATCACATATTACATCACTCATGACATCACTCATGACACCATCCAGTGAATGTGTGTCTTTCTGAAAAATAAATATTAGTGAGTAATGTTTACATTTTTAAATATATGTATTAGTGTTTCACTTTGTGTATAAGTAGCTGCATGGGTTGGTGAGTAGGTACATGTGTATGTACATGGGTTATTAGATGTTTTATTAGTATCAGTATGAGTGTTTGTATTGTTTAGTGTGGGAATTACTTACAACATTGATGCATGAGTGACAGACTCTTTTTTGTATGTATTTTGAAGACTACATATGTGCAGGACTGTATGGTTGAATAGTGTGTATATGTGTATGTTAGTGAGTAAATGACTGTCTCACTAGTGTTTTAAACAGTAACTACATATGTTTTAATCTAGAATATGTGAATATTGATGCATATAAGTGAGTGTATGTGAGAGTAAGAGATTGTAAGAGTTCCTGTTTACATAAGTATGTGTTTCGAAAAGTGATTGTTTAAGAGAATAAATATGTGCAATTTTCAATAGAAGTAAGGTGGTAGTGTATGTATTGCTCTGTATGCGAAAAAATGGATGTTCAATAGTTTATTTGCATGTGTGAGTATGTGTGTGAGTAACTTTTGGATGACTGTCGGTGTGTAACAGGAAGTATAGGTGTATCACTTCACATGATGAGTGAGTATATGTATGAGTGACTATTTAGAACTGTTGGTGAATGAGTGGGTGTGTATATAGATGGTGGAATTACTGAATTGGTTGTAACTGGTATGGATATCTCTTTTTTTGGAACATTTTAGTTTCTTTTTTTGAATGTTTTTCAAGGGTTACATTACACTGAAAGGAGATCTGTTACTCTGTCACAAGGATGGTGTCATCAATGATGTCATGAGTGATGTCACTGACCATGTCATGAGTGATGTAATATGTAATGTCATCAGCAGTGCATTACACGCGCAAGTTATAGTGAGTCCAACTAACTATAACGTGGAATTTCATTGGTTTTATATCAGTAAAATTTCCAGCTAACTATAACTGGTGTCAAACCTATGGTTTTTTCAGTGAATTTCATAGGTTTTGTAAATGCTACTTCCTAACTATAACGTGTGTAAAACCTATGGTTTTTTTTGTGAATTTCATAGGTTTTGTAAATGCTACTTCCTAACTATAACTTGTGTAAAACCTATGGTTTTTTCAGTGAATTTCATTGGTTTTTAAAATGCTAATTCAGAAATATCTTGTGTATGCAACCTATACTTTTGTCAATAAAGTTCTGGCAATATTTTTTTCGGAAACAAGCCGTTTTCTTCACTGTTCAAGTTGCATAGAGACTCCTTGTAAAGCGATACAGAATTAGAAAGTCTGTACCTTGCCTTTTTTTGAACGCATAAAAATTTGTCTGTAAATAAAAATAGCCTTTCTAAACTTTCGTGCGCGACCCGGTGTGCGCACTCTCGGCAACAGTTCTCAATAAAATGGATATCGCATTTCTAGGCTTTCGTGCGCGACCTAGTGCGCGCACCCGCCTATATATTTCGTGAAAACTTTGCAATTTGAACTTATTGAATTTCTTCATAGACCCATCAAAGAACTTATAGTACGTCAAAGAGACTAAACCTAGGCTTCTTTTTTATTATTATGAAAATTTTCATTAAATGGAGCCGAATGTCTTTTTAAACTTTCGTGCGTGACCGAATGTACACACCTTCGTATTTTAAAAAAATATATAAAAGGTTTTATAGTTTAACAATTGTATGCTTGAATCGAGCTCAGAAGATATATAAAATCCGGATGTGTTTGGATTTACTCCTTTTCACGTTTTGAAACTTCACTGAATTAGACCGCTACTTTCAAATGACGTACGTGACCAGATACTGTCACCGCGTACACGTCCTGAGACGCGCATATGAAGTCATGTGACTTGAAAACAACACTTCTAATTGGTTCTTAGTAGTTTCTATTCTGCAATTTACACGGAGCACTCCACCCACTTCCCTCACTATCTTTTGTACTCTCAAAAGAGAACAACGTTCAACATCTTTCGGAAGACTTTGCTGAAATGGCTGCCGTTCCGCATTCATCTACCGAATCTGAAGGAAATGAGCGACTACCTTTAAAAGGAAAAAAGGAATCTTTTATTTGGCAATTTTTCACTTATCCTGAAGAACAAAAGAAAGTGAATGCGCCAAAAAATACCTGCACGATATGCAAATCGGTTCTCTCAAGAGGAAATCCAACAAAAAAATATTCCTTTTCCATACATACCATGGTGTGGCATGTCAAACAAGTGCACCCTGTGGAATTTGCACAGGCATCGACAAGAGCCCTGGCCACGCTATTACCATCAGAGGTGGCCAGCACATCTTCTGGTGGACGACCTGTATCTCCATCGAGTGCTGTGATGGACTTGAGACCATATCTTGCAAAGGTGCACATGAAATGCAACGAGTGTGGAGAAATTCTTCTGTACGGAGAGCAGAGCCTCATTCTTATTAAACTAAAAATTGAGAGTCATAAATGCCCCGAGAAAAGATAAATTTCTTCATTTCATTTTGATCCTGTGTCACACTTGAAACTGTTGTTGCAAGTTTAAAAAATCAAAAACAACATAACACTTGTTTTAAAAAAAAAAAAAGTTCTTTTCAGAACTAACTCATTGTACCAAAAAGAGCTCCAGGAGCATATTATAAAGGGGGTTTATCTCCGCTTTTTTGGCTTTCGTTCGTGTGCGACCGTGTGCGCGCACCCGCCTATATATTTCGTTAAAACTTTGCAATTGCAACTTATTAAATTTCTTCATAGACCCATCAAAGAACTTATACTACGTCAAAGAGACTAAACCTAGGCTTCTTTTTTATTATTATGAAAATTTTCATTAAATGGAGCCGAATGTCTTTTTAAACTTTCGTGCGTGACCGAAAGTACACACCTTGGTATTTTAAAAAAAAATATAAAAGGTTTTATACTTTAACAATTGTATGCTTGAATCGAGCTCAGAAGATATATTAAATCCGGATGTGTTTGGATTTACTCCTTTTCACGTTTTGAAACTTCGCTGAATTAGACCGCTACTTCCAAATGACGTACGTGACCAGATACTGTCACCGCGTACACGTCCTGAGACGCGCATGTGAAGTCATGTGACTTGAAAACAACACTTCCAATTGGTTCTTAGTAGTTTCTATTCTGCAATTTACACGGAGCACTCCACCCACTTCCCTCACTATCTTTTCTACTCTCAAAAGAGAACAACGTTCAACATCTTTCGGAAGACTTTCTTTTCACGCGATAATGTGAAATACTGAGATTGTTACAGGATTTTCTATCAGATATGTGTTCCCATTGATGTTGAAGCACTAACACCGTGGAAAATTCCACCGATAGCAGTGATATTTTTAACGCCGAGCACCGGCGATTTTTATCGCTTAGAAGCCTTCCTATTATGAAGGTTTATCTCCTAAGTCTTTGATTCTCAAACTGTGCAACGCGGCTCCCCTGTGTGGCGTAATGAGGTGCTAGGGGCGCCGCGCACACTCTAGTGTGACTAACCATCCATAAATTCCACGGACATCTCTACCCTGTTATCTGCAATTGTGAGCATCAAAAGGAGCTGCGCTACGCCCCTTTGAGATAACTCTATGAAGAGAGCCTGGTACTGTCCCCGCGACACTTTGCTAGAGCCCAAACGAAAAGAAACTGATGGAAAAACAGTATGTGTAACTACTTTCTCTGCCATATCTCACCGTGTAACACAATGTATAAGAAAGAACTGGCATATTCTGAATTCAGGCCCCCTAAACTGGGAGACTCCACTCTTTGCTTTTAAGAAGAGCAAAAGTCTTAAAGACCAATTGGTGAGGGCAGCTCTACCGCCTGCACCCGGGAGAAGTGTTACACTACATGACCATTGGTCATTACCACCTCTGCGAGGCCATTCCAAATGTGGCTCATGTGTAGTCTGTGACTTTGCAATAGAGGGAAAAGAATTTGTGTACAAAAGTGTGAAAAATGATTTACGTACTTTTACTAACTGTAACAGTTGTAATCTTATTTATGCGATCTTTTGTCCCTGTAATTGCATATATGTTGGACAGACAAAGCAAAAAATTAAACTGCGGATATCCCAGCACCGCAGCCGCATTAGGTGCAAAACCCCAAACGCTCCCTTGGTCGAACACTTTTTGAATAAAGGACATACTGAAAATGAGATTCGCTGGACTGTCATCACACAGATCATTATACCACCAAGAGGGGGCGACCTAAATCGCATGCTCAACAGAGAGGAATTAAAGTGGATACTGAAGACGGATAGCTTGAATTCCGGCTTGAACCTGCAAGAGGAGTGGACATCGTTAATTTAATCTGCTTTACGTACCTTTCAGACTCTGTACAAAACGATTATTCAACTGAGGATTTGGTTAAATAATCAACGTCTCTTTAAGAAAGATTGTAATGTCAAAAGTCACTCTGCATGTTAATCACTTTAGGCATCACTCCAAGATGGCCTCCGTACCATAGTCCTTTGTTTGTTTTTATGCCCACATTCTCACGCGCACTGCCCAATCACAATGCACCCACCCCTTCTTCACTTCCTGATCGGAGCACACGAGCACGCCAGGGAACATCTCCATGACCGAATATATCGGTAAGTAAACAAGCGAGGCTAAGATTTAATCCCGTATTATGGCCTGCTTTCCTTCTCTGAAACGGTTGTTCGTTTCATTTAGGCTTGCCCTGGCGTCGTCCGGTTACGATTGTGTAACTAGGTAAACCGCCGCCTTAAGTTGGTAAGATTACATGCATGGCGTGCCCCGGTTAATTGTTACTCGGACTGGTTTTAGCACTTTCGTTTTAAATATGCGGATTGTTTCTTTATACAGGGCTGTCGGTCCGGGCTATACTGAGCATCGACTTGTGCCTTGACCTAACACGCACTGCCTCGGTAAGCAGAGCGGCTCCTCCACTGCCCTTAGAGATCGGTCTCACGTAATCCGGCGAGTGCTAAGTACACAACTACTACAGAAATAGTTCACTGGCACTTCGTTCAATTGCCTGCGCAACCACCATGGCCCCATAGACACTATATAGCAATCCTTGACGCATGCCCTTAAAACAAAAACAAAGGTCACCGCTTCTACACTCTTGGTAAAAGTAGGATCTCACCACTTGACCAATGAGCATGTGCACGTTGCACAAAGAGTCACTTTTAATTCTTCCTTATATGTATTCTGTTTATAAAGTATACTTTCCTTTTATTTTTCTTTATAGGCAAAATTGAGGTCTAGTGAAAAAGGCAAAATTAATTGTTTGTCCTGATGATGGTTCCTATGATTCCTTAGTGGAACCGAAACGCCGTCGACTTGCTCATGCACCCTATACAAATATCTGATTGTTTGATTTTCTGTAACGGTGCAGCTTGATATTTTCTGTACAATGCATATGTAAACAGAAAACGCTTGTTTTGCCTTTGAACCTTTCCTGTTCTCTCCAACTGTAATCACCCCGTAAGTGTTGGGCACAGGCTTGTGCACCACATAGGGGCTTTGTGGAAGGTACTCTTGTTTTATCTTGAGAATTTTGTTTATTCAGTAAACCCGAATGACCTCTGTCCGGCTGGGCATGTCCTTCTAAAATATAGAATTGATTTCGTCTATATTTATTGGTTGTTTTATCAATCCATGCATGGGACCGTTGTTGTTTCATAAAATTACGCCCCTGTGAGAGGCCTCACTCCCACTGCTGCAACGGCTTGGCAGTCCTCCAGATGCACAGGAACAGCCCCTCCGATCCATTGAAGTTCTGTGTCGGTCTCAATACCACTTACAAAATGAAAATAAGCACTGAAGAATATTCAAGTATGTAGTACTCCTCCTGCTACAGCATACAGAATGCATTCTATTACCTATAAAAAAGTGAAACACCCACGCTACAATCATATAGAACACTTCCTCTAAAGAAGCCTGTGAATAACTTTAAAACATCAGGTTAACCTTTTTTTACTCTCTCATCATTGTTAAAGATAAGTATTTACAATACTATATTAAACAATGCCATGGTTGTTGCTTTTTAATTTTACAAATCTTGCAATCTTTCACAAACCCAATACTCATGGCTTCTTTTTCGTGACAAAAATCTTGCAATATTGTTCGAAATTGGTTCTCTTTGGGTGATTCTCTATTCACAAATAAGCACAGAGTCGCAATACTCTGTTTAGTCTTTGCGGATAGTGAAGGATAGGTAGTGCAGACTTTTGTCCCCTTTGTAACCCGTCATGCCTATCTCTGCCCCGTTTGTTGGCAGTTGGTTCAACCCGGACCGTTTATTAGAGGTAGATCGTCCTACTCCACCGGAGGACACCCCTAATAAAAAGGACATATATATAAAATGCGGACTAGCCGCTGTATCGTGCTAGCAAACTTTAACTTAAAAATCGTTAGAAAAAACAAAAGGAATCGAGCAAAATCAGTAGGCCACTGATGGGATCTCTTTTTGACCTCGCTAAAATAGAAACATTAGGAACAACCCCTCATGAGAAATATGAAACTAGTGAGAGGAACCGAGCTCGACGCCATGATGGCTGCAAGACAGCTCGGCTCCGCCGCCCACCCCGCCCAAAATAACGACAAACCCTATGCAAATATTATAAATATATACAACACACCAGCAAAGTAACAGGGTAAAACGTTTTATTAAATAACTATTTACATGGCAGCCTGCTGCAACATCGATCCAAATGCATGACGCTGTTCCTGTCGAGGTAGCATAGCTGGCGGCCTAGGGGTGGAGGACCGTTGTGCAAATACCCCGGGGACGACACCATGCGCCAAGGCTCGTCCCCAGTACATCCAGAGGTGATGTCCGACAAGTTGTGTGGGGGGATGCCTTGCTGATGCCGCCACCCCCACCACCTTCTTGTTGCCTGATCCAGCCAGCTCAATCGATCGAGCATGAGACTCATGCACTCTGATCTCCTTGGCCTCAGTCAAGCATCAATAGTAAGATTTTCATAGGTGAGTGTAGGTTCATAGTTTTCCATCCACAGACTAAAAGCCTGGAGTGGGAGTGAAAAAACCATAACTAGGTAAGAAGGAAGGCAGAGGCTGTAGGAAGGACTCTGGATATGCTTGGTCCCTGACATGCTTCGATGTCAATGCCTTGCACAAATGGCATAAGTCCTGGATGTTGGGTGCCATAGTTGAGGGTTTGACCTAAAGACACGTCCTGCGGTGCCCTGGTCCAACCATCTCATATACCTGCGCCAGGAGACGGCGTGGGGTGTACTGGAAGGGAGAGGCGGCGCGAACGAGCCTCCCCCACCTCCCCAGGTGGAGGTTTCTCAGCTACACCCCAGCGCTTCACTCGACAAGCTGAGTTGCGCCCGCTCCTGCGGCACATTGCCTCGCTCGGCCAACTGAATTACGCCTGCTCTTGCTATTACAGCGTCTCACCCGCCATCCGGCTGAATTGCACCCACTCTTGCTTGCCGGTGAGAACAACTGATCTGAAGAACAGCTGCCTGCGGTGCCTCCCTGAGCCGCTTGACGGAGGCCCCCGAGGGGCGGTGTGGTGGCGCGGACTCGGAGGGGGCGCTTGGCTCCTGCCCCCTCCCCAAGTCTTGTTGCCCTGGTATGGCCTGAGATCGCCCCCGACATAGGCGACCGGCTCCCGGGGTCAGGCGGAACTTGTTGCCTTTTGATGCCTCTTCCATTCTGGACCTTGTCCCACAATCCGTTTGACCTAAAGACATGTCCTGCGGTGCCCTGGTCCAACCATCACATATACCTGAGCCAGGAGACGGCGTGGGGTGCACTGGAAGGGAGAGGCGGTGCGAACGAGCCTCCCCCACCTCCCCAGGTGGAGGTTTCTCAGCTACACCCCAGCACTTCACTCGACAAGCTGAGTTGCGCCCGCTCCTACGGCACAGTGCCTCGCTCGGCCAGCTGAATTACGCCTGCTCTTGCTATTACAGCATCTCACCCGCCATCCGGCTGAATTGCACCCACTCTTGCGATACAGCGACAGGCGGCTGCCACGGACCTCAGGAAATGGCGGTCGGCTCCACAGACTTGGGCCTGGCCTGCAAGGATGGCTCTGGGCAACCCTGGAACTCGGACGCTTGACTGCTAGGGCATGGGCCCCATTCCCAAAAGCGTCCCCTCAGCCTTGAAGATTCTACAAGAGTCACCGGGGCCCCCGACTCCCACAGAGTTCCGGTGGGGAGCGACTGCCATGATTGCTCGCGGAATGGCCACGACGTAGCCACGGGGTGCTCTCATGCTGACGCCAGCTTCAGTCTGAAACATCCAGAAACACTGTAGACTACCAATTCGATCAGTTCCGGTGGAGCCCCAACGACGTATCGCGTTGTTGCATAATGCGTCATATGACGCGCCGCGTTAGCGTACCCGGAAGTGCTCCGGTGCGCGAGGCGCGAAGCGCAGCTTCCCGGAAGCAATCCGGGGCGCGGCGCGGAGCGCGTAACGTAAGCATACCAGGTCATGTGACTTGTTAATAAAACTTTTCATTGGTTCATTTCACTTTTGGGTTCCTAATGATGTAAGGCTAGGTCATGTGACCTAAAAATAACACTTTTCATTGGTTTAGAACTATTTTTTGTCCCAAATGATGAAAACCCCTCCTTGTTTCCTCTTGGCTCCTGCCCCCTCCCCAAGTCTCGCTCGGCCAGCTGAGTTTCGCCCACTCTTGCGGCCTACGACATGGAGAGGCCGGGGCGTTATGGATCAGTATGGGCAAATATACACTTGGGGATTCACAAGCAACAACAAGCCTTTGTATTTGGGGCTCTAAATCAACAACAGTGACAGAGAACAGAAGCGAACTAAGCACTCAGGGGCTACGTTTAAACGTAACATCATCTCCCCAGAGGTACATCACCTTACACAGACATGCACTCTGATCTCCTTGGCCTCAGTCAAGCATCAATAGTAAGATTTTCATAGGTGAGTGTAGGTTCATGGTTTTCCATCCACAGACTAAAAGCCTGGAGTGGGAGTGAAAAAACCATAACTAGGTAAGAAGGAAGGCAGAAACAGAATCTTCCTCTGCAACATCAGGCTCTGCATCGGTACTTACTTATAAATGCAGAAAAAACTCAATTAACACAAGGGCTCTTTTCAGAGCCACCTTATATCAAAGCACTCAAACTTCTGATTTATCTCCATTTTCACACTCTTGTAAATAGGTGTGCGCGCCCGAGTGCGCGCACCCCGCAACTTTAAAAAAAAAATATATATATATTTTCGCCTTTAAGGGCCTTACTGCACACCCTGAGAAAACCTACGCAGCAAAACAATCTCTACCTTCTCCCCTTTCCATGTTCCATCGCTTTGAAATGAACAATATATTTACTCGCAGTGACAAAATGGCGGTCAACACTTCCTGATTTCCTTCGAATCGAACGTCAACAGACGTCACGCAGCAAAAAAAAATTCCGCTCGCGCGCAGCCGCTTGAGTGCGCACACCCGTCCGCGCGTATAGATATATAATTGACTTTAACTTTAATTTTCTCAGCAACTACTGAACGGATTTACACCATTCCAAAAAAAGCGTAATCTGCGAGCCGGACTCTACAGTTTTGCCAAATTTCTTATAAATCCATTCAGCCGTTCGACCTGTAGCCGTGTCTAAACGTCCTATGGAAAATAACATGGAGAAAACACGTTTTGGGACCCCCTTTTATCTCAGCCCCCACTTCACCAATCCCCCCCAAACTTTCAGGGAAGGAGCGCAGCGGACCGAGCCATCTTCTTTGAGAAATTCGCAAAGATTCATCCACCAGGGCCAAAGTTAATCCAAATAGAATGTTGAGGTCGCCAGTAGGTATATATAGTTAGGATTTTTTCTCTATGGGATTTTTGAAAATTCTATGTCTAATAACTTTGGCGTTTGTGGACGGAATTGGCTGAAATTTTCAGGAAAATGGCACATTTTGTTTCTGAGCAGCCCTTAAAAATTTGGGGGGGGGTTCGTCAAGGGGGGGCCGAGAAAAAAGGGGGGTCCCAAAACGTGTTTTTAACATTGAGTTTTCCATAGGGCGGTTGGCCTCACTTTTAGCCCGAACGGCTGAATGGATTTGCACGAAACTTGGCAAAATTGTAGGGACTGGTAGCCCGAGGTGCCTTTTGTAGGTCTCAATATATGTGCTCCAGTGGATTTTGAGAAATTAATGTTTAAAAAAAGATATATATCTGTAACAGCGGACCTGGCAGCGTCCCAGGACGCGTACTTTACGCGCAACGGAGCTTTGTGAAGCGAAGCTGATTGGTTCTCCGGCGTCTGTCAACATTCCAAAAAGTCCGTAGCGGCCGCCATCTTGTCTCTCGGTAGGATCGAGAGACAAGAGGAGGTCAAAACAAAGGGGGAAATAACTATAAGGGGGCATAGTAGATCCTCGCTGACCCCCTAGGTTTGATGTGGAGGTTTTAAAAGGGCCCCGCGGGGCAAAAAATAATAATAATAATAATAATCGAACGGCTGAATGGATTTGCACGAAACTTGGCAAAATATTAGGGACTGGTAGCCCGATGTGCCTTTGCTAGGTCTCAATATATGTGCTCCAGTGGATTTTGAGAAATTAACGTTCAAAAAAAGATATATATCTGTAACAGCGCTCCGCTTCGCGTAACGGAGGTTTGCGAAGCTGATTGGTCATTCTGTCACTGGGCTATAGTTGGGCTACATCTGGCTGATATTTGGGCTACATTTGTTTTTTTGTGTGTCTGGCGGCCATCTTTGGGCTACATTGGGCTACATTGGGCTTCATTGGGCTACATTGGGCTACATTTGGGCTCCAACATATATATAGGCCAATGTAGCCCAATATATATTTTTCAAAGTTAATTTTTGTAAAAACCACTGGAGCATATATCTTGAGACATAGCAAAGGCACATCGGGCTACCAGTCCCTACAATTTTGCCAAGTTTCGTGGAAATCCATTCAGCCGTTCGAGCTAAAAGTGAGTCCAACCGCCCTATGGAAATGAAGGAAATGAATGGGTAATTTGTAATTAGCAAATAGCTAATCGCAAACTAGGAATGGTAAAGAATCGCTATTTATTCCTTAAAGTTCGCTATTTAGGAAATGCAAAAAACTTTGATGATACATATGGCGGTTCATCTCTAACAAGATAAGAAGCATAGGGATACATTTATGATGACTGGCGCATCACCAGGGATGTATTAGTCATTCTGTGCCGCTGTTCCGTCACCTATGGTGTGCTGCATTTACAATGCGGCGCATCATGGGGCAAAAACAGCACAGATGCGTGATGTATCTGTGCCGTAAAGGTGGCGCATTGCTGGAGTTGTATCGCAAGTGTGATGAAGCTCCAGCAAGGGTCGGGGGTGCCCCTGTCGCAGGGTTTCTGTTCTCACACAGAACTGTGGACAGAGGATTGGAACCTCGGCGAATTAGGGTGTCCCAAAACTCACGTTAGTAATCAAAAACTCCTTAGCAAGCTAGGTACAGTGTCACATTGGATATAACAAACTCTCAATGTTTAGACAATCCAGAATATGAACTTATAGTACCTCAGGATACGTGGAACTCATGAACAGTCGGTCGTTATATATTTCTTAGAAACCAGAACATGGAGTTAAGAAGAACACATGTGTATTTGAAATGTTTATTTACTAATGCCGTCTTCTCAGGCGTAGTATCTTAGATAATAGAAGTACACATATTATCAGTAGCAAAATTACCAGCATAGTTACTAGTACATAAAAAGCGAATGGTGACAGTATGTTAACATGCTGTAAATGAATAAGAGTTAGCAACACTTATAAGCAGCCGCGGGCCGTGGAGGGAGTTACGGTGGGGCAGGGAGGCTGGGAGGGGGAGGGGCAAGGTAGAGAGGGCTCCACCCTGCTTCTCCCCCTCCCCGCCTCCCTGCCTCACCGTAACTCCCTCCACGGCCCGCGGCTGCTTATATCTCACCCTCCCTAATACACATATTATATTATTTGCTAAGAAGGTCTCTTTGTGTTGGTTTAGGGCGTGCCCATACTTTAGTGTCTTAGATTTGAAGGAATCACATCAGCATACACCAGCTCTCTCTTCATGTGAACCGCATCAACTGTTGTGTATGTGTGTTCGGCAAAGCAATATAAAACCCGCCTCATGCCCAGAATTGGCAGAAGTTGCACTTATGTTATGAGTATGAAGTCGTGGAGATCAGACCTCATAACAATTCTGTATCGTGTTGTTCTTGAAACTTTAGCACTCGCTGTACAGATATAGTTTAACAAGCAAAGCAGATAGTAGAGCAATAACATATTATTCTCATGTAAACCACGATGAACTACTAGGTGGAAAGCTAAAGCAACAACTAAGTGTCGTGTGCAGAAGTTGCAAAAAAGGAAAAATGGCGTTTAAACCGGTAATGAGCCCATGCTAACTTAACACGGTGTAAAGATATCCAGGACCTAGATGACACCTCCCCATGATCCGGAAACGAACTGAATAAGATAATAGAAGTGCCATCTCATGAGAGCAGATTGCAAGTTTATATGTGGACGGTCCGCAAGGTAAAGCATTAAAAACTAGGAAAATTTAATGCTAAAGAAAAATAAAACAGCCAAGTACTTTATCGAGTCTTAAGCCAATAGGCAAGGTAAATAATAAAAACTTGACAAATAAGTCAATGAATTGTCAATGAAATGCTAGTACTCAGCATATCAAACATGAAAAAGGTCTATGACATAACTGTGTATGCAAAATAAGCTGCAACAGCCTCCAATAGGAAGTCACCGTCTTCATCCGAAAACAGTTCAGCCATCCAATTTAAAAGCGGAAAAGAACATACGTGCTCTCCCAGCACCGGATCCTCTATCACCATCAGAGGACAGCTCGGTGGGTTTTCAAGAAAGCTCTGTTCCAAGAAAGACTGTGCTGCCGCCAGTAAATTCCAGGGACCAAGTAGTCCATGCATCAATGCCACAGCCATAATCCTTTCGCCAGGACAAACCAACTCGTGAGTAATGATAGGAGTCATCAGCTGATTAAAGTCGACGTCAGGAGAAACCGGTCCGCAGAGACACAAATCAATGGCCCAATCGAAATCACAGGTCAGGCAGTGAAATACAGGCTGGACACAGGTGAAGTAGGAGAATCGAAAAGATAATCCATATGCCGTGCTTAATATCGCCAACGGCATTGTGCCATAATATTCTAGCATGCGATTGCGGAACAGTGTCAGCAGCTGCAGGGTGGGAGGTTGCATAGGAGGGACATCCATATTTAAAAATGTAAAAAAGCACAAGAGCGTCCGCTGGTAATGCAAGTAAAAATGCCAATCCACGAACCAGAGTGGAGAAAATAGAATGAAAGGAAGCAGGGATGACTCCAAAGATTTTCTCAAATGAAGTCACGAGACCACTGGTAACAACTTTAAAAAAGTGCGCCAGGGTCTTTGTGGAGGATGCGTTAAAGATAGTCGGAACCATCTTGCTGAAATTGAAAGGCAAATCTGAATTAAAAGTATTCCTTTTATCGTAACAGTAAGTGAACGGGTTATTTGCTGCAGAAATGTTCTATTTCCTCCCACACATGAACATAGGGAGTTTTCAATCTGGCCACAAATACCAACCTTGGGACAGATTTCAACGGCATGGCAAGAATAAGAGCTCTTTTGTCTCAGAGAGAGGTGGCCTTGAGTTCGGCCCGTGAAACTTTCGTGCTTCACATAGCGAACACCCGTACAGAGGTGCAGACCCTTTTCAATTAACTCAGAACAATCTTCATTATTGAGCATCAAATAACTACCATTTTCCAACAACTTGAACGTGGGGATGATAGCAGGAACTGGCGTGCCTTGCAAAACGCAAGCCATATTTGGTCGGTGTTTGTTGCATGAACCGTGTAACTGTATGTGCCTACACATTAGTGAATGATCTGGCGTCTCAGTGCATTCCTCTCCATTCAGATAAACTTCTTGATCATCTTTGAAACATCTGTATGTGTATGGAAGCGACCAGACCTCATGAAGAAAAGCACTACCTAAAGGTTCATAACGACCTATTGGTATATATTTCATACAATTTGAAAACTTATATAAAGCAAAAGGCAGCGTTATTAAACCGTGGATAAGGCACGTTGCCAAAAAACCCGCAATCCTCTGCTGATGATGTCACTGAGCATGTCATGAATGATGTAATATGTGACATCATCAGCAGTGGATTACGGGTAATAGTATCTCTAGTTTACTCCCCTATAGCTGTCTTTCTTTTAACATAAGTGTCTGTTTCCTTCCCTTATACTTACTGTTTTTGGTTCGCTTCTAGTTCGCGTACCGGCGAGCGAACTGGGAAGCGAACTAAGAGAAATAGAGGTTGGCACAGTTCCAAATATTGTACCATTTTTTTAATAACGGGGAGGTAGTTCTGAAAAGAACTTTTTTTTTAATTGTTTTTGTTGTTTTATATTTTTTTTATTATTTTTCGGAACATTTTTTTACTTTTTTTGAATTTTTCTGAAGTTTTATATTTTTTGGGGTTTTTCTTGGAGGGGGCAATGAAAACGATTCATTGTAAAGGGCTCAACAGGAGCAACAAAACAAAAAAAGAAGTATTTATTATTTTGGTCGTTTCGTACAAACTTGCATATGATAGTCAATAGCTCTGTTGATCAGAGTGATGCTTTTTTCTCCGTAGGAAATGAATCCATCGCAAAATACGCAGGTGTGTTTTACTTCACCAAATTTCATTTGTATATTTGGCACCATCTCCCTGCCCTCTGGTCCCGTTACTTCCGGTACAACAGATCTTCTGGCCATAATAGGGAGATTATCTAGGTCGTTCCGAAACTGTGCAGCACTGTAGTTGTTAGGATGCCACCTAGTCATATGGCGATGCATTGTGTAGTTTCCGAAACTGTAGTTTTTTCTCGGTTCCTCTGGACAGTCTATCTTGACATATAAGGCAAGTTACGTATCTTGCATTTACTTTTTTCTGACCTTTGGGAATTTTAAAAAATTGCCAAATGAAGTTTTCTTTCCGGTGAGACGTCCTGGGCTGCTCAGGCAAAAACTGCCTCTCTTCGTGCTCGTCGTCCTGTTCCTCTTCTTCTTCTTCTTGTTGAATTATAACTTGAGCAGGTGGTCCACTCTTCCTTGGATGTGGTGGAGGTGGTGGGGAAGCACCAGCTGAAGCTACTAAAGAAGCCATTGCTCAGTGATCACAAAGGGTCTTTCTCTCACAATGATGAAAGTCAGAGTGAGGAAAGAAGGAGGGATTTTCATCATTTGGGAAAAACAAGAGTTCTCAACCAATCAAAAGTGTTCATTTTAGATTATATGACCTAGTCTTACATCATTAGGAAACCAAAAGTGAAATGAACCAATGAAAAGTGTTATTACCAAGTCACATGACTTGCTGTGTTTACGTTAAGCGCTTTGCAGGGCCTCCCGGTTTGCTTCCAGAAACCTGCGCTTTGCGACTCGCTTCGCGTACCAGTTCGCTAACGTAGCACGTCATATGACGTATCACGCGACAACGTGAAACGTCATGCGGACGGGAGGCGTCACGATGTTGTTTTCTAACGCGGCACTTGCGGTAAAGAAACGTTTACCGGCTCGCGGTCTATTTCGCGGCATCAAGGTCAGCTAACGGGAAGCTTCCCGATTCGCGAAGCGGGAACGAAGAAAAAAAAATATTTAAAAAAAAAATTATTCATAAACATATAAAATATATTTTTGGATTTAAAGAAGAATACATTTTACAGCTACAGATATTAGCTGTTAAAAAACCAATGAAATTCACAGAAAAAACCATAGGTTATAGACCATATATAGTTAGGAATTAGCATTTACAAAACCTTGAAAATTCACTGAAAAAACCATAGGTTATAGACCATATATAGTTAGGAATTAGCATTTAGAAAACCTTATTTTACTCACACAAAACCATTGAAATTCCATATATAGTTAGTTGCACTAACTATATATCGTGCATCCGCAATCCACTGCTGATGATGTCACATATTACATCATTCATGACATGGTCAGTGACATCACTGATGACATCACTGATGACATCTCAAATGACATCACTGATGACATCTCATTTGACATCAATGACCACATCACTGATGATATCATTCATGTGACAATACAATGCATCTCCTCACATTTTAATATAACCTCTGTTACAACCAGTGTTAAATACAGAGTATAATTTTTGAAACCATTGACACACCAATACTAGTTACTACATACGCACTCACTGATTCCTACGTCTACACACACATTCACTCATTCATCCATACAATCATTCATACATACAATCACTCATCTTTACAACACTATCATATGCACTCATACACCTATACAGACATTTACACTCTGTTGCTCATCCATGGAGTTACTCACACACCTAGTCAGTCATGCAAAGAATCAATCACACCTCCATTTTCTAATCTATACAGTTAAACATAGAGCACCTTACATTTTCAAACATATACTAACACATACTTACTCTCTTATACAATCACTGATACAAGTACACATTGATCTGCACAGAGTCACACACCTCCCAACCAGTCACACACACACTCAGTCTCCCATACAAATACTTGGCCAACCAATCAATAACCCATATAGCCACTCATATAGCTACTGATCAACACATGCAGCAGCTTGCACAACAACAGACATACTGATGCAAAGTTTCACACAGTTTAGTCACTAACCTATGCATTCAGTAGGACGCATTTAATCACTCACTCATACAGTCAACCACGCACCTACTAAAACCTTCATTCAGACACTTATACATCTACTCATTCTTCAATATGTAAAACATATTTTAACTTTACAGAAACATACAGTCACTGGATGTTGTCATCAGTGATGTCATTTGAGATGTCATCAGTGATGTCATCAGTGATGTCACTGACCATGTCATGAATGATGTAATATGTGACATCATCAGCAGTGGATTGCGGATGCGCGATATATAGTTAGTGCAACTAACTATATATGGAATTTCAATGGTTTTGTGTGAGTAAAATAAGGTTTTCTAAATGCTAATTCCTAACTATATATGGTCTATAACCTATGGTTTTTTCAGTGAATTTTCAAGGTTTTGTAAATGCTAATTCCTAACTATATATGGTCTATAACCTATGGTTTTTTCTGTGAATATATATATATATATATTACCTACTGGCGGTCGCCAGTAGGTATATATAGTTAGGATTTTTTCTCTATGGGTTTTTTGAAAATTCTATGTCTAATAACTTTGGCGTTTGTGGACGGAATTGGCTGAAATTTTCAGGAAAATGGCACATTTTGTTTTTGAGCAGCCCTTGAAAATTTGGGGGGGTTCGTCAAGGGGGGGCCGAGAAAAAAGGGGGGTCCCAAAACGTGTTTTTAACATTGAGTTTTCCATAGGGCGGTTGGCCTCACTTTTAGCCCGAACGGCTGAATGGATTTGCACGAAACTTGGCAAAATTGTAGGGACTGGTAGCCCGATGTGCCTTTTGTAGGTCTCAATATATGTGCTCCAGTGGATTTTGAGAAATTAACGTTTAAAAAAAGATATATATCTGTAACAGCGGACCTGGCAGCGTCCCAGGACGCGTACTTTACGCGCAACGGAGCTTTGTGAAGCGAAGCTGATTGGTTCTCCGGCGCCTGTCAACATTCCAAACAGTCCGTAGCGGCCGCCATCTTGTCTCTCGGTAGGATCGAGAGACAAGAGGAGGCCAAAGCGAAGGGGCAAATGACCATAAGGGGGCATAGTACATTGTCGCTCACCCCCTAGGTTTGATGTGGAGGTTTTAAAAGGGCCCCGCGGGGCAAAAAAAAAAATAAATAATAATAATCGAACAGCTGAATGGATTTGCACGAAACTTGGCAAAATTGTAGGGACTGGTAGCCCGATGTGCCTTTGCTAGATCTCAATATATGTTCTCCAGTGGATTTTGAGAAATTAACGTTCAAAAAAAGATATATATCTGTAACAGCGCACCGCTTCGCGTACTTTTCGCGTTACGGAGGTTTGCGAAGCGAAGCTGATTGGCTCTCCGGTGTCTGTAAACATTCCAAACAGTCCGTAGCGGCCGCCATCTTGTCTCTCGGTAGGATCGAACAGCTGAATGGATTTGCACGAAACTTGGCAAAATTGTAGGGACTGGTAGCCCGATGTGCCTTTGCTAGGTCTCAATATATGTGCTTCAGTGCATTTTGAGAAATTAACGTTCAGAAACAAGATATATATCTGTAACAGCGCTCCGCTTCGCGGAGATAAAATTATATGTGTATTACCTAGCTGTTGCTAACACCAGTTAGCGACGGCTAGTAGAATATAGCGACCATCTTGGGCCCCACTTTGCATGTGAGTGATATTTATCACTAATGACATGCAAAGTGGGCATGCCAAGATGTTAGCGACTGGAAACAGTCGCTAACATCGCTATCTCCTATTATCAACTTTTGGAAATATTCGAGATAAGCGCGAATATCTCCAAAAGCTACCACCTGCCCTGAGCAGTTCTTAGCCATGTTATCCAATGGGAGGTGGATAACATGGCTAAGAGCATTAGCTCGGTAATGCATGAATATCGCTGAGTTTTCAGCGATATTAATGCATTGCGGTCGTTTTTTATCGTATTTCCGATAAACCTTGATAATAGCAAGGTTTATCTGCGATAATTTCTGACGGTAAAAAAATCGTTGCTAAGCATCGTTAGGGATAAATATCGCTTAACTTTGGTAATATGCCCCAACGTCTGTTAACGTTCGATTCGAAGGAAATCAGGAAGTGTTGAAAAACATTGTCTGCGCCATCTTGTCTTTTTTCAAATGCCACACTTTTGTCGTGCACGGCAGCCATTTTAGATGCCTTGACCAGACCCACTCTGTGCACGCTGTCGATCCTTAGCATGGCTCCCCACCCTCGCAAGCATCTCCCCCAGGCAGTGGTCACCCCCGCTCTCTGTCTTATGCATGGGTAATAAACCTCCCCCCATCTGCGCTGCTCTTCCCTGAGAATCACACCCTGTGCCCGCCCGACACCTCCCTTTCGCCCTATTCACTACCGCACCCTCTGACACTCCTTTTCCTCTGTGTCCGATTGTCCAGGCTGGTCCTAGGGTATCAGCTAGCCCTGCAGATGTAGTTTCTGGCCACAGCTGTAAAGAATCACCCCTCTTCAAAGGAGTTATAGTAGATCAAGGCCCACACTCGATGAGATCCGTCACAGCAGAAGCGTTGCTATTATCTGAAAACCATCCTGTATTGTGATTGGGGAGGGGACCGAGCCTGAAGCGGAAGATTCCAGGGATGACTCTTTGTACATCAAAGTTTTTACAATTATGTGTCACATTAAAAATATATAGCACTCCGACAAAGTAGTAAGATTATAAAACTTTAATAATTTATAAATATATACAAGAAAACAAAAATAGTAATAACATATAAACATTTTTAGGGAAAAACAACGAAGTAGCGGTCGGCTGTGCGAATAGTCCCAACGCAGCACAACGTCCAGATTTCCGGCGTGGGGCGTCGCGGGGGGTGGGTCATCAGTAGCAAACTGTTGTGCGAATAGTTCCAAGGCAGCAGAACGCGCCGAAATCTAGATGACACGAAAGTGATGTCTAGTAAGTTGCCGCCCAGCAAATAACGGCATGGGGCGTCGCGGGGGGTGGGTCATCAGTAGCAAACTGTTGCGCGAATAGTTCCAAGGCAGCAGAACGATGGCACCAAGGTGATGTCCAGTAAGTTGCCGCACTGGTTTTGGTATCCTACAATGCTGCTCCGAATAACGGCGCGGGGCGCCCCGGGGGAGGCGGCGTGAACGGGCCTCTCCAGGTGGAGTGTCATCTGTTGTAGTGGGGCGCCCCTTTACCGTTTCAGTTGCCATTCCGTCCGTTTTTGGTCCACTGTGTCAAAAGCCGCAATTCAGCTGAGTTGCGCCCACTCTTGCGGTGCAGCGATAGGCGGCTGTCACAGGACTCTCAAAATGGCGGCAGGCTGTTTCCTTTTTGGGCCTGGTCCACTGAAATGGCCCTGGGACACCTTGGAAATCGGACGCTTGTCTGCTAGGTCTTGGACCCCATTCTCGAAAGCGTCCCCTCCGCCTTGAGAATTCATCAAAAGTTTTGGGGGCTCCGACTCCTGCAGGCTTCTGGTGGGGAGCGGCTGCCATGATTGCTCGCGGAATGACCACGACGGAGCTACGAGATGGTGGTGCTCTCATGCTGACGCCAGCTTCAGTCTGAAACATCCAGAAACAAGGTGGGGCTTTCATCGTTTGGGAAAAAAAAAAAGTTTTCATCCAATGAAAAGTGTTGTTTTTAGGTCACATGATCAAGCCTTCCATCATTAGGAAACCAAAAGTAAAATGAACCAATGAAAAGTTCTATAAACAAGTCACATGACCTGTTATGCGGCATAGGGTGTAAAATGCGGAGAAAATACGTTGGCACGTGAGGCGGCGTCAGTAGCGGACCGATGTGCGAATAGGCCGAAGGCAACACAACGCGCCAAGATCCGGATGGCACCGAGGTGGTGTCCAGCAAGTTGCAGCACTGGTGTGGCCATCCTACAATGCTGAAAGTCGGCGTGGGGCGCCCCGTTGGCACGTGAGGCGTTGTCAGTAGCGGACCGATGTGCGAATAGGCCGAAGGCAACACAACGCGCCAAGATCCGGATGGCACCGAGGTGGTGTCCAGCAAGTTGCAGCACTGGTGTGGCCATCCTACAATGCTGAAAGTCGGCGTGGGGCGCCCCGTTGGCACGTGAGGCGGCGTCAGTAGCGGACCGATGTGCGAATAGGCCGAAGGCAACACAATGCGCCAAGATCCGGATGGCACCGAGGTGGTGTCCAGCAAGTTGCAGCACTGGTGTGGCCATCCTACAATGCTGAAAGTCGGCATGGGGCGCCCCGTTGGCCTGTGAGTTTGCGTCAGTAGCGGACCGATGTGCGAATAGGCCGAAGGCAGCACAACGCGCCAAGATCCGGATGGCACCGAGGTGGTGTCTAGTAAGTTGCCGCACTGGTGTGGCCATCCAACAATGCTGAAAGTCGGCGTGGGGCGCCCCGTTGGCCTGTGAGTTTGCGTCAGTAGCGGACCGATGTGCGAATAGGCCGAAGGCAGCACAACGCGCCAAGATCCGGATGGCACCGAGGTGGTGTCTAGTAAGTTGCCGCACTGGTGTGGCCATCCAACAATGCTGAAAGTCGGCGTGGGGCGCCCCGTTGGCCTGTGAGTTTGCGTCAGTAGCGGACCGATGTGCGAATAGGCCGAAGGCAGCACAACGCGCCAAGATCCGGATGGCACCGAGGTGGTGTCTAGTAAGTTGCCGCACTGGTGTGGCCATCCAACAATGCTGAAAGTCGGCGTGGGGCGCCCCGTTGGACTGTGAGATGGCGTCAGTAGCGGACCGATGTGTGAATGGGGCCGAAGGCAGCGCAACAATATTTTCGGAATAGAAGACACCACTAGGCGCTGAGATTCCAAGATCCGGATGGCACCGAGGTGGTGTGTAGCAAGTTGCCGCACTGGTGTGGCCATCCTACAATGCTGAAAGTCGGCGTGGGGCGCCCCGTTGGCCTGTGAGTTTGCGTCAGTAGCGGACCGATGTGCGAATAGGCCGAAGGCAGCACAACGCGCCAAGATCCGGATGGCACCGAGGTGGTGTCTAGTAAGTTGTCGCACTTCTGTGGCCATCCTACAATGTTGAAAGTCGGCGTGGGGCGCCCCGTTGGCCTGTGAGATGGCGTCAGTAGCGGACCGATGTGCGAATGGGGCCAAAGGCAGCGCAACAATATTTTCTGATTTGAAGACACCACAAGGCGCTGAGATGCCAAGATCCGGATGGCACCGAGGTGGTGTCTAGGAAGTTGTGGCACTGGTGTGGCCATCGTACAATGGTAAAAGTCGGCGTGGGGCGCCCTGTTGGCCTGTGAGATGGTGTCAGTAGCGGACTGATGTGTGAATGGGGCCAAAGGCAGCGCAACAATATTTTCTACAATATTTTCGGAGTAGAAGACACCACAAGGTGCTGAGATGCCAAGATCCGGATGGCACCGAGGTGATGTCTAAGTTGCGGACCGATGTGCGAATGGGGCCAAAGGTAGCGTAACAAGATTTTCTGTATGGAAGATACCACTAGGCGTTGAGATGCCAAGATTCGGATGGCACCGAGGTGATGTCTAGCAAGTTGGGCCACTGGTGTGGCCATCGTACAATGGTAAAAGTCGGCGTGGGGCGCCCTATTGGCCTGTGAGATGGTGTCAGTAGCAGACTGATGTGCGAATGGGGCCAAAGGCAGCGCAACAATATTTTCTGACTGACACCACAAGGCGCTGAGATGCCAAGATCCGGATGGCACCGAGGTGATGTCTAAGTTGCGGACTGATGTGCGAATGGGGCCAAAGGCAGCGTAACAATATTTTCTGTATGGAAGATACCACTAGGCGTTGAGATGCCAAGATTCGGATGGCACCGAGGTGATGTCTAGCAAGTTGGTGTGGTCATCCTACAATGCTGAAACTCGGCGTGGGTCACCCCATTAGCCTGTGAGATGGCGTCAGTAGCGGACCGATGTGCGAATAGGCCGAAGGCAGCACAACGCGCCAAGATCCGGATGTCACTGTGGTGGTTTCATAGTTGAGAGGCACTTCATCTGCAGTGGGGCGCCGAGATCCGGATGGCACCGAGGTGATGTCTAGCAAGTTGCTGTACTGGTGTGGTCATCCTACAATGCTGAAATGTAGTGGGGCGCCCATTTACCGTTTCAGTTGCCATTCAGCTGAGTTTCGGCTGCTCTTGATGCTACAGCGACAGGCGGCTGCAAGAGGACTCTCAAAATGGCGGCCTGTTCTTTGGATTTGGGCCTGGTCCACTAAAATGGCCCTGGGACACCTTAGAACTTGGACGCTCGATTTTTTTTTCCTTTCCTGTACATGCAAAAAAAGGTAAATGCCCGGTACGTTACACGCTTCATCTGCCACGATGAACTCTCCAGAGGAACCGAAAAAAAATATAGTTGTGGTAACTATACCATGCATCGTCATATGGAGAGGTGGCACCAATTAATTATAGTGCTGCATAAAAGAGAGATTTGGAGGAGAACCCCTGACCTGCTAGTACATTCATCAAAGAAGTGGCACTGAGAGCTTCAGAGGCAAGGGAAACGGTCCCAAATATTTAGAAGAACTTTGGAAAGATTAAAATGACATGTTTAGATTGTGGTAAATTAATTTCATGTGGACAGATGAGTGTTACTCTAATAAATACAGCATATGAACATCATCATAGTCGATGGTTGGTAGAGACATTTTGACTATATCCTGGACCTGCCCGTCCTCGCCCAAAATGGTGCCGGAATAAATGGGACTCGTAACTCCTTGTTGTGTACTGGTTGCAGAACCTTGAAATCACGAGATACGTATGCAGTTTTGAAGCACATGGCGGGCGGGGACGAGAATTGATTGAATATTTCGACATCCCTATTGATATTAAGTTCTGATGTGTTATTGATTACTGTACTGTTGAAAGTTCGAATTAACGTCACCCATGGTACTTGCCCGCAAATGTATATCTAGATAATTTTATTGTAACTGGCCCTGTCGTATTTTAATTATAAAATGTACGTCCACCGATTCCGTAACTGTTAGACACCTTAGTTCTTGCAACCTAATGGCCCGCCCGTTACGTTCCTCTACAGTGTAAATGTCTATTCATCATATACGATTACAGTTTGCTCTGTGGCAGGCCCACGTGGTTATAGGCTCGTATTTGTATAATGAAATTTTCACAATAAAGGTTTTTAAAAGAAAACATGGTAGTAGTATATACATTGGTAAAGTTTTTAATAATAGTCACTGTTTTAGAATCATTAAAAGGCAAGTGAAATAAAGCAGACCAATTACATGAAGGGTAAAAGGTATAATACGAAGGAACGCAGTAAAGATAAATGGTCAAGGGCTGTTGTGTTTTCTATTTCTGCAACATAAAGTGATCGATAAGAATCTCATATTCAGGCGTATCGGCGACTAAGACAGCAGGTCGACCCTCTTTTGCTCAACGGCTCCGTCATGGGACGAAGAAACGCTCTTTTTCTCGAAAAAAGAATATATTTTACTTGCAGGACAGTTGTAAAATTTCCGGGAAAGTACATTAGCCTGGAACATTATAACATATATTTAAGAAAAAATAATGTTCGGAAGTAATTAAAAGCGTAATTTTTAGGTGATATGACCAAGGCTTTCATCATTAGAATAAGAAAAGTAAAATGAACCAATGAAAAGTTTTATTAACAAGTCACATGACTTGTTATGCTTACGTTACGCGCTGCGCGCCCCGGATGACTTCCGGATGCGCTAACGCGGCGCGTCATATGACGCATTACGCGACAACGCAGGTCCAGAATATAGTCAAAATGTCTCCACCAACCAGCGGTCGAAACACAACCCCTTTCAGCAGGCTAAATAGTTCTGTTAAATGACAACAGAAGGGACAGGCAACAAGAACCATCAGTCAAAGAGGGGAGGGCTAGTTCTTCTCTACCGGGTTACATTGGGGCGCTACCGGAACTGATCGAATTGGTAGTCTACAGTGTTTCTGGATGTTTCAGACTGAAGCTGGGGTTAGCATGAGAGCAGCACCATTTCGTAGCTCCGTCGTGGCCATTCCGCAACCAATCATGGCAGCCGCTCTTTATCGTTATTTTGGGCGGGATGGGTGGCGGAGCCGAGCTGTTTTGCAGCCATCATTGTGTGGAGTTCAGTTCATCTCACTAGTTTTGTATTTGTCATGAGGGGTTGTTCCTAATGTTTCTATTTTAGCGAGGTCAAAAAGAGATCCCATTAGTGGCCTACTGATTTTGCTCGATTCCTTTTCTTTTTTTTTACACGATTTTTCGTTATCTGCAAAGACTAAACAGAGTATTGCGACTCTGTGTTTGTTTGTAAATAGAGAATGAACCAAAGAGAACTAATTCTAAAACAGTAAATACTTGGATAACAATCAATCAAATGGAGAGAGAAGCAGGCACGACGGATTACAACGGGGGCAAAGGCCTGCGTTAACTACCTTTCACTAACTGCAAAGAGAGAGTACTCCTAATAGAAATGAGGGGGGGGGGGCACCATTCAAAGCAGATCAGTGTGCATAAACACGAAAATGTTTTCACTTACCACGTACTTGACATTCGACAGCTTATGATATTTGCTATTAAAAAACCATTGAAATTCACTGAAAAAACCATAGGTTATAGACCATATATAGTTAGGAATTAGCATTTACAAAACCTTGAAAATTCACTGAAAAAACCATAGGTTATAGACCATATATAGTTAGGAATTAGCATTTAAAAAACCTTATTTTACTCACACAAAACCATTGAAATTCCATATATAGTTAGTTGCACTAACTATATATCGCGCACCCGCAATCCACTGCTGATCATGTCACATATTACATCATTCATGACATGGTCAGTGACATCACTGATGACATCACTGATGACATCTCAAATGACATCACTGATGACATCACTGATGACATCTCATTTGACATCATTCTTGTGCTAATACGATAAACCTCTTCAGACTCTAATATAACCTTAGATACACTCAGTGTATACAGACACTCACACACTGCCACTCATCCATGGAGTTACTCACACACCCAGTCAGTCATGCAAAGAAACAATCTCACCTCCATTTCTTCAACTATACAGTTAAACACACCTTACTTATTGAAACATATACTAACACATATTTACTCTCTTATACAATCCCTGATACAAGTTCACAATGATCGATACAACCACTCACTCATTCAGTGGCTCTCATGCACAGTTATTTATATATGCCAACTCTCACATGTACTGTGTTTAACATATGTACTTACTATGACATGTAGCATTGAGATATCCATTCACTCATCAATACACTCATGCACACAGTCAACTGCCCATGTAGCTGTTTCCACATGCAGTCTTGAACTCATACACCTAGTGAATAAACTGCTCACACATCTATGCATAGAGTCACACACCTTCCAGCCACCCCCACACAAACTCAATCTGCCATAGAAATACTTGGGCAACCAATTAATAACACATATAGCCTCTCGTATAGCTAATGATCAACACATGCAGCAGTTTACAGAACAACAGACATAATGATGCACAAATTAAGACAGTTTAGTCACTAACCCATGCACTCAGTGAGACACATTTAATCACTCACTCATACATTCAGTCATGCACCTACTAAATCCTTCGTCCAGACACTTATACATCTACTCATTCTTCAATATGTAAAACATATTTAAACTTTACAGAAACACACAGTCACTGGATGACGTCATCAGTGATGTCATCAGTGATGTCATTTGAGATGTCATCAGTGATGTCATCAGTGATGTCACTGACCATGTCATGAATGATGTAATATGTGACATGATCAGCAGTGGATTGCGGGTGCGCGATATATAGTTAGTGCAACTAACTATATATGGAATTTCAATGGTTTTGTGTGAGTAAAATAAGGTTTTTTAAATGCTAATTCCTAACTATATATGGTCTATAACCTATGGTTTTTTCAGTGAATATATATATATATATATATATATTCACTGAAAAAACCATAGGTTTCACACCAGTTATAGTTTGGAATTAGCATTTAAAAAACCTATTAAATTCACTGAAAAAACCATAGGTTTCACACCAGTTATAGTTAGGTGGAAATTTTACTCGCATAAAACCATTGAAATTCCCACGTTATAGTTAGTTGGACTCACTATAACTTGCGCGTGCAATGCACTGCTGATGACGTCACATATTACATCACTCATGACTTGGTCAGTGACATCACTCATGACATCACTGATGACATCTCAAATGACATCACTGATGACCTCATCCAGTGAATGTGTATCTTTCTGAAAAATAAATATTTTTTTATATATGTATATCTAAAGGTTGATGGAAGAATAAATGGGTAAATAAATGTCTAAATGGATGTTTTTTTGTGTAAAATTGATTGGTTGACTGACTTATTAAATGTATCTTAGTGAATACATATATTAGCGAGTAATGTTTAAATATTTAAATATCTGTATCTGTGTCTCACTTTGTGTATAAGTGGCTGCATGGGTTGGTGAGTAGCTACATGAGTGTGTATATGGGTTATTAGTTGTTTTTTTGAGTTTCAGTATCAGTGTCTGTATGGTTCGGTGGGGGATATTACTTAGAGCACAGATGCATGAATGAGTGACTCACTATTTGTATTTATTTTGAAAACAGCATGTGTGCAAGACTGTATGGGTGGATGATTGTGTGTATGGGTGGGTTAGTGAGTATGTGTTTTTATAATTGATTGTTTAAGAGAGTAAATATGTTTCCGTTTCTGTAGAAGTATGTGTAGTGGTGTGTATATAGCAGTATAATCAAGTAAATGGTTTTTTGATAGTTTATTTGCATGTGTGAATTTGTGTGTGAGTAACTATATGGATGAGCATTAGTGTGTAACAGGATGTATAGGTGTATGAGTACATATGATGAGTAAGTACATGCATGAGAGACTATATAGAACTGTTGGTGAATGAGTGGATGTGTATGCAGATGTTGGAATTACCTAATAAGTTGTTGTAATTGGTATTGGTTTCTCCTTTTTTAAGAAAATGTTAGTTTCTATTTTTGAATGGGTGTGTCAAAGGTTATTTTATGCTGATAGGAGGTCTGCCACTTTGTCACAAGGATGTTGTCATCAGTGATGTCATTTGAGATGTCATCCATGATGTCATGAGTGATGTCACTGACCATGTCATGAGTGATGTAATATGTGACGTCATCAGCAGTGCATTGCACGCGCAAGTTATAGTGAGTCCAACTAACTATAACGTGGGAATTTCAATGGTAAAGTGTTTCTCAATGCAGATTTGTGGAAAAATAACAGGATAAATCCATGCATTTAGCAAAAAGTTCTGAGTCTATAGTAAGAAATTCAAGTGTTAACAGGGCAGGCTGAAGATAAAGTGCAAATAACAGTGCTGGACCAGATCAGTGTCTAACTGTGCATGAAGTTCAAAAACGCGTGCTAAAGGGAATAATAATTTAAAATATTGCAAATACATGATAAAGTAACCTGTGTAAAAAATGCATAAATGCTTGATTCGACAATTAGGAATACTCACAATTTTGTCATTATACAAAAGCATCATTTAAAACATTTTATACAGGTATAAAAAATATCATGTTAAAAGTGATAAAAACACCCATATATAAAAAGTGCTAAAATCCTCAATTGTGATAAATATAAATGACTAAATTAAGGTGAAGAGTTGGCCACTAATGTAGCCGTGGCTAACAAGGAACTTGACTAGCCACGGAATACAAGATATTTAGAAACCTGAAACAGTTTAGAGATAACCAAGACACTCAGTACAATATGAAAAGCAATCATCTCTGGGTAACAGGGAACCTGAGTACCTGAGGAAATAAGAGTTTGTTTGAGCAAGAGGTAAAGTGTTAGAGAAAGTTAAGTGAATCCTCAGTATTATTGAGCCCATTGGGCCACTTGCTGTCATATTCAAGAATAAAGCGAGATTCTAGTTGCCTCACAAAACCTAGGGGGTCAGGGGGTGTCTACCCTGCCCCCTTTTAATAATTTCCCCCTTTATTTTTCACCTCTTGTGTCTCGATTCTACCGAGACACAAGATGGCGGACTCTCCGGACTATTTAGAATGTTGACAGACAATCAGCTTTCCGCTCGCGCACTCCCGTAGTGCGCCGGGTGCGCTCCCCGGTACGCGTACCGGTGAGCGCTCGGAGCGCGCCTATAGATATATACGTGTTTTTTAAGTTAATTTTAAAAAAAAACACTGGAGCAATTTTCACCAAACATAGCAAAGGCACATCTGCGTACCAGTCCCTACAATTTTGCCAAGTTTTGCGTAATTCCATTCAGCGGTTCGGGCTGTAGACTTGTCAGACCGTCCTATGGAAATTAACATGGGGAAAACACCTTTTGGGACCCCCTTTTTCTCAGACCCCACTTCACGAATCCCCCCGAAACTTCCAGGGAAGGAGCGGAGCGGAGCTGGCCAAAATTTTGGAAAATGACACACATATCCCTCAACCGGCGCCAGAGTTATTCCCAATAAAATGTTGTGGATTTCCTATGGTAGCCAATCCTAACTATAACTACCTACTGGCGACCGCCAGTAGGTGATATATATATATATATATATATGTATATGAAATCCAAACCTTCGTTATTGCAACGAAATAAGCGCTGACACCGTGGAATTCAACAAAGAGGAATTTATTCACCTCGACGACGACTGCTCTTTTTTTTTTTTTCAACAAAGAGGAATTTATTCACCTCGACGACGACTGCTTACGCGTTTCGGCGGGACAACCGCCTTGCTCAGAACAACTTAAAAAGTGCAAATGAATGAAAATATATACACCCCCATTCCTTCATCTCATGGGTTTGTCACCGCCCCCTGTTGACGTCAGTCAGTTGCTATAGTTACCCTCCCACTTCTCATAGACATGGAAGAGATACATTGAGATAACTGAAAGATTTGTATTAGAAATTGGCCCGGGCATTTACAAATCTCTTTCCAAACTCTAATCAGTCGTAATATATATCAATTATATTTACAAAACCACCAATTTGTATCAATACATTCAAAGATATATTTACACTCTAAATAGTTCATTATATTCGCATGATCATGTAATCATGCAACGACAATGCCCACATTCGTAACTGACTGGCGACAGAATAAGGAAAAAAACCCTTATCATTAAAAAATGTGCAACACATTTAGTACAAAATGAATTTCATAATTCGTGACAAATTAAAAAATGTGACTGCCCACAGTACCATGTCATTTCTCTAGCCATCAGTATATCACCACATGGTCCCACCTGTAGCCCAAAGTACCCACAGTGTCATTCATTTTTGCACTAAGTATCTAGCCCCAGTGGGCCTGCGATCACCTGTGGGCTATCACGTGGATCCCATATGTCTTGTGGTAATGTTGGCCTCCGATATCACTCTTTTTTTGTGTTATAACGGATCAACTCAGTACTGTGGTTTGTGACTTAACCTGTGACTAAAAGGAACATTTATTTGCCTCAAAGACAAACCCCAAAGTATCTAATAGTGAAAATTAATAAAGTCTAAAGTGTAAATACTATGAATTTCATATTTCTTTTGCAAAATTTCAGAGGAGCGGGGTACGTGATATCTGCATCGAGCTTAACAGATATGAAGTATCTCCGTTTCAATACAGGGCTAATCTGTTCTGGTTGCTATTTACAAGTGCACACTTAGTGCTTCATCGGAGTTCAAGCCGTTAGAGGCCTTGGTATCGAGTAGAATAATATACCTCGATTCCAATCTCCTAAGCGCTAGGAGTCTATTGCCTCCTCTTGCGTTTTTATTGACACAGTCAATAACGAAGTATTGCAAATCCTCGACTCTCCCTCCGTGAAAAGCATTGATGTGGCGAGCCACAGGGTAGCTTTGATCATTATTAGCCACGGCTCGCAAATGTTGTAAGATCCTTACATGAACTGGGTGCAAGGTGCTTCCAACATATTGTTTCTTGCACGTACATTGCAAAACATAGATAGCATAATCCGTTTTGCAATTGAAATTCCCTCTCAATGCCAATGGCGTTTTCCTAAGTGGAAGGTGGACTTTGCTGAGATTGACACCATGCTGGCACGCTTTGCACTTTGTGCACTTGAAAAATCCTTTTTTTCTGTTGAAGCCAATTGGTGTTACTCATTTGGCTCGGAATGTTAGATACCAATTCCTGCTTCATGGATTTAGCCCTTCCGTACGTGATCTGCGGCAATTTAGCACATGATGATCCTAAGGTGGGGTCACTGCGTACTATAGGCCAATGCCTATACAGGATTTTTCGTACATTGGTATGGTACGCATTATACCCAGTGATGATTCGCGGTGTCTCAGTTTCTTTTTTATTTGGTACCACGGATGGAATATCCCTGAGTACAAGATTTTCTCTGCTTTTGTTCTTGGATTTATTCTCAGCTGTATCAAGAATTTTATCAGAGTAGCCTCTGGAGCGCAATCTTTTGAACAGCTGCTTTTTAGATGTTTCGAAGCTGTCCTGTGTACTGCAATTACGCTTCATTCTGAGGCACTTGGCATAGGGGATGCTGGAAATGAGGCTGTGTAGGTGAAAACTTCCGGCATGCAAGATGGTGTTGCCGGAAGTTGGTTTTCTATGGGTCCTCGTTTGAATCTTGTTTACGGAAACATAAATATATATATATATATACGTCACTCTAACCTCGTTCCATTGAACAGGTGTGAGCCGCACTTATCGTGGTAAACTAAACACTTTATTTTCAATTGGCTTTTTCCTTATAGATTTCGGTCACATTGACCTTCATCAGACGACAGCCATCTACATCTCGGGACTGCAAGGCGCACTACTATACCGCTTCTAGCGTGTTCTCAATTAAGCCCTCTGGTAATCAGCTGGTAGTCAGGAGGCATGCTGGTCTCTGTAGTGCATCAGAGTCACTAAGGGGTCGATTAGGATGGCGGACGGAAACGGGTTCAGTCCGCCAAGGACGCGGCCAAGATACTCCCAACCGTTCTGCGGATAAACCGCCGTTGCAATTAGGATAATAATGTCATGAAACCCTGTCCGCCACGGACCGAGTACATCAAACCCCGTCCACGGCGGACGGAGTACACCTGAGACCGCCGCAGGCGGACGGACCCTAAAATACACCGTCCGCTGTGCACGAACATGACCGTGGGAACAGGCACAGCCACCACAATACCTGCAGAGGCTCCGTGCCCGCGATTAGGATAACGCCGCCAGTCCCACGGAACTCACCTCCATCCACGACCGCTGCGGAAACAATGCAACGATAAACCCAGCATCCCAGCGGAAGGACAACACGAACACCATCCCTACCGTCAAACCAATGTCAAAATGGCTGACGGAAGTAAATACAAAACACACTACACAGGACACCCACCCACCTGAAACACCCACACCAATCACAAGCCACAATGACACCCCCCCAAACACCTAAAAATCCACTGAAGTCAACACACCCACCTAGCACCTGACTGACAACAACCATTGGGACACGAACACGACACTGAGTATAAAAAGATTCCCACCCACTACCACAATCCTTTGCACCACAGCATAGCTGCAAGCAAGAGGCTCAATACAACTTACAACAGACACTAAAGTCCACACATACAACCTGTACACAAACATACCCACCACACAAACACCCACCACACCATTCCTACACACTACACACCTGCACATCCCAACCCACTCCACCCACACCTTGCACATCACACGCCATGGCACCCAAGAAAAATCCTACATTCACAGACACAGAGTTGAAGGTCCTGGTAGATGAAATCATCCGTGTCGAACCCCACCTATTCGGCGCACTAGTCCAGCAGACCACCGTGGCAACCAAAAACCACATGTGGGACAGGATAGTCAGTCGGGTGAATGCGTCAGGGACCGTGCCACGAACCAAGCACGACATCCAGAGGCGGTGGCACGACCTCAAAACAAGGGTCAAAGGCATCCGTGCAAAAAATCACCTGCGGGCACACCACACTGACGGCGGCACACCCCCGGAGTCCATACCCTATGCAGATTGGGAGGAAAAGGTGCTGGGCATACTGCACCCAGAGAGCCTTGAAGGAATCAATGAGGGAGAAGAGGCTGGTAAGTACAAAGCAAGCACCACTATCACACCGACATGGTCTGCCTCACATAACTGAGAGGACACATCCCCCAGGCCCCAACCCATGCATGTGGGCCACATACTCACCAAAATGTGAACAACTCCCAACAGGCCCCCATGTCCACAGGGAGGGTGGTGGTGTGTGTTGGGAGGTCGGTGGGGTGTGTGAGAGACCAGCACTACGACTCCCAACAGGCCCCCATGTCCACAGGGAGGGTGGTGGTGTGTGTTGGGAGGTGGGTGGAGTTTGTTGGGAGGTGGGTGGGGTGTGTTGGGAGGTGGGTGGGGTGTGTGAGAGACCAGCACTACGACCCCCAACAGGCCCCCATGTCCACAGGGAGGGTAGTGGGGTGTGTTGGGAGGTGGGTGGGGTGTGTTGGGAGGTGGGTGGGGTGTGTGAGAGACCAGCACTACGACTCCCAACAGGCCCCCATGTCCACGGGGAGGGTGGTGTTGTGTGTTGGGAGGTGGGTGGGGTGTGTTGGGAGGTGGGTGTTGTGTGTTGGGAGGTGGGTGGGGTGTGTGAGAGACCAGCACTACGACTCCCAACCGGCCTCCATGTCCACAGGGAGGGTGGTGTTGTGTGTTGGGAGGTGGGTGGGGTGTGTTGGGAGGTGGGTGGTGTGTGTTGGGAGGTGGGTGGTGTGTGTTGGGAGGTGGGTGGGGTGTGTTGGGAGATGGGTGGGGTGTGTGAGAGACCAGCACTATGACTCCCAACAGGCCCCCATGTCCACGGGGTGGGTGGTGTTGTGTGTTGGGAGGTGGGTGGGGTGTGTTGGGAGGTGTGTGGTGTGTGTTGGGAGGTGGGTGGGGTGTGTTGGGAGGTGGGTGCGGTGTTTTGGGAGGTGGGTGGTGTGTGTTGGGAGGTGGGTGGTGTGTGTTGGGAGGTGGGTGGGGTGTGTTGGGAGGTGGGTGGGGTGTGTTGGGAGGTGGGTGTTGTGTGTTGGGAGGTGGGTGGGGTGTGTTGGGAGGTCGGAGGGGTGTGTGAGAGACCAGCACTACGACTCCCAACAGGCCCCCATGTCCACAGGGAGGGTAGTGGGGTGTGTTGGGAGGTGGGTGGGGTGTGTTGGGAGGTGGGTGGGGTGTGTGAGAGACCAGCACTACGACTCCCAACAGGCCCCCATGTCCACGGGGAGGGTGGTGTTGTGTGTTGAGAGGTGGGTGGGGTGTGTTGGGAGGTGGGTGTTGTGTGTTGGGAGGTGGGTGGGGTGTGTGAGAGACCAGCACTACGACTCCCAACCGGCCTCCATGTCCACAGGGAGGGTGGTGTTGTGTGTTGGGAGGTGGGTGGGGTGTGTTGGGAGGTGGGTGGTGTGTGTTGGGAGGTGGGTGGTGTGTGTTGGGAGGTGGGTGGGGTGTGTTGGGAGGTGGGTGGGGTGTGTGAGAGACCAGCACTATGACTCCCAACAGGCCCCCATGTCCACGGGGTGGGTGGTGTTGTGTGTTGGGAGGTGGGTGGGGTGTGTTGGGAGGTGTGTGGTGTGTGTTGGGAGGTGGGTGGGGTGTGTTGGGAGGTGGGTGCGGTGTTTTGGGAGGTGGGTGGTGTGTGTTGGGAGGTGGGTGGTGTGTGTTGGGAGGTGGGTGGGGTGTGTTGGGAGGTGGGTGGGGTGTGTTGGGAGGTGGGTGTTGTGTGTTGGGAGGTGGGTGGTGTGTGTTGGGAGGTGGGTGGGGTGTGTGAGAGACCAGCACTACGACTCCCAACAGGCCCCCATGTCCACAGGGAGGGTGGTGGGGTATGTTGGGAGGTGGGTGGGGTGTGTTGGGAGGTGGGGGGGTGTGTTGGGAGGTGGGTGGGGTGTGTGAGAGACCAGCACTACGACTCCCAACAGGCCCCCATGTCCACAGGGAGGGTGGTGTTGTGTGTTGGGAAGTGGGTGGGGTGTGTTGGGAGGTGGGTGGTGTGTGTTGGGAGGTGGGTGGGGTGTGTTGGGAGGTGGGTGGGGTGTGTTGGGTGGTGGGTGTTGTGTGTTGGGAGGTGGGTGGGGTGTGTTGGGAGGTGGGTGGGGTGTGTTGGGAGGTGGGTGTTGTGTGTTGGGAGGTGGGTGGGGTGTGTGAGAGACCAGCACTACGACTCCCAACAGGCCCCCATGTCCACAGGGAAGGTGGTGGGGTGTGTTGGGTGGTGGGTGGGGTGTGTTGGGAGGTGGGTGGGATGTGTTGGGAGGTGGGTGGGGTGTGTTGGGAGGTGGGTGGTGTGTGTTGGGAGGTGGGTGGGGTGTGTTGGGAGGTGGGTGGGGTGTGTTGGGAGGTGGGTGTTGTGTGTTGGGAGGTGGGTGGTGTGTGTTGGGAGGTGGGTGGTGTGTGTTGGGAGGTGGGTGGGGTGTGTTGGGAGGTGGGTGGGGTGTGTGAGAGACCAGCACTACGACTCCCAACAGGCCCCCATGTCCACAGGGAGGGTGGTGTTGTGTGTTGGGAAGTGGGTGGGGTGTGTTGGGAGGTGGGTGGTGTGTGTTGGGAGGTGGGTGGGGTGTGTTGGGAGGTGGGTGGGGTGTGTTGGGAGGTGGGTGTTGTGTGTTGGGAGGTGGGTGGTGTGTGTTGGGAGGTGGGTGGGGTGTGTTGGGAGGTGGGTGTTGTGTGTTGGGAGGTGGGTGGTGTGTGTTGGGAGGTGGGTGGGGTGTGTGAGAGACCAGCACTACGACTCCCAACAGGCCCCCATGTCCACAGGGAAGGTGGTGGGGTGTGTTGGGTGGTGGGTGGGGTGTGTTGGGAGGTGGGTGGGATGTGTTGGGAGGTGGGTGGGGTGTGTTGGGAGGTGGGTGGTGTGTGTTGGGAGGTGGGTGGGGTGTGTTGGGAGGTGGGTGGGGTGTGTTGGGAGGTGGGTGTTGTGTGTTGGGAGGTGGGTGTTGTGTGTTGGGAGGTGGGTGGTGTGTGTTGGGAGGTGGGTGGGGTGTGTTGGGAGGTGGGTGGTGAGTTTTGGGAGGTCAGTGATATGTAATGTTGGAAAGACTAAAACATGTCATGTCCACTGCATTGATCATTAAAATCTTGTCCCTCAGGTGATCGCAACCTGACTGGCGAAACCAGCAACCGCCTGCAACAGTCGCCCCACTCACAGCACGGACTCTCTGGGGACAATCCCACTGTCAGCTCCGGTGCGGAGGACGAAGGGGGCCCAAGCCGACTCCCAGGGCCATCAGGCTCACAGGACATCCCTGCCTCCACAACCTCGGCCTGTGTCACCCCACCAACACCTGCCATAGTGACCTGTGCATCCACCACCACCACCACCTCCACCACCACCTGTACCACCACGCCAGCCTGTGCCACCCTGCCTGACCCATCGCACGACGCAGGCCCATCTACATCCCAGCCAAGCAGGGAGAGTGGATGGCAAAGGACAGACCAGAGGGCACATCCCACCAACAGGAGTGCTTCTCACCGGCGAGGTGTGGAAGGACACCCACCCCATCCTGCTGCAGAAACACTGGAAGCCCTAGCGAGAGTCTAGGCCTCATATGACCGGGGGCAGGCACATGCTGACCGTGCCCACCAGGACTCAGTGGAGAACACAAATCAGTTGCGGTCAATTGACAGGCGCATAGGGCAACTAGTGGACATCATGGGCCAGGTAACAACACTGTGGAGGGACTGGTTATCCCGCAACACCCCCCCCCCCCTCATCCAAGTGCCCAGCCGCCACGGTCGCCAACACCACCACCACCGCCACCTGAGCCCATGGACACGGATGTGGCCCCTGACCAACCTGCCCCCCCAGCTGTCTCCGCTCCGGCTACAAGACGGAGGGACTGTCCGAGGCTGGAAGTAGGTGAGAGCAGCGGGGATGCACCATCCACCCGCCCAAAGAGGGGCCGCAAATGACATTAACCTTGCCTGACCCTGCCATTCACCCGCCAACTATCCTGTCCCACAACGCCAAGTATTGGCACCGGCCTGCTGGACTAGCTGGACATCGCCCAATGTGGTGTCACCATGGTCTTTTCATCTACCATGACCTTCAACTCACACTCCCCCACCCAACACTTACTTGTAAATATCCACCAGCATCAATTCACAACCTGTAAATAAATTACACTTACACACTCAATGATGTGTTGCCTCCATGTTTTAATCACATGATTGTATCAGAATCAGACGTCACCAGGCGCAGGGAACTATGTCGGTGAGAATGATGCCTCAGTGGGAGTGACCTAGGGAAAATGAGAGACAACAAACACACGTCAGGAAACTGATTCACACCCATCACAACACACTGTACTGCAACATACCACAAACCACACTCACCACCAAATCTGTCGATGAGAGGACACACATCATGGAGCCTTGCATGTACACAACAAATACAACACACACATGCAAACATAACATACCAGAAGAGCCAGCTTTCAAACACCACATCCACACACCACCAGCAAACATACATCACGCATTGTCAACATGCACCAGGGGTAGTCACTCACATTCAAGGAAAATAGCGATCAATGAGCTCACGCCTCTGGTCCAGACCTTCTTCCTCACCACTATCCTCATCAATCGACATGGGTGGGATGGGAGGCCGAGGGACTTCTTGGTCTTCAGGGTCCAAGATCAGTTCAATGCCATTGCGCACGGCCAGGTTGTGGAGCATGCAGCAGGCAATCACGATCCTGCATACTTTGCCTGGTGAGTAAGGCAGGGCTCCTCCGGTTTTATCCAGGCAGCGAAACCTAGACTTTAGCAGTCCAAAAGTACGTTCCACCACTCTACGTGTCCTTCCATGGGCATCATTGTATAGCATTTCAGCAGCTGTAGTTGGATTACGTATGGGACTCAGCAGCCACGGCCTGTTTGGGTACACTGAATCGCCTATGTGGGGGGATGACAGACACAGATATCACTACCAGGAATGGTGGGTACCCCATGCCACACAGAATACACAACTGTCCCCACAGCATACTCAGCAACAAGCCACGCACGTTCTGGTCGCAGATTTGCCATCAGTTGGGGGACAATGCTGCTCCGCATGATGTGGGAGTCATGTGCGGACCCTGGAAATCTCGCACACACATGGGATATGATGTTGTCGGCCAGGCACACCACCTGCACGTTCAGCGAATTAAAGTGTTTCCGATTGCGATATACAGGCTCACGTGCCCAGGGTGGAATGAGAGCGATATGGGTGCCATCAATGGAACCCACTACGTCTGGTATCTGGCCCAGTGCAAGGAAGTCTGCTTTGACTGCTGCCAACTCTGCCGCCCGTGGAAATTGGATGTAATCATCCTTGTAAATCATCATGGCCTTGAGAACATCCCGCAGTACCATGCTGAACATGGACTGTGACATCCCCCCGGCATGTCCAACTGTGTACTGGAAGGTGCCAGTTGCAAAGAAGTGAAGTGCCGCCATCACCTTTGCTGTGGGTGTAATGGAACCAGGATATGTTCTTCGTGGCTGCAGATGAGGAGACAATTGGTCTACAAGCTCCAGCAATCTACGTCGATCAAGCCGGAATTTCCTGATCACCTCCTCGTCAACCATGTCCTCCAGCACAGTGTATGGGCGATGCACATTTGGAGCTCTCCTGTGTGGGAGTAGATGTAGTAGATGTCAATTTAGCAACAACGCATAGCTGTGCAACTCTATCACATGTAGGCCAACACAATCAAAATGAGAAATGTCTTCGACAAATATCATATGTGTGACAGGTCTGAAATTACCTACAATACAGAGTAGCATGCAAACAATGTGCAGCCACTAACAACATGATGTGTGCCAACATGTACAATGTAACGTACTCACATGTCAAAAGAACTGCCAAAGTCAGGAGTAAACTAGGGAGGAGTGGCCGGGAGATCACGCCCATGAGGAACATGGCGGCGGGCTGAGAGCCGGTCGCGGCAGCACCAAGGCGTCCCCTGATGACCGAAATGAACGCAGAGCGGTAGCGAGTAGCGAGAGAGCGCAAGCCTCCCCCCGTCCAGGTGAGCGGTAGAGGCACTTCTTTCCTGCAATCACCGAATGTTTAGGCTAAAACCGGCTCCTTTGTCTCCTTACATTGAGGATCATTGAAGATTAATGGCCTGACCTAGGAGGCGCGGCAGCAGGCGGCGCTAGGACCTGCGCATACGGGGTCTCTGAGTCAGCTGTGCTCGGAGTGAGTGGAAACGCCTTCACCGGAGAACGCTGCCGGCTGCCGGCAGAGGTTACGGAGGGGCCGGTCAGGCCAAGCAGCTCCACTTGTGCTTCTAGATCGGCGAGCAGTGAAAATCAAAAGCGGAGAGTAGCAATCAGCAACCAGCGGTAAGGTGGCATGCATGGGGGGATAAAAGTAAGTCCCTGGAGTAGTATAACACACTATTATGAGTCAGAAGCCACAAACTGCTCTACATTATTTTCTTTTCTTATTGAGGCAGCAGGTGGTTAAGGCTGGTCTGTTTATTGGAACACGTTCAAAAAAAAAAGAGAGATAGCGCTAGGGCCCTCACGGACCTGCATTCATTAGTATTCACGCTGGAAGAACACCGACGATGCCTATGGAGTAGATTTCGCTCCGCCCTTTTTAAAACTTAAATTTGGAAGTTTGGTGACACATATACTTGAGCAACAGCCAACCAAACCGGACCCTGTGAGAAAGAAGCTCTACTCTTTGCCGATAAGGTGTGAGGAGAGGGGGAGTAAGGTGGTAGTAAGGTGGTAGTGACCCACGGATCCAGTACTGGGAGGCGGGGTTGCATGGATCAAACGCTGGTTGGTCTCGCAGCATACAAGAATATTGAAGTTCCAGCACAAGAGTCGGCACCGCTGAAAATACTCTGAGCCAGGAGGGCAAAAATTGACTCAAGTTGCTGCAGCTAAGAACACCAAACCAGTTAATGTTAGCTCAACACATGTAAAGCAGGGAGATATTCTTCCAATAAGAAGAAACAGGTACCAGCTGAGATCGAGGGTGGAATTAAAAGAGAAAGGGGCGTTAGAATTTGAAGAAAGGGAGCGACCTATGCCATTAACCCCCTGCAAAAGCAAAAAGAAAAGGACTACATTAGTTAAAAAATCTAAAGGAATATCCCATGAGGGCCAAGCAGTGAAAAGCACCCCATCCCTAAAATCTTTCTTTAAGGTCCTAGATCAGGCTAAGCGCTCTTCAGTGCAGTTGGAGGGGGACATTGGCATCATATCCTCAAAAAACCGCTACGAGGTTCTAGAAAACTTGGGAAATATGGAAAACGCTGAGGAGGGAATAAGTGCTTCTGCTAATTTAAATAAAGCACCCCCTGCAGACAAAGCGGGGGGAAAACCAGACACTAGACCCAAGAGTCAGGCTGCAACGGCTAAACCTGTTCTAAGCAGTCCTAAGGAACCAGGCGAGGAGATCAGGAGTGTGGATGCAAGCAATGAAAATCTTTCAGATTCTGCTCAAATAAATTTAGAAATAAGGAGGAGTTCTGTGGACTCAAGTGAGCGCGAGAGTGACCGGCTAGGGGATCTTTTTCGATCCTTGAGAAGTGATATGATGTTGAAATTTGAGATATCGGAAGCTAATCAAAAAACAATAAAGGACAGATTTGATGTGTTAGAATCTAAATTAGAAGAGGTCACTCTGCGTACAGGGAATCTTGAAATAGGGGCTGCTGCTCTGAACAAAACTGTACACGGGAATCAAAAGGACATAGAACATCTTAAAGCCCAGAATAAATCATTGGCTATGGACATTGAAAGGCTGGAGACTCAAGCTAGGAGGAATAACTTAAGGATCTTGAAAATACCGGAAGGGGAAGAGTTGGAGGACTTAAAGGGATTTGTCTGTAAACTCCTCAGAGACTGTGTTTTAAAAGACCGTCCGGATATAGATTTAGAGGCAGAGATCCAAAGGGTACATAGAGACCCTTACAAGAGGCGCACGGATAGGAAAACACCCAGGAAAATACTGGTAAACTTTCAGACATACAATGTCAAGGAGCTTATTCTAGGGAGATCCCTTGCGAGAACAGACTTACGTTATAAGTCCAGTTCTTACCTCATCAGGTCCGACATTGGCGCAAGAACCGCACAAAGACAATGGGAACTGGGCACTAGAATGCCGGATCTAAGGTCACTGGGAGCACACGTCCAGATGAGATTCCCGGCTATGCTCAGGATCATGTGGAAAAATAAGACATATAGTTTTACACAGCCAGAGGAGGTCGATAATCTCTTAGATCGAATAAAGAGCGAACAGGAGCTATAGAACTGGGCAGATAAGATGACTACTTCAAGGAAGAAAATAATAATAATAAAATGAAACAAAAAAAAAAAAATGAGGAATGGTGGAGGGGAATTTGAGAAAGTAAATTGTTGTATATGCAGGCCGTATGATAAAACAGGGGGACATGATGATTTATTTGTGACTTATTTTGTCTCGCTAAAATACAGTAAATTGGTCATGGGCACTACTTGGTTGCTCCCAAAGGCGAAGTCATCGCCAGGTATGTAGGGGGGGTTCCTCAGGGGGGAGGGGTTCAACGGGGGGGGGGAGTCAGGGAAAAGGAAAAAAAAATCCTCATATATAAATAAGTGTTTGATGCATAAAGGGATGGGTGGGTACAAGCAGATATTAGACTCATGATTAATTCGTATAAGCTTAAGGCCCTGTCATGGAACATTAATGGTATAGGGGAAATAACAAAACAGAGTAGAATTTGTGAATTTTTAAGAAATTCAGATGGTCAAATCATAATGTTACAGGAAACACATTTGGAAGCAGCGATATGCGATTCTCTCTTTAAGAAGTTTAGGTGGGTTCAAGATATAATTAGCTCCAGGCAATCAGGCACCACAAGGGGAGTTTCCATCATAATTCGAGCAAATAGAGGGATTAGCCTGAGAAGTTTTGAGACAGATCAATCGGGAAGATGGTTAATCGCAGAAGTATATATTCTAACCATCCCATATACAATTGCAGTATACTATGGCCCAAATGAGGACAATCCAGTTCCGCTGTCTAAACTCGAATTAGCATTATTTACGACAACTGGTCCTCTAATTCTAGGCGGTGATTTCAACCTGGTTTTTGATCAAAAATTAGACAGAACCTCTAGGGCTAAATACCAGGCTCCCTCAAAGTCACTCGCCGTCTTAGATGCCTTAATGAAAGACTTCACTCTAGTAGATGTCTGGAGGAAAAAGTATAGATCTCAACCAGGCTTCACTTTTTATAGTAAAAAATACAAGAACTATTCTAGAATAGATCACTTTCTAGTTGATCAACACCTTCTCAAGGATATCAACTACCTTTCCTTTACGCCTACAGGGTTATCAGACCACGCTGTTCTGGAATTGGCAATTAAACTAAATATAACCCCATTAAAACCAAGGTGGACATTGGAGAGATCACTTTTATTAGATAATCAGATAAAAGTAGAAGTTAAAGATAAAACACTAGAATTCTTTATAACAAACTTAGGATCCTCCTCCTCCCAGGTAGTATGGGAAACTTACAAGGCCTACCTGAGGGGTGTTTTGAGCTCTCTAATGTATCATAAGAGAAAGAGTATAAAAATAAAAAGAAGGGAGGACCTGGCAGCAATAGCAAGAAAAGATCTTGAACTACAAAATGCCGTCCTAAAGAATTCCAGTAGAGCACATTTGCTAGAGAAGGAACTTTTTGACTTACAGCTTCAGTTAAAAGTGTCTGATGAGAGAATTCTCAAAGAAAAATGGGAGTCTAGTCGATTAAAAAACTTTGAGTATTGAGAAAAGTGTGGAGCCCTCCTCGCCTGGAAAGCTAGAGAAGAGAGAACTAGAAATAACATTAAAGTCTTATTACAAAGACAGACAGGAGATCTGATAGAACAGATCTAGAGATAAGAGAAGAAGCAAGGTCCTTTATGAGGAGTCTTTATACGGAAGACAAAGATCCTAAGGGGGAAGATTTAGAATCCTGGTTGGTAACAAAACATCTGCCGCAAATGTCTGAAACCGATAAAGTATATCTGGAAAGTGAGATAACAGAAGGGGAAATTTTAGGTCAATTGAAGAAAATGAAAAAAGGGAAAGCTGCAGGGTCAGATGGGCTGCCAGTGGAGATCTATTCGGACAACAAAGATCAACTAATAGCTCCATTACGCAAACTCTTCAACCTTTTATTGATTCATGGTTATTCCACACCTTCCTCTTGGGGAGAAGCCATTATAACGCTCATACCAAAACCAAATAAAGATTCAAAAAGAATAGAGTCCTATAGACCTATCTCATTGTTGAATACAGATATGAAGATCTACTCCGGTATCCTAGCCACTAGACTATCGAAGGTCATAAAATCTATAATTCACCCTGACCAGAGAGGCTTTATTCCAGGGAGACAGTTAAACGAATTAACATTTCAAGCAATAGGGGCCATAGACTACGCTAACGCTAAAAATCTCCCATTGGCCCTGGTTGCCATAGATGCGGCCAAGGCCTTTGATCAGGTAAATTGGAAGTACCTATGGGCGACAATGGCGGCTTTTGGGTTCCCTCAAACGTTTATAGAGGCGGTTAAATCCTTATATCACAATCCGAAGGCAAAGGTCTTAGTTAATGGAATTTTATCTGAGTGGTTCGACATTTCTCGAGGTACCAGGCAGGGTTGTCCTCTGTCTCCCCTTTTGTTTGACGTTTATATGGAGCCTTTTGTTTGTGGGATTAGAGAGGACAATATTATTCAACCATTCCAGCTTGGAAATCTGCCACTGAAGGTGGCGTTGTACGCAGATGACCTTCTCTTATACACCTCGGATCACTCGGTGGCTATTCCAAGGCTATTTCTTTTATCGGAAGAATTTGGGAGACTGTCTGGGTACCAGATAAATAAGGAGAAAACGGAGATTATGGGATGGAATAACAACACACACATATTGGGCGCAAAACAAAGCATGAGGTACCTGGGAATCTACCTAACTCAATCAATAAAAGATATTACATCACTCAGTTGGCAAAAGGTGGTTAAAGATATTAATAAAACCTTAACAAGATGGGGGAATCTGCCACTAAACATATACGGTCGGGTCAACCTCATTAAAATGACAATCCTCCCAAAATTGACTTTTTTATTTAACAGCATCCCCTTATCATTTTCACTGAAAGACATTAATATCCTACAGGGTAAAATTGGATCTTTTATATGGGCCTGTAAGTCAACAAGAATTGCATGGAAGAAACTGAGGAGGGGTTTAAAAATAGGAGGGCTAGCCCTCCCTGATCTTTTGTCATACTGTCACGCATTTCACTTCAAAAACTTTAGGCTTCTTGCAAATAAGTTAGATGCATCATCACAGGGGCACTTATTTCAAGCTTTATTAACTGATTTACCTCATGACCATGATTACTTTATATTTAAGTTTGGAGACCAGAATTGTTTTTTAAAAATTCGCCTAAAAATTTTACAGACTGCACTAAAAAATTGGGGGTTCATTAGGAAAATATTTGATATTCCTTATTACCATACACACTCCCCAATATGGGACTCTCCTGGCACTCCTCAATGCCTCCAGGACCAATTGTCACAACCGTTGAAAACAGCTGGGTTAAAAAAATGGGGGGATCTCTGGGCAGATTCGGACCTTGTAAGTTGGAACACCTTAGCACAACTCACAGATGGACAGGTGACAAGGTTTAAATACTACCAATTATCTGCCTGGTGGTCCAGTCAAAATATGCAAAGGGAAAAAGATATAGATATTCTTGATGCAATTGGCAGAGAGGGGAAATGGGTAAAAGAGCTTTCATTCTGGTACAATTTGATGATTAAGGAAGAGGAGAGTAAAATGCATTCGGAGATAATAAAGTTATGGGGAAACTGTATATCTGAGCCCCCTGAAGTGGTCAGCAAAGGATGGCTAGATTCCTTTTTTCTTTCTCAGAGGTTAATTAAACCAGCCAATTTAAGACGCAACCACTTGTTTACGGCCTATAGAGTTTATTGGACACCGGCCAAGCTGCATAAGATCACACGAAACAACTATTACTGTCCCCGTTGTAATTATAACGCAGCTGATGATATCCATATCTTTTTGGAATGCCCACTTATTCAAGACTTTTGGAAACCGATTAAGGATTTTGTGGGTATGTACTTTCAATAACCATTATTTGTTCTCGCAGACTCGTCTTTTTTGGTCTGTTGAAAGACTACAATATCAATAGTTTGGATACTCAGTTTATTTTTTACATAATAGCTATTGCAAGGAGACAAATTTGTATGGAGTGGAAGTCAGCGTCTCCTCCGAGATTTGCAGCATGCCTGAAATATATAATGGAAGTATGCAAAATGGATCTGGCTGGCCGTAGTGCCAACACTGAGAATATCTGGTCTAAATTGATGGTCTGGATAAATAGGTGAGCGGTCCCGTGATTATGCCAGAGGTTGTGTCGGTCCTGTCCTCTTCCAGGCCTAGGGTGCCTAAAATGGGCCTGGAGGAGTAGGATAAGGAAAGCAGCCTACCTCTGGGGATCCCTGTCTGCTATGATACTGTTTCCAGGGCGGACTCGAAAAACAACAGTATAAGAGGCAACAGTGGGGCCCACCTAGAGCACATATATTCTGGTGGCATATATGAGGAAAAAAAAAAAAAAAGAACTGCCAACAAGACATGCCTAATGACCCTAATGTAGACAAGCGTCATCACAGACACACATGCACGTGAACACACAATACAATAATGCTACACACACTCGATGTCTTCATGCACCAATTACCACTCCTACAATGGTGAGCATCCTCACATTACATGCATGGTCACACAAGAGGCAACACACATAGGCATACACTGAATCCATGTGTACCCCCACCATTGTTACTTGCACGCACAAACCACACATTCACAACAGATCCTGAATGTGGCCAGACAGCCTTGATGTAGTGTGTAGATGTGTATGAGTTGAAACGTGTGTACGGAAAAACAAGAGGTCGACACGCAGACATGCACATGTGTAGCAAATTGGGTGCACATCAATGGCCATAGTGTGAACACACATGATATAGTGCATGACATATGCTGTTTTGCCATAACGAAATAATTTCAAAAAGGGGGGTGGTGATGTACAGAGTATCTGAGTTAATCAGAACACTCCTACCCAGTCAACAGATCAGGGCTTGATCCATCACCGTTTTTTAGCTCACTGCACCATCCCAGTTCAGAACCTGGCTGTATGCAAATTAGTCTGTCCCTGGCCCAGTGCATCATGGGAACAGGGCAGACCAAACTACCAAGCCAATTCTTCACTGGAAAGGAAACAAGCTTCCGGGGACCGGTTTCTGGCACTACAGCCGTCTTCGGCCCAACTTGCTTGAATCCTGATGGTGCAGTGAGCAAGGGACTCATGTCTGAGCATACCCTTCCACACTCATGGTGGCCAAAATAATTTCAAAAAGGGGGGTGGTGATGGACAGAGTATCTGAGTTAATCAGAACACTCCTACCCAGTCAACAGATCAGGGCTTGATCCATAACCATTTTTTAGCTCACTGCACCATCCCAGTTCAGAACCTGGCTATATGCAAATTAGTCTGTCCCTGGCCCAGTGCATCATGGGAACAGGGCAGACCAAACTACCAAGCCAATTCTTCACTGGAAAGGAAACAAGCTTCCGGGGACCGGTTTCTGGCATTACAGCCGTCTTCGGCCCGGCTTGCTTGAATCCTGATGGTGCAGTGAGCAAGGGACTCATGTCTGAGCATACCCTTCCACACTCATGGTGGCCAAAATAATTTCAAAAAGGGTGGTGGTGATGGACAGAGTATCTGAGTTAATCAGAACACTCCTACCCAGTCAACAGATCAGGGCTTGATCCATCACCATTTTTTAGCTCACTGCACCATCCCAGTGCAGAACCTGGCTGTATGCAAATAAGCCTGTCCCTGGCCCAGTGCATCATGGGAACAGGGCAGACCAAACTACCAAGCCAATTCTTCACTTCAATGCCAGAAATCGGTCCCCGGAAGCTTGTTTCCTTCCCAGTGTAAGAATTGGCTTGGTAGTTTGGTTTGCCCTGTTCCCATCCTGCACTGGGACAGGAACAGACTAATTTGCATATAGCCAGTATCTGAACTGGGATGGTGCAGTGAGCTAAAAAACGGTGTTGGATCTAGCCCTGATCTCTTGACTGGGTGAGAGTATTCTGCTTAATTCAGAAACTCTGTCCATCACCACCCCTTGTTGTTAAATATTTTGTCCACCCTAAGCGTGGAAGGGTATACTCAGATGTGAGTCCCTTGCTCATTGCACCATCAGGATTCAAGCAAGCCGGGCCGACGACGGCTGAAATGCCAGAAACCGGTCCCCGGAAGCTTGTTTCCTTCCCAGTGTAAGAATTGGCTTGGTAGTTTGGTTTGCCCTGTTCCCATCATGCACCGGTACAGGAACAGACTAATTTGCATATAGCCAGGTTCTGAACTGGGATGGTGCAGTGAGCTAAAAAAAGGTGTTGGATCTAGCCCTGATCTCTTGACTGGGTGAGAGTGTTCTGCTTAATTCAGAAACTCTGTCCATCACCACCCCTTGTTGTTAAATATTTTGTCCACCCTAAGCGTGGAAGGGTATACTCAGATGTGAGTCCCTTGCTCATTGCACCATCAGGATTCAAGCAAGCCGGGCCGACGACAGCTGAAATGCCAGAAACCGGTCCCCGGAAGCTTGTTTCCTTCCCAGTGTAAGAATTGGCTTGGTAGTTTGGTTTGCCCTGTTCCCATCATGCACGGGGACAGGAACAGACTAATTTGCATATAGCCAGGTTCTGAACTGGGATGGTGCAGTGAGCTAAAAAACAGTGTTGGATCTAGCCCTGATCTCTTGACTGGGTGAGAGTATTCTGCTTAATTCAGAAACTCTGTCCATCACCACCCCTTGTTGTTAAATGTTTTGCCATAACGGTCACACCCCTCATAACACATGTGCGGACTACCACAATGGTGCTGCATTTGAAAATATACAATCAGTGGCGTCGACATTGCGGTGCACGGCTTCCGCCATTGTCGCTGGCGCATACGCACCCCGCGGTACCTCTTCCCATTGGCTGCCTGTGCACGTGCCGTCACGGACACACATCGGCAACCGCAAGTGCGCACTTTCGCGACAGTTGCATCTTTTGCAACATTGTTCAATCAGTGGCGCCACCATGGCGGTGCACGCCTTCCGTGGGGGTGGTGCAGGCCAACACATACTTGTGATCATGGAAATTAATATGGCGGTTCATGACCCAGGCCGGTCACCCACCGCCGGGCAAGGCCGGTCACCCACCGCTGGGCAAGGCCGGTCAGCCACCGCTGGGCAAGGCCAGTCAACCACCGCCGTCCCAGGCCGGTCACACACCGCCGGGCAAGGCCGGTCAGCCACCGCCAGCCAATGGGAAGAGGTACCGCGGGGCGCGTATGCCCCATCGACAATGGCGGAAACAGTGCACCGCCACACCAGGATCTGTCATTGGCCCTTTTCGAATGAGGCATCCAGGGGGAACCAATAGCTGGTGACGTGTGCCACTGACATGGGCTCAGGGCCCTATATATGTTTGACCTTCACAAGCACACATTCACAGCTTTGATCCAGTGCTGCCTGTGACCATCACCTCGACCTGCAGCTGCTGAGCTGATCAACGGCTGCTGCCTGTGACAATCACCTCGACCTGCTGCTGCTGAGCTGACCAACGGCTGCTGCCTGTGACCATCACCTCGACCTGCTGCTGCTGAGCTGACCAACGGCTGCTGCCTGTGACCATCACCTCGACCTGCTGCTGCTGAGCTGACCAACGGCTGCTGCTGCTGTGCCACAGTCCAGGACCTTGCCATGCAGGGAGTGCGAGAGACCCGGTCTCGTCCCTTCACCGCAGCGGAGCTGGATGTCCTTGTGGACGGTGTGCTCAGCCACTACCAACAGCTCTACGGTGCACCCGGACAGGTGGTAAGTTCATTGGTGTACATGTTGTAGGCCATGAGGTTTTCAGTGGCTCCTGTCTTCTGCAAGCCTGGAGGTGTGCTGTGGGACCTTTACATGTGTAGTGCTGAGCATGGCTGCATGTAGAAACGTGTTACTACGATGTTTGTGCATGTCATACTGTCCACTTACGTTACCCTCTTGTCTCCCATCATGGTAGGTAAAGCTGCACCTTGGCAATGCCGTGTGGAGGACCATAGCACGTGATGTACGGACAGTGGGGCTGTGCAAGCGACGACAGACACACTGCCACAAGCACTGGGACGAGATTTCCAGGCCTAGCAAGAATGTGGCGGAGATGACACTGGGGATGATTCCAAGATCTACACGTCTGGCCCGCCGCACCATGACCCCTCTCATGCACCGTATCATTGCTGTGACGCATTCTGACCTGTCCGCCCGGCTGAGTGGGGATCCACAGCAAACTAGCGGTAAGCAGAATGTATGTGTATGTTACTTGGGCCTGCAATGCATGTATTGGTGCTCGGACACAGTAGTGGCTTCCGTGGTGCGTATGTTTAGCTGACATACCATGCTGGTGCCATTAGCGGAGTGAGCGTTGGCATCCATGTCCGCCAGGTGGACAGCCCACTTGCTTAGTATTTGAGGGTTCCAGGACATGCCGTTGAGGTCTGTGGTTCAATGGCATGACATGTGTGCAGATCTACAGGCACTTGCCATGTTCGTGTGATGTACATGTTTGACAGCCAACACCGGTTCTTTGATGTGAGGATGACTGGTAGGGGTGGGACGTGTGCAGGATGTGTGCTACATGTACTATGTATAAAATGGAATTCTAGATCTGTTGTCCTTCAGTACGTGAGTGTGGCACTTACTCACACCTCGTTTCTCTGTATTTCAGCTTTGGCAGAGGGCACTGACCCACAGACGACGGAGATGAGTGGTGGCAATGCTTCCGAATCAGAGGTCACACACACGCAGACTGACACTGAAGAGGGCAGCCCCAGAGAGGGGGACAGGACCGTCCCTGAGGAGTCACATGTGGAAACACCATCGCCCTAATCCTCAGAAAGTATTGGTGAGTCCGCACTGTTGGCACAGACACGGAGTGGGCAATCGACACCTTCAGCCGGGACACAGCTCACAGGGCCCACACTGCCACCCACTGCAACATGTACTGCTCGTGCTCGCCAGAGGAGGGGGAGCAGGGTTGCCTTCGGTGCAGGAACCGCCGCCCCTGCCCCAGTGACACAAAGTACACTTTGTGCAGAGGCTGTTGATCTGCTGCGACAGCTGTGTGTAGGGCAGACCAACATGATCAATGCAGTCCAAGACCACGATAGGAAGTTGGGGCAGGTGTTGGCATTCATGGAGGGTTTGCATGGCGATGTTGCTGGTCAACACAGAACAGTTCAGTCATTGGCAAACACTGTGTCTTCGGCCATTGTACAGTCGCAAATACAGGGTGCTACTTCTGTTCCCCCATCCACACCACTTGATGTATCAGGGGGGAGTGACTTCTCAGAGCAGGACTCTTTTACAGGTTATTGCACTAGGAGCAGCCTCAGGCAGCAGGGCAGGGCACGGAGAGCACAGACCCTATCCCCTAGGACTGGTAAATCTGGCACCAAAGACGACGTGACGACGACGATGACGTGAGCTACACTGGAGTTGACACACAGGATCCTCAAGGGGTGTAGGTGGAAATGGCTTCACATGCTACACAGGCATCCCCCACAAAAGGTAGTCCCAAGGGAAGGGCAACTCCCAAGTCCAGGGAGACTACCAAGGACACCACGAAGGAAGGTTCAACTCCTAAGAGCAGGGACACTCCCAGGGACAAGAACACTACAAAGGAAGGGGCAACTCCCAAGAGAAGAGACACTCCCAAGGACAAGGACACTACAAAGGAAGGGGCAACTCCCAAGAGAAGAGACACTTCCAAGGTAAAGGACACTACAAAGGCAGGGGCAACTCCCAAGAGCAGGTACACTCCCAAGGACAAGGACACTACAAAGGAAGGGGCAACTCCCAAGAGCAGGGACACTCCCAAGGACAAGGACACAACAAAGGAAGGGGCAACTCCCAAGAGCATGGACACTCCCAAGAACAAGGGCACTACAAAGGAAGGGGCAACTCCCAAGAGCAGGGACACTCCCAGGAACAAGGTTGCTTCTAGAGACAGGTACACTACAAGGGAAAAGTCTGCACCCAGGGACAGGGCACCGCCCAGGGATCAGGGAACTTCCAGGGACATGACACCTCCTACGGCCAAGGCACATCCAAGGGACAGGGCTTCTCCCATAGACACTAGCTCCATCAAGGACAGGCATACATCATCCCTGGCTGGACTGAGGCTGATGTTGTTGAAGGAACGTAGGAAAGATGTGTCCGCGGTGGAGTCCCCCCATACCTCCACTCCCATCCAGGCCCGTCAGAAGCAGAGGAAGGAGTACCCTGTTGTGGCATCCCCCATTTCACATGATGCAGAGGCCAGAAGGCAGGCACACAGCAAACGACAAGCAGGCTCCAGTTCGTCCCCAGAGAGCAGACCCCCAGCAGCAGATGCTCCACCTTTGGTGGGTGATATTTCATTTGAGTCCGCACCACTTGCCAGTCCTGTCATTTCCAGGGTGCCCTCACATATCCCTAAGAAACGTAGACACACACCATTGACACCTGAACACCCCGATGTCGCTCCAGTACAACTATCCCCAGCTCCCAGAGCCACCCTGCCTCCTGGCCCATTCAGCCCTGTGGCTCATCATTTCAGTGGTACCAGTGGCGCAGATGCAGTTGACTCTCATGTGTCAGATAGTGGCACTGTGTCTGTTGTGTGCTGTCATGCATCATGTAGTAGCACTGTCTCAGTTGTGCCCTCTGCTGTTTCTGGTGCTGGCAGTGTGTCTGGGTCTGTGGCTCATGTGTCAGTCACTCGAGCTGTGGCTGTGTCTCACATTCCTGTTTCTGGTGCTTGCAGTGTGTCTGGGTCTGTGGCTCATGTGTCAGTCACTACATCTGTGGCTGTGTCTCACACTCCTATTTCTGGTGCTGGCAGTGTGTCTGGGTCTGTGGCTCAAGTGTCAGTCACTCGAGCTGTGGCTGTGTCTCACACTCCGGTTTCTGGTGCTGGCAGTGTGTCTGGGTCTGTGGCTCCTGTGTCAGTCACTCGAGCTGTGGCTGTGTCTCACACTCCTATTTCTGGTGCTGGCAAGGTGTCTGGGTCTGTGGCTCATGTGTCAGTCACTCAAGCTGTGGCTGTGTCTCACACTCCTATTTCTGGTGCTGGCAGTGTGTCCGAGGCAGGTAGTTCAAGCAGTCCACCTGATTCTGTGATGTGAGGTGCTGTTCACTTCACTCACATGTCATTTCACATGGTGTGTACATTGACCATTGTAACCAGCCTTGCACTGTTGTTGTCCTTGGGACGGGTGGCTTGAAACACGTACTTGTGTTGCTAGTGATGTACCTGCTCTGTTGGCCACAATGCCCTGTTGCTGTTCTGATACTGCATTCTGCCCTCTCACGTGCTGACTCTGATTTACCTGCTCTGTTGGCCACAATTCCCTGTTGCTGTTCTAATACTGCATTCTGCCCTCTCACGTGCTGCCTCTGATGGACCTGCTCTGTTGGCCACAATGCCCTGTTGCTGTTCTGATACTGCATTCTGCCCTCTCACGTGCTGCCTCTGATTTACTTGCCCTGTTGGCCACAATGCCCTGTTGCTGTTCTGATACTGCATTCTGCCCTCTCACGTGCTGCCTCTGATGGACCTGTTCAGTGCAATGGACTGTTGATGCACTTAGCCCCTCTCACGTGCTGCCTCTGATGGACCTGTTCAGTGCAATGGACTGTTGATGCACCTAGCCCCTCTCAAGTGCTGCCTCTGATGGACCTGTTCAGTGCAAGGGACTGTTGATGCACTTAGCCCCTCTCATGTGCTGACTCTGATGGACCTGTTCAGTGCAGTGGACTGTTGATGCACTTAGCCCCTCTCATGTGCTGCCTCTGATGGACCTGTTCAGTGCAATGGACTGTTGATGCACTTAGCCCCTCTCATGTGCTTCCTCTGATGTACCTGCTCTGTTGCACACAATGCCCTGTTGCTGTTCTGATACTGCATTCTGCCCTCTCACGTGCTGCCTCTGATATACCTGCTCTGTTGGCCACAATGCCCTGTTGCTGTTCTGATACTGCATTCTGCCCTCTCACGTGCTGCCTCTGATGTACCTGCTCTGTTGTACACAATTCCCTGTTGCTGTTCTGATACTGCATTCTGCCCTCTCACGTGCTGCCTCTGATGTACCTGCTCTGTTGGCCACAATGCCCTGTTGCAGTTCTGATACTGCATTCTGCCCTCTCACGTGCTGCCTTCAATGTACCTGCTCTGTTGGCCACAATGCCCTGTTGTTGTTCTGATACTGCATTCTGCCCTCTCATATTGTACCTGCTCTGTTGTACACAATGCCCTGTTGCTGTTCTGATACTGCATTCTGCCCTCTCACGTGCTGCCTCTGATGTACCTGCTGTGTTGGGCACAATGCCCTGTTGCTGTTCTGATACTGCATTCTGCCCTCTCACGTGCTGCCTCTGATGTACCTGCTCTATTGTATACAATGCCCTGTTGCTGTTCTGATACTGCATTCTGCCCTCTCACGTGCTGCCTCTGATGTACCTGCTGTGTTGGGCACAATGCCCTGTTGCTGTTCTGATACTGCATTCTGCCCTCTCATATGCTGCCTCTGATGTACCTGCTCTGTTGTACACAATGCCTTGTTGCTGTTCTGATACTGCATTCTGCCCTCTCACGTGCTGCCTCTGATGTACCTGCTCCGTTGTACACAATGCCCTGTTGCTGTTCTGATACTGCATTCTTCCCTCTCACGTGCTGCCTCTGATGGACCTGTTCAGTGCAATGGACTGTTGATGCACTTAGCCCCTCTCATGTGATGCCAGTGATGTACATGATCTGTTGTACCCAATGCCCATGCTCTTGGATAATCTGATATTATGCACCTATTATGATGAATAAAGCTAATAAATCATGTTTTGTGGTTTGTCGCTGTCATTCCTGGTTGTGTACTTCAATTGTGTACATTTTGGTGCGATCGTCAATGTATTTCCTGTGACATGACACTCCCCCTCCCAACGTCACAGCCCTGCCAGGTACTCCCCTTCCGACAGTTCATGGTGTGTAGCGTACATGCGTCGTCGTCGATGATGGTCCATGACTTGCTGGTGGAGGATCGCGAAGAGTATCGGAAAAGCATGTAGCGATGGGTCCATGTGGGCGAGCTGCTTGTGGTGGGTATCTTAGCAATGTGTGGTTTGTTAGCTGTGGGGAATCTGCCGTGTTCAGGCAGGTTGTTTTTCCGCAGCGGTTTTATGTGTGTTTTCCGCAATCGTGATTTGGGACACGGTCGGAGACGTCATTCCGTACGGCGGTGTCTCTGGATTGGTTACGTCTGCCGCGGGGTCGGGTGTAATTCCGCGGCGGTGCATTCTCTTCCGCCGCGTATGGAGTTTTGACAGTGTTTCCCATCCAGGCAGACGGAAAAAGCGTTTTTCCGCCTACTCCAGGACGGCGGTCGTCCTTCCGTCCGCCATCATAATGAGCCCCTAAGTCTTTCCCTTTGGTGGGTGATGTGTTGCGCGTTAGTTCTGCCACAATCCCCATATACATATACATAGCAATTTCCATTGAAAGGTGAGTGGATGTATAGGTGTCTGAGTGGAGGATTTAGTAGCAATGTGATTGACTGTCTAAGTGACGAATTTAAAGTGTCTCACTATATATACAAGCGTGTTCGTTTCCCCTGAGGCGGAAAGCCGGGGGTGTTGTAATTTTAAATTGTGTGCATTTGTAATTTATGTTCAATCATTTGTTATTTGAGAATCTTTTTAAAACTCATGTTTGAAGCAAGATATTTGCCGCATTTTGACCCCTCTCCCAGCGCAGCAGATCTAGTGCTGACGCTGTGGGAGGCAGGGCTCTAGGACGCCACATTAGGTGGGGAAAAAGGGTTGCGCACCAGCTGCTGGCCACCTCCCACCCGCCTCTGAACTGAATAAAAAGATGGCGTCATCTCGTCCGCACAGCGGGCGGGTGCAGCAGGCGCGCCAGCGGCGCGCCAAAGGCATGCCCGTCTGCGCCCGTCCGCGCCCGTTTGGGACCAGGGGCCATGACCCCTGCCTCTCTCGGAGGACTAATATATGATTCTAGTGAATTACTTAAATTGCGACCTCTTAGTAAGACACTGTGTAACCATTTGTATCATCCCTTAAATATACCAGCCCACTGTCAGCATTGTAAGATTCCGCTTAAAGTTGGCTCGTTCACCAAGACCCAGCAAACTTAACTGTCATCAAACGCAACTTGTTACTTGATGAGCTTAATCCGGACGTAATATTTCTGACGGAAACATGGTTGACCCCTCATTCAGAACCTGACGTAAACAAAGCCCTACCTCATGGCTATCAAATAAGTAGGACCGATCGTCTACTTCGTATAGGTGGAGGTCAGGCGATCATATTTAAAGATCAATATGTTTGTCGCTGCTCTCCTACTCCATTCTCAGACTGTGAAAGCATGTCTTTAAGTCTGGAGTTTACGCCAAATACCAGCTTCTCTGGAGTTTTAATCTACCGCCCGCCAGGACCTGCCAAACAGTTTATGTCTGCTCTACCCCCAGTGGTGGCGGATCTAGCGGATCACTGACATTATATCGACCACAAAAATATCGAGATTCAGTAATATCGAGGATAAAATATCGAGGGACAAAATATCGACTGCCTATCTTCAAACAGGTAAGTACTAAAATATCGACTCAAAAATATCGAGTTACAAAAATATAGCCTGTCAAAATATCGTTTTTTTTAAATATCTTTAAATTAAGTAAAAACTAATATAATAATAAATATAGTTAATATAAACTTAGATAAAATTATTTAAAAAAATTAATATTAATAAATAATTAATGTAAATTAAAAAATATATAACAAAAATAATACATATATATATATATAAATACATATTATTAAATAAACATATATAATATGTTTACCGTAGCATAGCAAAATGGTTAGAATTTATTGTAACAACTCTAGTGAGTTCAGCAGTAGCAAAAGCGTTGGATAGCGTAGGGGTCAAATTTACTATTCCCACTCCAGTGGGTGCAACAGTAGGGAAAGCGTTGGATAGCGTAGGGGTAAAAATTACTATTCCAACTCCAAAGAGTGCAACAGTAGGGAAAGCGTTGGATAGCGTAGGGGTAACAATTACTATTCCCACTCAAGTGGGTGCAACAGTAGGGAAAGCGTTGGATAGCGTAGGGGTAAAAATTACTATTCCAACTCCAAAGACTGCAACAGTAGGGAAAGCGTTGGATAGCGTAGGGGTAACAATTACTATTCCCACTCCTGTGGGTGCAACAGTAGGGAAAGCGTTGGATAGCGTGGGGGTAAAAATTACTATTCCCACTCCAGTGGGTGCAACAGTAGGGAAAGCGCTGGATAGCGTAGGGGTAAAAATTACTATTCCCACTCCAGTGGGTGCAACAGTAGGGAAAGGATTGGATAGCGTAGGGGTTAAAATTACTATTCCAACTCCAAAGAGTGCAACAGTAGGGAAAGCGTTGGATAGCGTAGGGGTAACAATTACTATTCCCACTCCAGTGGGTGCAACAGTAGGGAAAGCGTTGGATAGCGTAGGGGTAAAAATTACTATTCCCACTCCAGTGGGTGCAACAGTAGGGAAAGCGCTGGATAGCGTAGGGGTAAAAATTACTATTCCCACTCCAGTGGTTGCAACAGTAGGGAAAGCGTTGGATAGCGTAGGGGTTAAAATGACTATTCCCACTACAGTGGGTGCAACAGTAGGGAAAGCGCTGGATAGCGTAGGGGTAAAGATTACTATTCCCACTCCAGTGGGTGCAACAGTAGGGAAAGCGTTGAATAGTTTAGGGGTTAAAATTACTATTCCCACTCCAGTGGGTGCAACAGTAGGGAAAGCGCTGGATAGCGTAGGGGTAAAAATTACTATTCCCACTCCAAAGAGTGCAACAGTAGGGAAAGCGTTGGATAGCGTAGGGGTCAAAATTTCTATTCCCACTCCAGTGAGTGCAACAGTAGAAAAAGTAAAAACTTCATAAATAAATATAATTAATAGAAATATTATTACCAATTAAATTTAATTTCCAATACCAATCACTTTTATTTACCAATTAAATTTTATTTAATGGACAAATATTAATTAATTAACAATTTTAATTAATTTACATAATTAATTATTTTTTATTAAATTACTTCCCACCCTATACCCCTATAAACTCACAACCCACTACAGAAATAATTTACTAAATATTAATGATTTATCAATTAAATATTTATAATTAATTACCAATTATATTTTACTTAATTACCAATTTATAATTAATTAACAATTATTGATATTTTACATAATTAATTAATTATATTTAAATTACTTCCCACCCTATTCCCCTATAAACCCACAACCCGCTACAGAAAATAATTTACTAAAAATTAATTATTGATCAATTAATCAATTATAATTAATTACTAATTTTATTTTAATTAATTAACAATTAATAATTAATTAACAATTACAATTATATTACAGATTTAATTAATTATAATTAAATTACTTCCCACCCTATTCCCCTATAAACCCACAACCCGCTACACATTTATATTACACAATTATTAAAAACGTACCTTATTTTCGATTTTTTTGTTGTCTATATTCTATCTAGTCGATATTATGTCTAGTCTATATTTTTGATTCGATATTTTGGCTATTAATATCGATATTACTCGATATTTTTGTAGTCTATATTATGTCTGGTCGATATTTTGTCTAGTCTATATTTTTACCTCAATATTATGTCCAGTCGATATTTTGGAATCAATATTATAACTGTTTACCGGATCTAGCATCTACCGCCACTAATTTCACCTTGTTGGGCGACCTAAACATGCACTTCGAAGATACTAAGGACTGCAATGCACAAGAGTTATGTGCAGATCTTTCTGCACTGCAGCTGGTGCAGTTGGTTCCATCACCCACACATATTAAAGGCCATCTTTTAGAACCTGTCTTTAGTAATTGTCCTGATCTAAAGGTAGAACCCCCGATTGCGCTCCCGTGGACCGACCATTGGTTAGTCCCTTTCGTCTGGAATATCCCTAAGCCTCCTGTACTGACCCTAGGGTCACGGGCTGTCCGGAATTGGTCCAAACTCCCACTAGATAAGTGGGTCAACGAACTACAAGCCACAAAACCTTCTGTTAGTTCCGATCCTGCGGTTGCCAATGACGAATTCAACAACTGGATTACTAAGTCATTGAACATCATCCTCCCTATCAGGAAAACCTCCCTAAAAAGATCTAGGACTTTGGCTCCATGGTACTCGGAGGAACTCAGGAATATTAAACGTAAGTGCAAGAGGCTGGAGCGGAAATGGCGCTTAAGCTACTCTGAGCTAGACAAAACTCTGCACAGAAACTCTATCAGTGATTATAAAAAGGCAATAAAGAGTGCGCAAGCATTGTATTACACACAGAAAATATCCGAAGCCAGTTATAACTCCAAGGAGATTTATAAGATCGTAAAAAGTCTCACCACACTACCCCAGCCCCTTGCAGACAATGAGGATTCACACACTCGTTGCAATGCTTTAGCGGACTTCTTTTTCAATAAAGTTGATCTTATCTACTCCTCATTTTCAACCACTGATGTTAATGCTCCAGTGGAAGCCCGGGTGAATTTTGAGAAGGACACCTTGGACAACTGTCCCCCTTTGTTGGTGGCGCTCCCTCGACTACATTCCGACCTACTTGCCACGTTAATGATGCAAGTAAAATCGGGCTCTCCAAGCGATCCAGCCCCCCCGAGGTCTCTGATGGCCGTTAGTCATATCATTCTTCCAGTCATACTGGAGTTATTAAACGCCTCACTTTCTACCAACATGGTCCCACTAGAGTGGAAACAGGCCAAGGTGCAGGCGCTCGAAAAGAAGCCCAATATGGACCCTCACAATCTTAGTAATTACCGTCCTATTTCCCTCCTCCCTTGCCTCAGCAAGATTCTAGAGAAACACGTTAATTGTGTATTGACAAATTTCCTAGAAAACAACTTGCTGCTTGACCCTTCGCAAACGGGATTCTGCCCCAAGCATGGGACGGAGTCTGCTTTGCTAGCAGTCATGGAGGAGACCAGAGGTATCTTAGATCGGGGAGGATCGGTGGCAGTGATCCTCCTCGATCTGAGTGCCGCTTTTGATACGGTAAATCATAACATCTTGCTGCAACGTCTCCATGATATGGGTATCCAGGGAGAAGCTCTGAAATGGCTTAAGTCATTTCTGAGTGACAGAACCTTTCAGGTTTTTGAGGGAAAGTCCATCGCCACAAGTAGATCTCTGGGCTGTGGGGTCCCGCAGGGCTCCTCCCTCAGCCCGACGTTATTTAACGTATATATGCGGCCACTGGCTGAGATCGTCCGCCCATTTGGTATTAAGATCGTTACCTACGAGGACGATACTCAGCTGGTGGTCTCCCTGGCGCAGGGCGAGGACCCTTCAGCCAGGGTAGACTTGCCGGGCTGTCTGAGCGATGTCTGAGACTGGATGACACGGTCTTGTCTTAAACTTAACGGGACAAGACAGAGCTCATGCTACTGGGGCAATCGGCCCCTGCCTCGGTAGAATCGATCTGGCCTGTCTGCTTAGGTCCACCTCCAATACCTAAAGAAGCCATAAAGAGCCTAGGCATTTGGCTGGATAGGTCTCTGAAGATGGACATTCAAGCTGTTAAGCTAGCGGCCACCTGCTTTGGCCTTCTTAGAATTATAAAGAAGATCCTCCCTCTGATAACAAATTGTCGTACAGGGACTGATCCATTCGAGGTTGGATTATGGAAACTCCCTTTATCTTGGAGCTCCTGAGTCAACATTACGGAAGCTGCAGATTATCCAAAACTGTGGAGCTCGCACACTACTGGAAATTCCACGCAGACTTTCTGCCAGATCAGGCTTGAGAAGCCTACATTGGCTTCCGGTTCGAGATAGGATCAGTTTTAAGTCCCTTTGCATCACCCATGAGTCCTTTTGGGAAACTGGGCCTGCAATTAATATTCCTTTAATTACCCCGTATCTTCCCCGCAGGCACCTACGCTCAGCTAATGCTTTTCTGGCAGCTGTTCCAAAGGTTAGAAGACTAAGAGCGGGAGGACGTTCTTTCTCACTGAACGCAGCTAAGCTGTGGAATACCCTTCCTCTTGACCTTAGATCCAACCCAGATCTATCATCCTTCAGGAAACAGCTGACAACGTTTTTGTTCAATAAATTGGTCCCTGCCTTTTCCTGCATTTCTTCCTCACTGAACAGAGCACCATATAGTCATAGCGCTAGGACGCCCACGGGCAACTTTTTGCGCTCTATAAAACAAATTTTCATTTCATTTCATTTCATTTCATATGGGATAGTGATTAAACAGTGTGAATATCTATATAACTCTATATGTTGTTGCATAAAGTACTGCATAAGTTGGTTACTAGGTATGTGAAAGTCTATATTAGTTATTAATTAGTTAAGTGAGTATTTGTATGGGATAGTGAATGAATGAGTGTGTGGTTGGGTGGGGGGTAGGTGACTTTCCAAAGATGTGTAAACAGTTGATTTAGTAGGTATATGAGGTTAAGATTGTATTGTGTGGGTGAGTGAATCTTGTTATAGGTGTGGTGATGAGTAAATACATTTCTCAATCATACATGTCCAACAAACTAGAAATACAAAAAGCAGTGTATGTGACAGTTGTATATAACTAAGTATACCTAAAACTCAGTGATTGTATGAGTGACTGTATGGATAACTGTATACTTGTAATAGTGATTTTATAACATACTAAATATGACTTTCTAACTATATGAATACATAAAGTGGTGTTAGTGTAAGTGTGTAGCTTAGTAAATATAAGTATGATCAATTGTTTGTACAAGTGAGAAGGATTTCTGCATTAGCAAATAGGATGTGTGCTAGTGTGTAATGTTGATGTGGGTGTATAAGTATTTTTCATAGTATTCTATTGATCTTTGTTAGCACATATCACAGAATGTATATATAAGTGTTTAGATGTGTGTATAGATGTAGGAATCACTAAGTGGGTTTTTAGAAACTTGTATTGGTGTGTCAGTGGTTTCAAACATGATACTATTGTATACATACATATTTTATAATGTGTGTTGAAAGGTTATGCTACTGTATGATGAGGTGTATCAGCTTGTCGCGTGGATGATGTCATCAGTGATGTCATCATTGATTTCATGTGAGATGTCATCAGTGATGTCATCAGTGATTTCACTGACCATGTCATGAATGATGTAATATGTGACATCATCAGCAGTGGATTTCGGGCGCGCGAGTTATAGTTAGTACAAAAAATCTATAACGGGGGAATTGCAATGGTTTTATATGAGTGAAATGTCCAGCTAACTATAACACCCCTGAAACCTATGTTTTTTTCAGTGAATTTCTAACGTTTTCTAAATGCTAATTCCTAACTATAACATATGCAAAACCTATGTTTTGTTTAGTGAATTTCAAAGATTTTTTTAAATAATAACTTTTAAATATAATTATTGTTTTTTTATATTGTCTAACTTCATTTTTTTTCTTAGTATTTTTAGATGGTATTTTTTAAATTACATTACACATTTTTTTATTTCATGTTTTTTTAACACCCTGCTCGTTTAGTGAGCGTAACAAATAGTTTGCCCAGCCTCTAGCATGAGTGTGATCTCCATCAGCCCACCCATTTGGCGGAGCCTCGTCATCTGGAAATCTACAGGAGTAAGGTCAAAGTAGCCAATGTTGGTACCCCCTTGCAGTCTGCTTGGGGGTACCAACGGACAGAGCGGGGCCTCAACCACCGAGCAGTTGCCGGGAGAGGTGAGGCATACTCCCACAGCAAGTTGGGAAAGAAGAGATAGATCCTACCTACATTCACACAGGATTCATATCTGGTAGGGTGGTAATATACCACTGATCTACTCATTCGTCCATGCGACATGTGTTTATATAGTATATATTTCACTAGGTATATTATTCCTGCAGTAGCACACTACATCATCTAGGTCCTGAAGAAAGCCGGGCTAACTAGCCACAAACAGCTGAAACATGTTGACCTCACATCTTGCCAGGAGATAGTAAATTTGTTCCACACTATCAGGCGGTTTTTATTTATGGCATGTGGACAATATTTAATAAACATATTAGTTGTCCTTCTAGTCATTTAATCATTCACATTTTCACTAGCACTGCACTCCATCGGTTGTACTATACTTTGACAAGCATTCTAGCTGAGATCATTGGAGTATGAGATCAAGTATTTCATCTTGTTAGCCGATGAGCAACATTGGCTACTTTGACCTTACTCCTGTTGATTTCCAGATGACGAAGCTCCGCCAAATGGGTGGGCTGATCAAGATCACACTCATGCTAGAGGCTGGGCAAACTATTTGTACTTGGTGAGCAATTTTGTTATGAGCATTTAGAGGTTTAATTGTCTTATTTCCAGACTGACTATCTCCCAGTAGTTGTTTATGAGGGAACAGATTAACCATGGAATACTTCATGAAAAGAAAGAGTGCTCTTGCTCATCATTTCAACCTATCCGAATGTACGTAAGTGTACAGGCTGGAACAGGAAAACAGTTTTTTAATTAAAGTAATTACAACTTATCTACACAAAACAACTGAGTCGCATTTGTCTTGTGTTGTCACTGCTGGCGGCACAAAATATTAAAGGAATTACTTTACATTGTTTATTAATGCTACCACTAGAGCATGGAAACAAATTAGATTACCACAAGTTTTCTGGAGAAGCTTGTTGTGAAGTTTCAAGAGTCTTAAATAAAATGAAACTTCTCATTATTGATGAGGTAAGCATGGTATCAAACTTATTGCTTGTCTTCATGCATTTAACAATGCAGCAAATTCTTAAAACAGAGTATGACGTATTATTTGGAGGAAAACATGTCATAGTTTTTGGAGATTGACTACAACTTACTCCTTTAAAAGGACAACCAGTGTTTAAAACAGTGGCACATGAAGATACCAGAAAGTCTTTGGGGAGTATTGGAAATGTTAACATTTGGTCATTTTTTCAATATAAGGAACTTATTACAAATATGCATCAGGCAAATTATGCAGATTGTGGAAATATTTTTCAAGATATAAGAGTTAAAAGTGACAGATCAAGGCAAACAAGCTTTACAGAGACGATTACTTCACAATTTGTTTCAAATTTAAAATATTGTTCCTGAGGAAGTATATAGGAGAATTGCAGAAAACAAATCTGTAATCTGCTTAATGCTAACACAGCGTGAATGTTCTATTTTCAATGAAGAAATGTTAAAGTTGAAAAATGAAGAAATTATAAAATTGGAAGCTATTGATAAAATAGAACATGAAGGAATCACCATTATTTTGACTGAAAAGTTGAAGAGGAAATTGGATTCTTTAGAGAAATCAATAAGAAAAACTTCTGGTTTAGAAAATAATTTGTATGTATGTGTAAACTGTAGGGTAATTTTACGTCGTAATTTGCATGTGGAAAAAGGTTTAGTAAATGGAGCAATGGGTAAAATTGTTGAATTTGGTAATTATGTAAATAGAGATGGGATTGAATTTTTGAAAATCAAATTTGATGAAATTGCTGAAGTACAACAATTTAGTCGTTGTTCAACTCGGTTTTTGCTTGTAAAAGATTTGTATGTACGCAGAAAACAGTTTCCCATTTGTTTGGCATATGCGGTGACATTCATAAATCTCAAGATTTAAGTGTAGATAATGCTTTAGTGAATATTGGAAGTACTGTGTTTAAAGAGGGTATGGCATATGTTGCTTTGTCTTGAGTGAGAACTTTATCTGGATTGTACTTGATTGACTTTGATGAGACAAAGGTTAGTGCAGATGCAAATTGTGTGAAATAGTATGATAGGTTAAGAAAAAAATATGCACCCTATTTAGGTCAATATCCAGTATTTGAAAAGCGATTGGGAGGTAGAAAAAGAAGATTTGAGAATATCTGTAGTGAAACTGTAGATAAAGGAAAGATGAAGTTGCGACTGCAAGTAAAAAGAAAAAGGACAGTGTTGAAGAGAATGTTGGTTATTGGTTTGAAAATAGTTCTGGTGTCAACTGCTATGCTAATGCAGTTGTAAATGTTTTTTTTTCTTGAAAGTTTGCAACAGCAAATTGTTGAAAATCGGGACGAACGATTCTGTTCATTGTTGTCTTCTGTTTATGAGAAATGTAGTAGTGATAAAAGTGAAATACAAAGTGTTTCTGATATTCGAAATGTTTTGGACATATGTTCTGGTTCTAATCAATTTACGCAGAATATTCAGCAAGCTTGTCAGGAATTTTTACTGTTTATGCTTGGTGTATTTGAAGATGAAGGTATAGATATTGAACATCTTTTTGGCCTTTCTTATAAATGGCGACATGACTTTGAAAATAGTTTGTTTACATGTACTGCTAACATAGACACTGAAAGATTCATATATTTGACTATACCAGACTGTGAATCAGTGTCTTTTAACTTTTATCTAGTTAGAGCAGCAAGTCAAAACATGGAGTGTAGCCAATGTAAATCAGAAATATCATCAACATTACTTATACAAAGATATGGACAGTATGTAATTTTAATGCTGCAGCGTTGTAGAGCTGATGAAAGAAAATTGGAAACTTTAATTTCAAATGTTGTAGCTGGTCAAGTATCAATATCAGAAAAAAACTTTTGTAGCTGTTGCAATTATTTTTCAGAATGGACCTTCTACAACATCTGGATAGTACACTGTTTATTTAAAATGGCTAAAAAGTTGGATACATTGTAATGATAGTCAATTAGTTTTTAAGCAACGTTTGTCTAAAGAGTTACCAAATTCTTAACTAATATTTTTAAAGCCAAAATTTTAAGAACAAAATTTGGCCTTTCAGCATTACTGTTGTTATGGTAGATTAGTTTGGTGTTGTAGAGTATTTTGGAAGTGATGGTGAGCAGCTTGAAGGTGATTCTCTTGTTGATGTTGAGGCAGTGTAGGAGTATCAGGTTATGAGTGATGTAGCTGCAGCAGAGGACATCTAAAATCAGTTAGGTGGAGGTGTTTTAGATTTCTTGTAGTCTTTGTGGATGTTTGGCTGGATTTTTTCTGTAGAGTGTGTTTCCATAATGTAGTCTGCTGCTAATGAGGGCCTGTGTTACTGTTCTTCTTCTTTTGGTTAGGATCTACTCGTAAATGTTGCGGAGCATGTAGATGGTGTTCTAGAAGTATGAGGAAATGCTGTAGAATTGTTTATATATGTAGAGGGAGGAGTTGAGGATGAATCATAGGTTGTGTACATGGTTAGTAGGTGTTGGTACTGTTTACTGTGTAGTTGGCTAGCAGGAGTCATCCAAGGTGGAGAGGGTGGGTCTGAGGATGAGTACCTCCATGTTGTGCGACTTCAGGTTTAGAAAAATGCTCCTTATCCAGTTTATGACATCCTTAATTACGTGGTGGACGTTGTTTTTTGTGGTATGTGGATACTTGGTGAGCAGAGGATGACCTCGGTGTCGTTGGTGTAGGAGATGATGTTGAGGGTCACTTGTGTGAGGGTGGCCATGGAGGTGTTAAATAGCGTCGGGCTGAGGGATGAGCACCGGGGGACGGTGCAAATGATGTCAGTGGTTTTGGATCAGAAAGCTGGGAGACAGATGCTCAAAGTTACTATTGAACAACTTTTAAACTAAGAATTTCACACATACTATTTAGCCATGGGGAAAGTATGTGAAACCATTAAGGAGATTTTGTTGTGAATTTTGTAAGCATATATTTGTAAGTAACATTATTTATGATGGAAGAACATTATTGATAGTGTTTTGTTATTTTAAGATTGTTTGACATACCTCATAGTTAAGTAAGAAATTGGTCTTAGAAAAAAACATTTAACATATGTTTTATTTCTATTGTTTAGATTGTTATTGAGATCGTTGTTTGGGTTTTTTAAGATAATCTTCTTGATTGTCTTTTTTTTGCCCGCTGTTATGTGATGAGTACTATTGAACTCACTGTTTCTAGCGAAATTCAGTATATTCTGGGAACAGCAAAAAAGGCAAATGAAATGCTTTACAAATTATTTTGTGTTGTAAAAGATGAATTGTAACTGTTTTTTTTGTCTTCTACAGATGCTAATTTTATAATAATTAATTATATTAATTTATTATTTTGAAGGTAAGTATAAGTAAGTGTTAAAAATTCTACAGAGCTGGAGTAAGAGAACGTGGATGAACTACATACGTATGTAAAGATGGTTTGTAGCTTTTAAACATATTTATAGAAAATAGGAATAATATATACTGAGTGTACCTGTATTCTTTGCATTTTACTACAACACATCTACTACTTTGCAACTGGTAAAGTGAATAGATATAATGTATTTTTTTTGGTACTGCATTTCATTGTAATAGCCTTAGTTTTTTCCTATAGTGAAAAGGAGTGACTGGTTTGAAAATGTAAAAACATTTTATAATTAAAAAATCATATAAGCAATTTTATTAATATGGTCTTATAAAGTAGTTGACAATGGTATTTGTAAAATATTTTTTAAAGGGAAAATGAGTTGATAAAGCTAGTTTTGTATTAAGTAATAGGAAAAATGATTAAATTAAGTGTTTATGTTTTTCTACAAGGAATAACAACTTTAAAAAAAACACTATGGACGAAGAGCAGAACTATATAGAAGAAAGTGTTGAACTTTCTAACACTTTGATAGAGGAGTTAAATGTACCTTTTATTGATTGTGAAAATGAAGATGGAAATATTGCTGCAGATATAAGCTGCGATTTCTTCGATAAAACAATGGATGAGGATTTCATTGAAGCATTAGAGGACATCGAGTTACATGAAATTACTTTTCAAATTTATTATGAAGAAAAATGAAATTTCAGATTAAATCATGTTGGAAGCTCTATTAAATTATGAAATGTTACAGGAATAAATTTGTGAATTAAAATTAAAAATGTATTGAGAGACTTTTCTTGTAGAATTGTAATCATTCAGGTAGAATCCAAGTACTTATGGTGCAAAGTGGGCCTTAGGACATGGACTGCTTCAAACCTCTATATGCAGTCTTCTATGCACCAGCAAAGTTGTGTTTTATAGCTTTTATTTCTAGTTCTATATCATTTGACTTCCAGCAAAGTCTCTGTGATTGCTGATTCCGTATTGTACTGAGCTATTCAGCAGAATGTTCTTATCTATGCACTGTGCTAAAAATGAACCTATTTTAAATTCAGTCAGGCAGTCTCCTTGGAGAGCTGTAATTATCCAGTCAGTATCCAAATATTCATGGAGGAAAGTAGGCCTTAGGCTACAGCTTCAGAAACTGTTCATGTTGGTGACACCCTTTTTGGAGAGGCATAATTTTGTAACATAGTAAGATAGTGTAGCGAGCGAGCCCGAACCATCGAAGGGGGTTTAGATGGGGGGGTTCGCCCTCTGGAAGAACATTTTGAAATACAAGTGGGAAAATGGTCTCCCTCTGTCTGTCTCCATCCCAGTGTCACCCTCCTCCCTCCCTCTGTTTCTCACAGATTTGTTCCATCTGTCTCCCTCCCTCTGTCTCCTTCACTCTCCCTTTCTGTTTGACTCCAATGGTTTCTCTCTTTCTCTGTCTCCCTCCCTCTGCCTGTCTCTCTTCCTCTGTCCGTCTCCCTCTCTGTCTCTCTGTCTCTGTCTGTCTCTGCCTCTATCTCTCTGCCCCTGTCCCTGTCTTTATCTCTGTCTCCCTCCCTCACTCTGTCTCTTTCTCCCTCTCCCTCCCTGTCTCTCTGTCTCTTTTTGTCTCCCTTCCTCTTTCTCTCTGTTTACCTTCCTCTCGCTTGCTCTCTATCTCTTTCTTACTCTCTCTCCATCTGTCTCACTCATTCTGTCTGTGTCTCTCTCTCTCTGTTGCTACAAGCCCACAGAAGGGGAAGTCAGCACGTTTTGCAAGTTTCTCCCAGCAAGAAACTCTCCCTAACACCCAACTGAAGTCGAGTTCCATACTGGTTTCTACCCTGAAATGGATTTACTAGAGCCCTTTGCAAGAGCAGATGTCTGCCATGTAGACACCGCTAACACAAAAAAAGCCAAGCCTTGATCCACACGTAGAGCACTTCTTCAATAGGGTTTGCTCTTGCTAAATTGTGCACAGTTTTAGCTTACAACACATCATGAATATTCTACCATCAATAAATGAGAGAGCAAGGAGAGAGAACGTGCCTTGAATTTTCAGAGAGCAGCAATGGAACGTCTCTCTAATGGTTCTATGCAGAATAGCCCTGGCATGCACCAAAAGTGAAGATAAACTATGAACGCATGCACACCCATCTTTTATTTGACATGCATACTGTACATCCAGCCTCTCTGCAAGAGGCTTCCCTGGCTTCGCTGTGCGCAGGCAGCCGAGACCTGGGTTATGGCTTTGTTCGGCAAGTTCAAGACACCGAAGGAATTTCCACAAAAGGAATTGTAGAGCCCCGATTAACACTGAAAGCCTTTAGTGTACTTTTTTTGTAGCTGATAGGCAGGCGACATTTCTCTTCCTCTAGCCTTGAAATGAGAGCTGTCACCACTGCTGCACTTCACAGGTGTTTCAAAGATCATAGCGCAGAGTGTCAAGGAATGCCTCTTAATTGGCAGCCGTTATGTGCTAAGTGCCTGCAACACAACCACCATTTGTAGACAACACAGTACTGTGTCGGGACACACAGTTTGGAAAGCTCTGCCTTAGGCCATGGACTGCTTTAAACCTGTATAGACTATGTATGCAGTCTTCTATGTACCTACAAACTAGTCCTTTATACATTGAATTCCCCAGTCTGTATCATTAGACTTTCAGAAATCTCTCTCATTCTACTGTTTCATTAGGCTACTTGTGCCATCGGAATGTCACTTTTTGTGATGTTCTGTGGCACAGCTGTCTACGTGATATTTATCAGGCATACTGCTGCATGATAAATATCAGCCCCTTTAACATAGTGTTCTGCATTATAGGGGCATGCAATGGGTGTTGCTGGGAGCGTTCACAGCAACACCTATAGCTTTTTAACACTGCCCTAGATTTACGAGAAATTGTAAATCAGAGGCAGTGGCAAAAGCTTATGCCTCCCAGGGGAGGTGTAAGGAAGGCACAACAAGGAAAAATAGTTTCATTTCTATTTGTTTCTCCTTTTTCTGCAGCACACATAGAAAAAAGAAAAGTCTCTTGTGATTAATTTTGTACATAAAGGTTTCCCTTGTTGAACAAAAATAATCATCGCCGCAACACAGGCACCCTTGTGCTATTGTGCAAAGGTGCCTGCGTTAGCACAGGCACACCATTGTGTGCCATTGCAGGGGAAAAGGAGAGCCATGTGCCGTATCTTATAGATACGGCGCATTCTTCTATTTTTAATTTGACGTAGGGAAGTGTAGCAGGAAGGCCTGCTGTGCTTCCGTAAGGCAAAATCTCATAAATGAGGTGCTATGTCAGTAACCAAGTATTCATAGTGAAAAGTGGGCCTTAGGGCAATGAGTACTTCAAACCACTGTAGACTATGCACACACTGTTCTCTGCACCTCCAAATTTGCCTTTTATATGTTGAATTCTGCAGTTTCTATCCTTACACTTCCACCAAACACTCTGTCAATCTTGGTAAATTTTCATTGTTACTCATTGATCATTGTGTAGTAAGGCATTCACTTCATTAAAACACTAATCAGAATATGTACAATAAGTGGTAGACCCCCATAGAAATGCCAGCTATTGTGCAGTGCAACTTCAACACCATGCATGCACCGTATTTACAATGTGTTGCACTATGGGGCAAAAATGGTACAGATATGTGATGTATCTCTGCTGTGAAGGTGGCACATTGCTTGACTTGTGTTGGAAGTGCAATGCAGCTCCAGCAATGCTGTTGGGGCCCTATGCTCATAATGCTGTGTTAATCCTTATACCTGCTACAAGCAAGTGCAGGGTTTTGACGCAGTATAAGCCCAAAAGTGACTGAATGAAATCTTATAGATTTCACTTAGTCACTTTTAGGAGGCGTTCATGCACCAGAACACCCCTTACCTGCGCAGGAAAGCCTCCTTCTGGCGCAGGGTTTTACAATGTGATGCACCTTCCAATTGTGTCACATTGTAAATACCATACACAATGGCACATCTTTTGAACCAACGCTGCATCACAAAAGTGATGCAACGGTAGTGTAAAAGAGGCACAAGGGGGTTGTATATTGAAGCATAGACTTGTAACATATTATATGCATATGTTACATTCAAGTGCTTCGGAGATACTACAGTATACTATAGGTAAACACCTTATGGATTTATGCTGTAGCACATCCTTATGGTTCTGCACTTTCACATTCACCATATACTACTAATGGATTCATTCATTCATTTATGAACTACACATTCATTCTGACAAACTTTTACACACTAACAAAGAAATATAGTTCTTTTTTTTACCAGTGAAGGTAGTTCTGATAAGAACAGTTTTTTTTGTCTTTTTTGAAGTTTTTTTTTGTGGATTTTTTGAACATATTTTTTTTTCAACAGTTTGCCTTGCTTCAAAAGTGGAATGAGCAGACTCCTTGACAGCAACCAGTTAAAAGAGCTCCACCTGCATCTATTCCATCAAGAAGGACCTATCTGGAGTGCACCCAGTGGACTTTTAGGGATTTGGAGGCGTGCATTGTGGGGAACTTAGCCCGAAAATCCAAAGGGTTATCTCAGCGCTTCTAGACCCTTGGATTGATATTTTGGACACTTCGAACCCACAGGAGGAGCTTTAGAAAGAAGTTTGAGAGGTTTGGAGAAACTTTTTTTAGAAGCGTAATAAGTTGACCAGGTGCATTAAGGACATTGTAGTCTCAGATCCCATGAGACAAACCAGAGCATCTAAACCCTGGTGCTGTTGACCACTTTTCTGCATCAAGCAACACTTCTGGTCTAGTGCAACTTTTTTTAACCCTCTGAGCCCTATTTCTTCTAAGGGCTAGTTAATCTGTAAACAATGGTATCTATTTCTGGTTTCCTACATTACATTTTTGTCATTTTGGTGTCAGTTTAATCATAAAAATATAAACCTTTTGCTTAAATGTATGTTGGATTTTTATTGTGTGCTGTGTCTTACTTGTTTAATGTGTTGGTATTTTTAAATGCTTTACACATTGGTCTAATAAGTTAAGTCTGCCTGCTAGTTGACAGCTATCAAGGGTTGAGCAAGGGAATAAGTTATTGAGACCTTGAATGAAAGGGAACAGGAGAAACAAAACAGTAAAAAACTGGAACAAATAAACAAAAAAAAATAATGATGGGAGCAATGTTGATTCTGTTTCCATCTGCAAGTTAAGTCTATTGATTGCTCACCATAACAAAGAGCTTCTTTACAGAATCTACACAAAATAATAAGATCAGCAAAGTCAGGAGGATTATCTGGGTGCGGACTCCAGCAGATTATGTAGTTGCTTGAGATGTTGGAGTCTGCTCACGTAATGTGCTGCTTGCTGAGCATAGTTCTTAGGATGCACATTTTTAACATGCCTCACCATACTTGCTGTTCCAAATGAGTAGTGGTTAGCAGGATTTCCTCTGGAGAGCACTGTTGAACACATTTTACAAGTAAATATCCTTTACAAAACCTTTGAAATTCACTGAAAAAACCATCGGTTTCACACACGTTATAGTTAGAAATTAGCATTTAAAAAACCTTGCAAATTCACTGAAAAAAACCATAGGTTTCACACACGTTATAGTTAGGAATTAGCATTTAAAAAACCTTAGAAATTCACTGAAAAAAACATACGTTTCACACTTGTTATAGTTAGCTGGACATTTCACTCATACAAAACCATTGAAATTTCCCCGTTATAGCTAGTTATAGTACTTCAACAGAATCCTTTTCCTTACTACTTACAATTACAGGTTCATCAACTTTTTTTCTTTTTGCTACAACCTCGCCACAATTTTTCTCATTTCTTCTTTTTTGACCTACCACACGCTTTTCAAATAAAGGATATTGAGGTAAATTTGGAGCATATTCTCTTCTTAACCAATTATATTCTTTTACACAATTTAGATCTGCACTAATCTTTCTGTCATCAAAATCAATCAAGTATAATCCAGATAAAGTTCTGACTCGAGATAAAGCAACATATGCCATACCCTCCTTGAACACAGAACTTCCAATATTCACCAAAGCACTATCTACACTTAAACCCTGAGATTTATGAATAGTCACCGCATATGCCAAACAAACAGGAAACTGTTTTCGGCGGACATATAAATCTTTGACAAGCAAAAACCGAGCAGAACAACGACTCAATTGTTGTACTTCTTCAATTTCATCAAATTTGATTTTAGAAAATTCAATTTCATCTCTATTTCGGTAATTCACAAAATCAACAACATGACCCATTACTCCATTTACAAAACCTCTTTCAACATGTAAATTCCGTCGTAAAATTATACGACAATTTAAACATGCATACAGACTTTTTTCAAAACCAGTAGTTTTGGATATTGTCTTCTCTAAAGAATCCAATTTTGACTTCAACTTTTCTGACAAAATGATAGTAGCTCCTTCATGCTCTATTCTATCAATAGCTTCCAGTTTTATAATTTCTTGATTTTCTAACTTTAACATTTTGTTGTTGAAGACTGAACATTCTTGCAGAGTTGGCATCAAGCATATCACTGATTTATTTTCAGCAATGTTTCTATAAATATTCTCTGGCAAAATATTTTCGTTTGGAAACAAATTTGAAAGTAATCGTGCCTGTAAAGCTTTCGTGCCATGTTCACTTAATTTTCCAATTCTTATATCTTGAAGAATTCTTTTATAATCATCATCCTTTGCCTGTTGCATATTTTGAAGGAGTTCTGTATATTTGAAATATAACCATATAATCACATTTCCAATGCTTCCTAGGCACTTCCTGGTATCTTCATGTGTAAGCATTTTAAACACTGGTTGTCCTTTCACAGGAGTCAGCTGTAGTAGATCTCCAAAAACAATGATGTGTTTGCCTCCAAATAACTCATCATACTCTTTTAAGAATTTGTTGCATTCTTAAATGCACAAAAGCAAGCATTACATTTGATACCATGCTTACCTCATCAATAATGAGAAGTTTCATTTTTTTGAGGACTCTGGAAACTTCACAACAAGCTTCTCCAGATAGCTTGTGGTATTCTAATTTATTTTCATGCTCTACTGGCAGCATCAACAAATGATGTAAAGTAATCCCTTTAATGTTATGTGCTGTCAACCCAGTTGGAGCGGTAACAACACAAGAGAGCGATGACTCAGTTCTTTTTTGTAGATAAGTTGCAATTCCTTTAATTAGGAAACTTTTTCCAGTTCCGGCTTCTCCACTCACGTACAGTCAGACAGGTTTAAATGACGTAAATGAGCACTCTTTTTTCTCATGACAAAAACCATGCTCAATCTGCTCTGTCTCTTCGTCATATATTTGTTTTTGTTCAACATTTAGTTGTTTCTCCAATTCTTCTAAGTTTACTACATCCTCCTGAACTTGTTCCATGGCTCTTTCCACCTCATCCATGGCAGTGGCAGCTTCATTTTGGATAATTGGTCCTCCTAGTGGATCAAGTCTTGAGAACTGTCTCTAGCAATCTCTGCTGCAATTGTAGCTTTTTGCTGTATTTCGTCATTCAACATTTGCAGATAATTTGTAAAAACAGGACATTCTATGGTATTTTTGTTTGCATTGAATGAATCTTCATAACTGAGAAAATCTCCAAGTAGTTCCTCTTCTGTACGCCATGGCTTAAAGAGTTGCAAAAGAGCTAAATAGTAAAATTCCCTTTTGTCAGGAGTTTCGCAACTCAATTTTCGATGATTAATCAAATGTCCTTTTCTTTGTTTCACCATACATCCTTCACATCCAATCACAGCATATACTCCTTTATTGATATCTTCTGTAATATTCCTCTTAAAAGTATAGCTTTGCAGTACTTCATAGAGACAAACTATCTCCAGATGATTACTTCTATTTGGAGAGTATGTATCCAACATGTTTATCTTCAAAATATCTGTACTGTTTGTTTTTTTCTCTGCTAAATACTCAATTTCTTGCACAGATTTCAAAACTCGGTTTCGTGTTGCAGCAAGACCTAGACTCACCCAAATGATTGTTCTAGATTTTGCATATAGACTTGCAGATGATAACCGATCTGAACATTCATATGCTCCAATTTCTCGATGAGACAACATCTTCAAACTGTAGCTGTATACCTTCTTACTTAGGCTCTTTTCCTGAGAAATTTCCTCCCGCATTTCCTTTAGTTCTGTCTTCTCAGATTTTGTGATGTAATACGTTACATATCGAGCCACAGCAATGGAGTTGTCTGCAACATATTGAATATCCATGTTAGCATTCCACATGGACAAAATGACTGAGTTATAGTCATTTATGTATTTTGACTCATCATTTCTTTTTAAGTTGTAGGTATTTTTCGGTGATTTTCTTGTCACAGTGTGTCGCAAAGAAGACATGAAATTGTTAACTCTTCCTTTTGATAATACTGGTCGTGGATATCCAAAACGACATTTTGTGTAGAACTTGTCCTTGGATGTGAACTGTCGACGACAGTATTTTCCACAATGATGGCTTTGAAACCGTAAGACTTGATGTCTTAAATTATTTTCTTCTATACTTTTCGGAACAGCACATGTAGAATACTGTTCAATAAAACTCATCACTGTGTCATCCGAATCTGTTCCAAATTTGGGAGCATCTTTGATCCATAGCAGCATATGTATGTGAGGAGCACCTCTTGCTTGATACTCCTTTCTCCAAAAGTAATCCAAAACCTCTCCAAGAGTAGGATTTTTTTTTGTTTGTGATAAAAGACATCATAGCTTCAAATCTATGATTGACATACCTGCATACATTAACTGGATCCAAAGAGCACAGTTCTCCAGGTGTCTTGAATTCTATATTTTCTATGTTTGCATTTGCCTCTCGAAGAAATTCAAGTAAGTCTTCCCAAGCATACTCAGCACAGCTAAGAGTAAGGAACCATGTAGGAGTTCCTAAGTTTCTTAGCATACATTTCGATTCCCCATGACGACGGAACCAATACTCGTTAGTACCACGCTGACAAGCCATGAGATTAATTAGCTGAGAATCCAAAACAGAGACTTTCTGTTGGAATTTTTCCATAAAGTCCCTTGCCGAAACATTTTGCAGATGTACTCCACTTTTTAGTATATGGTTCACTGCATAAGAAAGTCCAGACAAGTCACTCTCAAACAGAAGATGAAATAAATATGGAATGCATTGGCGAAACCTTGGATCTTCTGCATATAGTCTTGATGTCCGGTATTCAGATGCAGGAATTTGCACAGGTCGGTCATCATATCTTCCACCTACACCTGTTGGAAATAACTGAGGAAAAGAACGAGCTTACAAGCTTTCTTCCCATATACTTATAGGAGTTCCTTTTGCTACTTTCATTTGGAATAACTCAATAGCATTCCCCATTACTTCTTTGGAATGCAGAGGATGAACACTATAATGTTCATAAATTTGTTCACTTCTGGAAACATCCACTTTTTCAATTTGCCCAGCTGGCAAATTACTGTCCTCTTTTACTGTTGTTTCCTATTCTCCTACATACACATTTTTATAGTACTGATTGTGTTTTACCAAATAAAACGTTGCCTTTTTGACTTTCCTAACATCCACTAATTCTTGTCAGATTTTGTTACTCTTTGTGGAGAAGTGTGGCTCAGGGGTTAGAGGCAGCAGACCCGGAAGCTGAGATCGGTCCTGGACCAGGGTTCAATTCCCCGCCTCGGCGGGGTCTTGGGCTAAAAAATTCCACGGACTCGATAATTCTCACCCCGGTGCCTCCTTGACTCACGGGTTCACACTCTGCGACTCTGGGCAATAGCTTGCTTAATCTCCACAACGGCCCCTCGCGGTGGGATGCCTGACTTTCACCTTGTGGATACCCTGCTATCTCACAGGGGAATACCAGGAAGGGTTCCCTAAGCAAGCGCCGGGAAACCCAGTGCGGGTAGCTGTGCGCTATATAAGCTCAACTACATTTACATTTGTAGGAACGCCATTAACTAGAATAACTAGAGGTTCCTATTCCACTTTCTCTACACCAGTTGTGTCATTATTTTTCTTAAAATCTAGAGGCAAATAAACAACTCTTCCCTTTAATCCTCTCTGTAAATCTGAAGGAGGCAATTTCCCTGTCTTAGGCTCTATGCGAACAATAGCCTGAAATGGATGCACACATTGAATCAAAATAGACTCATAGGTATTTAAATCCATCAATTCAGAAGGGATATTTACCAACTCAAGATTATTATGTACAGCTCTAGCAGGCATTTTGTTATCATTTAATTTATTATACCCTTATTTACAAATACGTTGATCAGAACCCAAATCAAAACAATTCTCTAACAACAAATACGTTGCAAAATCCTTCCACTCATTATTATTTTCCTTTTCACTTTTAACATATAAATCAACTAACCTAGTCTGATTCTTATAATGAGTTCTTTGACAACACACGCAAAATGTGGCCTTTCACTTGAAATGACCTTAAACTTTGTAATTTCTTGGTCAAAATTTTCTGTACTTAAATTGTGTATATTTTCATCCACATTGCCTTCTATTACTGCATCAGTTTCTGCACTGTCCTCTTTTTCACCAAAATAACAAAACTCAATTTCTTCACAAATGTTCTTTACATCTAATACAGATCCATGCAAAAGAGCACTGTTTAACTGTTTTAGCTTAAGTGCTGGACTTTTTGCATAATACAACCTTCTCACTAATTTCCTCACTTCAGTAAGATGCACGGCTAACATCCTAAAATTAATAAAAACACTCTGACATACTTTTCTAGAAAGACAAGCCAGTGAATGCCCATGCAATCCTGTTTTTTTTCTCAATCTGCAAGGATCTAATTCTTGCAATATCTTAATCTTTGTTTTAGACTTTTCTTAGTATATTACATAAGAAATTGTGAAACAAATCAATTGAATCCTGTCGCACACTACAAATGCTACCACAATTCCAAGTGTACACCGGAGCCTTAGAACGTCTCCCTAAAACTTCATCAGCTAACACCTCTTCCGCATTTCTAGGCACAATTTTTTCTTTTTCATTTGGACAACCGTCCTTCACCTCATATGCTCGACCACTGACATCAACTGCATGAAACAAATCATTAGTCTGAAAGTAGGTCTCTTCATTAAAAAATGGCTCACAACTTGAACTATGCTTCCATTCTCCAGAAAAAACATCACAAAAATTAGTCCTATTAGTTACTCTTTTACACTTACTTTTTGCTTTCAAAACATTGATTGCCTTGTCTAGTGTACGAATTCTATTGATTACTAAAATATATACATTTTTTTTCACTGGAAAAGCCTGATCAACCATCATCTCTATAGTTTTTTTTTCTTGTAAAAATAGTTTTCCTTTTACAATTCTGTACACTTTCTAATACATTTAAAACAACTCTGTTATAAAACATTCTCCTACGAATGTCAATAAACTGATTTTTGTGTCTATTACTATAGACCAAATCATCTCCATGTACATTTCCAAAATTTTTTTGGGGGCTCTGCTTTTTCTTTGTAGTTACAGATGAATTTTTCTTCTTTTGCACATTATCCACCATTTATTTACATTGGGTTTATTTCCTTATAAAATCTTTAGTTGGCTTACCAGGAACATTCTCCTTTTTCTCTGAACATTGTTTTTTGGATAAATCTTCTAATTGTGTTTTCTTGGAGAATAAAGCCTGTTTATATTTTTTTCTTTTTGCCTCCGTCGCAGGCAAATTCCTTTTTCTTTCTGTAGATAATTATAATCTGTTGTGAAGAAAAAATAACATGTTATAGACCACTACTAACATACTACATAGCAATTAGAATCACTAAATGATATAAACACTGGTTTACTTCATAAGTAATTTTAAAGCACAGCAACTATGTCGGACCAGAGTAGGAAATCAGGCAGTGAGTGCTGTTTATGAGTTTATAGCAGTGCAGTAGTGTTTCAACATTATAGAGTAATTTGCTGAGAATGGTATTTCAGGGTTCAGCACACCGAGTATCTAATTTGCACAACATATTTACAATTTGGAAATTAAAAGGCCTAAGACACATACTGCATAGAACTTTGTACAAGTACATCTAGTAATTCATGATTAACTTCACGATTTAGGTGATTTACAACACAAAAGGAATGAAAGTACAAACAGAGATAAAATGATGCAAGCAGAGGGTGCAATACTACAGGCACAACGACAGGAAAGATTTAATAGGATGGCACTGTCTAATACACACCAGCAGCCATATCATAATAGGCCTCTGCAGATGTACATAAGAGGGTGCAGGCAGAGGGTGCATGCAGAGGGAGAGGGACGTTATAGACAGAAAATAACATAATGCAGTCAGAGACTAAACTGGAACAGGCAGAGGAGAGACGATACAAAGCTAGAGGCAGAGGGACAGATGGTGTAGTCAGAAAAAAAGATGGTGCAGAAAGAGGCTGAGATATTTCAAGCAGACACACAGAGAGTGCAAGCAGTCACAGACATTGTACACACTGAGAATAAAATGATACAACCGAGAAGAAATGCTTGAAACAGTCAGACAAATGCTACGTGCAGAGGCAAATTGGAGCACACAGAGGGGGAGATAGTGAAGACAGAGATAAAATGGTACTAGCAGAGGATGCGAAACTACAGGCAGAGAAACCAAATGATTTAACATGATAGCCACCAGCAGTCATATTGTAATAGACCTCTGTAGATGTACATGAGAGGGTGCAGGCAGAGGATGCAGGCAGAGAGAGAGGGATGGCATAGACAGAAAATAAGATAATGCATGCATCGACTAAACAGGTATAGGCAGAGGATAAATGGTACAGGGCTGCAGGCAGAGCGACAAATGGTGTAGTAAAAAAAAGATGGTGCAGAGAGAGGGTGAGATATTTCAAGTAGACACACAGATAGTGCAAGCAGTCACAGACATGGTACACACTAACAATAAAATGGTACAACACAGAAGAAATGCTTGATACAGTGAGACAAATGCTACATGCAGAGGCAAATTAGAGCACACATAGGAGGAGATAGTGCAGACAGATAAAATAGTACAAACAGAGGGTGCAAAACTACAGACAGAGAACCAAAAAGATTTAACATGATAGCAGTGACTAATACACACCAGAAAATAAGATCATGCATGCATAGACTAAACTACTAAAGGCAGAGGATACATGGTACAGGGCTGCAGACACAGGGACATATGGTGTTCTCACAACAAAGATGGTGCAGAGAAAGGGTGAGATGCTTCAAGCACACAAACACATATTGCAAGCCGACACAGACAAGGTACACACAGAGGATAAAATGGCGCAACAAAGAAAAAATGCTGGAAACAGTGAAACAAATGCTACATGCAGAGGCAAATTAGAGCACACACAGGGGGAGACAGTGAAGACAAAGATAAAATGGTAAAAGCAGAGGGTGCAAAACTACACACGGAGAACCAAAAAATTTAACAAGGTCATTCTTTCTAATACACACCGGCAGCCATATCATAATAGGCCTCTCCAGATGTACATGAGAAGATACAGGCAGAGGGTGCAGACAAAAGAAGAAGGATGGTATAGACAGAAAATAAAATAATGCAGGCATAGACTAAACAGATACAGACAGAGGATAGACAGAGAACAGGCAGAGAGTGAGATGGCGCAAGCAGAAGGTAAGATGGCACAGGGAGAGAGAGACATGGCACAGACAGAGAATGAGATGGCACAGGCAAAGGGAGAGATGGCGCAAGTGGAAGAAGAGATGGTGCAGGAAGAGGGGAGATGGCACAGGCAGAGGAAGAGATGGTGGAGGCAGAGGGTGAGATTACACAGGCAAAGGGAGAGATGGTGCAGGCACAGGTAGAGATGGCACAGACAGAGGGAGAGATGGCACAGACAGAGGGAGAGATAGCACAGGCAGAGGATGAGATGAAGCAGATAGACGGTGACATGGCGCAGGCAGAGGGTGAAATGGCGCAGGTAAAAAGAGAGATGGCGCACACGGAGGGAGAGATGGTGCAGGTGGAGGGAGAGATGATGCAGACAGAGGGAGAGATGGTACAGGCAGCTCGTAGAAGGCGCACGCAGAGGGTGAGATGGTGAAGGCAGAGATAGAGATGGCACAGGGAGAGATGGTACAGGCAGAGGGAGATATGACGCAGGGAGAGGGAGAGATGGTGCAGGCAGAGGGAGAGATGTTACAGTCAGAGGGAGAGATGACGCAGGCAGAGAGTGAGATGGCGCAGCCAGAGAGTGAGATGGTGCAAGCAGAGAGTGAGATGGCGCAGGCAAAGACAGACATGGCACAGGCAGAGGGAGAGATGGTGCAGGCAGAGAGAAACATGGCACAAGCAGAGGGTAAGATGGCGCAGGCAGAGAGATACATGGCACAGGCAGAGGATGAGATGACACAGGCAAAGGGAGAGATGGCGGAGGCAGAGCGTGACATGGCGCCATATAAATGACCACTACTTTACAATGCAGAAACCTGATTCATTTCCAAAATACATTTCCAATATGCACCATTCGTTTTTTGCCAGCATTACATACAAACATGAGACACAATGCACAGTGAAAAGGGGAGTCTTGGTAGTTTAAACAACCAGTAAGCTATCAGAATTTCAACATCATGTGATATGCTGATGACACTCTGCTCATCCTTTATCTTAGAAAGGAGCTGTATACCATTAAAAATACATGATAATAATTGAGATGGTGCAGGCTGAGGAACAGATGGCACAGGCAGAGGGTGAGATGGTGCAGGCAGAGGGAGAGATGGCGAAGACAGAGGGAGAGATGGTGTAGGCAAAGGGGAGATGGGGCAGGCAGAGGAAGAGATGGCACACGCAGAAGGAGAGATGGTACAGACAGAGGGAGAGATGGCACAGGCACAGGATGAGATGGCACAGGTAGAGGGTAACATAGCGCAGGCAGAGGGTGAAATGGTGCAGCAGAGGGGACAGATGATGCAGGCCGAGGGGAGATTGTGCAGGCAGAGGGTGAGATGGCGCAGGCAGAGGGAGAGATGGCGCAGGCAGAGGGTGAGATGGCGCAGGCAGAGAGAGAGATGATGCAGGCCGAGGGTGAGATGCCGCAGGCAGAGAGAGACATGGTGCAGGCAGAGGGAGAGATGGCACAGGCAGAGAGAGACATGGCACAGGCAGAGGGTGAGATGGCACAGGCAAAGGGAGAGATGGCGGAGGCAGAGGCTGAGATGGTGCCATATAAATGACCACTACATTACAATGCAGAAACCTGACTCATCTACAAAATATATTTCCAATTTGCAGCATTACTTTTTGCCAGCATTACATCCAAACATAAGACACAATATTTTCATGAAAGAAAACAGTATAACCAGAGGGAGATAGACTGTGAAAAGAGACAGGAGAGATTATAGTAAAAGGTGCAAATATAATTCTTTAATTTACACAGACACTCGGTGTGATCCTGGACAAAAATTGTAAAACCAAACTTTTTACCAAAACTCATTTACCACACTAAAACAATTAAGAGACAGAACACATCCTATCTATTTCAGCGCTACAATTTAGTGCAGGAACCTGTGCGATTTTCAAAATAAATTTCCAATTTGCAGCATTACTTTATGCCAGCAGGATTTATAGAGAAACTGAAGAAGGAAAAAGAACACTGTTGGACAGAAAGGAAGACAGTGAGAGACAGTGAAAGAGGGGGAGAGTGAGTAACTTCCACATAGTAACTCATTTTTATTATTAACTTAAAATACACAACATATATTCCCTCACAAATTAATAACTCACCTTTAAAAATGCTTTTGAAGATTGAGAAGAGTGCCAAAAACACACCAGATTTTCTTCAGCAGAATCTCTGAAATGTACCTCAGACACTGCAACCACAAAAGGTCCTGATTTCATCTCATTAAACACACATATCTCTGTTCATACCCAATCAAATTTCTTCCCACACAAATTCAATACCAAACTAACATTTTAATTGGTTGTACATTTCAACACTTTGAAACTCACATAATTTTCAAACCATCCCCCACTGCTCTCTCTGCCTGTTACCATGGCAACTCTCCATAGAACACCAATCTGAACTCAAAAGGTTAAAAGTTAATCTCTCAATGTTGCAAACCAAAGCAGCAGGTGTGTTTGACCTCTCAATATTCCAGCTTATCCTGTGCAATGTTACTTTCAATGACTTTTTTTAAACCAATAGTATTATTACTTTAAAAAAACAGTAGGATGCACCCTAGTTTTCAATCTTAAGTTATCAGAAACCACCAATCATTTCTTCTTTTTCAAGTGCACTGAATCTCAACCACTTTTTTTTCTAAACTCCTACTTTCAAACTGCCATTTCATTTCCACAACTCATCTGAGTACAACCACATCTGCCTTCAAGATGCTGAAAGTCTGGATAGTAGGACATAGCTATGTTTTCTGGAGTGAAAGGTATGTAGCAAATAGATGCTTTCACAACCTTGATTTACCAAATGTGGATATTATGTGGATTGGCCAGAGAGGATTGAGATGTCACCAATTGATGCCATTGGTAAATTCTTTATGCATCTTCCACACCCTGACCTCATAATTGTGCACTGTGGTGGCAATGACCTGGGCACTTTGACTGGGGTAGGTCTGGAAATGCTTTTAAAGGACACCTTTGGACAATTGATGTCACTTTTTCCAAAAACTACCTTGGTATATTCTAATATATGCCAAAGGCAAAAATGGAAATGGTCCAACCAATGTTGTCCACAGATTGAGAAAGCAAGGAGCAAGGAAACATGTGAATAAGTCTGTTTCTGCTTCCCTCAGAGACTATGGCATGGGTTTTATATACCACAACAACTTGAGTTACAACATGAAGGTTTTCTGATTGAAACTGGCGCTGATTTTCCTAAGATTAATGGGAAAAAAATCCCAATGTTGTCATATGCAGATGATACTGTCCTGATGACCCTTACTCCGAATAGCATGCAGACTTGTCTGAATGCCTTTGATACATTTATGGGAGAACTAGATCTTGGGGTCAACTTTACCAAATCTTTTGCCATGACTTGCGGTTCAAAAAACACTAAAATCCGCAATTACAGGGTGAGGGATTCTGACATAGAGAAAGTTGATAACTTCAGTTATCTGGGTAACCTTTTTAACAAAAAACTGAACTGGGAACCTCTGTTGTTAACCCGAGTCCAAAAGGTTTCACAGTCAATTGAAGCTCTCTTTCGCTTTGCTAGTAAGTTAGGACAACGACGTATAGCTGAAATGATATCTTTGTACAAAGCTAAATGTGTTTCTGCTATGACTTATGGTGCTGGTGTTTGGGGGTCACAGAACTGTGAAAAGATACAGATTATGGAGAACAAATTCTTAAAACGCTTACTATCTGTTCCTTCGGGTACTTCAAATATATTTTGTCATGGTGAGGTTGGAATTGAGTTTGTACGCGATACTATTCATATTGCACCCTTAGTATTATGGTCTCAAGTTTGGCAATCTGACGATTTGAATTTGACGAAAGATATTCTTTCAGATTGTCTTAAACTTGAGCATTATGGGGAAATCCCATGGCTCCGATATGTCAGGGATACCTTCTATAAAATCGGGTTAGAAACCATGTTTAGAAATCCTGATACGCTTAAAAAAGATACTAAGGAACTTATAAAAAAAGCGTATAGCCTTAAATTGGGTTCCTTAAAAAATAATGAACAGGTATTACGTGTTCAGGGAAGATTAGTGCGACCATTTTATTTAACATACATTATGAATACTCAAGGGCGTTTTTATCTTACTAGGTTTCGTCTTGGTACTTTACACTTCCTCTTTGCTTTCCCAAAGCAGGCGGGTTGGAGGCAGAAGTTACCCTGTTGCCCTTGCAATAATAAGGTCTCGCAAAATACCCTGCACCTTATTCTTTTTTGTACTTTGTATAAGGCCCCAAGAAATTCTTTCATCAGACCATTACTATTATCCCTCGGAACGTCTTATTATAAAGAAGGTTACGAATTTTTGTTATCACTTTCAAATGCAAAGATCTGTAATGCTGTATTGAACTTTATTAGATCCGCTCTTGTAATCAGAAATCGTTACTGAATATAGCTGTGCAAATCAGTATTATGTAACTATGTATCATGATGTTTCTATAAGATTAGATGGAAATGTTTTGTGATTTTATTATGGTTTATGGTTTATGTATTTTTTAAACTGATGTATACTTTTATGATTTCCTTGAGGAATCGAAATAAAGTTATTTGAATCGAGTTACAACATGCAAGGAGGAGATGGTGTACATTTCACAGATGAGGGGAACATAATCTTCCTCTGTAACTTAAGACTCTGCATTGGTACTTACTTGTAGGTACAAAAAACACACAATGAACACAACGGCTCTTTTTAGAGCCAACTAACATCTAAACACTCAGATTTGGTTTTTAACTGTATTTTTTTAATTAATTTTAAGAGAGGTCCGCACACCAATCACTCACTGTGCACTCTTCGAGCACTCACCGTGCATGCACCTCCAATTTTTTTTTGTTTTTAAATACGCATTTTTTTTCACCTTTGGAATCCTTCAGGGACCCCCTGAGAAGGCCTAGGGGGTCAGGGACACTCTACCCTGCCCCTTTTCACATTTTCAACTTTTATTTTTCACTCTCTTCTGAAACCACAAAATGGCGGTGATAGGGTTCGCTCTCCGAGCACTCACCGTGCACTCTACGAGCACTCACCATGTACGGACCTAGGAAAGTTTTTTATTTTATTTTTTTAAATATACATTTTTTTTAACCTTTGAAGTCCTTCAGGGAAGAGCAGTGAGGGGATGGAGAGAGTTACAAAACTGGATTGAAAAAAAGGAACTCAGGATTTCAATGAGAAAAGGACAGTAAGTAAGGTAGAGTGATGGAAAAATACGTAAAAATGGGAAGATTTCGGATATACACAGGAGAAAGTATAGTGTGAGAAGGAGAGTAACTATGAGTAATCTTACTATGTTACACAAAAATGTTGCACTCTATACTACAAGTCTCACTTTATACCACAATCACTTGGCCACTACCTCATAAATTACATTTAAAAAAGTATAATTTCTCAAACAATTTTTAATTACCAAATATACATTTATTCTTCTGAATTTTCGAAATTTAAAGGAACTTCTGACATTTAATCATCAGGAATTTCCTCATCGAAAGTCTCCCAAAAAGAATCCTGTAACTCAATAAACTCCAAACATTCAATTAATTCAGAATCCAAAGATTGATCATAAAAATCCCCCATGCCATCTCCTCCATCAAAAAGATCTTCATCATGAGTACTGTCATCAACAGGAACATTCAAGTCCTCGCAGAAATTTCAAGAATGATGTCAACTGACTCCTCATTCAGATCCACCATTGCTGTTAGGGTAGTATAAAAAGAGAGAGACAGAAAGACAGTGAGAGTAAGAAACTTCCACATTAACAAACATTATTCTTATTAACTTAAAGTGTACAACATAGTTCCCCTTACAAATTAACAACGCACCTTTTAGAATGCTGTAGAAAATTTAGTACCGTGTGAATCTCACACCAGAAATTGAAATCCAAAAATTCCTCACAAATGTACCTCAGACACTACAAACACAAAATGGCCGTGTTTCTATCTAATTTTTCTCACATATCCCCGCACATAACCAATCAAATTACTTCACACACAAATTCAAAACCAAATTAACATTTTAATTAGTTCAAAATTTCAACACTTAAAAAACTCACATAATATCCAACCTACCCCCCACTACTCTCTGCCTGTTACCACAGTAACTCTGCACAAAACACCTATCTGAACCTGTCTTTTTTGCCTGTGTCCTGAAGTGGTGTTCAGGCAGTGCAGGGGCTCAAGGTGGGACTGAGAATGTAGAAATGAGAATTCACTGACATAATTTCAACGTGCTACTGAAAAAGTTGGTATGCAATTTCTACAGCACACCCAGGATCTTTAATACTCAGGATGGAGACTATTTGGGAATTCAGAGGCCTGACACACATGCTGCTTTGGACTTTATAGCACTAACTGTCCTAAGGACTGACTCACTCCATGACTACATGTTGTGCCATATTTTAAAACACATCAACCAAGCAAATTATTCTGCCACATTTTTCTGAAATGAATTCTGACTCACACTGTGATCATAAACACATGACAGTATGCCTTGCAATTCAGTATAATGCTTACTACAGTGAAAGAGAGTCTTTTTAGGAGAGTTGTTTCACATTTTAGGACAGTGCAGTGGTGTTCAGGCAGTGCAGGGGCTCAAGGTGAGACTGAGAATGTAGAAATGAGAATTCACTGAAATGATTTCTACATGCTACAGAGAGAGTTGGTATGCAATTTCTACAGCACACCCAGGATCTTTTTTACACCGCATGGAGACTATTTGGGAATTCAGAGGCCTGTCACACATGCTGCTTTGTACTTTATAGCACTAACTGTCCTTAGAACTGACTCACTCCATGACTACATATTTTGCCATATTTTAAAACACATCAACTAAGCAAATTATTCTGCCACATTTTTCTGAAATGAATTCTGACTCACATTGTGATCTTAGACACATGACGGTATGTCTTGCAATTCAGTAAAATGATTACTACAGTGAAAGAGAGTCTTGCTGGGAGTGCTGTTACAGAGTTTAGAGCAGTGCAGTAGTGTTGAAAGAGTTTATCGGCTTTTGATAGAGATGGTGTATTAGGGTTTAGGACAGTGCAGTGCTGTTCAGGCAGTATAAGGAGTCAAGGTGGGAATGAGAATATAGAAATGAAAATACACTGAAATGATTACTACTTGCTACAGAGAGAGTGGCTATGGCCCTGACACACATGCTGCATAGATTTTTATAGCAGTACATGTCCTAAAGTCTGACTCACTCCATAAGTACATGTATTCCCATATTTTTAAACAAATCAACTAAGAAAATTATTCTGCCACAATTATCTGAAATGAATACTAACTCACAGTGTTCTCTTAGACACATGACAGTATCCCTTAAAATTCAGTAAAAGTATTACTACAGTGAAAGGGGTTATTGCAGGTATTGCTGTTTCAGGGTTTAGGGCAGTGCAGTGGTGTTTCAACATTATAGGGTCATTCGCTGAGGATGGTGATTCTGGATTTAAAGCAGTGCAGTAGTGTTGAAAGAGTTTAGCAGGTTTTGCTAGGGATGGTGTATCAGGGTTTAAGACAGTCCAGTGCAGTTCAGGCAGTGTAGGGGGTCAAGGTGGGACTGAGAATGTAGAAATGAAAATTCACTGAAATGATTACTGCATGCTACAGAGAGAGTTGCTATGGCATTTCTACAGTACAAAGCGATACAAAAGGGGATGATGGACGGAGCGTTTGAACAAATCAAACACTCACCCCCAGTCAACTGATCTGGGTTTATTCCATCTCCATTCTTTAGTTCACTCAGCCACCCCAGTTCAGACATGGCTATATGCAAATCAGTCTGACCCTGTGCCTCATGGGAACAGTACCGGTACAAAAGGGGGTGGTAATGGACGGAGCATCTGAACCAATCAAATACTCACCCCCAGTCAACTGATCTGGGTTTAATCCATCTCCATTCTTTAGTTCACTCAGCCACCCCAGTTCAGACATGGCTATATGCAAATCAGTTTGACCCTGTGCCTCATGGGAACAGTCCAGCCCGAACTGCCAAGCCATGTCTTCCCTGGACCGGAAACAAGCATCCTGGGACCGGTTTCGGATTCATAATCCTCATCAGCCAGACTATCTTGAATCCAGTGGCCAAGTGAACAAGGGTTTCACGTCTGAGCATACCCTGCCACACTTAGGGCGAACAAAGCGATACAAAAGGGGATGATGGACGGAGCGTTTGAACAAATCAAACACTCACCCCCAGTCAACTGATCTGGGTTTAATCCATCTCCATTCTTTAGTTCACTCAGCCACCCCAGTTCAGACATGGCTATATGCAAATCAGTCTGACCCTGTGCCTCATGGGAACAGTACAGCCCGAACTGCCAAGCCATGTCTTCCCTCGACCGGAAACAAGCATCCTGGGACCAGTTTCGGATTCATAATCCTCATCAGCCAGGCTATCTTGAATCCAGTGGGCAAGTGAACAAGGGACTCACGTCTGAGCATACCCTGCCACACTTAGGGCGAACAAAGCGATACAAAAGGGGATGATGGACGGAGTGTTTGAACAAATCAAACACTCACCCCCAGTCAACTGATCTGGGTTTAATCCATCTCCATTCTTTAGTTCACTCAGCCACCCCAGTTCAGACATGGCTATATGCAAATCAGTCTGACCCTGTGCCTCATGGGAACAGTACCGGTACAAGAGGGGGTGGTAATGGACGGAGCATCTGAACCAATCAAATACTCACACCCAGTCCAAAGATCTGGGTTTAATCCATCACCCTTCTTTAGCCCACTCTGCCACCCCAGTTCAGACATGGCTATATGCAAATCAGTTTGACCCTGTGCCTCATGGGAACAGTCCAGCCCGAACTGCCAAGCCATGCCTTCCCTGGACCGGAAACAAGCTTCCGAGGACCGGTTTCTGGCATTCCAGCCGTCTTCAGCCCGGCTTGCTTGAATCCAGTGGAAAAGTGAGCAAGAACTCATTTCTGAGCATACCCTGCCACACTTATGGTGGCCAAAAGCGGTACAAAAGGGGGTGGTAATGGACGGAGCATCTGAACCAATCAAATACTCACACCCAGTCCAAAGATCTGAGTTTAATCCATCACCGTTCTTTAGCCCACTCTGCCACCCCAGTTCAGACATGGCTATATGCAAATCAGTTTGACCCTGTGCCTCATGGGAACAGTCCAGCCCGAACTGCCTAGCCATGCCTTCCCTGGACCGGAAACAAGCTTCCGAGGACCGGTTTCTGGCATTCCAGCCATCTTCAGCCCGGCTTGCTTGAATCCAGTGGCAAAGTAAGCAAGGGACTCACGTCTGAACATACCCTGCCACACTTATGGCGGCCAAAAGCAGTACAAAAGGGGGTGGTAATGGACGGAGCATCTGAACCAATCAAATACTCACACCCAATCCAAAGATCTGGGTTTAATCCATCACCGTTCTTTAGCCCACTCTGCCACCCCAGTTCAGACATGGCTATATGCAAATCAGTTTGACCCTGTGCCTCATGGGAACAGTCCAGCCTTAACTGCCAAGCCATGCCTTCCCTGGACCGGAAACAAGCTTCCGAGGACCGGTTTCTGGCATTCCAATTGTCTTCAGCCCGGCTTGCTTGAATCCATTGGCAAAGTGAGCAAGGGACTCATGTCTGAGCATACCCTGCCACACTTATGGTGGCCAAAAGCGGTACAAAAGGGGGTGGTAATGGACGGAGCATCTGAACCAATCAAATACTCACACCCAGTCCAAAGATCTGGGTATAATCCATCACCGTTCTTTAGCCCACTCTGCCACCACAGTTTAGACATGGCTATATGCAAATCAGTTTGACCCTGTGCCTCATGGGAACAGTCCAGCCCGAACTGCCAAGCCATGCCTTCCCTGGACCGGAAACAAGCTTCCGAGGACCGGTTTCTGGCATTCCAGCCGTCTTCAGCCCGGCTTGCTTGAATCCAGTGGCAAAGTGAGCAAGGGACTCACGTCTGAGCATACCCTGCCACACTTATGGCGGCCAAAAGCGGTACAAAAGGGGGTGGTAATGGACGGAGCATCTGAACCAATCAAATACTCACACCCAGTCCAAAGATCTGGGTTTAATCCATCACCGTTCTTTAGCCCACTCTGCCACCCCAGTTCAGACATGGCTATATGCAAATCAGTTTAACCCTGTGCCTCATGGGAACAGTCCAGCCCGAACTGCCAAGCCATGACTTCCCTGGACCGGAAACACGCTTCCGAGGACCGGTTTCTGGCATTCCAGCCGTCTTCAGCCCGGCTTGCTTGAATCCAGTGGCAAAGTGAGCAAGGGACTCACGTCTGAGCATACCCTGCCACACTTATGGCGGCCAAAAGCGGTACAAAAGGGGGTGGCAATGGACGGAGCATCTGAACCAATCAAATACTCACACCCAGTCCAAAGATCTGGGTTTAATCCATCACCGTTCTTTAGCCCACTCTGCCACCCCAGTTCAGACATGGCTATATGCAAATCAGTTTGACCCTGTGCCTCATGGGAACAGTGTAGCCCGAACTGCCAAGCCATGCCTTCCCTGGTCCGGAAACAAGCTTCCGAGGACCGGTTTCTGGCATTCCAGCCGTCTTCAGCCCGGCTTGCTTGAATCCATTGGCAAAGTGAGCAAGGGACTCATGTCTGAGCATACCCTGCCACACTTATGGCGGCCAAAAGCGGTACAAAAGGGGGTGGTAATGGACGGAGCATCTGAACCAATCAAATACTCACACCCAGTCCAAAGATCTGGGTATAATCCATCACCGTTCTTTAGCCCACTCTGCCACCACAGTTCAGACATGGCTATATGCAAATCAGTTTGACCCTGTGCCTCATGGGAACAGTCCAGCCCGAACTGCCAAGCCATGCCTTCCCTGGACCAGAAACAAGCTTCCGAGGACCGGTTTCTGGCATTCCAGCCGTCTTCAGCCCGGCTTGCTTGAATCCAGTGGCAAAGTGAGCAAGGGACTCACGTCTGAGCATACCCTGCCACACTTATGGCGGCCAAAAGCGGTACAAAAGGGGGTGGTAATGGACGGAGCATCTGAACCAATCAAATACTCACACCGAGTCCAAAGATCTGGGTTTAATCCATCACCGTTCTTTAGCCCACTCTGCCACCCCAGTTCAGACATGGCTATATGCAAATCAGTTTAACCCTGTGCCTCATGGGAACAGTCCAGCCCGAACTGCCAAGCCATGACTTCCCTGGACCGGAAACAAGCTTCCGAGGACCGGTTTCTGGCATTCCAGCCGTCTTCAGCCCGGCTTGCTTGAATCCAGTGGCAAAGTGAGCAAGGGACTCACGTCTGAGCATACCCTGCCACACTTATGGCGGCCAAAAGCGGTACAAAAGGGGGTGGTAATGGACGGAGCATCTGAACCAATCAAATACTCACACCCAGTCCAAAGATCTGTGTTTAATCCATCACCATTCTTTAGCCCACTCTGCCACCCCAGTTCAGACATGGCTATATGCAAATCAGTTTGACCCTGTGCCTCATGGGAACAGTCCAGCCCGAACTGCCAAGCCATGCCTTCCCTGGACCGGAAACAAGCTTCCGAGGACGGGTTTCTGGCATTCCAGCCGTCTTCAGCCCGGCTTGCTTGAATCCAGTGGCAAAGTGAGCAAGGGACTCACGTCTGAGCATACCCTGCCACACTTAGGGCGAACAAAGCGATACAAAATGGGATGATGGAAGGAGCGTTTGAACAAATGAAACACTCACCCCCAGTCAACTGATCTGGGTTTAATCCATCTCCATTCTTTAGTTCACTCAGCCACCGCAGTTCAGACATGGCTATATGCAAATCAGTCTGACCCTGTGCCTCATGGGAACAGTACAGCCCGAACTGCCAAGCCATGTCTTCCCTGGACCGGAAACAAGCATCCTGGGACCGGTTTCGGATTCATAATCCTCATCAGCCAGGCTATCTTGAATCCAGTGGCCAAGTGAACAAGGGACTCACGTCTGAGCATACCCTGCCACACTTAGGGCGAACAAAGCGATACAAAAGGGGATGATGGACGGAGCGTTTGAACAAATCAAACACTCCCAGTCAACTGATCTGGGTTTAATCCATCTCCATTCTTTAGTTCACTCAGCCACCCCAGTTCAGACATGGCTATATGCAAATCAGTCATCCCCTTTTGTATCATTTCTACAGTACACTCAGGATCTTTATCACATGTAGTGCTACAAAGTCCTATGCAGCATGTGTGTCAGGTCTATTAATTCCCAAATATTCTCCATGTTGTGTAATAAAGATCCTGTATGTGCTGTAGAAATGCCATTGCAATTCTCTCTATAGCATGTAGTAATCATTTCAGTGAATTGCAAGGGATATTTTGATTTGTCTAGAATCAGAATGTGAGTCAGTGTGTTTATGGGAATATTGTGACAGAATCACTTGCTCGATGCATTTGTTTGCAGATATGAGAATACATGTACTCGTGGAGTGAGTCAGGCTTTAGGACATACCGTGCTTTATACTCCTAGCCCTGATATGATACCATACACTGCCCAAGCACAACTGCATTGTTCTAAACTCGGAATTATCAGTCCTACCTTAAACCTCTACAGTGCCTGAACACAACTGTACTGTCCTAAATCCTGAAATACCATCCTGCTAAAATACAAACCTGCTAAACTCTTTTAACACTACTGCACTGCTGTAAACCCTGAAACATAATTTTCAGCACATGCCCCTATAATGTTCATACACCACTGCACTGTCCTAAACCCTGAAACAGCACTCCCTGCATGATCACCTACACTGCCCGAACACTGTTGCTGTGCCTTAAAATTACTTATGCAGTGAACCAGACTTAACAACATATAGTGTTTCTAATTTCTATGTCGTATGCTAGTAAAAAAGCAGTAAAAAAAATTATTAAATATGTTTTTTTTTCTTCACAACAGATTTTAATTATTGACAGAAAGAAAAAACAATATGCCGTCAAAGAGTGAGAGAAGAAAATGATATAAACAGGCTTACATTTCCAAGAAAAAAGAAGTACAAGATTTATCTATACAGCAATGTGTGGAAAAAACAAAGAAAGCTCCTGGTAAGTCAACAAAGGATCTATAAGGAAAATAAGACAATTTAAAAAAACTGTGGACAATCAGGAAAAAAAAAATATCGGTAACTACACAGAAAAAAAAAAATGATGGAAAAATATGTGGAAAATATAGTGTTTATAGTAATAGACGAAAAAATCAGTTTGTTGAGATTCGGAAGCGAATGTTTCATAACAGAGTTGTAGTAAATTTATAAAAAAAATATAAAAAATTGTAAAAGAAAAACAGATTTTCATAAGAAAAAAACATATACAGACAATTGTTGAGAAAGCTTTTGAATTAAAAAAAAATGTTTATTTTAGTAATTAGTAGAATTCGAACACTGGATAAGCCAATCAATGTTATGAAGGTCAAAAGTAAGTGGAAAAGACTAATTAATAGAACTAATTTTTGTAATGTTTTTTCTGGAGAATGGAAACATATTTCAAGTTGTGAGCCGTTTTTTAATGAAGAGAGTTACTTTCAGAGTAATGATTTGTTGCATGCAGTTTACACCAGTGCTCGAGCTTATGAGGTTAAGAATGGTAGTCCGATTGAAAAAGAGAAAATTGTCCCTAGAAATGCAGAAGAGGTGTTAGCTGATGAAGTTTTAGGGAGACGTCCTAAGGCTCCAGTGTACACTTGCAATTGTAGTAGTATTTGTAGTGTACGACAGGATTCAATTGAATTTTTTCTCAATTTTTTACGTAAGAATACTAAGAAAAGTGTTACACAGAAGATTAAGATGTTGCAAGAATTGGACCCCTGCAGAGTTAGAGAAAAAACAGGTTTGCAAGGTCATTCTTTGGCTTGTCTTTCTAAAAAAGTATGTCAGAGTGTTTTTCACCATTTTAGGATGTTAGCAGTGCATCATACTGAAGTGAGGAAATTAGTGAGAAGGTTGTATTATGTAAAAAGTCCAGCACTAATGTTAAAAAAGATGAACAGTGCTCTTTTGCATGGATCTGTGTTAGATGTGATCAACATTTGTGAAGAAATTGATGTTAGTTACTTTGGTCCTGAAGAAGAAAGTGCAGAAACAGATACATTATTAGAAGGAAATGTGGAAGAAAATGTACAGAATTTTAGTACGGAAAATTTTGAGCAAGAAATTACAAGGTATAAGGTCATTTCAGATGAAAAGCCAAACTTTTCTTGTATTTGTTGTAGACGAATTCATTATACCAGGTTAGTTGATCTATATTTAAAAAGTGAAAAGGAGAATAATAATGAGTGGAAGGAATTTGCAACTTATTTGTTGGTAGAGAATTGTTTTGATTTGGGTTCTGATCAACGTATTTGTAAATATTGTTAGAATAAATTAGATAAGAATAAGATGCCTGCTAGAGCTGTTCATAATAATCTTGAGTTGGTAAATATTACTTCTGAACTGATGGATTTAAATACTTGAGAGTCTATTCTCATTCAATGTGTGCATCCATTTCAGGCTATTGTTCGCATGGAGCCTAAGACAGGGAAATTGCCTCCTTCAGATTTACAGAGAGGATTAAAGGGAAGAGTTGTATATTTGCCTCTAAATTTAAAGAAAAATATTGAAACAATTGGTGTAGATAATGTGGAAGAGGAACCACTAGTTATTCTAGTTAATGGCGTTCCTACGAAGAGTAAGAAAATCTGGCAAGAATTAGTGGATGTTAGGAAAGTGAAAAAGGCAACGTTGTATTTGGTAAAAAATAATCAATACTATAAAAATGTGTATGTAGGAGAAGAGGAAACAACTGTAGAAGAGGAGAGTGATTTGCCAACTGCACAAATTAAAAAAAGTGGATGTGTCCAGAACTGAAGACATTTATGAACATTATAGTGTGCATCCACTTCACTCTAAAGAAGTGATGGGAAACACTATTGAGTTATTTCAAATGAAAGAAGCAAAAGGAAGCCCCATTAGTGTATGGAAAGAAAGCTTGGAAACTCGCTGCTTCCCTCAGTTATTTCCAACAGGCAGAGGTGGACGATATGATGAACAACCTGTGCAAATTCCTGCATCTGAATACCGGACTTCAAGATTATATGCAGAAGATCCAAGGTTTCGCCAATGTATTCCATATTTGTTTCATCTTCTGTTTGAGAGTGACTTGTCTAGACTTTCTTATGCAGTGAACCATATACTAAAAAGTGGAGTACATTTGCAAAATGTTTTGGCAAAGGACTTTATGGATAAAGTCAAACAGAAAGATACTATTTTGGAATCTCAGCTAATTAATCTCATGACATGTCAGCGTGGTACTAATGAGTATTGGTACCGTCGTCATGGGGAATTGAAATGTATGCTAAGAAACTTAGGAACTCTTACATGGTTCCTTACTCTAAGCTGTGTAGAGTATGCTTGGAAAGATTTACTTCAATTTCTTCGAGAGGCAAATGCTAACATAGAAAATATATAATACAAGACACCAGGAGAACTGTGCTCTTTGGATCCAGCTAATGTATTTAGGTATTTCAATCATAGATTTGAAGCTATGATGTCTTTTATCACAAACAAAAAAAATCCTCCTCTTGGAAAGGTTATGGATTTCTTTTGGAGAAAGGAGAATCAAGCAAGAGATGCTCCTCACATACATATGCTGGTGTGGATCAAAGATGCCCCCAAATTTGGAACAGATTCAGATGACACAGTGATGAGTTTTATTGAACAATATTCTACATGTGCTGTACCCAAAAGTACAGCAGAAAAGAATTTAGGACATCAAGTCTTACGGTTTCAAACCCATCGGTGTGGAAAATACTGTTGTCAAAAGTACAAATCTAAGGATAAGTTCTACACAAAATGTCGATTTGCATTTCCACGTCCAGTATTATCAAAAGGAAGAGTGAACAATTTTATGTCATCTTTGCGACATACTGTCACAAGAAAATCACTGAAAAATACCTACAGCTTAAAAAGAAATAAAGAGTCAAAATACATAAATGACTATAACCCAGTTATTTTGTCTATTTGGAATGCTAACATGGATATTCAATATGTTGCAGACAACTCCATTGCTGTGGCTCGATATGTAACGTCTTACATTACTAAATCTGAAAAGACGGAACTAAAGGAAATGTGGGAAGAAATTTCTCATGAAAAGAGCCTAAGTAAGAAATTGTACAGCTACAGTTTGAAGATGTTGTCTCATCGAGAAATCTGAGCATATGAATGTTCAGATTGTTTATCATCTGCAAGTCTATACTCCAAATGTAGAACAATCATTTGGGTGAGTTTAGGTCTTGCAAGAACATGAAACTGAGTTTTGAAATCTGTACAAGAAATTGAGTATTTAGAATAGAGAGAACCCGACAGTACAGATATTTTGAAGACAAATATGTTGGATACATACTATCCAAATACTAGTAATCATCTTGAGAACGTTTGTCTCTATGAAGTACTGCAAAGCTATACTTTTAAGAGGAATATTACAGAAGATATCAATAAAGGAGTATATGCTGTGATTGAATCTGAAGGATGTTTAGTGAAACAAAGCAAAGGACATTTGATTAATCACCAAAAACTGAGTTGCGAAACTGCTGACAAAAGGGAATTTTACTATATAGGTCTTTTGCAACTCTATAAGCCATGGCGAACAGAACTGGAACTACTTGGAGATTTTGACAGTTATGAACATTCATTCAACGCAACTAAAAATACTATAGAATGTCCTGCTTTTACTAATTATCTGAAAATATTGAACGACAAAATACAGCAAGAAGCTACAATTGCAGCAGAGATTGCTAGAGACAGTTCTCAAGACAGTCAAAGTTCTCCTTCGTTGAGTCAGGATCCACTAGGAGAACCAATTATTCAAAATGAAGCAGCAACTGCCATGGATGAGGTGAAAACAGCAATGCAACAAGCTCAAGAGGATTTAATAAACTTAGAAGAATTGGAAAAACAACTAAATGTTGAGCAAAAACAAATATACGATCAAATGACAGAACAGATTGAGCATGGTTTATATCACGAGAAAAAAGAGTGCCCATGTACGTCATTTAAACCTGTCCGACTGTACGTGAGTGGAGAAGCAGGAACTGGAAAAAGTTTTCTAATTAAAGCAATTGCAACTTATCTACAGAAAAGAACTGAGTTGTCACTCTCTTGTGTTGTTACTGCTCCATCTGGGGTGGCAGCACATAACATTTACATCGTTTATTAATGCTGCCAGTAGAGCATGAAAATAAATTAGAATACCACAAGCTATCTGGAGAAGCTTGCTGTGAAGTTTCTAGAGTCTTGAAAAAAATGAAACTTCTCATTGATGAGGTAAGCATGGTATCAAATTTAATGCTTGCCTTTGTGCATTTAAGAATGCAACAAATCCTTAAAACAGAGTATGATGTGTTATTTGGAGGCAAACACATCATAGTTTTTGAAGATCTACTACAACTAACTCCTGTGAAAGGGCAGCCAGTATTAAAAACAGTTACACATGAAGACACCAGAAAGTGCCTTGGAAGCATTGGAAATGTTAACATTTGGTCATATTTCGAATATTCAGAACTCATTACAAATATGCGACAGGCAAAGGACACTGATTATAATAGTATTCTTGAAGATATAAGAATTGGAAAAGTGAGTGAACACAGCAAAGAAGCTTTACAGGCACGATTACTTACAAATTTGTTTCCAAACGAAAATATTCTCTGAGAGAATTTATATAGAAAAATTGCAGAAAAGAAATCAGTGATATGCTTCATGCCAACTCTGCAAGAATGTTCAATATACAATAAAAAAATGCTAAAGTTAGAAAATCAAGAAATTATAAAACTGGAAGCTATTGATAGAATAGAGCATGAAGAAGCTACAATTATTTTGTCAGAAAAGTTAAAGTCAAAATTGGATTCTTTAGAAAAATCAATATCTAAAACTGCTGGTTTAGAAAAGAATCTATATGCATGTATAAATTGTCGGATAATTTTACGATGTTATTTACATGTGGAAAGAGGTTTAGTAAATGGAGCAATGGGTAATGTTGTTGATTTTGTGAATTACCCAAATAGAGATGACATTGAATTTTTGAAAATCAAATTTGATGAAGAAGTACAACAATTGAGTCGCTGTTCAGCTCGATTTTTGCTTGTAAAAGATTTATATGTCCGCCGAAAACAGTTTCCTGTTTGTTTGGCATATGCGGTGACTATTTATAAATCTCAAGGTTTAAGTGTAGATAGTGCTTTGGTAAATATTGGAAGTACTGTGTTTAAAGAGGGTGTGGCATATGTTGCTTTATCTCAAGTCAGAACTTTATCTGGATTGTACCTGATTGATTTTGATGACACAAAGATTAGTGCAGATGTAAATTGTGTAAAAGAGTATAATAGGTTAAGAAGAGAACATGCTCCTAATTTACCTCAATATCCAGTACTTGAAAAGCGTGTGGTATGTCGAAAAAGAAGATATGAGAAAAATTGTAGCGAGGTTGCAGAGAAAAGAAAAAAACTAGATGAACCAGTGATAGTAAGCAAAAAGAAAAAGGATTCAATTGAAGAGGTTGTTGGTTTTCAGTTTGAAAACAGTTCTGGTGTCAACTGCTATGCTAATGTAGTGGTTAATGTTGTTTTTTTCTTGAAACTTTACTACAACAAATTGTTGAGAATCGGGACAAAAGATTTTGTTGTTTGTTGAATTCTGTGTTTGAGAAATGTAGTAGTGATAAAACTAAAATAGAAAGTGTTTCTGATATTCGAAATGTTTTAGACATATGTTCTGGTTTAAATCAATTTTCACAGAATATTCAGCAAGATTGTCAGGAATTTCTAATGTATATGCTTGTTGTATTGCAAGATGAAGGTATAGAAATTGAAAATCTTTTTGGCCTTTCTTATAAATGGCAACATGACTGTGACAATTGTTCGTTTTCAAGTAGTACTGAAATAGACACTGAAAGATTTATATATTTAACTTTACCAGACTTCAAATCAGTGTCTTTTAATAATCTAGTTAGAGAAGCAAATCAAAACATGGTCTGTACCCAATGTAACTCACAAAAGTTATCAACATTATTTATACAAAGATATGGACAGTATGTAATTTTAATGCTGCAACGATGCAGACCTGATGGAAGAAAACTGATAACTTTAATACAAAAAAAATTGTAGCTTCTCAAGTATCAATATCAGGAAAAACTTTTGTAACTGTGGCAATTATTTTCCATGATGGTCCTTCTATAACATCAGGACATTACACAGCTTATTTAAAATGCACGAAAGGCTGGACTCATTGTAATGATACTCAATTCATTTTTAAACAACGTTTGCCTTATGACTTACCAAATTCTTACCTAGTGTTTTTACAACCCACATTTTGGGGAAATTAATTGGCCTGGGAAAAGTACATTGAGAGTGAGGATGATGAGGTTAAAAAAATTCTTGTAGTTGACGTAGAGGTAGTGTAAGTGTATCAGATAGCGTGTGATGTTGCTATCACAGGAGATGTTGATCATCAGTGAGGCAGAGGTGTTTTAGATTTGTTGTAGTTGTTGGAGATGTTGCTGACATTTTTCATTCCCTTGTAGATGTTTCTTTTAATGGTATACAGCTCCTTGGTAAGATAAAGGATGAGCAGAGTGTGATCGGCATACCAGACGATGTTGAGGTTCTGGTAGCATGCTAGTTGTTTAAGGTTCTATGTACATGATAAATAGCATCGGGTGGAGGTATAACCATTGTTAGATGGTCCAAAAGATGTTGGTGCTTTTGATTCAGAAGGTTGGGAAATGGACGCTTAAGAGTACTATTAAGTAACTTCCAAACTAAGGATTTCACACATACTATTTGGCCATGAGGAATGATATGTGAAATGATTATTTCGGGTAAATGTTGTTAGCATATGTTTGTACATTACTTTATTTAGAGTTAATAAAAATAAGTAATAAAGTTTTGTTACTTTGTGATGGTTGGTGATATCCCTTACTTACGTAAAAAATTGCTGTTCGAAAAAGCCATTTAGGATATGTTTTTTTCTAATTGTTACATTCTTAATGAAAATGTTGACTGGGTTTTTTAAAGACAATCTTATTGATTGTCTATTTTTTTTGCCTGCTGTTATATGATGAGCTCTATTGAACTCACTGTTTTGAGTGAAATTCAATATATTCTGAGAACAGCAAAATAAAATACATAACATATTGTACATATTATTTTGTATTGTGAAATATATAATATTATATTATTAACTTATTATTAAATTATTTTGTATTGTGAAATATATAGTATTATATTATTAACTCAATTTTTTCTTCTCTTCAACAGATACTATATTTATTAAAAATAGATTATTAACTTCTCATTACTTATAAGGTGAGTATGAGAAACAAAAAATACGTTCTCATCATTCTCTTACTTCTCTTAACCTTTTTCACTTTCTTCACTTTGTCTCTTACTCCTCCTTCCTCACTCTCTTTACTCCCTTTAATTCATTTTTACACTCCCTCTCTCACCATCAGTACCCTTTCCCTTACCCTCACTTACCTTCTCCTGCTCCCTCCTTCCTCTCTGTAACCCTCACTTCTCTTTTCTTTCTTCCTCCACCACTACCCTTCTTTTGCTCTATCCCTAACTCTTTTCTCTCTCCCCCCTCGCTCTCTTTCCTTCACACCATCCCTCACTCACTTTCAGTCACTCCCCTTCTCTTATTACCTCACTTCCGTTTGCTCACTCCCCTTCCTTTATTCCCTCACTCACTCTCCTTTCCTCCATCTGTCTCTAAGTCTCTTCCTCTGTCTCAGTCACTATAACTGCCTCACTCTCTCACAGTCCCTCACTCTCCCTCTCTTTCTCTCTTTAACTGTCTCTCTCTCTCTCCACCAATCTTCCTTTTCTTTCCTCTCTCTTTCCATAAATTCTTCTCTCTCACTCACTACTTTTTCCTCTATCTTAATATGCTTCTTTTTCCCTCACTGTCGCTGCACTTCTCTCAATCTCACTCCTCTTCTCATACTTCATATTCTTCTCTTTGTGCATCACTCCTATTCTCTTTCACCTGCTTCCATTATCTCACTCCCCCTTACTCTCTTTCCCTCACTCCATCCGCCAATCCTCTTCCTTTACCTCATTCACTTTTGCTAACTCCCATTCGTTTAGTCCCCCACTCCCCTTCACTCCATTTTTCTCTCCATCTGTCTCACTCAGTCGAACTGCCTCACTCCCTCTCAGTCACTTGATCTCCCTCGCTTTCTCTCTCACTCTCTCTCTCTCCCTCACCCTTACTGTCTTTCTATTTCTGTTTCCTTCACTCCTACTTTATCCCTCAGTCCCCTTTCCTCTCTCTTAATATCCTTCCTTCTCTATCATTCCCCTTTCGTCACCCTCATACCCCTTCTCTCACTGTTACTGCCTTTCACTCACCCTCAGTACTTTTCCTTCACTCACCTACTCTCACTCCCCTTCCTTCACTCCTCTTAGTTCACTCCCTCACTTCATTACACTTACTCCCCTTTGTTTATTCCTTCCCTCACATTTCATCTCCCTGTCTCCCTCTGTCTCACTCACTCTAACTGCCTCACTGCTTCTCAGTTCCTTGCTCTCCCTCTCTCTAATTCTGTCCCTCTCTCTCCCTTACCCTTAAACTCCTTTCCTCTCTCTTTATATCACTCCTCCTCTCTTCCTCACTCAATTTCCCTCTCTCTTAATTTCGTTCCTTCTTTCTCATTCATCTTCCCTCACCCTCATACTCCTTCCCTAACTGTCACTGCCCTTCACTCACCGTCACTCCCTTTCCCCCTCTGCACTTTATCCTATCTGTATTTCTCACCACTTCACTTTCCTGCTCACTTTTCCTCACTCCCCCCGCTCTGCTTCTCTCACTCCCCTTCCCTCACCCTCCTTCCTTTACTCCTCTTTTGTCACTCCCTCACTCCATCTCACTTACTCCCCTTTGTTCTCTCCCCACTCACTTTTTTTTCATCCATGTTTCTCTCCCTGTCTCTCTCTGTCTCACTCACTCTAACTGCCTCACTCCTTCTCAGTTCCTTGCTCTCCCTCTCACTCATTCTGTCCCTCTATCTCCCTTACCCTTAAACTCCTTTCCTCTCTCTTTATAGCCCTCCTCCTCTCGTCCTCACTCATTTTCCAGCTCTCTTAATTTTGTTCCTTCTTTCTCATTCATCTTCCCTCACCTTCATACTCCTTTCCTAACTGTCACTGCCCTTCAATCTCCGTCACTCCCTTTCCCCCTCTCCACTTTCTCCTGTCTGTATTTCTCACCCTTTCACTTTCCCGTTTCCTTTTCCTCACTCCCCCTCGCTCTCCTTCTCTCACTCCATTCCTTACTCCCTTTCTCTCTCTCCCATTTTCTAACTCGCTCCATCCCCACACTCCACTTCTCTCTCCCTCACTCCCCATTTCTCACTTTCTCTTACTCCCCTTTTCTCATCCTCATACCCCTTCCCTCACCGTCACTCCACTTATCTTACCTTCACTCCCTTTACTCTGTTCTACTTCTCCCTCTCCATCTCTTACTCCCCTTCCCTGTCTCCGTTCCATGCTCCCCTTTTCTCACTCCTCCTCCCTCACTTTCCTTTCCTTATTCCCTTCCCTTACTCTTTCTCTCCCCTTACCTCACACCCCTACCCTTAGTCCCCTTGTTTCAGTCACTCTTTGACTCACCTTTCCTCACTCACCATACTACGCTTTCCTCACTCATTCCATCAATTCTTTCCTCCTTTTCACTCAGTCATTTCAGTCATTCATTTATACACTACACATTCATTCAAAAAAAGTATGACACAGTATATAAGAGATACAGCTCTTCTTGGAGAAATGAAGTTAGTTCTGAAAAGATCCTTTTAAAAAAAATAAAATCATTTTTCATTTTTGAACAGTTTTATATTTTTTTGTTGTTTTTTTTATAACAAAAACACATAAACAGATAACGAAAAACTGTTCAACAGGAACAAAAAAATATAAATGAATTAAGTGCTGCTGCATTTGTGCTGTCTAATCTTTATCCCAATTAAGTCCACACTCTGCTCTCCATAGCACATTATCTCATTGCTGAAATTGCATCTAATGTGCACTTTTGCCAAATCCGGTGAGATGTCAACCGCTCTTGTGGCTGGAGATGGTAATGATGAAGACGTACTAGGGACAGCAGGTGGAGGACTGTCCATCAAATGCTGAGTTGAAGCTCGAGCATAATAGTGCTTGGTGGGATCTCCTCTTGATAGAACAGATCCACAGATGTCACCTTTGGGGCATTCACATTTTTTTGCCCTTCAGGGTATGAAAAAAATCTCCAAATGAATGACTCCTTTGTCTTCTTTACCTTTGCATGTTCTGTTAAGTACTCGACTTCTGAGTCAGAAGAATCCTGTGGCTGCTGTTCTGCTATTTTGAATTGTTGGATAAAAATCCAGAAGGTGCTCCTCTCAAAGGAGTGAAAAAAGTTGTGAGGGAAGTGGGTGGGGTTTTTGAAGATTTTGAAAAGAAACTACTATAAACCAATCAAAAGTGTTGTTTTCAAGTCACATGACTTTACGTGCGCGCACGGGGGTGCGCATGTTGCGCGACCGTCGCATATGAATGACGTTTTACCCGATTTTCGTGAATTCTTTTAAAACCGTAAAAAGGAGGCAGGGAAGAGACTCCCTGACCCCCTAGGCCTTCTCATGGGGCCCCTTAAAGATCTCAAAGGGCCAAAAAAAAAAAAAATTTTTTTTAAACCACGAGGTGCGTGCACGTTGCACGCACCCCCGAAGCAGAAGTGACTGAAAAAAAAAGTAGAGAACGTGAAAAGGGGGCAGGGTAGAGACTCGCTGACCCCCTAGGCCTTTTCAGGGGGTCCCTGAAGGACCCCGAAGGGCAAAGAGAAACATTTAAAAAAAACACGAGGTGCACGCACGGTGCACGCACCCCTGAGGCAGAAGTTAGTCAAAAACAATAGTGGAGAACGTGAAAAGAGGGCAGTGTAGAGACTCCCTCATCCCCTAGGCCTTCTCAGGGGGTCTCTGAAGGACACCGAAAAGCATATTTTTTTTAAATAGCGAGGTGCGCGCACGTTGCTCGCACGTAAGAAAAAAACATAATATATTTCAGTGTTTATATGTTGTTTGAAGATGTAGACTATACAGTTCAACTTTATCCAAATCATAAAAACTAGCTGTGCCATTGCATATTACAGCATACAGTCAATGTATTACAATATACAAAGGCAGTTTGTGGAAAAATACATATATAAAAAATATAAAAAATGATACAGAAATTAGCATTTTTAAAACCTTTGAATTTCACTTAAAAAACCATAGGTTTTACACTCGTTATAGTTAGGAATTAGTATTTAAAAAACTTTGTAAAATCACTGGAAAAAACACATTTCACACACATTATAGTTAGGAATTAGCATTGAAAAAACCTTAGAAATTCACTGAAAAAAACATCGATTTCACACACGTCATAGTTAGGAATTAGCATTTAAAAAACCTTGCAAATTCACTGAAAAAACCCTAGGTTTCAAACACGTTATAGTTAGAAATTAGAATTTAAAAAACCTTGCAAATTCACTGAAAAACCATAGGTTTCACACACGTTAAAGTTAGGAATTAGCATTTACAAAACCTTTCAAATTCACTGAAAAAACCATAGGTTTCACTCACGTTATAGTTAGGAATTAGCATTTAAAAAACCTTGCAAATTCACTGAAAAAAACATAGGTTTCACACATGTTATAGTTAGCTGGACATTTCACTCATACAAAACCTTTGAAATTCCCCCGTTATAGTTAGTTCAGCTAACTATAACTCTCGCGACATCACTCATGACATCACTGATGACATGTCAAATGACATCACTGATGACATCATCCTTGTGACAGAGTGGCAGACCTCCTCTCAGCGTAAAATAACCTTTGACACACACAGTCAAAAATAGAAACTAACATTTTCTTAAAAATAGAGATATCAATACGAATTACAACAACCTATTAGGTAATTCCAATATCTACATACACATCCACTCATTCACCAACAGTTCTATATACTCACTCATACATGTACTTACTCATCATATGTACTCAAACACCTATACATCCTGCTACACACGAATACTCATCCATATAGTTACTCACACACATATTCACACATGCAAAAAAATATCAAAAATCCATTTACTTGATTATACTGCTATATACACACCACTACACGTACTTCTACAGAAACGTACACATATTTACTCTCTTAAAAAATCAATAATAAAAACACATACTTATTTATATAGGTACTCTTCCAAACTGTCACTCTCACATATACTCAAGTATATACATCAATACTCACATATACTAGTTTAAAACATATGTAGTTACTCATGAATACACTATTGAGACAGTCATTCACTCACTAACCCACCCATACACACAATCATCCACCCATACAGTCTTGCACACATGCTGTCTTCAAAATACATACAAATACTGTGTCCCTCACTTATGCATCTGTGCGCTAAGTAATATCCCCCACCGAACCATACAGACACTCATACTGATACTCAAAACAAAATATAATAAATGTGCAATAAATAACCCATATACACACTCATGTTGCTACTCACCAACCCATGCAGCCACGTATACACAAAGTGAGACACTGATACATATATTTAAATATTTAAACATTACTCGCTAATACATGTATTCACTAAGATACACTTAATAGGTCAGTTAACCAATCATTTTTACAAACAAAAACATCCATTTAGACACATATTTACCCATTTATTCTTCCATCGACCTTTAGATATACACATATAAAAAATATTTATTTTTCAGAAAGACACACATTCATTGGATGATGTCGAGGGGCGTGGTTTCGGCGCCGACCGGGATGGCAGCGTGAGCGAGTTGCTCCGCGCCGAGTCCCATCCTTACTCCTGATTTATCTTGCCCCATGCCACCTGGCAGCCACAAATGAGGCCTTGGCGGGTCGCTGACCTGGTGGGGACCGTCTAATCCCCGTCGGGACCCTGGAAGCTGCGTGGACCGGACCTGGAGATCGGCCCGGCTGGCAGGACAAAGGAATCAAGATGGCGGCGCCGTCGGAGTGAAGCTCCGGAACCTGTGTGAGGAGCGGTGCGGGGCCGTCTGGAGGCGCCTGGAGGTCCGTCGCGAGGCGGAGAACTGAGGGAAGGACAGCGGGTGCGGACCCGGTGCGGCGGCGGAGAGCAGTGCGGAGGACTGACGGTAGCGGCGCCCCCTCCCCCACCGGCTCCTCCGGCCGACTGGAGCGCTGGGGCTGGGCTCGAGCAACGCGGCCGGAGATCCCACGGATGAGAAGGGCCGCCCGGCTGCTGTGTGTGCTGCAGCGAGCGGAGACTCATCAGGGCGCTGGTGGAGCAGCGGAGCACGGCGCTTGCACGCCCCGGAGGGTGAGCGGGCTGAGTGGCAGCTGGAGGGTCGATCGCCCTGCTTGGTGACCAGCGTGGGAGCCCAGGCTTGGAACTGTGGGGTGCACTGTGACCGGGGTGGCCGGCGCACTCCGGCCCACATAAGGGTGTCTCAGGGCATTGCCAGGGGGGCTGCATCTGGGCCTGGCGTGCTGGAAGTGATTGCTGGTAGCCCCTTTGGAGTTGGGCAAAAGCACCATGGGGAGACTGCCGTTTCTGCCCGGCACATGGCCAATGGAGTGACCTGCTTGCTGGGGGAGGAGGCTGCCGGTCCCTGCCTGGCACCTAGATTGGGGCGCCCCCCGCGGCCCTGACTTGATCCTCTCCGCACCAGGGGCAGTGTATTGCCCGCTTGCTACTAGCTGAGACAGCGGGGTACCGTGAGGCCCAACAGCACACGGAGGAGCAGCTTGGTCGCCCTGGCTGTGATGCACAGTGTCTGAAACTACTAGGAGCAGAGGGCTTGCTCAGCCCGGGACAACGGACTCACGGCTGCCGGCCTGATCGGCAGGGCTTACGCCTTCTGGGCCAGAGGTTGGCGATGGGGCGAGGGCGTGGGACGGCTGGCTCCACATAACCACGCTAGCCCGGGGATAAGTGATCAGCGCCTACTTGGCTGTCTTGTCGTTGGTGCTGAGCGGGCCCGGGATTGGTACTTTCGGTGGATCTGTCGTCACCGGCCACCTTTGGAGGAGGCTGCACGAGAGGCAGGCGTCCCGCGCTCGAGATGGCCGCGCAGGGGACTGGAGCCGCCACGACACAGGCGCACAGGGAAAGGAGATCAGAGGAAGCTGAGGACGGTTTCACGACGGAACCCTCGTCGCAAGAGCAACGGTTGAATCTCCGCCTCGATGCGATATTGGCCGCGATTACTGCCACGAAGGATGAACTGCACCAGGACATAGCGCAGGTGGCGACGGGGCTTGGCCTGCTGAGAGCGGACCACGCTAAGCTCTCTGATAGAGTGAAATCCAACGAACAACTGCTCCAGGAGCTGAAACCGGCCGTGGTCACCGCGGAGCATAAACTCGAGGACGTGGTTCGTCGCCTGGCACTCCTGGAGCGTAGGGCAGAGGATGCAGAAGGACGCAACCGCCGGAACAATGTGCGGGTGGTGGGGCTCCCGGAGAAAATCGAGAAGGGTGACGCGGTGGCCTACATGGAGGACTGGTTTCGGACAGTGGTGGCGCCGGAGGGTCTGTCACCCTTCTTCTCGCTGGAACGAGCGCACAGAGTGCCCGCCAAACCGCCCCTGGAGGGCAGACCGCCCCGACCAATGGTGGTCAAACTGCTGCACTACAAAGACCGGGATCTGCTGATCCAAAGGGCGAGATCCCAAGGGCCCTTCCAGGTGGAAAACAGCAAGGTGACGATTTTTCCGGATTACACGCAGGAAGTGCAGCGGGGCAGGGCTTCCTTTCTGTCGGTGAAGAAAGAGCTGAGGGAGGAAGGGATTCAATACTCCCTGCTTTTTCCAGCCAAGCTGCGGATTGTCGTGGATGACAGAACCCACTTTTTCCAGACACCGGATGAAGCATGGTCCTGGCTGGAACTGTATCGTGCGGGGACGGATCGTGCACACAGGCCCGCCAGGGATCGTGCGCAGCCGGTCAGGGTCAGGAAGTCGCAGCGCATCCGCTCCCGGAATAGGCGCCAACGGGCCGAGCGAGAGGCGCAAATGCTGGCCGATAGACAGAGTGCGTTGGAGGCCACGGCGAACATCACGGGCTCGCAACGAGAGGACACCTCCAGGGGTTCGGCTTCGGAAGGAGAAGGGGAGAAGACCGGTGATGAAGACTCGGAGGTGGGGGGAGCGCAGGGGCCGGAGGTCACCCCACAAACTTCAGATGGTATATTTAATGGGTGAAGCTCGTGGCCTCTGGACTGCTTGTAAGGCCTGGACGCTCCTGACTCCTATTGGACTGCCAGGTATGGGGCTGCTTTAGCAGCATGGGGCTATGGGCGCGGGGTGGTCGCTCTGTCGTCCTGGTTTGGGGCTCCATAGTCCTCATCAGACCCTTAAGGTCTTCTGTGGTGTCGACTACAGACTAGTGTGATGTGTTGGGTGTTTGCGGTTTGGAACGGGGCTGAAGCTGGGTTACTAGGCCCTGTCCTGGGGAGGGGGTGGATGGGAGTTAAGGGGTGTGTTTTGAATGGGTTGTACAATTGCTGCGATGCGGGTCACATTTATTGGCGTGCGCCACTGTTAGGGGTGATGCTCTATGGGGACGTTACCTAACTTGAAATGTGTCACATGGAATGTCCGGGGTATTCGAACTATGGTTAAGCGCCACAAGGTACATGCCTACTTGGTGAGGCGGGGCATTCAGATAGCGATGCTTCAGGAGACTCACTTGACTCAGCAGGAATGTGGGGCATTACAGAGGAGGTGGCGGGGTCAGGTGTTTGGCACGACCTACTCAGCATTTGCCAGAGGGGTGTTAATATGGATCAGAGCGGGCACGCCATTCCAAGTCACGAGCCAGAAAATAGATCCGGAGGGCCGTTATGTGGTGGTGGAAGGACGGCTGTGTGGTAGGGAGGTGGTCCTGTGTAACATTTATGCCCCCAACGCTGATCAAGCGCACTTTTTTGAGGGTTTGTCGCGCTCACTGGCGTATTATTTGGCGGGCCCTGTATTGCTGGCGGGGGATTTTAACTCCATTTCAGATGTGCTGTTGGACAGGTCACACCCGCCTTTGGCGGACTCCCCAGTGCGCAGACTCGCGACCCATAGGCGGGATTGGCAGGAGAGGTGGGGCTTGGTGGATGTCTGGAGGGCGCAGCACCCCGAAACCCGTGATTACTCCTACTTCTCAGCACTGCATGATCTGCATGTTAGACTGGATTCGGTGCTGTGTTGCGAGTCTCTGGCGAATGTGGTGATTCACTCTGAGTATTTGTCTAGGACCATTTCGGATCATAACCCACTGCTGATTTCTGTGCAATGGCAGCGGGCGAGGTCGGCGGTCCCTACATGGAGACTTCGTCCGGAGACGCTGGATGACCCGGCGTTCTGTGACACGGTCCGACAGGGCATAGACGACTACTTCACGGTCAATGATGGGTCAACAGCGACTAGAGCGAATGAATGGGATGCGATGAAAGTGGTGGTGAGGGGGATATGTATGGGACGGTTTCTGACTGTGAGAGGGACTGTGCTGAATGACCTCGCGAAGGCGGAGGAAGTGCTGAGAGGGGTGGAACAGCAGCGACCCGAGAAGCCGGAGCTGCAAGATAGCTTGTTGCGTGCTAAGGAGGCGGTGGCAACTGAGACGGAGAGATTGCGGTGCTATGATTATAAGTTGTATGCGGTGAAAGTGCATGAGGAGCGAGACAAAGTGGGCACGCTCCTTGCGAAGTTGGCTGATCCGAACCCTAGAGGATGTCCGGTTATGAGTGTGCGGCAGGGAGACGGGGAGGTGGTTTATTCGCAGTCAGCGGTCCTGGGGCGCTTTCGGTCCTACTACACGGGTCTGTACGCCAGCCACCTCGAAGTGGGGGCCACGGACATTGGTAATTACTTAGATCAGGTCCCTTTGCCGGTATTGGGTGAGGAGGAAGCCCGGGATCTGGGGGGCCCCGTCACCCTAGCGGAAATAAGAGGGGCGATTAGTCATATGGCGCGGAACAAAACTCCTGGGGTGGATGGATTGCCGATCGAGTTCTACGTTAAATTCATGGAAGTGTTGGCGCCCAGACTGCAGGTTGTGTATGTGGAGGCGAAACAATTAGGGCGGTTGCCTGACTCTATGACGGAGGCGCTGGTTGTGCCCCTGCTGAAGCCGGGCAGAGATGCTTTGGATGTCTCTTCTTTTCGTCCGTTGTCTATGCTGACTGTAGATTACAAGATTTTGAGCCGAATCCTGGCCACCAGGCTCCTACCACTAATGACCTCTTTAGTGCATAAGGATCAAGCGGGGTTCATCCCCTCTAGGAGCACTTCGATGAATGTCCGTCGGCTGATTGGGGTCATTGATAGTGCTGCCACAGCGGAACCAGGCCCAGTAGTGCTGACGGTTGATATTGAAAAGGCGTTTGATAGCTTAGAATGGGATTTTCTAGATGGCGTGCTGTTGAAGTTCGGGGTTGGGGAGGGGTTCCGGGGCTGGACGAGAGTGCTCTATTCTTCGGCTAAGGCGCGGGTGCGGCTGGGGACCTTGGTCTCCTCGGTTTATCCGGTCTGTAGGGGCACGAGGCAAGGCTGTTCGCTATCCTGTGGAAAAGTAAATTTTGCCATGTTCTGTGTCCCTACGTGTCATCCATCATATGTTATGTGTGCATGATTAAATATGCATATGCATTCCCCATGTTCGATTAATGACGCAATTACAGTTGTGTCCACCTCTAGTATGCCAGTTTCCAGTCCTCGTGAATACTACGAATATCAGGCCTATGTAAAGCTACGTTGCCACGTTTCTCAGTGTGCACGTTATTCTATTATAAAGTCCCCGTTTCTAGGCCTCAAAAGGGCCTGGACACCAGATTCAGCTCCTGTCTCCTGAAGCCTCGCTGAGGAGCGATACAGCCCCCACCTGTATCCTCGACCCTTCACTTACTTCCTGCCTCGCAGTGCCCGGCCCAGCCTGGCTCAGTCTCTGAGTCTGCCAAGAATATGTTATGATCCCAGTTATCAGTTCAGTCCTCCTTCTCTGCATTCCTAAGCTACTGAACTGCATCAATAGTTTCCATCATTGTCTAGCCTTCACGTCTCCACGTTAGAGAAATACTGCATTTAATGGTCATTTAATATTCTTCATCACGCACTACATGTAGAATAATGCATGGTCCAGTCTTAGAATCAAGTTAGCCTTTCCTCTCTTGACTTCTAGTTTATATCAACATGTTCTCTAAACATCAGATACTAGATACTGTTTAGGTACATGTCGCCCTGACTCTCCAGACTTCAGTCTCTGCTCCTAGCACAGAGTTCATAGCCCCCAGCTTCTCCTAGTGATACGTCATTGCTAGTTTGCGCGCACCATCAGGTTAGAGGTCCCGGCTCCTTAGGTAGCCCCCTCCATGGTTTCCGCCCCATTCATGACATATTCTGTTACGTTTGCATCACATGTCTATGTATACGCCCCGTTACACCTCTTTTCGCCCTTATCTTTCGCGACTGCTACGCGTCACGCCTTCTGCTCCACCCACTGCTACGCCTACTGCAATGTAATGCTATGTGTTTGCGTTATGTATATATGCTCATGTATTGTTATTAAAAGTCAGCGCGCTCATCCCAGATCCAGCCCCAGCAGCTGCTGGGCCCTGCCATCCTATTCCTATGCAGGTTGTCCTGTTCCTGTCCTTATGCTGTATTAAACCTGCAAAACTCCTACTACCTCGAATCTTGACTCTTATTTATTGAGCTATCTGTTATGATATATGTCTAGCCAAAAAGAGAGGTATTATTTATTTATTTACCACATAATGGCGCCCGAACAGGGACTTGCCCTTTCCCCACGCGTCGGTGAAGCCACGCCGACCCCCTGACCCTCTGCAGTCGTGACGGAACTCTTCTGCGCACCGGCAGATATTTCTGCTTCAAGTATCCCTCAGGCCCACGGAGGAGACGGAGGAGGCGGTCCAGCATCCAAACGAGACGGTGGAGGAACGCGGCGAGTCCCGACCAGAGCCCAAGCCAAGAGTCCAAGGTCCGAGGTATCCGGAGGTCCACCCGTAACTGAAGTCCGAAGTTCGTCGTCCGTCGTCGTAGCAGTCCAGTCCGATCCGAGGCCTTCCGTTCTTGCTGCCCGGTGAGTACCGTTACTGGGGTGGTATCTAGACAGGGTCAATCTAATTGTCTCTGGTCTGTGGGTTGGTGGTACACAGTCCCACAAACGAAGTGTCCACTTCGGTGGATGCGGGTCCTGACGTGTCTCTTTTATGAGACCGGTAAGTTTCGTACTGTTTCAGCAGTGCATCTAGTTTCTGTTCTAGTCAGTTTCTGTTCTCGAGAAAATTCATGTGTTCTGTTCTCAGTATTCCAGGTAATATTCTGTCCGAACTGTTATTTTTTAAATGTTCTTCATGTATTTTAATGTCGTGGTATGAATGGGGAATAAGTATCGTGTTTATTGTGTATTGTATTGTGTCTAGATTACAGTCCAGTCATGCCCTTGTTTTCCAAATTACGTCAGTTAAAAACTAGAAAGGGTCTGCTGGAAGCAGCAGTTCCAGTTCCGCCGAGGGACAGTCCAGGTCATTTTATGTATCAGAAGCATGGCATAAGCGCCATATTGTATCTAGATTTATGGGTAGAGTATACCAAACAGTTAGAAGAAAAGTATAGATGGCCCGTATCGGGTACATGGGATGCCGAATGCATCATGCGAGTAGAAGAGGCATTATGGAAAAAGAAAGCCAGACAGTCACAGAAAGATGCCATCGAGTTATGGCGTAAAGAAGCTCATAAAAGAACCGAAAAAGAAATCAGAAAGTCAGAATTAAGTAGAGAATCCTTAGAACGAGCCCAAGAAAGAGAACTAATCGAGATTGGTGAACAAGTCAAAGCCGAACAGTCAGACAGACAGAGGCATGCCCTTATTAGGGGTATGTATCCTCTCTTTGCCGAGGGCTTGCCAAAAGCGACCCCAGAGGCATCCAGTAATTTCCCGCCACCATTAGTTCCGACCAAGCTACGTCACAAACAGACCGCAGCTGATATTTTTATTTCGTCCTATTTGGACGACACAGTCCCAGAATATGCAAATCCTGTTCGCGCTCCGCCAGTCCCTGTAAATCAGGCACTTCCCGCTCCTCCAGACACCGGAGTACCTGTTACGGTACCCCCGGTCCAGCCCGCCATACAAGTCCAGCCTACATTTCCATTTCCCACTCTGCCAGGACGAAGAGCCTCAGTAGACCTAGACTCCAGTTTAGGGGCCGCAGGGGGAGGTCCTCCTCAAACCCCGCCGCCACACAAGCGTTTAACGTTAGCCGAATTACATGCACAAGCGTCACAGCGTACGCCTAGACATCAGACTGTAGCAGAAATAAGAAAATCCCTTGCCGAATGCGGCTATGATCCAGTCCCAGGCGAGGATAATATGGTTTTATATTCATTCCGCGTAAGAAAGGTGGCCGAGTATCTAGTCACCTTACCGAATATGAAAGAAGATCTAGACAGAATATATTGTTTCGTCCGTACAGGGGATGATCCAGAAAGCATTAGCGAGGCCATGTCTCAAAGGAAAGCCGAGATCCAGCTCATGATATTAAAGTTTCTGATCAATTGTTTAATAAGAGAACAAGATTACCCGTCTAAAGATCCGGCCGAAATGAAAATCCTGACAAGGTGGAGTGATAATATAGCCGAGGGTAAGCACAAGACCGTCGGTGCTATGGAGAGTATGTACAAGAAAATCCGTAGAGAAATAATAAAGATACACGAACAACGTAAAGCAGCACAAGTAAGCGAGAAAGAAAGTAACTCTGATACTGAAGAGGTAGAGGACGAGAATCCCGCCAGAATAGCGTATGTAGGAAAATCTAGATTTCCAGATCGCCATTTACGCCTAGAACACAAGTCTATTTTTCATTCTCCAGTACCAGAACAAGGTTCGCTAGAACAAGTATTCCAAGCTACCGATCACATTCTGAAATCACGAATTGGTTACAGTGAGTTAAGTACCATGCATGAACAAGAACTAGCCTGATCAGCAGTCCGATGGATTACTGATTCTACCACTTTTCCAGACGAAATAGTGGCACAAATGTTTCTGAAAATGCCCCCAGCCGAACAACGACTGGTGGGTATGTATATGATTCAGCACCTCATTACTTTGTATGAGGGTCAGCACTCTGATCCAGGCCCGTTACATGATATCCTGAACGAGTTACTCCAGTATAGATGGAAAGGTCTAGGTACCGATTTAATTAGTGTCATTCTAGAACAGCGTCACAAATATAGAACGTTTCTGAATCCGCATTTTGTTCATGTCTCACCCCCAGAAAGTAAACCATTTTACATAGAGAGACAGAATCCGTTACGAGAAGTCCACCCAGTTAAAGGAACGGGTGGCAAAATGCAGCGAGTGTTTGTATACACTCCAATAACAAAGATGGAACTCCTCGAGATGAAGAAATTAATTCCCTGTCATGACAAAGATCCAGCAGGGTTCCATAGAGAATTAAAAGACATGCTCCGTATGGGAGAATACACTTACCCAGATATAATTAAAATGTTAAAGGTCCTGCTGCCCGCAGGGGTGTATGAGAAGCTAAAGGAAAAAGAATGGGAGGTGGGAGAGAAAAAGATCGATTGGGCAGTTCTAGAAGCTGAAGACAAGGCACGAGTACCAGGTACCGGTCTTGGAGATAAATGTAAAGAATTACCGGAATTATTAATACAAGTTTTACCCAGATTATTGACAACTAGAAAAGAAGACTGGGATGCAATCTCAGCCTGTAAACAGAAACAAGACGAAGATATTAGTGATTTTTATTCTAGATTTGAAAAATGTTTCAGCATCAACAGTGGTCTCAAGACAAGTAGTGAGTCATACCCTCACCTTTTTGTTACTAAATTAGTCGAGAATTCAAGCCCACAAATTAAAAATCGAGTTCTGAAAGTCGAAAGTACCTGGCAAGCTAATACCCCGTCCCAGATGTTGCAAATGCTTCAGTACCACCAGAATAGAATCAGAGAAGAGCAAGAACACGAGAGAAAACGTATGAAAGACACGAAAATGAAAGTACTAGTTGCACAATCTGTTCCTCAAGACAGTCAGAAGAGGGGTCCGAATCAAGCCAGTCATCCTGCAGCTCCCGTTAAAGGGAATTGCAATTATTGTAAACAGCCAGGTCATTTTATAAACGAGTGTGCAGTTCTGAAACACAACATAGCTACTGGTAAGACTAAAGAAAGACCACGTCCGCCTAGACAAGAACAAGTTTCACAGATTCCTCAGCCACAGAATGCACCACAGACAGTTACCGCACCGCAGCCTATTGCTGCAACACAGCATGTTACATCGCAGATGTACCAGTATGCACAGTCTGAGTATCCAGAGTACCAGCAGTATTCATGAAACAGCCTAGAGAGGGAGGTAGGCTTGCCTCTCATCGAGATACCTGTAGATCAAGAAGGTCCCTATGTTCACAGTCAAGTATTAGGGAAAGACAGAAAGTTTTTGATTGATACAGGGGCAAGTAGGACCACAATTAGTCACGCCGAAGTTCCAGGGGCTCCGCTCTCAGGCTCAAGAAATGTTTCCCTTGGATTTTCAGGAAAACCTATCGTAAATGAGATTTCAAAGCCAGTTACTCTAGAAGTAGGTCCATTGTCCCGCACTACTGATCTGTTACTTACTAAGTCATGTCCAGAAAATCTATTAGGTATTAAAACACTGAAAGAGTTAGGTGCAGTTATATGCTGTTCCCCAGAGGGAATACGATTGTTCCTACGTGACTTTAAGGGTCACTATGTATTACGAGATTTTGATTCAAGACTGTCTAATGTTCCGCAGCATTTATGGGCGCAAGGTCCAACTGATGTAGGTTACATGCAAATCACACCCTATCGTGTGACTCTCAAGCCAGGTGTAGTGTTACCACGAATCAGACAGTACAGATTGCCACCAGAGGCTGTAGCAGCCTTATCCAAAATTATTGACGAGCTTATTGCTCAAGGAGTGGTTGTAGAAACTGACTCCAATGTATGTAATTCTCCGATCATTCCAGTCATGAAACGCACTGATCCAAATGCACCCCCAGTATATCGATTAGTGATTGACCTACGAGAGCTTAATAAATGTATTATTCCGCAGTACCCAGTTGTCCCAGACATCTCTTCCCTATTAACGGCCATTGATTCCGAAGCCACGTTCTTCACTGTCATAGACCTCAAGAACGCATTTTTCAGTGTTCCTATTCATCCAGACAGCCAGTTTCTTTTCGGATTTTGTTTACATGGAAGGAGCTATATGTTTACACGAGCTCCTCAAGGTTTCACAGAAAGTCCTAGTATTTACAGTCAAGCACTCAAGAGACAACTAGACAACATTCACATGCCAACTGACACTGCCCTGCTCCAGTATGTCGATGATCTACTGATCACAGCCCGTTCTGAACGTGCTTGCGAGCGAGCATCACTTACAGTCTTGTATTTCCTTGCCGAGATGGGACACAAGGTGTCCCCTTCTAAGCTTCAATTCTGTGTCCAGCAAGTGGTCTACTTAGGACACTTGCTGTCCAAGAGGGGTAGGCAGTTGACACCAGACCGTATCCAGTTAATAGCGAGTCTTCCTCAGCCCAAGACCCAGAAGGAGGTACGTGCTTTTATCGGCCTTACTTCTTATTGCAGACAATGGATTCCCCAGTATGCATTTCTAGCCAAGCCACTGATACAGTTAACGACACAGGAGGCAGCCGTATCGACTGTTCTCCCTTGGACATCTGAACATACACTTAGTTTTAATGAGTTAAAGAAAGCCCTATGCCAAGCTCCAGTTCTAGCAACACCGAACTACAGTAAGTCTTTTACACTTTTCGTTACTGAACGTGAAGGTACAGCATTATCTGTTCTCACACAAGATCAAGCAGGACAATACAAGCCTTGTGCTTATTTTTCGAGCACATTAGATCCTGTAGCCCAGGCTCTGCCTGCGTGCCTCAAGTCAGTTGCAGCCACAGCCCTAGCTATCAGACAAAGTGATTCTATAGTCTTAGGACATTCCCTGACAGTACAAGTTCCACACTCTGTGGAAGTTCTTTTAAACCGAACACAAACTCAGCACTTGACAATTGCACGTTTAACAGGTTATGAACTGACACTGTTCCAGCCACACATAGAAATCAGACGCTGCAACATCCTGAATCCTGCTACACTGTTACCATCAGTTACTTCGAATTCTGCCACACATGACTGTGTGGAAGTAGTTAACATTACGACAAAGCCAAGACAAGATCTGACAGATATTCCGTTACCAGACCCCGACCTGACACTTTACGTGGATGGTTCATGTATGAGAACTAGTACAGGAGAACTAGTCGCCGCGTATGCAGTGACTACTGACACTGAAGTTATTGAAACACACCGCATCGACACTCTGTCCGCTCAAGCAGCAGAGCTAGTTGCTCTGACACAAGCCTGCATACACGCCAAGAACTTGAAAGTTAATGTTTACACAGATTCACGTTACGCATTTGGAGTTGTACACGACTTCGGAGTGCTCTGGCAGGAGAGAGGTTTCATGACTTCTCATGGAACCAAGATTCAGCATGGTCTCCTTATTCAAGCTCTGTTAGATGCCATACATTTACCGACATCTATTGCTATTATGAAGTGCAAAGCACATACGAAAGTTACTGACATTATTTCCCAAGGTAATGATCTAGCAGATCGCACAGCCAAGCTTACAGCACAGACTCCAGACATTCAAGTTAATCCGACACAGACACATACTCCAGATCCGACTACATGTATGACAGTTAAGGACCCTACACAAGATGTCATAGATATCCAGTTACATGCTACTCCCGAAGAAATCAAGAAATGGTCCGAACAAGGAGGGGTCCAGACAGATCAAGGATGGTTAACGAAGGGTAGAGCCACATGGTTTCTCCCCGACTCTATGGTTCAAGTCATTATTAATACCGCACATAGTCCAGCACATTTAGGAGAAAAAGCTATGTTAGACAGTATCCAGAACATTTGGTTCAACAAGCATTTACGAGCTGCAGCCAAGCAGAAAGTCCGTACCTGTATGATATGTTGTCAGTTTAATCCAGGTAAAAGTGTCCCGGTGGAACAAGGTGGATTCCAGCCCCCTGACCACCCTTTTGAAGTCCTCCAGATGGATTATATTCAGATGGAGCGATGTCGAGGTTTCAAGTATGTCCTTGTAGTTGTATGCGCTTTATCCAGGTGGACAGAAGCATATCCAGTTCCAGATTACACAGCCGCGACCACTGCCAAGCAGTTGGTTCGTGAGTTCTTCCCCCGTTATGGACTCCCTAGAGTCGTATATTCTGACAACGGTCAGCCATTCTCATCTAAACTCATGAAGCATGTTTCCCTGTTGTTAGGGTACCAGTGGAAGTTTCATTGTGTACGCCATCCTGAAGCAGCCGGTCTCGTTGAGAGACATAATCAGACTCTGAAAATCCGAATCGCCAAAATATGTAAAGAGAAAGGTGTGGACTGGCTAGTAGCTCTACCAGTTGCTTTATTTTATATGCGTATGGTCGCACATTCCAGATCAGGTCTGTCCCCGTATGAGGTCGTTTTCGGCCGCCCCCCTAACATGTGGGGTACTCCTAGACCCCGAAGTATTACCGATGTTTCAAGTAATATGCTGACAGATTACCTAGCTTCCTTGATGTCTGCCCTCAACTCATGTCATTCACAGGTTGCCGCCGCATTTCCAGACAATACGGAGGTGGCACCGCACGAAATCGTTCCAGGATCCATGGTGATGGTCCGCAACTTTGACAGATCAAGTCCGCTGGAGCCTCGTTGGAAAGAGCCCCGACAGGTCCTCCTCACCACCCGTACAGCCGTGAAGTTGGAAGGACGCAAAGGCTGGGTGCACCTTTCTCATATTAAACTTTTTAATGGACTGAAACCAGTCTTAAAGAACATTTCCAAGGATTTGAATGATTGCCAAAGCATTGTTCTCAAGGACTGTCCCGCAAAAGACATTGCTACAACCCCTCCCCTGTTAGAGAAAACTCCACAACAGGAGTATAAACTCAAACTCCGGTCTAGTAAAATAAGTCAGTCAGTTTGATTGTCTAAGTCCTCCCCTAGGTGAAACGGTTAGACTGTTTCTGACATGTATAAAATAGACCCCCATAGTGAGAGAGTTAGTCAAAACTCAATCCGATGTATCGTTTTTCTATGTTTCATATTGTTTCTCAGCCTTATGATTTCCTGCACCAGTTATGCATTCTATCTGTATTTCCCAGTTCTTCATGTAAATAAGTCTGCTAATGCTACAGTAGAGCACACGTTTAGTGATCTGCCTCCTCATGAACTGTCTTACCGCCTCGCCATGCGAAATAACTCATTTATCCGCATGTTACATTACTCACACCAGACCAGCAATGCCACTAATTGTTGGGTGTGTGGTCGACTCCCCCCTTTCCAGACACCGAAGGGAGTTCTGCCACTCTTTCCTTATCCATTCTCACATAATGGTTCGTGTGGAGCATGGTCCACGTTAACGTCATCCTCAACAGATATGTCTTTTCTTAACAGTACATGTTTTCCAGACAAGCAAGGTCTCCCCCACAGAACAGGTTTAGATCTAGAAAATGAAGTGTATAATTTAGGTAATTATTCTTCGAATTTTATGGTCCTGAATGTTCAGTCTGATACTACTCCAGACATACCTGCTATTTCAGTACTACCAGTCAAAGGCGAATTATGTGTCCGAAATAAGGGTTCCGTACATGTAGGACATAGTGAATGTAATACTATTGTCAAGTATAGTGACAGTGGGAAATCTATCTTCAAAGCTTCACGTCATTCATATTTTATTTGTGGTCAAACCGCATATGTTCGTCTGCCTCTCGATTGGGAGGGAACCTGTTACATTGCCTTCCTACTGCCACCAGTTTTCCTAGCCCCATCTGATTATCATAGAAACACACATCTAGTACACATTAGACATAGAAGGGAGTCCCCAATTGTCGATTATACTGAAACTGCTCTAGAACAGTATACAGATTTCAACAGAGGTTTCTTCTTTTTTATAGGACCTATCCAGAATAGTAAACTGATCCGTAGGTTAACCAGAACCCTTGAAGCTGTAGTAAATGAGACTGCCTCTGCTCTAGGTAACTTAACCGAAGAGCAATCTGCTATGAGATTTGTCGTTTTACAGAATCGTCTCGTCCTTGACGTCATACTGGCCGATAGGGGCGGGGCCTGTAGAGTCATCGGATCTAGTTGCTGCATTTTCATTCCAAATAACGCGCCGTCTGTTTATTCAGCTATAACCAGACTCCATAAAATTGCCCATCTGTTACACCAAGATCCAGGCACCTGGACATGGTCCGGTTGGTTCTGGAATATAATTTCCGCCTGGGGATGGAAAGTCTTGTCCTTTCTAGGTATTGCAGTAGCGATCATATTCAGCTGCTGCCTCTGTATACAATGTGGCCCTGCGATTTGCGGCATTTGTGCTACCTCTTGTATTCCTAGTCCCAAGCCCCGTTCTAAATCCCGTTCCAGGATAATTCGAGACGAGCATATGATACTGTATGAAATGATAGATGGTATCATGAAAATTGATGTTTCCTGATGGAAACGTAGTGACAAGGAGGGAATGTGGAAAAGTAAATTTTGCCATGTTCTGTGTCCCTACGTGTCATCCATCATATGTTATGTGTGCATGATTAAATATGCATATGCATTCCCCATGTTCGATTAATGACGCAATTACAGTTGTGTCCACCTCTAGTATGCCAGTTTCCAGTCCTCGTGAATACTACGAATATCAGGCCTATGTAAAGCTACGTTGCCACGTTTCTCAGTGTGCACGTTATTTTATTATAAAGTCCCCGTTTCTAGGCCTCAAAAGGGCCTGGACACCAGATTCAGCTCCTGTCTCCTGAAGCCTCGCTGAGGAGCGATACAGCCCCCACCTGTATCCTCGACCCTTCACTTACTTCCTGCCTCGCAGTGCCCGGCCCAGCCTGGCTCAGTCTCTGAGTCTGCCAAGAATATGTTATGATCCCAGTTATCAGTTCAGTCCTCCTTCTCTGCATTCCTAAGCTACTGAACTGCATCAATAGTTTCCGTCATTGTCTAGCCTTCACGTCTCCACGTTAGAGAAATACTGCATTTAATGGTCATTTAATATTCTTCATCACGCACTACATGTAGAATAATGCATGGTCCAGTCTTAGAATCAAGTTAGCCTTTCCTCTCTTGACTTCTAGTTTATATCAACATGTTCTCTAAACATCAGATACTAGATACTGTTTAGGTACATGTCGCCCTGACTCTCCAGACTTCAGTCTCTGCTCCTAGCACAGAGTTCATAGCCCCCAGCTTCTCCTAGTGATACGTCATTGCTAGTTTGCGCGCACCATCAGGTTAGAGGTCCCGGCTCCTTAGGTAGCCCCCTCCATGGTTTCCGCCCCATTCATGACATATTCTGTTACGTTTGCATCACATGTCTATGTATACGCCCCGTTACACCTCTTTTCGCCCTTATCTTTCGCGACTGCTACGCGTCACGCCTTCTGCTCCACCCACTGCTACGCCTACTGCAATGTAATGCTATGTGTTTGCGTTATGTATATATGCTCATGTATTGTTATTAAAAGTCAGCGCGCTCATCCCAGATCCAGCCCCAGCAGCTGCTGGGCCCTGCCATCCTATTCCTATGCAGGTTGTCCTGTTCCTGTCCTTATGCTGTATTAAACCTGCAAAACTCCTACTACCTCGAATCTTGACTCTTATTTATTGAGCTATCTGTTATGATATATGTCTAGTCAAAAAGAGAGGTATTATTTATTTATTTACCACAATCCCCTCTGCTCTTTGCCCTCGCAATGGAACCGCTGGCGGCGCAGGCGAGAACAGGAGTTGTTTTCGACGGGATTGCGCAGGGACCTGACTCGCATTACATTTCATTGTATGCCGACGACTTGTTACTGTACCTGGCGGATTCTGGAAGGGCTCTAGAAGGCGCAGTGGACATGTTGGGCAGGTTCGGGAGGCTTTCAGGCCTCAGAGTGAACTGGACTAAGACCTGTGTGTTTCCGTTGCGGCAGACCACGCTCTGCCCGCAGCTCACGAGGCCGGTAGTGTGGGAACCCTCTTGTTTTGTTTACCTGGGAGTGCGCATCTACCATGCGGCGGCGGACCTCCTTGAGGGGAATGTGGGGCGCTGTATTCGAGCACTGAGAGGCAGTGTGGACTTCTGGGCATCTCTCCCGCTGTCTGTACTAGGCCGTGTGGCACTGTTGAAAATGGTGGCACTCCCGAGGCTCCTGTATTATTTTAGAACGCTGCCGGTGTGGATCCCGCAGGGTATTTTTCGAGAGCTAAGGACGTTGGTGACTGGCTTTATCTGGGGCCACGGTCGCCGACGGGTGGCTTTAGCCACCTTGATGCGACCCAAGTGTGAAGGAGGGATGGCTGTCCCCGACTATGAGCTATACTATCTGGCAGCGCAGCTCCAGGTCCTGACGCAGAACGTGGCCAGGGAATTCAGAGGACCTGAGGACGGCCGGGGGACCGGCGTTCAGAGGCATATCTTGTCGTCGATCGTGATGCAACAGAGACTGGTTAGTAGGGACCTTACGATGGAGGAAAGGACGCTTAGATTGTGTTGGAACAGGAACCTGAGGAGGGCTGGGAAGCGCCGGCCTTATGCACCGGAGATCCCGCTGGGAATGCTCACTGCCTTACCGCACGGAGGTGATTGGTCCCAATTGTTAGAGTGGGAGGACCTAGGTTTGCAGATGGTAGGAGACCTCTATGTGGACGGGACGCTGGCCCCGTTCCAGACCTTACAGGGTCAATTCGGCCTGCCAAGTGGTTCCTTCCTGTTGCATGCGGCGGTTGTTGCGGCCGTGCAGAGGCACTGGGGGGGCGGACTGGCTGAACCGGAGGTGACGATGGTGTGCCAATATGTGGTGATGGCAGCGGGCACCGTCAAGGCGGTGACCTGCCTCCACAATAGGATGTTAAATGAAGGTCTGGCCCCGTTGGTTGAGTTGAAGTCGCGTTGGGAGGCCAGCGTCGGTAAACAGATCCCGGACTCCATTTGGGGTCAGGTGCTACATAGGACCTGGAAAGGAACGAGGAATGCGAGATTCCAACAGGTGCATTTTTTCGTGCTCCATAGGGCGTATTTGACCCCGGAGAGGTTGCACCGACACTTCCAGGTGCTTGATGCCATGTGCCCACGTTGTCTAGAACCTGAGGTGGATCTTGACCACATGCTGTGGGGCTGTCCGAAATTGGGGAACTATTGGTCTGAGGTAGGGGACCTCTTGAATGCTGTTACGGATCGGGAGGTAGACTTTGACATGGCCGCTTGCCTGCTTCTTTGGTTCCCGCACACCAAAAAGACCAAGGTGACAAGCAAATTCATTGGGTTGGGATTGATACTGGCACAGCGTGAAATCACTTGGCACTGGAAGTCCAAAGAGGGGCCGTCAGTACGGAGGTGGAGGAATGAACTGGTGAAGTGGTCGGGTTGTGAGAGTGTGTCACGAATGCGCCAGGCGACTAGAACTGGTAACGAAAAGAGTTTGGACCTGGCAAGGTCCTGGGAGCTGGTGGTACAAGCATTAAGGGACTACCTAACTGAAGGCGAAGAAGCTGATCAGGTATAGGGAGGGATTCCGTGTGACTACTTGCTTGTCGACTCTTCCTGATAGTTGTCACCTTAGAGCTAGAAAGGGATGGTGGAACCCGCATTAGCAGCAGTTGAAGGGGAGGGCACTGGGAGGGAGTCATGGGAGGGGGTGGTTTGCCGGCTAGCGGCAACCTCCCGGAACCGGATGGCCCAGGGGGGTAATTGTGCTGTTTCAGTTTCGTGACGTTGGAGTGGCCTAGGACTAGATGGAGAGGGTGGGTTGGTTGTTTTGGGATAAAAGCAGAAACGAGGTGCTGCATTTGACCTGTGCCCCGGATGGAGCACGCACCGAGATACCCCCAGTGTACTAAGTCATTGAAGCGCCGCCCAGCCTCCGGGATGTGGGCTAATCGGCTGTGTATTGTGTTACTATCGCACTGAATGCTGGGTACCATTGGGATCTAGGCTGGCTTGTTGGATATGTTTATTCCTGATTCTGCAATAAAAACATATTTCAAAAAAAAAAAAATCATTGGATGATGTCATCAGTGATGTCATCAGTGATGTCATTTGACATGTCATCAGTGATGTCATGAGTGATGTAATATGTGACATCATCAGCAGTGCATTGCGGTCGCGCAAGTTATAGTTAGCTGAACTAACTATAACAAAGGAATTTCAAAGGTTTTGTATGAGTGAAATGTCCAGCATACCAATAACAAGTGTGAAACCTATGTTTTGTTCAGTGAATATATATATATATATATTCATTGAAAAAACCATAGGTTATAGACCATATATAGTTAGGAATTAGCATTTACAAAACCTTGAAAATTCACTGAAAAAACCATAGGTTATACACCATATATAGTTAGGAATTAGCATTTAAAAAACCTTATTTTACTCACACAAAACCATTGAAATTCCATATATAGTTAGTTGTACTAACTATATATCGCGCACCCGCAATCCACTGCTGATCATGTCACATATTACATCATTCATGACATGGTCAGTGACATCACTGATGACATCACTGATGACATCTCAAATGACATCACTGATGACATCACTGATGACATCTCAAATGACATCACTGGTTTTGTGTGAGTAAAATAAGGTTTTTTAAATGCTAATTCCTAACTATATATGGTGTATAACCTATGGTTTTTTCAGTGAATTTTCAAGGTTTTGTAAATGCTAATTCCTAACTATATATGGTCTATAACCTATGGTTTTTTCAATGAATTTCATTGGTTTTTTAAAAGCTAATATCTATAGCTGTAAAATTTATTCTTCTTTAAATCCAAAAATATATTTTATATGTTTATTAATAATTTTTTTTAAATATTTTTTTTGTTTCGCTCCCGGTCCGCGAACCGGGAAGCTTCCCGTTAGCTCAATTTGATTCCGCGATCCGGTCCGCGAACCGGGAAGAAATCAACATAGTGACGGTATCGCGTTGCCGCGTAATGCGTCTTATGACGTACTGCGTTAGCGCACCCGGAAGTGCCCCGGGGCGCGGACCGAGGCGCGAAACGCAACTCCCCGGAAGCGATCCGCGGCGCGAAAGCGCGACGTATCGCGTTGCCGCGAAATGCGTCTTGTGACGTATCGCGTTAGCGCACCCGGAAGTGTCCCGGGGCGCGGACCGAGGCGCGAAGCGCAGCGAACCGGAAGCTAACCGGGGAGCGTTCCGCAGCGCGTAACATGAGCGTTAGAGGTCATGTGACTTGTTAATAAAACTTTTCATTGGTTCATTTCACTTTTAGTTTCATAATTATGGAAGGCTAGGTCAGGTGACCTAAAAATAACACTTTTCATTGGTTGAGAAGTATTGTTTTTTCCAAATGATGAAAAACACTCCTTCTTTCCTCACTCTGACTTTCATTATTGTGAGAGGAAGACCTATTTTGCTTCTTGGAAGACCTATTTTGCTTGTGTGAAAATGGCTTCATTGATTGCTGCAGCTGGTGCACCCCCACCACCACCTCCACCTCCTCATGGGAAGAGAGGACCACCTCCCCAGGTGGTTACCAACACTGAGGAGGAAGATGAAGAAATGGATGAGGAGGGAGAACAACCACAATTCCTGGAAGAGTTGCCCCGGGTTTCAAGAAAGAAAGCCAGTTTCATCTGGCAGTTTTTTTCCATCCCTCCTGGCCAAAAAAAGGTCAATGCCAGGTACGCAACATGCCTCATATGCAAGGAACAATTGTCCAGAGGGACGGACAAAAAATACAGTTATGGTAATCACACCATGCATAGGCACATGACGAGGAAACATCCCCTAAATTACAGCCGGGCGGAATTAAGGGATATGATGGACAATCCTAGACCAACTCCTGTGGCGAGACCAACAACATCGGTTTCTTTAACACCAGAGGAGGCACGGGAAACTGTGCCAAATATCCAACCAAATTTTGGGCATATGATACATTTATGTATGCACTGTCGTGCATTATTAGCTTGTGGCAACATGAGCATCAATGCACTCAACCTTGCATATGAACACCATGATTGCCCTAACCGCCCCCAGTAATTTTTTTTTGCTCCTGTTGAGCCCTTTTCAACGCCTGTTTTTTGTTGTTTCCCCCCCCCCAAAAAACCAAAAAAAATATAAAATCGTTCAAAAAATACAAAAAAAACAAAAAATTTTCAAAAAATACAAAAATAATATAAAACAACAAAAATATTAAAAAAAAAGTTCTTTTCAGAACTACCTTCCCTTTCAAAAAAAATTGCTACAATGTTTAGCACTCTGGCAAGCTCTATTTCTTTTGGTTCGCTCCCGGGTTAGCTTCCCGGTACGCGGACTGGGAGCTAACCAAAAATTTTTTTTTTTTTTTTAAAAAGTGTAAGTATAATGAAAGTAAACAGAGAGTGATGTTAAAAGAAAGACAGCTATAGGGAGTAAAGAAGAGATACTGTTTAATAGATCTATTTACCGAAGAAAAGACAGAAGAGTGTATAATTGTGAAAAACAAAATAGATAACGAAGTGAAAGAAAAACAAGCATTGGCATAGCCAATAGGTCTCGCCTTTGGGACCTTCTAAGTATTTAGTTATGCAGCATAATATCCTTGGTGCAGCAACATCAACTGTTGCATGGCTAAACACGTATAAGGTCCCAAAGGCGAGACCTATTGTCTATGCCAATGCTTGTTTCTTAAGTAGAATTGCAATACGTCTGACTCTTCCATGTGAAAAGATCTTATCTTGTGCTCTAAAGATTGCTAAAGTCTCGACAGAGAACAGGCTAGGCTGTAAGTAGGGTAAATTGCGCTTGGTGATCTGTTTGAGGGAGCGTCTGCTTTGCCTGGTGTCTTTGGAGAGCAATTTTGATTGTTATACTGGACAATATAGCCCTAATGTAAATAACATAGGGGCATATTATCAACATAGGCAATAAAAGTTTTGCAGCTTTAATCGGCAGAAATGTGTCGCTAAAGCTGCTTTTGCGGCAGAAAACTGCCGCTAAAGCCGCTTTTGCACCAGTTTTCTGCCAATAAAAAGAGCAATAATTTTATTGGCTGTATTCATAATATGCCACTTAGTGTGCTTCAACTACACAGAGAAAGCATTATGAACAAATAGTGATACAGTGATCAGTCAAAGACACTAAGAGTAATAGAGACGGAGTGAGTGAACAAGAGTGAGGAACTATGAGAAGAGAGGGACTGAGAAAAAGAGTGGAAGGAGTTGAGTAAGTAGGTAATAGAGAAAGGAATGAGGGAAGTAGCAAAGGCAGGAAACTGAGGATTAAAGAAATGAAGCTGTGGAACTAATAGTAGTTCAATGTGATAGAAATGTAACGAAAAGAGTACAAAATATTTACCTTATAATTGTCGTTAAATTACTCACTTTTTGTTTTTATACTTTCAATCTGTGAAAGAGAGAACAAACATTTGAAAAATATAAAAACATGTATTAAAAAATTACAAAAGACAAGGGCAAAGATTGAAGGACAAACAGTTTTTCAACAACTTTGACACTTACAGAAGCTACACAGTCCTAAAGATATACATTTTAAACTAACACTATCTTGATGCAGATGAAGTGAGGCCTATCTTAAAACATGGTGCATATTTTGCATTGCTGTTGTTTCAGAAAAGTGTTGCAAGACACTAAAATTTTAAATAATTGCTTCAGGATGCCAATAAGATGTCTACTATCCAGAGTTTTGTTTCAGGTGAGGCCTACTCAGGGTTGCAGATGAAATTTCGAGTTGTTGAAGAGAATAGAGGACATAATACATGTGAAGGTCTACCAATGAAGTGAGTCATGTCCACTGCAATCTTCAACAAAGTCCAAACCTCCTATGTTTCCCTGGACAGACCTAAACTTGATCTGCACAATGTGATTCGTAATGATAGGAAACACAGGTGATGTAATTGAAATACATGCAATTTATTTTGCTCATTTCACAATCACATCACTTGTGTTTCCTTTGCTTAGGTATCTCATTGTGCAGATGTAGTCTAGCACATGAAAGAATACGCAGAAGTGCAGCACTGCATGCAACAACTTTGACACTTACAGAAGCCTCACCTTCTCCATGCCTCCTACACAGTTCTACATATACATCATAAATGCAAACAGTACAGAATTAATTATACATGTTAAATGGTTTATTTTTGCTGTTCTCAGAATGTATCAAAATTCACTAAAAACAGTGACTTGAAGGTATTCATCATGTAACAGCTGGGAAAAAAAAACACAATCAAAATGATTGTGTTTAAAAAACCCATACAACATCAGAAATCAAAATTCAGAACTCCTTAAAGTTAACTTACTTTCCATGACGTCCAAGGATGTCCTATGAACAGCTTACACTCTTTTGTGCTGTTATTACTTTCAGCCCGCCACTTTCTGAAAGAAAATCTCCATCGTTTTTAAAAACATGTTACATACAATAAATGACTTCTTGCTCTCTACCACAAGATTCCACAAGGCCAAATCTTGTCAGAGCCATGTATAACTCTTGGATGTCTTGTTAGCCAATCCCGTCTTTTCGCATTTCCGCAACTTTCAGAATTAAAATTTTGAAGATCATTTTCACAATCCTGGAATAGTAATATCTTCCCCTTCTTGCTCAGTCATGTTCTACTTTTCCTATGACACTGCTACAAGCAGACTTACACTACCTCTATGACTACTACAATTATTTAATTCTCTACATCACTTTTAATCACAAAGCAATGTAAAACAATAGACAGCATTGCAGACTTACATTCCCTCTACTCCATGTTTTGATTGGCTGCTTCAATTAGCTTATAAAAAGAAACAGTTTTTCTGAACTCATTAAAAGTGCACTTATTTCTCCATGATGTCCAGTCTTATGGTTAGAAGTTATGTCTCTGAACTACACTTATCCTCAAGGCCAAATAGTGTAGGAGCCATTAGAACTTCTTGAAATTCCACAGAGCACATCCCGAGATTATTTCCCTAAAATGTTGGGTTTAAAAACACCAGGTAAGAGTTTTTAAGGTCATACGGCAATTTTTTTTTGAAAATTAAAACAGAATCATTGCAGAATGACCAGCCATTTCTAGACTTTAAATTAGCTGTGTAATGTCCTGATGTTATTGAAGGGCCGTCATGATATATAATTGCTGCAGTTACAAAAGTCCTTCCTGATATTGACAACTGCGAAGCTACAAAATTTTTAATTAAAGTTGTCAATTTTGTTCCATCAGGCCTACATCGTTGGAACATTAAAATGACGTACTGGCCATATGTTCGTATAAATAATGTGGACGTCATTTCAGATTTACATTGGCTACACTCCATGTTGTGATCAGCTGCTTTTACTAGCTTATTAAAGGAGACTGATTTACTGTCTGGCAAAGTTAAATATATAAATCTTTCTGAGTCTACACTAGTAGTACTTGATACCATACAGTTCTCGCAGTCATGCTGCCATTGATAAGAAAGCCCAAACAGCTGATCTACATCTACACCTTCAGCATGTAATACATCAAGCATATACATTAAAAACTCCTGACAATCTTGCTGAATATTTTCAGAGAATTGTGTTTGGCCTGAACATCTGTCTAACAGATTTCGAATTTCAGACACACTTTCTATGTTTCTTCTATCAGTGGTACATTTCTCTAACACAGAATTTAACAAACTGCAAAATCTTTGATCAGAATTGACCACAATCTCTTCTTTTACATTTTTTAGAGAAAACAAAACATTAATCACTACATTAGCATAGCAGTTGACACCAGAACTGTTTTCAAACTGAAAACCAACAACATCTTCAACAGAATCCTTTTTGTTTCTGCTTGTAATTTTAGGTTCATTGACTTTTTGTCTTTTTGCTACAACCTCCCCAGTATTGTTCTCATTTCTTCGTTTCCGGCCTACCACACGTTTCTCAAACAAAGGATACTGAGGCAAATGTGGCGCATACTCTCTTCTTAACCTATTGTATTCCTTAACACAATCTAGATCCGCACAAATGTTTGTGACATCACACTCAATCAAGTACAATCCCGATAAAGTTCTAACTCGTGACAATGCCACATATGCCATACCCTCCTTGAACACAGAACTGCCAATATTCACCAATGCACTGTCTACACTTAAACCTTGCGATTTATGGATTGTCACTGCATATGCCAAGCAAACAGGAAACTGCTTACGGCGAACATATAAGTCTTTTACAAGCAAAAATCTAGCAGAACAACGAGCAATTAGCTGTACTTCCTCAATGCCATCAAATTTAATTTTTAAAAATTCAATTCCATCTCTATTTCTGTATTTTACAAAATCAACAACATTACCCATTGATCCATTTACCAGACCTCTTTCAACATGTAAATTCCTTCTTAAAATTATACGGCAGTTCAAGCACACATTCAGAGTCTTTTCAAAACCTGCAGTTTTAGATATACTCTTCTCTAATGAATCCAATTTTGTTTTCAGATTCTCAGACAATATAATTGTTGATCCCATATGCTCTACTCTATCAATAGCTTCCAGTTTCACAATCTCTTGCTTTTCTAAATGCAACATTTTGTTGTTAAATTTGGCACATTCTGCAAGAGTTAGCATCAAACATATTCCAGATTTCTTCTCAGTAATTTTCTGAAAAATATTCTCAGGCACAACATCTTGTTCTGGATATAAATTTGACAGTAATCGTGCATGTAAAGCTTCTTTCCCATGCTCGGTCACTTTTCCAATTCTAACATCTTGTAGAATAGTCTTGTAAACTTCATCCTTCGCCTGACGCATATTTTCATGCAGTTCAGCATAATTGAAGTTTAACCATATATTGACGTTGCCAATGCTGCCTAGGCACTTCCTGGTATCTTCATGCGTGAGCATTTTGAACACAGGTTGCCCTTTCACTGGTGTCAGCTGCAGAAGATCTCCGAAAACAATGATGTGTTTGCCACCAAATAACACATCATACTCTGTTTTGAGAACTTCTTGCATTCTCAAATGCACAAAGGCAAGCATGACATTGGAAACCATGCTTACTTCGTCAATGATAAGAAGTTTCATTTTCCTCAAGATTCTTGAAACTTCAAAACAAGCATCTCCAGATAGCTTGTGATATTGTAATTTGTTGTCATGCTCCACTGGCAGCATCAGTAAACGATGTAAAGTAATCCCTTTAATATTATGTGCTGCCAGTCCAGTTGGAGCAGTGACAACACAAGACAGCGATGACTCTGTCCTTTCCTGCAAATAGCATGAAATTGCTTTAATGAGGAAACTTTTTCCAGTTCCCGCTTCTCCACTCACGTACAGTCGGACAGGCTTCAACGACGTACATGAGCACTCTTTCTTATCATGACTTAATCCATGATCAATTTGCATGGTAACTTCGTCATATATTTTCCTCTGCTCAACGTTGAGTTGTCTTTCCAACTCTTCTAAGTTAACCGCATCCTCTTGAGCATGTGCCATGGCTCTTTCCACTTCATTCATAGCAGTGGCAGCTTCATTTTCGATAACAGGTCCTCCTAGTGGATCCTGACTCAATGAAGCAGAACTCTGACTGTCCTGAGAACTGTCTCTGGCAATCTCGGCTGCAATCGTTGCTTCCTGCTCAATTTCCGCATTCAACATTTCTACATATTTGGGAAAAGCAGGACATTCTATGGTCTCCTTGGCGGCATTGAAAGAGTCTTCGTAACAGAGGAAATCTCCAAGCAGTTCCTCTTCTGCACGCCAAGGCTTGAAAAGTTGCAAAAGTGCTAAATAGAAAAACTCCTTTTTTTCAGGAGATTCGCCACTCAATTTTCGATGGTTTACCAAGTGGCATTTTCTTTGCTTGACCAGACATCCCTCACTTCCTATTACAGCATACACTCCTTTCTCAGTATCTTCTTTGATGTTCCTCTTGAATATGTAATTTTGCAGAACCTCATACAGACAAACATTCTCGAGGTGACTGCTTCGATTTGGATAATATGTATCCAACATGTTTGTCTTCAAAATGTCGGTACTGTTTGGCTCCTTTTCCGCCAAATACTCAATTTCCCGCACAGGTTTGAGAACTCGATTACGCGTTGCAGCAAGACCAAGACTCGCCCAAACGATACTCCTGGACTTGGCATAGAGACTTGCTGAAGACAACCGGTCAGAACATTTGTACGCTCCGATTTCTCGATGCGACAACATCTTCAGACTGAAACTGTACAACTTCTTGCTGAGGCTCTTTTCATGGGAAATGTCCTCCCACATATCCTTCAATTCTGTCTTCTCTTTTTTGGTGATGTAAGACGTCACATACCGAGCCACAGCCATACAGTTATCAGCCACAAACTGTATATCCATGTTAGCATTCCACATGGACAAAATCACCGGGTTGTAGTCGTTGATGTACTTGGACTCTTCGTTCCTCTTCAAATTGTAAGTGTTTTTAGGTGATTTCTTCATGACATTGTGTCGCAGCGAAGACATCAAACTGTTTACTCTTCCTTTAGAAATCACCGGTCGTGGAAAGCCGAAACGACATTTAGTGTAGAACTTGTCTTTGTTTCGGAATTTACGACGGCAGTACTTTCCACATCGATGGCTTTGGAAACGCAGAACTTTTTCTCTTAGGCTTTTCTTCTCCTTTGCGTTTGGAACAGCACACGTAGAATACTGTTGGATGAAACTCATCACTGAGTCTTCTGGATCCGTTCCAAATTTAGGTGCATCCTTGATCCACAGCAACATATGTATATGAGGAGCACCTCTTGCTTGGTACTCCTTTCTCCAGAAGAAATCCAACACCTCTCCAAGAGGTGGATTCTTCTTATTCATGATGAAAGACATCATAGCTTCAAATCTATGATTGAAGTACCTACATACATTGACTGGATCCAAAGAGCACAGTTCTCCGGGTGTCTTGAATTCGATGTTATCTACGTTAGCATTTGCCTCTCGTAGAAATTCAAGTAAGTCTTCCCAGCCATACTCGGCACAGCTCAGAGTGAGGAACCATGTGGGAGTACCTAAGTTCCTCAGCATACATTTTAAATCACCATGACGACGGTACCAGTACTCATTAGTACCACGCTGACACGCCATGAGATTAATCAGGTGAGAATCCAAAATACTATCTTGGACATTGACTTTATCCATAAAGTCACTTGCCGAGATGTTTTGCATGTGTATACCACTTTTCAAGATGTGGTTCACTGCATATGACAGTCCAGACAGATCGCTTTCAAACAGGAGATGAAAGAAATAAGGAATGCATTGTCGAAACCTAGCATCTCCTGCATACAATCGCAAAGTCCGGTATTCAGAAGCAGGAATTTGATGAGGTCGCTCATCATATCTTCCTCCCTGACCTGTTGGAAAAAGCTGTGGGAAACACCGAGCTTCCAAACTTTCCTCCCAAACACTAATGGGACTCCCTTTGGCTTGTTTCATTTGAAACAACTCAATAGCATTCCCCATGACTTCCTTGGAATGCAAAGGATGAACACTATAATGTTCATATATTTCTTCACTAGTAGAGGGTTCTACTTTCTCAATTTGACCAGCACACAAATCGCTATCCTCTTCCTCACTTACTTCCTCTTCTGCAACATATACATTCTTATAGTATTTATTATTTTTTTTCAAATACAATGTTGCCTTTTTGACTTTCCTAACATCTACTAAATCTTGCCATATTTTCTTATTCTTTGTCGGAACCCCATTAACTAAGATAACCAGAGGTTCCTCTTCCACTTTTTCTACTCCAATTGTGTTAATGTTTTTCTTCAAATCTAGAGGCAAATAAACAACTCTTCCCTTTAATCCTCTCTGTAAATCTGATGGAGGCAATTTCCCTGTCTTTGGCTCCATTCTTACAATAGCCTGAAAGGGATGGATACTTTGAATCAAAATAGATTCATAAGTATTTAAATCCTTCAATTCAGAAGGAATCTCAACCAATTCCAGATTATTATGAACTGCTCTAGCAGGCATCTGGTTTTGATTGAATTTGCAACAACAATAAGTACACACACGTTGATCCAATCCCAAATCAAAACAATTTTCTACCATCAAGTATGTTGCAAAATCCTTCCATTCACTATTATTTTCCCTTTCACTTTTTGCATATAAATCCACTAACTTAGTCTGATTCTTATAATAAGTGCGTCGACAACACACACAAGTGAAATTAGGCCTCTCACTTGATTTCACCTCAAACGTCGCAATTTCCCTCTGGAAATTATCTGTACTGGAAACCTGTACACTATCTTCCACATGACCCTCTTCTTCTTGCTCAATTTCAACATTCTCCTCTTTACTTCCAAAGTAACAAAACTCAATTTCTTCACATATATTCTTCACATCTATTTCAGAACCATGCAAAAGAGCAGCGCATAATTGTTTCAGCATAATTGCTGGACTCTTAGCATAATACAACATTCTAACTAATTTCCTCACTTTGTTATGATGCACTGCTAGCATCCTGAAATGATGAAAAACACTCTGGCATACTCTCCTGGAAAGACAAGCCAGTGAATGACCATGCAAACCTGTCACTTCTCTTACTCTGCAAGGATCTAATTCTTGCAACAACATCATTTTCTGCTTCAAACTTTTTTTATTAAATGACCGTACAAAATCACAAAGCAAATTGATGGAATCCTGTCGCACACTGCAAATACTACTACACTTCCAGGTGTACACAGGACCCTTACCACGTCTTCCTAAAACCTCATTACCTAACACCTCTTCTGCCTCTGTTGTCACAAGTTTTTCTTTTTCAACTGGACAACCATCTTTCACTTCATAAGCACGACCACTGGTGTCAACTGCATGCACCAAATCATTATCCTGGAAATAACTCTCCTCATTAAAAAATGCCTCACAGCTTGAACTATGCATCCATTCTCCAGAAAAAACTTCACAAAAATTACTACGATTAACTATTCTCTTCCATCTACTATTTCTTTTGAAATCAAAAATTGCCTTGTTTAGCTTCCTAATTCTATTGATTATCAAAATAAATAACTTACGTTTAATTTCAAATGCCTGATCAATAACTTTCTCAATTTTTTTTTTTCTCTTATAAAAAACTAGTTTCTGTTGACCTTTCTTAATATTTTTTAACAAATTGCCAATTATCCTATTCGTTTACGAATCTCCCTAAACTGTTGTTTCCTTCTACTATCATGCACAGATTTATCTCTTGCTCTAGCAGTAACATTTTTCATTGTCCTTTCCTTTCCATTTGATTTCCTTCTCGTTTTATGGACTGAAACATTTTCTGTAGTAATATTTTTTTTACTACAAATATTTCTTATGAAATATTTAGAGCTCTTACCCGGTGCTTTCTTCGTGGCTTGAGAAATCTTTTTGTTAGAGGACTGCTGCGTTTTTTTTTCCACCTGCTGTCTTTGACGTTTTGCAGCCTTTATCTGTCTTTCTATTGTAGGCATGGTGAAATCTTGAAATGATCTGCAGTTGAATCTGTGGAAAAATATAATAAAAAATGTTATTAACCATTATTACCAAACAGTAAATCAGTAACAGTGATCAAAAACTTAACACACTACTTGACATTTTAATTAGAAGATTTTTTAGTCGTTGGCAAATTTACAATACAGAAATACCAGAAAAGAAATGACATTTATATTTATGTTACCTATGCTATTTTATATGTGAATCTGATCTAATTTTATGAGCATATTTTAATATTTTATTGAAGACACTACACATAACCTGTTTTTGAAGGTGTCTTTATTTTTAAATTAAACAGTTTACCTTTTTACTTTTTATTAATTATAAATTTTAAAAATAAATGTTTATATTTCCAAAGGCTCAAGCAGGTCAGCTTCCCATCCTATATCATATAGTTCGGACAAATCTGCATCCTCATCACGCTCTTCTTCATCCTCAGGATTTAAATCATCCAAAGGATCAACATCCACTGATGTTTCAATTACAAGTTCAATGATGAGGTCAAAATCAACTGATTGCAGATTGTCGCTCATGTTGAGGTTGTCTTTATCTTTAAAGAAAGATAACAACAATGAGATGTTGCAAGGTAAGAGACAAATCTCAGAGATTATAATAGTAAAATTGTTTAACAAGATTAACATTTTGCAGCTATTATTTAGCCATGTCCAGCGATGCTGAGCAGGTGAAGCCTATGTCTAATTTTTCACTGAACAGGACTCATCTCTTCTTAACCTTGGATAAGCCTCACCGACTCCGTGTCCCCTGCACATACTTAAATGTAAAGGGGCAGATTTATGTTAAATAGCACATCCCCAGGCATGCACCAGTTAACGTGCACCACTGCTCTGCCACCCATGGTGTGCCGCATTTACAATCAGATAGGAGAAAGCTGCGTCAAAACCCTGCGCCTGCTTGAAGCTGGCATAGGTCTTGATGCAGCATTGTGGAGATGGGGCACCCCTGAGCTTTGCTGGAGCTGCATCGCACTTGCGATACAACTCCAGCAATGCGCCACCTTTACGGCACAGATGCGTCACACATCTGTGCCGTTTTTGCCCCATGCTGCGCCGCATTGTAAATGCAGCACACCATGGGTGGCGGAACAGCGGCGCAGGATGACTGGCACATCCCTGGTGATGCGCCAGTCATCATAAATCTATCCCTAAGCTTCTTATCTTGTTAGAGATGAACTGCCATATGTATCATCAAACTATTTTGCATTTCCTAAATAGCGAATTTTAAGGAATAAATAGCGATTCTTTACCATTCCTAATTTGCGATGAGCAAATTGCTAATTGCAAGTTACCCATTCATTTCCATGGGCTAGGAGGCTCATAGGAATGAAGGTTTAATTTGCGATTAGCAATTTGCTCATCACAAATTAGGAATTTTTCCAAGGGTGCAGGGGTGTCTCAAGAACACCCTGCTGCACCCCTGAAAAAGAAATTTGGGGGCATATGGCACACATACATGCCCTAAGGGCATGTGTTGGCGTCATATGGCACCTTTTGTTTTTTTGAAAAAAAGCTTTTTGAAAAGAATTCACAAATTACCACCAATTTACCACAATAGTTTCCAAATCCTTAATGTCATTTTTTACATAGTTTTTGTTTGATACATTGCATTTAAGTAGTCACAAAATTTGCAAATCCTTCAGTGCAATTGCAAAATAAGGAATAGCAAATTTTGCTACTCCTTATTTTGCATCAAACTTGTTTGATACATACCATTTGTCTAATTAACATTCGCAAAGGCCAAAATTCGTAGAATTTTGATCTTTGCGAATGCTAATTAGCTTGATACATATGGCCCCAAGTGAGGCCTGTCTTGCGACATGGTGCATCTTTTGCATCACTGCTGCATCGGTTTCATGTGGTACGTTTTTTTACACCATGACATATCTGCCTAAATGCATCAATTTGTAATGTTGTCGCCTCATAGCAAATCTTTTTCACCGCCGCTGCATCAAAAAAGTGACGCACAGTGGCAGAAAAGAGGCATACACCTATCATAAATCTGTCCCTAGCATTTTAAATGATTAATCCAGGATGACAATAAGGTGTGGCCTATCCAAAGGTTTGTTTAAGGTGAGGCCTACTCAGGATTGCAGATTAAAGTTACGCTTGATGAAGAATACAGAGGAGATAATACATGTAAAGCTCTACCAATGAAGTAAGTGATGTCTACTTCATTGCGCCAGTCAGCATAAATGAATCCATAAGCTTCTTATCTTGTTAGACATCAACCGCCATATGTATCATATAACTATTTTGCATTTCCAAAAAAGCGAATTTTAAGGAATAAATAGCGATTCTTTACCATTCCAAATTTGCGATGAGAAAATTGCTAATTGCAAATTACCCATTCATTTCCATGGGCTAGGAGGCTCATATAAATGAAGGTGCAATTTGCGATTAACAATTTGCTCATCACAAATTAGGAATTTTTTCCAAAGGTGCAGGGGTGTCTCAAGAACACCCTGCTGCACCCCTAAAAAAGAAATTTGGGGGCATATGGCGCACATAATTTTTAACAACATTCCTTTACCTCAAAAACGATTTTCAAATCATAACTTCAAAACACTACACATGGGAAAATTACTTAAAATGTCCTTAAGACACATAAAAGCGTTTTTTGATTGGCTTTCCTGCATGGTAGGGTCACTTTTAACATGGCTATGTAACACAAACATTCAAAAACAAAATTTTCCATGCACATGTGGGAGCATATTTACAAGCAATTTGCGCCACAGAGAAAGGTCTTACACTAAAATGAGAAAAATAACATCAGGGACAGTCAATTGCCTTATAAAGAAGCATACACCATTATGTCCTTGTCATGAATTTAAAAACAATTCCTTTTCCCCAAAAACGATTTTCAAATCATAATTTCAAAACACTGCACATGGGAAAATGACTTAAAATGTCATTAAAACACATGAAAGCGTTTTTTGATTGCCTTTCCAGCATGGTTGAGTCACTTTTAACATGGCTATGTAACACAAACATTCAAAATCAAAATTTTCCATGCACATGTGGGAGCATATTTACAAGCAATTTGCGCCACAGAGAAAGGTCTTACACTAAAATGAGAAAAATAACATCAGGGACAGTCAATTGCCTTATAAAGAAGCATACACCATTATGTCCTTGTCATGAATTTAAAAACAATTCCTTTTCCCCAAAAACGATTTTCAAATCATAATTTCAAAACACTGCACATGGGAAAATGACTTAAAATGTCATTAAAACACATGAAAGCATTTTTTGATTGCCTTTCCAGCATGGTTGGGTCACTTTTAACATGGCTATGTAACACAAACATTCAAAATCTAAATTTTCCATGCACATGTGGGATCATATTTACAAGCAATTTGCGCCACATAATTCATAATTTTCTCCTTAAAGCACACTATTCTCTATCTAAATTAAAGAAATATTTTCTCACCTTAGCAAATACTTTGAGTTTGAAAACAGTCTCAGAAACACACCAATTTGTCTTCAGCAGAGCAAAAGGTATGCACTCCAGAGTCTGCAGCTATCAAAAGCACAGAAATGCTGTAATTCTTCACACATATTTCTCATGTCACCCAATCAAAACTCTTCCCTCACTTTTTTTCAAATGAAAACCCTTCCCCCCTCTGCCCTTTCTGCCTATTTTGCATAGCAACCACCTCTTGGAAGACTTCTGGTGTTTGCAAGTTCACACAACTTTGTTGCAATTGAACTCTGAACTCTCAGTGCACCTGCATATCCAGTGCATTCTTTCATTTAATGATTTTTTATTGACCATTCAAAATACATCTTTCAAAGAACACATCCGTGCACCCTAACTTTCTGTTTTCATCAATCAAAATCCACCAATCACTGTTACTGCTTCATGAACACAGAAACTCCACAGTTTTTTTTTCATTTTACACTCTCATTTTTTCAACTGCCATTTCATTGCCACACTTCATCTGACTGCAGGAGAACCTTCTCTCACCATGTTTTCTGTCTGGATTGTTGGACATAGTTATATTCACTGGGCTCAAAGGTACGTTGAAAGCAGGAATTTACCTAACCTCAATTTACAAGATGTGGAAATTAAGTGGTTTGGCCACAGAGGATTAAAATGTCACCAATTGATACCATTGGTGAAAACCTTTATGCATTTGCCAAAACCTGACCTGTTAATTGTGCACTGTGGAGGTAATGACTTGGGCACTTTGACTGGTGTAGGTCTGGAAATGCTTTTAAAGGACACCTTTGAGCAATTAATGGCACTTTTTCCTCAGACTGCCTTGGTATATTCAAATATATGCCAAAGACAGAAATGGAGGTGGTCAAACTAATTTTGTCCACAAATTGAGAAGTCGAGGAAGCATGTAAACAAATCTGTTTCAGCTTACATGAGAGACCATGGAATGGGCTCCCTGTACAACAATAACTTGCGTTACTACATGCAAGATATCTACAGAGGAGATGCAGTTCACTTCTCAGATGAGGGCAACAGAATTTTCACTCTGAATTTAAGAATGTGCATTGGTACCTACTTATAAGTACCTAAATGTACCATAAACCCAAAAGCTCTTCTCAGAGCTACCCTACATCTGATCACTCACAATTATTATTTAACTCTAACATTTTTCACTAATTTTCAACAAAGTACGCTACCGGGGCCGCTACCCGGTACGCGAACCGGGAGCTAACCTCGCGAAATTTTTTTTAAAAATGTTTTTTTTTCGCACATATAAGCCTCCTCAGCCACCCTCAGAAAACCTAGGGGGTCAAGATAACTCTACCGTGCCCCCTTCTACCCATTCTGAACATTATTTGCCCTCCATCTTGTATCTTAATTTGACCGAAACACAAAATGGTGGACTCCCGGAACGCTTAAGGTTCGCGAACCGGGGCGCTCAACGGTTCGCGTACCGGGTCGCTCCCTGGGAAGCGCACCATCAAAAAAGGTGGGAAAGTAGTTCACAGAAAAGCCACTGGAGACAATTTCACCAAATATAGATTAGCTCATACTACATACCAATCCCTACCATTTTCACAAATTTGATTGGAATTCCATTTAGCCATTTAGCCTGTAGACCTCTCTAAATACCCTGAGGTAAATTACTTCACAAAACACATCTGAAGTGTTGGAATTGACAACCAATGAAAATGTTACTTTCATTTTCTACTTTTTTTACCTGACATTTGATTGGTTATGTACCTGAATATATATAAAAAGGAAGAGAGAGAAACACAGCCATTTTTGACTACTACTTCCTGAACTACATTGCAAGATCATTTTCACCCACAACTTAAACTTGATTTTAGAAGGTGAGATATTATTTTATAAATTTGAAAACATTTTCAGATAGTTATATACTATCCCTCTGTAAGAGTTAGACATTGAGAAAGGCTTCTTTATTATAATTATGGATTGATTTAGGTTTCTGTGGTATAATTATGAATTTACTTAGGCTTCTTCACAGGCACTTTTTAATAGTACTACTTCACGCCTGAAACCATACAGTGCCCATAGATTACTTCTCTGTTATAAACTCACAAGTACCTGTCTGAACTTAAACCCAACAGTGCCCTATCTCTACTGATATATTTATTTTTTATGCAAATTACAGCAAGAAAATGGAAGGTGAGCAGAATGTTTCCTTTGAAATTGTTCTGGAGAACAACACAGAAAAAGATATTGAGGACAATGATGACTCTGATTTCATGGATGAATCACGGGACCATGAATTAGTTCAATGTGTAGATTCTGTGGATCATTTACTTCATTATGATGACGGTCAAATGTGGGAACTTATGTTCACTCAACAAGAGGACATATCGGACAGTCAAATGCTAGACGTACTAATAAATTTTGAAAAACAATCCGAAAAATAAAATTGTATGTAATATTAAAAAATTGTTTGAGTCTTTAATCATTTTTATATGTAATTAATAAACTAGTTAAATGTTAGAAATGTTATTAAATTTTCAACCACAATCACAATAATAAATAATTGCTTAAAAAAGTTAAAAAATAAAAAATAATCAACAAAACCAACAATCAATTAACATACTGCATTTGAAAAGTCTCTCATTCATTTTTCATTGCAGTACGCTGCCCAGAACGCTTCCCGGTTCGCGGACCGGGCGCTACCCACGAAAAAAAACAAACATTTTTTTTATTTTTTTGCCCCGCGGGGCCCTTTTAAAGCCTCCACATTAAACCTAGGGGGTCACGGAGGATCTACTATGCCCCCTTATGGTTATTTCCCCCTTTGTTTTGGCCTCCTCTTGTCTCTCAATCCTACCGAGAGACAAGATGGCGGCCGCTCCGGACTGTTTAGAATGTTGACAGACACCGGAAAGCCAATCAGCTTCGCTACGCGAAGTTCTGGTACGCTCCCCGGTCCGCGAACCGGGGAGCTGCCCGGTCCGCTGTTACAGATATATATCTTTTTTTAAACGGTAATTTCTCAAAATCCACTGGAGCACATATATTGAGACCTACAAAAGGCACATCGGGCTACCAGTCCCTACAATTTTGCCAAGTTTCGTGCAAATCCATTCAGCCGTTCGGGCTAAAAATGAGGCTAACCGCCCTATGGAAAAATCAATGTTAAAAACACGTTTTGGGACCCCCCTTTTTTCTCGGCCCCCCCTGGACGAACCCCCCCCAAATTTTCAGGGGCTGCTCAGAAACAAAATGTTCCATTTTCCAGAAAATTTCAGCCAATTCCGTCCACAAACGCCAAAGTTATTAGACATAGAATTTTCAAAAATCCCATAGGGAAAAAATCCTAACTATATATACCTACTGGCGACCGCCAGTAGGTAATATATATATATATATATATATTACCTACTGGCGGTCGCCAGTAGGTAGTTATAGATAGGACCTATTATCCATAGGAAATTGGCAACATTCTATTCCCAATATCTTTTGCACCAATTCATGAATCTTATCCTATCCTGAAAGTCTCGGGTGATTCGTCAAACGGGGGCTGAGAAAAAAGAGGGGTCCCAAAACATGTTTCCCCATGCAATTTTCCATAGGAAACTTTAGTCTCAGCTACAGCCCGAACTGCTGAACGGAATTACACTGAATTTGGCAAAGAAGTAGCCCTTGGTTCACACTCATGCCTTTTGTTAAATGGTGTAATTCGGTTCAGTAGTTGCTGATAAAATCAAAAGTAAAATCGCATACATATCTATGTCTGCAGTGCATCCGCGAACCTTATGCACACTCAGCGCGCACCCTACCGATTACGAGCTGAATGCTAATTGGCTCTCAACAGACTGTCAACAAGTGGAACAAGTGTGCAAAACGTATAAGTGGGGCAGGGTAGAAATACCCTGACCTTCTAGACCTGTTTAAGGGGTCACAAAAGGACCCCCAGGGCCCCAAATTATTATTATTATTTTTTTTAAATGGCAAAATGCGCTCAGGGTGAGCGGATCCTGCCGTAAAAAATTTAGCGTGGGCTGCAACGCTTCTTTAATAATTAGCCCCCGGGGGGCCAAATCCTGTGAGAAAAAATATTATATTTGATGGGGGGCCAGAGGGGCCCACCAGCCCTAGGGACTGCCGCCCCCGGGGCTACAAATTAAATGGGTTGGGGCTCAAAGTCCACCCCCCAGCAAAATACATGGGTTGTGTGGGCTCAAAGGCCCCCCCAGCTCTGGGGACCACCATCCTACCGGGCTTTGTATATTGTGGGAGGGTGGCTGTAGGAAGGTGGATATCTGACTATGGTTACCCCCAAACTTTTTGCCTGGTGTTTACCTGGTTTTTGACTTTAGTTGGCCTGGGATCCTGCTATTCAGAGCCCCAGGATAATTGCTCTCTCCTTAAAATGGACTCCATGTACCTTAGGTACATACACAATTGGAATTGGTTCACCTTATAGGCCCCTGTAACAGTGTACCCCAGGTACCCAGGGCATAGGTGCTTCCAAGGCCTACCAGGGGCTTCAGCACGTATTGTGCCACCCCTGGCCTGGCCTCCATATTTGACACAACTGGCTGATCACTCAGCTGGGGTAAGTCGGTGTAAGCCCCCCTTACTTAGGTATAGTATGCCTATATCTAACCTAAAATGGACACATATGTTCCTATCAGCCACTCCTATGGAAGGCCTCATCAATCCTGGAGGCAGAGTGCTTGGAAATATGTGAGATGGTACTCTGGCATGAGCTGAGCCTGTCTGCAGCTTTCGGAACCACGTCCTTTAGCTGTTCCATGATACTGCCATACCATATACTCTTAAGTGCATTATGAACCTCGCGGTTAAATGCTATCTTTGGTTTGGCTTTATCAAAACATGTCGAGTAAGGTGTCATACGAATTGGAATACTACCCCCTCGCCAGTTCTGGTGACGGGGGTAGCATTCCACCCTTTTAGAGGGACATGACATGTACCTAACCTGAACCCCGCTTAAAGTTACACGTGAGCCTTAGCGTCACAAAATGGATGCTGCCACCACAGACACAAGTCTGACCTCCTGCTGCTGGGAGTCCTTCCAGCGAGGGAGGCTTGGACAAAGGGTTTCCTGCCTTGGGAGGTGCTAGCACCACCCCAGACAGGATTTTGTGTATTGGGTAGGACAGGACTTAAAAGAATCAGACATGCCTGGGGCACACAAGGTGTCCCTGTGCATAGGCCAGTTCAAACCGGTCCTGGGGCTCTCCAGCCCCAGTCTTGGCGCGAAGCTGGACAAAGGAAAGGGGGTGTAACCGCCCCCCTTCCTGGTCCCACCCAGAGGAGGGGCCTAGCAGGTAATCCGGCCCCTAGATTTGGAATAAGAGTAGGAGCTGTGTCCCAAGACTTCAGATCATCCTGAACTCGACTTGAAACTAAGAAGAAAACTGGAATTCGACATTCTGCTGCACAGAAGACTGAAGAGAATCTCCCTTGTGGCCAAGGAGTGACCACCCTGTGAATACGGGCACCAATCAGCAACTCGACGTCTACTTTGCCACGGCCTCCCGCCGGAGCCCGAGCCCAGAGCCTGACAAGACCCAGACTCCTAGACATCTCAGAGCCCGATCCACAGTCCCTGAAAATAAGAGACCCGTGGAGGCACCGAGAGACGTGGGACCGGACCCCTATAAAGACCCCCGAGAAGCTGACTGCGCAGCACCCGAGGCACCCTTGATGCTGTGCTTTGAGGTTTGAGAAGCCCCACTACCGAGCAGCATTTGCACCGAAGATCAGCCCCCCCAGCATCTCCACGATCTGCGTGGGGCCCTTTTGCACTTTGCCACTCGATGCGCCATCCAGGCCACTTGCCACGTGGCTAGCGGGCATCTTGGTGACGAAAACTACAAACAACACCACTGGTCTTGTTGCTCCAGAAGGGCCCTCACTCCTCTGAAAAGGAGCACCCGCTCTGACCTTGCTGGTCCGAGTGAGAAGCTTGCATCGATTTCTGTGTGGCTTGCATTAGCCAAGGCCTGTTTGCTCCGATCAAGAAGCCGACACCGCCATCAGCTAGAGCCTTTGTAGGATAGCTCGTGTCCCATGCCTGGACGTCCTTGACCTCTTCGTGTCCATGTGGCTGCAGAGACAATCTTCACTTCGTCACCTGTTTGCACCCGACATAGCCTGGTTCCATCCTGGTTCCACGGTAGTCACTGGCTAGTGACTTTGAACATTGTCCCTCCGCTTTCAGGTCTTCACCTCTTCAGATCCATCCTTTGATCCACCGGAACTCTCCTCGACGACCCGCCTGCAGCATCTTCATCTCCAGGCACCATCGACCTGCGTGACGAAACCCGACACTACTTCGCACCTGTGCACCCGCTTCCTGTGGGTGAGGGAACTCAGCAACGCCGGTGTTCCCACACTGATATACACCTCTAGTGCCTAGGTCTAAAGTTTTGTCCTTCTAGGTCCATCGGAAGGTTCCTTAAACACTAACTTTGTAACTTTTACGCACCATTGACATTGCATTGGTGCATGCGTGCGCTTTAAGCGCTGCACCCGAGTCCCGCGGGCCTTTCCCGACTTCATCAGTGTTAGTCCCGAACAGCTCCAGCGATTCCCCAGACCCTCGGCCTCTTTCCTTTCCCAATGGTGGTTCTTATACCACTATTTTAGTATATGGTTTAGGTGGCCCCTAGGGCTCATCCATATTGTGCAACTTTCGTGTATTTAAACGGTGTTTTGTTTTAACGCATTTGCTTCTGTGCTCAAAAAGAGTATAGGGGATATTTGTAGTAAATAAATATATATATATTTTCAATATATATCTGTGTGGTGTCCTTTCATTTGGTATTCAAGGGGATTGTGTATGGTAAAACAGCTTGCTTCACATGCCTTTACAGAGTTTAGCCTAAGACTGCTTTGTCCATGCTACCACTAGGATAGCTGCTCTATAAGGTTGACTTACAACCAATCATCATAAGGGTTGCTTGGCATGGTACAAGGTGATCACTAGAACTAGTGAGCAGCATATACCAGGCCAACTTCTCACATTGGTGAGCAGCGGATTGGGATTTGAGCTTGCTGTTGTTTTACCATTACAATCTTTGAGAGTATCATTTGAAAGATCATACAGGTACCTATTAGGTACATTAAAAACAAGACTAGTATACTTAAGTTCTACTGAACTTAGTTGTTGTAGAGGATAGGGAGTAGCACACCCTGACTACAACTACTAGATAGGTTTAGCAGGTAAACACCAGTGTAGGTAGATTGCAACACATCCACTCACACTAGAGCAATGTCTGGAGCAGAGGGGTCCACTGGACCTATCTCTGTTGAGAGTGACCCTCCAAGGGCACCATCCAGATTTGCTATATTCAACTTTAAAGAACTGAGGCAGCTGTGTACCTTAAGAGGTATCAAAACGGGTCCTACCCCTACAGCAGACCACCTCAGAGAGCTTTTAGAAAAGTCTGAATCTCTAAAGACCTCCAAACCAGGCCCCTCAGGGAATGGAGATGGAGGCTCTCCTTCTGAAGATGATAACACTGATGCCCCTGTCCCTGTCATCCAGATAGATGAGGAAAACCAGACCACTGGGGATACTCAGCCTGAGGATGAGAAAGAAGAGGAAGAGGAGGAGGAGGAGGAAGAAAGTGATTCTGATGATGGTAGAAATAGCCAGGTGTTAGTCAGCAGGCTTAACTAGGCTAAATTAAGCCTATTTGGGACTGAAAGTGGGTCCAACCCATTCAGACCCCCAAGTGGACTTAACCAGGAGCAAAGGAGGAGGAGGAATCACTCAGGTGAGTCCAATACCTCCCAAGCTTCTAGAGGTTCTCATGGTCACTCCAGAAGGGGGATGACTAGCCCTCAGAGAAGGGAACATGAGGCCAAAATGAGAGAGGCTGAGCTTAGGATCCAGAAGCAAGAATTAGAAGTTGCCCTGGCCAAAGAGAAACTTGCTAGAGCAAGACAGCCTAGAGAGAGTGGATTAGGATCCACTGGTGGCAGCATTATCCCCAAGGATAAAGACAGGTCTTTTGATAACAGAAACCTGAGTAAGATTGTGCCCCCTTAGAAAGCTGGGGATGATATCCACAAATGGATGACTGCACTTGCAGAGTACAGCAGATGATCCCTCAGGAGCAGTGGGCAGCAATCTTGTGGCTCTCCTTTGAAGGTAGAGGCCGAGACAGACTCCTCACAGTCAGTGATGGGGATTCTAGAAACTACCTGGTCCGGAAGAGTGCTCTGATAGATGGGTTAGGCTTAACCACTGAACAGTACAGGTTAATGTTCAGAGACACCCAGAAGACACAGACTCAGGACTGGTCTGAATTTGTTGAATGTGCCACTAAGGCTCTGGAGGGCTGGTTGCTGGGAAGTAAGGTTACAGACTATACAGGATTGTATAATTTAATTATGAGAGAGCAAATCTTAAGTAATTGTCAAAATCAGCTTCTACATCAGCACCTAGTGGACTCTGATCTGACCTCTCCACAAGAATTGGGTAAGAGGGCAGACAAATGGGTCAGAACCCGGATCAGGCCTAAGAAGCAGGGTGGTGACCAAAAGAAAGAGACTACCAAGCCTCAAGAGAAAGGTGGGGATAAAACCAAAGAGAAAACTTCCCCAGGGCCCCAAAACTCCAAGGATGGGGGTGGGTCCCAAGACACTTCCTCGACACAGAAAATGCCTTACTGCCATGCCTGTAAACAGGTTGGCCATTGGAAAACAGACAGCTGTTGTCCAAAGAATGGTAATAAGGACAAGTTACCTCCAGGTAAGGCTCCAACACCTCCTGTCACTGTTAGCAGTGGTTCCCCAGGTGGTGGGAGCACCCCCAAGAATTTGGGTGGATTTACTTTTGGAACACAGGTGGATTCTGCCCTAACCAGGTCCCCTACCTCAAATACTCTTGTCTATGAAAATGGCATGGGGTTTGCCAACTTCACTGCTTGCCCAAACACTTTGAGCAAGTACAGACAGGAGCCCCTCATCAATGGCTTGAAAGTTGAGGCCTTTAGAGACACAGGGGCTAGCATCACCATGGTGGCTGAATGTCTAGTCCCCTCAAGGCAACTTTTACCTGATGCCAAATATCAGGTGACAAACATTGATGGAATAGAAACCAAACATCCCATGTCAGTAGTCAATCTTAGCTGGGGAGGTGTCACTGGCCCAAAGAGAGTGGCAGTGTCAGCACACTTGTCTGTAGATTGCCTACTTGGTAATGATTTGGAAATCTCAGCCTGGGCTGAGGTTGAACAACAAACCCATTCTAGAATGGTAAATCTCCATGGAAAGGTTAGTGGGGCTGTGATGGCTACAGCCCCAATCCAAGATGTCCTTCCTGAAAAGGTTGGTAGGGCTGAGCAAACCTCAGCCCCATCTTTAGCTAACTTCCCTCCTGAAAAGATTAGCAGGGCTGTGATGGTAACAGCCCATACCCAAACTGAGTCTCCTCCTGAAAAGGTTGGTGGGGCTGTGATGGCCACAGCCCAAACTCAAATTGATACATGTGTTGTGAAGCCTGAAAAGATGGATCACTCCACACAAACAGAGAGCATTGAGGAGGAAGAGAAATCTCCCCCCCCCCAGACTTTAGGAAAGGATCAGCCTCCTCAGGGAACTGATCTTACCCCTGATGAAGGAACTGCCCCAGAGGTGGTCAGGCCTAGCCTGACAGAGCCTCTGATGTCAGTGGACCCTTCTCAGGTGGGACCCAGTCTGCAGCAGGTATCCTGCCCCTCTCTACCTTGCCTTAGTCAGCCCAGGGCTGCAGAGGACAAGAAGGACAGTGAGCCCCAAAGGGCCCCCTGTCAAATAAAGCACCCACATCAACAGATTAGGGGCACCGAAGATAGCAGCCCTAGCCAGGTGAAAACTTTAAAAACTCCTGAGGGATCCCCCTTAAAATTAGTTAGGGACCTCCCACAGATGGATTCTGTTGGGCACAGCGAAACCTGGGACCCAAAGGGCCCAAACCTGAACTGTCCCTCCAGTAAGTCAACCAAGGGGACCCAGCCTCCAGCTTTAGGTAGCCAGAGGTTGACCCTGAGAGCACAGTGTAACTCAGTCAAAGAAAGAAAGGCCTACATGGTGGAAAGTGATAGGAGGAAGCTGAGTCCTACAGAGGAATCTCACTTCAGTACTCCTTCTCAACATCAGCCTTTAACTTTGCCAAGACACACCACAGGTAGAGATTCCCTATGGTGGAGACCCTCAGAAACGCTTAGGGTGAGGGATTGCTTAGTGGACCATGAGACAGGGGGTAACCAAGCCAGAGCTGGTACTTCCTTATATGGCCACTTAGGCAATATAGGCTTACCTGGTCAAGGACAGCCTTATCTCCTTTCGTTTGGGGGGGTTGTGTAGGAAGGTGGATATCTGACTATGGTTACCCCCAAACTTTTTGCCTGGTGTTTAGCTGGTTTTTGACTTTAGTTGGCCTGGGATCCTGCTATTCAGGGCCCCAGGCTAATTGCTCTCTCCTTAAAATGGACGCCATGTACCTTAGGTACATACACAATTGGAATTGGTTCACCTTATAGGCCCCTGTAACTGTGTACCCCAGGTACCCAGGGCATAGGTGCTTCCAAGGCCTACCAGGGGCTGCAGCACGTATTGTGCCACCCCTGGCCTGGCCTCCATAATTGACACAACTGGCTGATCACTCAGCTGGGGTAAGTCGGTGTAAGCACCCCTTACTTAGGTATAGTATGCCCATATCTAACCTAAAATGGACACATATGTTCCTATCAGCCACTCCTATGGAAGGCCTAATCAATCCTGGAGGCAGAGTGCTTGGAAATATGTGAGATGGTGCTCTGGCATGAGCTGAGCCTGTCTGCAGCTTTCAGAACCACGTCCTTTAGCTGTTCCATGATACTGCCATACCATATACTCTTAAGTGCATTATGAACCTCGCGGTTAAATTCTATCTTTGGTTTGGCTTTATCAAAACATGTCGAGTAAGGTGTCATACAAATTGGAATACTACCCCCTCGCCAGTTCTGACGACCGGGGTAGCATTCCACCCTTTTAGAGCGACACGACATGTACCTAACCTGAACCCCGGTTAAAGTTAAACGTGAGCCTTAGCATCACAAAATGGATGCTGCCACCACAGACACAAGTCTGACCTCCTGCTGCTGGGAGTCCTTCCAGCGAAGGAGGCTTGGACAAAGGGTTTCCTGCCTTGGGAGGTGCTAGCACCACCCCAGACAGGATTTTGTGTATTGGGTAGGACAGGACTGAAAAGAATCAGACATGCCTGGGGCACACAAGGTGTCCCTGTGCATAGGCCAGTTCAAACCGGTGCTGGGGCTCTCCAGCCCCAGTCTTGGCGCGAAGCTGGACAAAGGAAAGGGGGTGTAACCGCCCCCTTCCTGGTTCCACCCAGAGGAGGGACCTAGCAGGTAATCCGGCCCTTAGATTTGGAATAAGAGTAGGAGCTGTGTCCCAAGACTTCAGATCATCCTGAACTCGACTTGAAATTAAGAAGAAAACTGGACTTCGACATTCTGCTGCACAGAAGACTGAAGAGAATCTCCCTTGTGGCCGAGGAGTGACCACCCTGTGAATACAGGCACCAACCAGCAACTCGACATCTGCTTTGCCGCCGCCTCCCGCCGGAGCCCAAGCCCAGAGCCTGACAAGACCCAGACTCCCAGACATCTCAGAGCCCGATCCACAATCCCTGAAAAGAAGAGACCCGTGGAGGCACCAAGAGATGTGGGACCGGACCCCTTGAAAGCCCCCCGAGAAGCTGACTGCGCAGCACCCGAGGCACCCTTGATGCTGTGCTTTGGGGTTTGAGAAGACCCACCACCGAGCAGCATTTGCAACGAAGATCAGCCCCCCAGCATCTCCACAATCTGCGTGGGGCCCTTTTGCACTTTGCCACTCAACGCGCCATCCCGGCCACTTGCCACGTGGCTAGTGGCCATCTTGGCGACAAAAACTACAAACAACACCACTGGTCTGGTTGCTCCAGACTGGCCCTCGCTCCCCTGAAAAGGAGCACCCGCTCTGACCATGCTAGTCTGAGTGAGTAGCTTGCATCGATTTCTGCGTGGCTTGCATTAGCTAGGGCCTGTTTGCTCCGATCAAGAAGCCGACACCGCCATCAGCTAGAGCCCTCGTGGGACAGCTCGTGACCAACGCCTGGATGTCCTTGACCTCTTCGTGTCCACGTGTCTGCAGAGACAATCTTCACTTCTTCACCTGTTTGCACCCGACATTGCCTGGTTCCATCCTGGTTCCACGGTAGTCACTGGCTAGTGACTTTGAACATTGTCCCCTCCGCTTTCAGGTCTTCACCTCTTCAGATCCATCCTTGGATCCACCGGAACTCTCCTCGACGACCCGCCTGCAGCATCTTCATCTCCAGGCACCATCGACCTGCGTGACCTGTGCACCCGCTTCCTGTGGGTGAGGTAACTCAGCAACGCCAGTGTTCCCACACTGGTATACACCTCTAGTGCCTAGGTCTAAAGTTTTGTCCTTCTAGGTCCATCGGAAGGTTCCTTAAACACTAACTTTGTAACTTGTATGCACCATTGGCATTGCATTGGTGCATGCGTGCGCTTTAAGCGCTGCACCCGAGTCCCGCGGGCCTTTCCCGACTTCACCACTGTTAGTCCCGAACAGCTCCAGCGATTCCCCAGGCCCTAGGCCTCTTTCCTTTCCCAATGGTGGTTCTTATACCACTATTTTAGTATGTGGTTTAGGTGGCCCCTAGGGCTCATCCATATTGTGCCACTTTCGTGTATTTAAACTGTGTTTTGATTTAACGCATTTGCTTCTGTGCTCAAAAAGAGTAAAGGGGATATTTGTAGTAAATAAATATATATATATTTTCAATATATATCTGTGTGGTGTCCTTTCATTTGGTATTCAAGGGGATTGTGTATGGTAAAACAGCTTGCTTCACATGCCTTTACAGAGTTTAGCCTAAGACTGCTTTGTCCATGCTACCACTAGGATAGCTGGTCTATAAGGTTGACTTACAACCAATCATCATAAGGGTTGCTTGGCATGGTACAAGGTGATCACTAGAACTAGTGAGCAGCATATACCAGGCCAACTTCTCACAGTGGCCATGTGGCCCCCCCTCCTGGAGCCATTGAAGGACCTCCTGCAGTGTCTTGGGGAGCCCACCCCGGGACACTTCTGTGCTATGGCAGAGCGGGAGCCGAGGCTCCCGTCCCGTCATAGCAAACTTGGTTTGGATTTTGAAATAGAGAGCAGGGAAACCTGCTCTCTATTTCAAAATGCAAACCATATTGCTTTTCCACACGGGGAGCTGCATGTTAGTAGCTCCCCATGTGGAAAAGCAATGCCGGCTCCCGAAGGATGTGGGGAGCCAGCTGGGACCGTGGGGGCATTGGGGCTCCCCCCACAATCCCCAACGTTGTATATAGACCCCGGGGTATGGGGTCCCGTGGGAGGATAGAAATTATTGATGGGTGCATTTTTTTTTACTGTCAAATTAGGAGTCGCGCACCAAGCGTGGCCCCCTAGTGTGCACACGCTGGGTGTGCGACTCCTACGTGTTGGGTGCACAACTCTTAATGCGTTGGTTGCACGACTCCTAACGCATTGTGTGCACGACTCCTAATGCGTTGGGTGCGCGACTCCAAGTAAAAAAGAAGTAATATTTTTCAGATATACATCAAGCTTATGTGTTTAGATCTTGGGTGGCTCTAAAAAGAGCCGTTGAGTATATTGAGAGATTTTGGTACCTATAAGTAAGTACCTATGCAGAGTCTAAAGTTGTTGAGGCAGACTCTTTTACCCTCAACTGTAAAATGTACACCATCTCTCCTATAGATGCCATCCATATTGAAACGCAGATTGTTGTGGTAAATGGACCCCATGCTATAATCTCGGAGAAAAGCAGAAACAGCTTTATTGACATTTTTCCTAGCTTTCTCAATCTGTGGATAAAACTGATTGGACCAGTTTCATTTCTGTGTTTGGCATATATTAGAATAGACAAAGGCAGTTTGAGGGAAAAGTGACATCAATTCTCCAAAGGTGTCCTTTATAAACATTTCCAGACCTATCCCAGTCAAAGTGCCTACGTCATTGCCACCACAGTGCACAATTATGAGGTCAGGGTGTTCGAGATGCAAAAAGGGTTTAACCAGTGGCATCAATAGGTGCTACCTTAATCCTCTCTGTCCAATCCATTTAATGTCAACATTTGGCAAAGCTAGGTCTTTGTCAATGCCTCTGTTTTCTGCATACCTTTGGCTCCAGAAAATATAGCTGTGTCCCACAATCCACACTAAGCATCGTGAAGGGAGGTCTGGATGCACTCAGAAGGTGTCTGTATGTGAAATGGCAGCTTTACAACTAAGATTTTTCAGAAATGATGGATAATTTGCAGTTTTGAAAAAGAAGAGAAATGATTGGCTTTTTGAGAACATTCTAGACTGAAAAGTAGGGTGCATGTTTCTGTTCTTTAAATGCATGTTTCCTATTGGTTAACAAAAACTGTTTGAAAGGAACATTACATAGGATACGGTGATATTTTGATAAGTCAAGCACATTCGCTGTTTGGATTAGCAACATTGTGTGCTGAACTTGTAACCTGTGTGCTCAGTTGAGTGTTCCATGAACTGTTACTATGGTAACAGGCAGTACGCAGATTGGGGGTAGAGTTCAAACTTATGTAAATTGGAAAGGGTTGAAATGTGTAACCCATAGAAATGTGTGTTAGCTTTTGAATTAATGTGGGAAGCAATTTGATTTGATTTTTACATATATTTGTGTGAAGAATGAGAGGGAAAGTTTGCCATGTTTTGGTTTTGCTAAGAGCAGTGCAGTACAGAGATTATGTATAAGAAAATGTGGTGTTTTGACTGACATACTTCTTTAATCTACAAATCAATTTGAAAGGTGAGTTATTCATTTGTGAGGGGTTGTATGTGATGCCTTTGTTTTTAATAAGGGTAATGTGTTTCTCCTGCTAATGTCCAGGGAGTAGACTCGCTTGTCTAGAATCACATTGTGAGTGTGTCTGCATTTGAGCAACCATTTTTTGAGAATCATTTGGTAACTTCATGTGTTTGCTGACAGATAACTGCTTTAAAACCTGTCATGGTGTCAAGTTTTAGTAGTATTTATTATTTTATTTATTTATTTATTTTTGTAGTTTATAAAGCGCACAGCTACCCCCTGAGGGGTGTCCCGGCGCTAGAACCATAGCCTCAAGAGCAAAGGAAAGGAGGGGAAGCAAAAAAGGGAATTAGAGTCCGGAGAACAGCCAGGTTTTTAACCTGGCACGGAAAATGGGTTCAGAGGGACAGAACGTGAGATCGATAGGGAGACGGTTCCACAGTTTAGCAGCGATGACGCTGAACCCTCTGCCGCCCATTCTGGCGCGTCGAAAGCGAGGAGAGACCAGAAGGCGTAGGTTGTTAGATCTCAAGGATCTAATGGAATGAGATATGGACACTCGCTTTTTCAGGTAGTTGGGCCCAAGATCATTGATAGCTCGGAAAGCGAGGGTGAGGATCTTAAACTGAATGTGGCTAGCAATGGGGAGCCAGTGTAGCTCCTTGCGGTAAGCGGTGACTGACTGGCGGTAGGGGATGTTTCCGATCAGTCTAGCCGCCGCGTTCTGAACGATCTGGAGTCGATCGATCAGATACTGAGGAGCGCTAGCATATAAGCTGTTAGCGTAGTCCAAGTGGGACGTTATGAGGGCCTGGGTGACTGTTCGGCGGGCGTCCAATGGGAGGTAGGGAAGAATCTTCCTGATCATTCGTAACTTCATGAAGCAGGCAGAGGTAACCTTGTTGACTTGGGATTTGCATGAGAGAGAGTCATCAAACTGATAGCCTAGGTTGCGGGCAGCACGGACAGGGGAGGGAGCGGGGTCAAGTGCAGTGGGCCACCACCGTGAGGAAGGGATAGGGTTTTTCTGGTTAAAAAACAGCACCTCTGTCTTATCCGCATTGAGTCTTAGATGATTGTTAGTCATCCAGACACGAATGCCATCGAGACATTGGCGGAAGTTGGTAAATGTGGAGTCCGAGTGGTCACTGAAGGAGAATATCAGCTGAGTATCGTCAGCATATTAGAAGCCAGGCATTGGTTATGCGATTGCAAAATGTGTCGGGCTTTCATTGTAGAGTGTAGTATTGAAATATGTAGAATGTGTGCAGTCACCTTACTCCTTCCACACTAGTGAATGTGTTTTGGCATAGTCCAAGGGATAGTGCTGCTTGTCTAGGATCACACTGTGAGTCTATGTGCATTTGTGAACCATCGTGATAGAAGCATTTGGGTACTTCATGTCTTTTCAGACACAAACCTGATTAAAAATCTATCCTGTTCTCAAGTTTTGGTTGAATTAGAAGCCAGTCATTGCTTATGTATTCACAAAACGAGTCTAGATTTCACCCTAAAGTGCAGTACTGAAATATTTAGAATGTGTGCAGTCACCTTACCCCTTCCAGACTAATGAATTGTGTTTTGGTAAAGTCCAAGGGATAGTGTTGCTTGTCTAGAATCATACTGTGAGTTTGTGTGCATTTGGGAACCATTGTGAGAGAAGCGTTTGCGTACTTCATGTCTTTGCAGACACAAAACTGCTTAAAAACCTATCCTGTTCTCAACTTCTGGTAGAATTAGAAGCCAGTCATTGCTTATGTATTCGCAAAATGAGTCAGGCTTTCACACAAGATTGTAGTAGTGAAATATGTAAAATGTGTGCAGTCAATTTACCCCTTCCAGGCTTGTGAGTCTGTCTGGCTAAAGTGCAAGGAATAATGTTGGTTGTCTAGAATCACACAGTCTCTCCTTGTAGTACTCTATTCATTCAGTCAGTATGTAAGTACTCATGCTGCGATCCGGGGCCTTAGCACATGGACTGCTAAAATCTCCTATGTACAATTCATGTAGTCCTTTAACCACCTACACACTTGTGTTTCAGGCCTACAATTCCCCAGTCATTTTCCATACACTCCTGCAAACACCCTGTTAATCCCCTTGCATTCCCCAGTGACCCTTTCAGCACCATGTACTAATCCGTTCACTGCTGTAAAATACAACCAATTATAAATTCACCCAGTGGCTCTCCTTGTAGTACTCTAATCATTCAATCAGTACCTTAGTACTAACGCAGTAATACAGGGCTTTAGCACACGGACTGCTACAAACTCCTATGCACTATGCATGTAGTCCTCTAACCACCTACACACTTGTGTTTCAGGCCTACAATGCCCTAGTCAGTATCCATACACTCCTGCAAACACCTTGTTTCTCCTATTATACTCCTTTAGTGACCCATTCAACACCATGTACTAATCCATTCACTACAGTAAAATACAACCAGTTGTAAATTCACTCAGTGTCCCTCCTTGTAGCGCTCTAATCATTCAGTCAGTATCCAAGTACTCATGGAGTGATCCAGGCCTTAGGACATGGACTGCTTCAATCTCCTATCCACTATGCATGTAGTCCTTTAATCACGTACACACTTGTATTTCAGGCCTACAATGCCCCAGGCAGTATCCATACACTCCTGCAAACACTACATTACTCCCCTTGCGCTCCTCTAGTGACCCTGTCAGCACCATATACTAATTCATTCACTGTAGTAAAACACAACCAATTATACATTTAACCAGTGTCTCTCCTTGTACTACTCTAATCATTCAGTCAGTATCCTAGTACTCATGCAGCGAGCCAGACCTTAGCACATGGACTGCTTCAAACTCCTATGCACTATTCATGTAGTCCTCTAACCACCTACACACTTGTGTTTCAGCCCTACAATTCCCCAGTCATTATCCATACACTCCTGCAAACACCCTGTTACCCCTCTTGCACTCCTTTAATGACCCATTCAACACCATGTACTAATCCATTTACTGCAGTAAAATACAACCAATTATAAATTCACCCAGTGTCTCTCATTGTAGTACTCTAATCATTCAGTCAGTATCCAGGTACTCATGCAGGGAGCCACGCCTTAGGACATGGATTGCTTCAAACTCATATGCACTATGCATGTAGTCCTGTAACCACCTACACACTTGTGTTTCAGGCCTACAATGCCCCTGTCAGTATCCATACACTCCAGAAAACACCCTGTCACTGCTCTTACAATCCAATAGTGACTTATTCAGTACCATCTACTAATCCATTCACTATGCCAAAAGTGAACTATTTATAAATTCACCCAGGCACTCTCCTTGTACTACTCTAATTATTGTTTTGGTACCCAAGTACTCATACAGTTAGCTAGGCCTTAACACATATACTTGTACAAACTCCTGTCCACTATGAATGTAGTTGTCTAACCACCAACACATTTGTTTTTCACATCTTTAATTACTCAAGCAGTACCTATACACTCCAGCAAACACCCTGTCACTACCTATGCACTGCTCCAGTCAGCCACCCAGTTTCATGTAGTAAACAAAACACTGCACCAAAACCCAAACACTTATACATTCATCCAGGCATTCTCCTGCAGGACTGAAATCATTCCGTCAGTGGCTAACTACTCATGCAATGTTCAACGGCTTAACACAAACACTGGTACAAAAACCCCTGTCCATTACACTGTAATCACCTATACAGTTATGTATACACCTTGGATTACAATTTCAATTAGTGATGACAAAGGAAAGTGGTTAAATGGGTTTTATATATAATGTGTTTGTATAGTAATAGAAAAGTAACATTTATAAATGTATTAAAATACATGTATTCATGTTTATTTTTTACAGATAATGTTTATCATCATTAAAATAAAGTTATCATGCCTGAAAAATCAAGAAAGAAAAAAGTTTTGGATGACCAACATCATGTGGGTAAAAAGATAAAGTCTACCGGTAAGACAACAAAATAATTCATTAAAAAGCTTTCAAAGCCTAGAAACAGTGTGGAGAATGTGCAAACTACTGAGAATGGTTCGACCAGAAAAAAGAGTATGAATAGCAGGAAAGGAAAAAAAGAAAATTTAAATTCAAAAGATTCGATGAATGGTAAAAGAAGGCTGAATCAGTATAAAAAAATGTGTATATTTTTTTATAATAGAGTGGTTTTTAATTTGCTCAAAGATGTGACAAAATATGAAAAAAGCACTATTTTATAAAAAGAAGTAGCATATCAAATCCATTGTTCAAAAGGCTTTTGAAGTAAAAAGGAAACTATTCATTTTCGTTTTAAATAGAATTCCATCACTAGATAAACCAATCCGTTTAATGAAGGCCAAAAGTAAGAGGAAAAGAGTAATTAACAGTACTAATTTGTTTGATTTTTGGGTGAATGGAAATACAGTTCAAGTTCAGAGCCTTTCTTTAATGAAGAGAGTTATTTTCAGACCAATAATTTATTGCATGCCGTTGATACCAGTGGTCAAGCTTATGAGGTTAGAAATGGTGGTCCAATTGAGAAAGAGAAGATGGTAAACAGAAATGTAGAAGAAGTGTTAGCTGATGAAGTTCTAGGGAGACGTCATAAAGCCTCAGTGTACACTTGGGATTGCAGTAGAAAATAAGTGTTAAACAAAAAATTAAGATATTGCAAGGACTAGACCCTTGCAGAGTAAGAAAAAATAGCGGTTTGCAAGGTCATTCTCTGGCTTGTCTTTCTATAAAAGCATGTCAAAGTGTTTTTCACCATTTCAGGATGTTAGCAGTACATTATTCTCAAATGCGGAAGTAAGTCAGAAGATTGTATTATGCAAAAAGTCCAGCACTAATGTTAAATGAGTTCAACAGTGCTCTTTTGCGTGGATGAGTATCAGATGTGAAGTAGGTTTGTGATGAAATTGAGATTTGTTACTTTGGTCCTGAACAAGAGAGTGCAGAAACTGACACATTAATAAAAGAAAATGTTGAATAGAATGTGCAACATAGTACTACAACACATTTTGAAGAACAAATTACAAAGTTTAAAGGGGATTTCAGGTGAAAGACCACATTATTCTTGTATTTGTTCAGACTAGGACTGTTGATCTGTATTTAAAAAGTGAAAGAGAAAATAATGATAAGTGGAAGGAATTTGCAACTTATTTGTTGGTAGAGAATTGTTTTGATTTGGGTTCTGAGCAGCATATTTGTAAATATTGTTATAAGAAATTAGATGAGAATAAAATTCCCGCTAGAGCTGTCCATAATAATCTAGAGTTGGAAACTATTCCTCCAGAACCCATAGATTTAAATATCTATGAGTCTATTCTCATTCAATGTGTGCATCCATTTCAGGCTATTGTTCGTATGGAGCCTAAAACAGGTAAATTGCCTTCTTCGGATTTACAGAGAGGATTAAAAGGAAGAGTTGTATATTTACCTATAGATTTAAAGAAAAATATTGAAACTATTGGTGTAGAGAATGTAGAAAATGAAGCACTAGTTATTCTAGTTAATGGCTTTCCTACTAAGAGTAAGATAATCTGGCAAGAATTAGTGGATGTTAAGATAGTGCAAAAGGCAACATTGTGTCAGATAAAAACAATAAGTACTATAAAAATGTGTTTGTGGGAGAAGAAGAAATACTTTTAGCAGAAGATACTAAAACGTCAAGTGGACAAATTGAAAAAGTGGCATGTCTAAAAGTGAAGTAAAGTAAAAGTCCACATTTGTAAAGCGCACAATCACCCGTAAGGGTCTCTAGGCGCTGGGGGCCGTCGGAAAGATTAAGCGAGCTATTGCCCAGAGTCACATGGTGCTGGGCTAACCTGCCGCCGGAGCCGGGGATCGAACCGTGGTCCCCAGATTCCAGCGTCAGTCGCCCTGGCCGCGGCGCCACACCTCTCCCTGAAGTAATCTATGAACATTATAGTGTACATCCACTTCATTCAAAATAAGTAATGGGGAATACTATTGAGTTATTCCAAATGAAAAAAAGCAAAGGGAAGTCCCATGAGTGTATGTGAAAAAAGCTTGGAAGCTCATTGTTTCCGCATTTGTATCCAACGGGAAAATGTGGATGATATGATGAATGACCTGTGCAGATTCCTACATCTGAATATGGGACAACAAGATTGTATGCAGAAGATCCAAGATTTCGACAATGTATCCCATATATATTTCAACTTTTGTTTGAGAGTGACTTATCTGGACTTACATGTGCAGTCAATCACATATTGCAAACAGGAGAACACCTTCAAAATGTTTTTGCAAAGGAATTTATGGATAAAGTACATCAGAGAGATGATCATTTAGAATCTCAGCTGATTACTCTTATGGCATGTCAGCGTGGCACTAATGAGTATTGGTACCATCGTCATGGAGAACTTAAATGTATGCTAAGGAACTTAGGAGCTCCTACATGGTTCCTTACCCTAAGCTGTGCTGAATACGCTTGGGATGATTTACTTGAATTTCTTCAAGAGGCAAACTCGAATACGAAAAATATTGAATACAAGACACCAGGAGTATTGTGCTCTTTAGATCCTGTTAATGTATGCAGGTATTTCAATCATAGATTTGAAGCAATGGTATCTTTTATCTGCAATAATAAGAATTCTCCTCTTGGAGAAGTTGTGGATTTCTTTTGGAGAAAGGAGTATCAAGCTTGAGGTGCTCCTCATATACATATGCTGATATGGATCAAGGATGCCCCCAAATTCGGCACTGATTTCGATGATACTATATTGTCAGTCAATGAAGAATATCCCACATGTGCCATACCCAAAAACACAGAAGAAAACAATTTAAGACAACAAGTCTTACGATTCCAAAGCCATCGATGTGGAAAATACTGTCAATTAAAGTACAAGTCTAAGGAAAAGTTTTATATCAAATGTCGTTTTGGATTTCCATGTCATGTAATATCTAAAGGAAGAGTAAACAGTTTAATGTCCGCTATGGGACATACCATCACTAGAAAGTCTCCAAAAAATACCTACAATTTGAGAAGATATGAAGAATCAAAACATATAAATTATAACAATCCGGTTATTCTTTCTATGTGGAATGCTAACATGGATATTCAGTATGTAGCGGATAATTAAATTGCTGTCGCTCGGTATGTAATATACTACATTACAAAATCAGAAAAGACGGAATTGAAAGAAATGTGGGAAGATATTTCTCACGAGAAGCGTCTAAGTAAGAAATGATACAGTTTCAGTTTGAAGATCCCATCGCAAAATTGGAGCGTATGAATGCTCAGATCGGTTATCATCTGCAAGTTTATACTCCAAATCTAGAAGAATTATTTGGGTGAGTCTAGGTCTTGCTGCAATGCGAAATAGAGTACTTACATCTGTACAAGTAATCGAATATTTAGCAGAAAAAGATCCAGAAAGTACAGATATTGTGAAAACAAATATGTTGGACACATATTATCCAAATAGAAGTCATCATCTTGAGAACATATGTCTCTATAAAGTGCTGCAAAACTGCACTTTTAAACGGAATACTACAGAAAACATCATTGATGGAAAATGTGCAGTGATTGGTTCCGAAGGGTTTTTGGTAAAACAAACAAAAGGAAATTTAATTAATCACAGGAAACTGAGTTGCAACACTCCTGATAAAACTGTTCAAACTGTGGCGTTCAAAATTTGTATTACTTGGAGATTTTACAGAGCTATGAAGATTCCTTCAATGCTTCTAAAGATACCATAGAATGTACTGTTTTTGCAAATTATGTGAAAATGTTGAACGATGAAATTGAATAAGAAGCTACTATTGCAGCTGAGATTGCTAGAGACAGTTCTCAAGACAGTAAAAGTTCTGCTCCATTGAGTCAAGATCCACTTGGACAACCAATTGTATAAAATGAAGCAGCAATCACCATGAATGAGGTGGAAACAGCAATGCATCAAGCTCAAGAAGATATTATGGACTTAGCCAACTTGCAATAACAACTGAATATTGAATAGAAAGAAATATATCAGCAAGTGAGACAACAGATTGACCATGGGTTTCTTCATGAAAAGAAAGAATGCACATCATTTCAACCTGTCCGAACGTATGTGAGTGGACAAACTGGAACAGGAAAAAGTATCTTAATTAAAGTAATCACCAGTTATCTACGTAAAACAACTGACTCACATTTGTCTTGTGTTGTAACTGCTCCAACTGGGTTGACAGCACACAACATTAAAGGAATTACATTGCATTGTTTACTTATGCTACCTGTGGAGCAGGAAAACAAATCGGAGTATCACAAGCTAACTGGAGAAGCGGGTTTTGAAGTTTCAAGAGTGCTATAGAAAATGAAACTTCTGATTATTGATGAGGTAAGACTGGTCTCAAACTTAATGCTTGCTTTTGTGCATTTAAGAATGCAGCAAATTCTTAAAACTTAGTACGATGTCTTATTTGGAGGAAAACATGTCATAGTTTTTGGAGATCTACTGCAACTTACTCCCGTAAAAGAAAGACCGGTATTTAAAACACTGGCACATGAAGACACCAGAAAGTCTTAGGATAGTGTTGGAAATGTTAATATTTGGTCATATTTTGAATACACAGAACTCATTACAAATATGCGACAGGCAAATGATGTTGATTATGGAACTATTCTTAAAGATATAAGAATCGGAGTACTGACAGAACATGGCAAAGAAGCTTTGCAAAGTCGATTACTTTCCAATTTGTTTCCAAATGAAAATATTGTTCCTGAGAAAATATATAAGAAAATTTAAGAAAATAAATCTATAATCTGCCAAATGCCAACACTGCGTGAGTGTTCTATATTCAATGACAACTTTTGAAGCTAGAAAATGAAGAAGTATTACAAATGGAAGCCATTGATAAAATAGAGCATGAAGGAATCACTATTATTTTGATAGAAAGATTGAAAACAAAATTAGATTCTTTAGAAAAATCGATGTCTAAAACTGCTGGTTTAGATAAGAATCTATATGCATGTATAAACTGTCAGGTAATTTTAAGGCGTTATTTGGATGTAGAAAAAGGTGTAGTTAATGGGGCAATGAGTAAAGTTGTGGATTTTGTTAATTATCAGAATAAAGTTGGAATTTAATTTTTAAAAATAAAATTTGATCAGATTGAAGAAGTAAAACAAATTGGTTGGTGTTCAGTTCATTTTTTGCTTGGTAAAGATGGATATGTCCTTAGAAAATAGTTTCCACTTTCTTTGGCATATGCAGTAACTATTGATCAAGGTTTAAGTGTAGACAGTGTTTTGGTGAACATTGGAAGTACCGTGTTTAAAGAGGGTATGACATATGTTGTTTTGTCCCAAGTTAGAACTTTATCTGGTTTGTTTTTGATTGATTTTGATGACACAAAGGTTACTGCAGATGCAAATTGTGTAAAAGAGTAGAATGGGTTAAGAAGAGCGTATGCTCCTAATTTAGGTCAATATCCTGTATTTGAAAAGTGTATGTAGGTCAAAAAAAGAAGGTATGAGAATATCTGTAGTAAAGGTATAGAGAAGGAAAAAAAACAAGATAATGTTGTGATTGCAAGCAAAAAGAAAAAGGACACTGTTGAAGAGATTGTTGGTTATCAGTTTGAAAATAGTTCAGGTATGCTAATATAGTGGTCAATGTTGGGTTTTTTCTTGAAAGTTTCCAATAGCAAATTATGGAGAATCAGGAAAAAAGATTTTGTTCCTTGTTGCATTTTGTTTATGAAAAATTGAGAACTAATAAAAGTCAAATGCGAAGTGTTTCTGATATTTGTAATCTTCTGGATATATGTTCTGGTTCTACACAATGTACGCAGATGATCCAACTAGATGCTCAGGAATTTCTAATGTATATGCTTAGCCGTATAGGCATAGAAATTGAAAATCTTTTTGGCCTTTGTTATAAATGGGAACATCAATGTGACAATTCTTCGTTTACATGTGGCACTAACATAGACACGGAAAGATGTATATATTTGACATTACCAGACCGTAGATCAGTGTCTTTCAACAAACTATTTAAAGCAGCAAATCAAAACATGTAATGTAGCCAATGCAAACCAGAAATGTCATCCACAATATTTATAGAAAGATATGGACAATATATAATTTTAATGATGCAACGTTGTACAGCTGATGGAAGAAAATTGGACACATTAATGAAACATTTTGCAGCAACTCAACTATCAATATCAGGAAGAACCTTTGTAGCAGTAGCAATCATTTTCCAGGATGGTCCTTCTACAAGATCTGGACATAACCCTGCCCATTTAAAATGCGATTAAGGATGGACATATTGTAATAATGCTAAATTGGTTTTTAAACAACGTTTGCCTAGCGAATTACCAAATTCCTACCTAATATTTTTAAGCCCAAAGTTTTAGTAACATAATTCGACCTCTGAGGAATTTATTACTATGTATTAATACGATTACTATTGGACAATTTCAATATAAAGGATTTCAAAAATACTATTCGGCCTAGAGGAAAAGTATATATTTGAATTAAGGACTTTTTCTTGCACATTCTGTCAGCATATGTTTTTAAAGAACATTATTTACTGAGTATGAAAATTAAAAATAATTGTTCATCGTATTATTATTTGAGTAGACGCGTTCAGAGGTTCGGTGAAGATTAGAAATGAAGGACTTTTCGGCTGTGGAGGTATCCATCGGTACGAGTTTTTAAAGCGACCCGATTTTTCTATGTGAAACGGCTTGTCGAGCCTGATAAGGTAATTTTCCCGTTTTGGATGGAAAACAGATACTGGATTTTTAGTGTGATGAAAAGTCTACAACTTCTCCTCTATGTTGCTTTCAGCACCCAAGAGCAAGAAGAGGTCACCATCTAAGGCTGCGGGCTGTCACCACCAGTGCTGCGGTGGGTGGTAGTACCACTACCATCACCACCACCACCAGTGCCATTGCCAATGGATTAGCTGGCCTCAAGGTGACAACTCGCAGCAGTCTCTGGATTTGGATTGCCCGCAGTGTTTTATTTCTTACCCGGACCCTTGGTGCCACGGAGGACCAGCATTCCCTAATCACCTGCAGCTGGTGCCTCTTCCCGTTTCTCCCCGCCTACCTGTATCTGCCTGCTCTTAACTGCTCGCGGCCCCCGCTCCGCGGGAGCCGCTCGCAACAGTCTCTGGATTTGGATTGCCTGCAGTGTTTTATTTCTTACCCGGACCCTTGGTGCCACGGAGGATCGTTTGGAACTTTGGTGCCTTCGCGTTGTGGTGGCCTACAGAGCGGGAGGTCGGGACTGCGAGGACCAGCATTCCCTAATCACCTGCAGCTGGTGCCTCTTCCCGTTCTCTCCCCCCTACCTGTGGTACTTATTTACGGCGCTTCACGCTCCGCGGAACGCGGGCGGGCCCGTTTTAGCCCGTTAGAGACCGATCGAGACTGGACTGGGCCCCTCCTCTAACCCCTGGTGCCAGGTCCTGAAGTAAGTGGGCCATACAACTGAACATTGGCGTTTGCAATGCCCTCACGAGATATAAAGAACAAGACTCTAGAGGGCTCTTTACTTATGGGCACCTTAGACAACTTCATAATAAGAACTAACTCTGTGATAGACCAGGGGATAAGCCTAATGGAAAGGCGGGTGTCGCAGGACCTGGCACTCGCGAAAAGGTCAACCCTGGGGCTATTAGCTAACGCACGCACTCCTGAACCCATAAATTGAACATCTATTACTGATGTGGAAGTGTTCTTACACAGCCCTTCCAGCTCGAATGGTTCCTTTTGCCCTCTCCCTGTGCCCAGTGCCCCCATATCAAATGTCACGTTAGTTGATGCTGAGTTAAGGAAAGAGTCAGTAGATATAGGGGAGGATAGCCCACAAAAGTTAGTCAATAGCAGACAGCTAAGAGGGAGAAAGGAAGGTGAGATTCCAAAAAAGAAACAGGCAGTGCCTGTGGTAAAAAACAGTAATAGGGTGAAATCTGTTAAGGGCCAGGGTAAAACTACCTTATTGCCAAATATACCTGACAACCAGTCAGTGGTAGATTTAAACACTCCACATCCAGGCCCGGATAGTTTCAGACAGGAAGAACACGAAGATGGTGCAAATAACATTCCTATGACACTGGGCGAAATAGATGGCACTGGTTTCAATGAGGACTCTCTTCTTAAAATATTTGCGTCATTATTGAAGTCATTGTTCACCCCATTAGAAGTGAGACTCTTTGGGATTGAAAAACAGCTATGAAAGCTCGAAACAGAGGTGAAAAGTAATAATGGGGCTGGGAAGCCTAAAAATTATGCAGCGATTGTAGCTAAAGAAACGATAGTCCCGACAGTCCAACCCACCCTTTCGCTCCCAAACCTAGCGATGCATGCCTGCTTGAATGCACCTAATGCCCATGCTGTGAATGAAGTATTAGTTCCGTCACAAAGTCCTGGCCTCTCGCGGAAAACTCATGTGGCTCCTATTATTCAAAAGCCAACAACGGATAGGGCTGTTTTCAAAGAAACACCTAGGAGAAATAAACCCGTGCTTCTTCCCCCTCAATCGAGCCCATATGTCGTAGTTCTAACGGGGGTGCCAGAACTAAATAATTCTACCGACGAGTCATATTCCTGTTTAAAAAATAAAGTAGCACATTGGCTTAATTTAAACAGGCCACTTCCTCCTCATTTGCGAAGTAGAATTCTGATGGTGCGCAGGGCTCCCTGGGCTAAATCAATTAGGGGGGACTGTGTTCTGGTGAATTTTAGTGTCCCCCGCGTTGTGGATTTCATATTTTCATGGGACCAACACAATTTTAATCTCAATCATGGTCGTCTAACCACCAACACATTTGTTTTTCACATCTTTAATTACTCAAGCAGTACCTATACACTACAGCAAACACCCTGTCACTACCTATGCACTGCTCCAGTCAGCCACCCAGTTTCATGTAGTAAACAAAACACTGCACCAAAACCCAAACACTTATACATTCATCCAGGCATTCTCCTGCAGGACTGAAATCATTCCATCAGTGGCTAACTACTCATGCAATGTTCAAGGGCTTAACACAAACACTGGTAAAAAAAACCCTGTCCATTACACTGTAATCACCTATACAGTTATGTATACACCTTAGATTACAATTTCAATTAGTGATGACAAAGGAAAGTGGTTAAATGGGTTTTATATATAATGTGTTTGTATAGTAATAGAAAAGTAACATTTATAAATGTATTAAAATACATGTATTCATGTTTATTTTTTACAGATAATGTTTATCATCATTAAAATAAAGTTATCATGCCTGAAAAATCAAGAAAGAAAAAAGTTTTGGATGACCAACATCATGTGGGTAAAAAGATAAAGTCTACCGGTAAGACAACAAAATACTTCATTAAAAAGCTTTCAAAGCCTAGAAACAGTGTGGAGAATGTGCAAACTACTGAGATTGGTTCGACCAGAAAAGAGAGTATGAGTGACAGGAAAGGAAAAAAAGAAAATTTAAATTCAAAAGATTCGATGAATGGTAAAAGAAGGCAGAATCAGTATAAAAAAATGTGTATTTTTTTTATAATAGAGTGGTTTTTAATTTGCTCAAAGATGTGACAAAATATGAAAAAAGCACTATTTTATAAAAAGAAGTAGCATATCGAATCCATTGTTCAAAAGGATTTTGAAGTAAAAAGGAAACTATTCATTTTCGTTTTAAATAGAATTCCATCACTAGATAAACCAATCCGTTTAATGAAGGCCAAAAGTAAGAGGAAAAGAGTAATTAACAGTACTAATTTGTTTGATTTTTGGGTGAATGGAAATACAGTTCAAGTTCAGAGCCTTTCTTTAATGAAGAGAGTTATTTTCAGACCAATAATTTATTGCATGCCGTTGATACCAGTGGTCAAGCTTATGAGGTTAGAAATGGTGGTCCAATTGAGAAAGAGAAGATGGTAAACAGAAATGTACAAGAAGTGTTAGCTGATGAAGTTCTAGGGAGACGTCATAAAGCCTCAGTGTACACTTGGGATTGCATGTGGAAATTAGTGTTAAACAAAAAATTAAGATATTTCAGAGTAAGAAAAAATAGCGGTTTGCAAGGTCATTCTCTGGCTTGTCTTTCTATAAAAGCATGTCAAAGTGTTTTTCACCATTTCAGGATGTTAGCAGTACATTATTCTCAAATGCGGAAGTAAGTCAGAAGATTGTATTATGCAAAAAGTCCAGCACTAATGTTAAATGAGTTCAACAGTGCTCTTTTGCGTGGATGAGTATCAGATGTGAAGTAGGTTTGTGATGAAATTGAGATTTGTTACTTTGGTCCTGAACAAGAGAGTGCAGAAACTGACACATTAATAAAAGAAAATGTTGAAGAGAATGTGCAACATAGTACTACAACACATTTTGAAGAACAAATTACAAAGTTTAAAGGGGATTTCAGGTGAAAGACCAAATTATTCTTGGATTTGTTCAGACTAGGACTGTTGATCTGTATTTAAAAAGTGAAAGAGAAAATAATGATAAGTGGAAGGAATTTGCAACTTATTTGTTGGTAGAGAATTGTTTTGATTTGGGTTCTGAGCAGCATATTTGTAAATATTGTTATAAAAAATTAGATGAGAATAAAATTCCCGCTAGAGCTGTCCATAATAATCTAGAGTTGGAAACTATTCCTCCAGAACCCATAGATTTAAATATCTATGAGTCTATTCTCATTCAATGTGTGCATCCATTTCAGGCTATTGTTCGTATGGAGCCTAAAACAGGTAAATTGCCTTCTTCGGATTTACAGAGAGGATTAAAAGGAAGAGTTGTATATTTACCTATAGATTTAAAGAAAAATATTGAAACTATTGGTGTAGAGAATGTAGAAAATGAAGCACTAGTTATTCTAGTTAATGGCTTTCCTACTAAGAGTAAGATAATCTGGCAAGAATTAGTGGATGTTAAGATAGTGCAAAAGGCAACATTGTGTCAGATAAAAACAATAAGTACTATAAAAATGTGTTTGTGGGAGAAGAAGAAATACTTTTAGCAGAAGATACTAAAACGTCAAGTGGACAAATTGAAAAAGTGGCATGTCTAAAAGTGAAGTAAAGTAAAAGTCCACATTTGTAAAGCGCACAATCACCCGTAAGGGTCTCTAGGCGCTGGGGGCCGTCGGAAAGATTAAGCGAGCTATTGCCCAGAGTCACATGGTGCTGGGCTAACCTGCCGCCGGAGCCGGGGATCGAACCGTGGTCCCCAGATTCCAGCGTCAGTCGCCCTGGCCGCGGCGCCACAACTCTCCCTGAAGTAATCTATGAACATTATAGTGTACATCCACTTCATTCAAAATAAGTAATGGGGAATACTATTGAGTTATTCCAAATGAAAAAAAGCAAAGGGAAGTCCCATGAGTGTATGTGAAAAAAGCTTGGAAGCTCATTGTTTCCGCATTTGTATCCAACGGGAAAATGTGGATGATATGATGAATGACATGTGCAGATTCCTACATCTGAATATCGGACAACAAGATTGTATGCAGAAGATCCAAGATTTCGACAATGTATCCCATATATATTTCAACTTTTGTTTGAGAGTGACTTATCTGGACTTACATGTGCAGTCAATCACATATTGCAAACAGGAGAACACCTTCAAAATGTTTTTGCAAAGGAATTTATGGATAAAGTACATCAGAGAGATGATCATTTAGAATCTCAGCTAATTACTCTTATGGCATGTCAGCGTGGCACTAATGAGTATTGGTACCATCGTCATGGAGAACTTAAATGTATGCTAAGGAACTTAGGAACTCCTACATGGTTCCTTACCCTAAGCTGTGCTGAATACGCTTGGGATGATTTACTTGAATTTCTTCAAGAGGCAAACTCGAATACAAAAAATATTGAATACAAGACAAGTTAGAACTTTATCTGGTTTGTTTTTGATTGATTTTGATGACACAAAGGTTACTGCAGATGCAAATTGTGTAAAAGAGTAGAATGGGTTAAGAAGAGCGTATGCTCCTAATTTAGGTCAATATCCTGTATTTGAAAAGTGTATGTAGGTCAAAAAAAGAAGGTATGAGAATATCTGTAGGGAAGGTATAGAGAAGGAAAAAAAACAAGATAATGTTGTGATTGCAAGCAAAAAGAAAAAGGACACTGTTGAAGAGATTGTTGGTTATCAGTTTGAAAATAGTTCAGGTATGCTAATATAGTGGTCAATGTTGGGTTTTTTCTTGAAAGTTTCCAATAGCAAATTATGGAGAATAAGGAAAAAAGATTTTGTTCCTTGTTGCATTTTGTTTATGAAAAATTGAGAACTGATAAAAGTAAAATGCGAAGTGTTTCTGATATTTGTAATCTTCTGGATATATGTTCTGGTTCTACACAATGTACGCAGATGATCCAACTAGATGCTCAGGAATTTCTAATGTATATGCTTAGCCGTATAGGCATAGAAATTGAAAATCTTTTTGGCCTTTGTTATAAATGGGAACATCAATGTGACAATTGTTCGTTTACATGTGGCACTAACATAGACACGGAAAGATGTAAATATTTGACATTACCAGACCGTAGATCAGTGTCTTTCAACAAACTATTTAAAGCAGCAAATCAAAACATGTAATGTAGCCAATGCAAACCAGAAATGTCATTCACAATATTTATAGAAAGATATGGACAATATATAATTTTAATGATGCAACGTTGTACAGCTGATGGAAGAAAATTGGACACATTAATGAAACATTTTGCAGCAACTCAACTATCAATATCAGGAAGAACCTTTGTAGCAGTAGCAATCATTTTCCAGGATGGTCCTTCTACAAGATCTGGACATAACCCTGCTCATTAAAAATGCGATTAAGGATGGACATATTGTAATAATGCTAAATTGGTTTTTAAACAACGTTTGCCTAGCGAATTACCAAATTCCTACCTAATATTTTTAAGCCCAAAGTTTTAGGAACATAATTCGACCTCTGAGAAATGTATTACTATGTATTTATACGATTACTATTGGACAATTTCAATATAAAGGATTTCAAGAATACTATTCGGCCTAGAGGAAAAGTATATATTTGAATTAAGGACTTTTTCTTGCACATTCTGTCAGCATATGTTTTTAAAGAACATTATTTACTGAGTAAGAAAATTTAAAATAATTGTTCATCGTATTATTATTTGAGTAGACGCGTTCAGAGGTTCGGTGAAGATTAGAAATGAAGGACTTTTCGGCTGTGGAGGTATCCATCCGTACGAGTTTTTAAAGCGACCCGATTTTTCTATGTGAAACGGCTTGTCGAGCCTGATAAGGTAATTTTCCCGTTTTGGATGGAAAACAGATACTGGATTTTTAGTATGATGAAAAGTCTACAACTTCTCCTCTATGTTGCTTTCAGCACCCAAGAGCAAGAAGAGGTCACCATCTAAGGCTGCGGGCTGTCACCACCAGTGCTGCGGTGGGTGGTAGTACCACTACCATCACCACCACCACCAGTGCCATTGCCAATGGATTAGCTGGCCTCAAGGTGACAACTCGCAGCAGTCTCTGGATTTGGATTGCCCGCAGTGTTTTATTTCTTACCCGGACCCTTGGTGCCACGGAGGACCAGCATTCCCTAATCACCTGCAGCTGGTGCCTCTTCCTGTTTCTCCCTGCCTACCTGTATCTGCCTGCTCTTAACTGCTCGCGGCCCCCGCTCCGCGGGAGCCGCTCGCAACAGTCTCTGGATTTGGATTGCCTGCAGTGTTTTATTTCTTACCCGGACCCTTGGTGCCACGGAGGATCGTTTGGAACTTTGGTGCCTTCGCGTTGTGGTGGCCTACAGAGCGGGAGGTCGGGACTGCGAGGACCAGCATTCCCTAATCATCTGCAGCTGGTGCCTCTTCCCGTTCTCTCCCCCCTACCTGTGGTACTTATTTACGGCGCTTCACGCTCCGCGGAACGCGGGCGGGCCCGTTTTAGCCCGTTAGAGACCGATCGAGACTGGACTGGGCCCCTTCTCTAACCCCTGGTGCCCGGTCCTGAAGTAAGTGGGCCATACAACTGAACATTGGCGTTTGCAATGCCCTCACGAGATATAAAGAACAAGACTCTAGAGGGCTCTTTACTCATGGGCACCTTAGACAACTTCATAATAAGAACTAACTCTGTGATAGACCAGGGGATAAGCCTAATGGAAAGGCGGGTGTCGCAGGACCTGGCACTCGCGAAAAGGTCATCCCTGGGGCTATTAGCTAACGCACGCACTCCTGAACCCATAAATCGAACATCTATTACTGATGTGGAAGTGCTCTTACACAGCCCTTCCAGCTCGAATGGTTCCTTTTGCCCTCTCCCTGTGCCCAGTGCCCCCATATCAAATGTCACGTTAGTTGATGCTGAGTTAAGGAAAGAGCCAGTAGTTATAGGGGAGGATAGCCCACAAAAGTTAGTCAATAGCAGACAGCTAAGAGGGAGAAAGGAAGGTGAGATTCCAAAAAAGAAACAGGCAGTGTCTGTGGTAAAAAACAGTAATAGGGTGAAATCTGTTAAGGGCCAGGGTAAAACTACCTTATTGCCAAATATACCTGACAACCAGTCAGTGGTAGATTTAAACACTCCACATCCAGGCCCGGATAGTTTCAGACAGGAAGAGCACGAAGATGGTGCAAATAACATTCCTATGACACTGGGCGAAATAGATGGCACTGGTTTCAATGAGGACTCTCTTCTTAAAATATTTGCGTCATTATTGAAGTCATTGTTCACCCCATTAGAAGTGAGACTCTTTGGGATTGAAAAACAGCTATGAAAGCTCGAAACAGAGGTGAAAAGTAATAATGGGGCTGGGAAGCCTAAAAATTATGCAGCGATTGTAGCTAAAGAAACGATAGTCCCGACAGTCCAACCCACCCTTTCGCTCCCAAACCTAGCGATGCATGCCTGCTTGAATGCACCTAACGCCCATGCTGTGAATGAAGTATTAGTTCCGTCACAAAGTCCTGGCCTCTCGCGGAAAACTCATGTGGCTCCTATTATTCAAAAGCCAACAACGGATAGGGCTGTTTTCAAAGAAACACCTAGGAGAAATAAACCCGTGCTTCTTCCCCCTCAATCGAGCCCATATGTCGTAGTTCTAACGGGGGTGCCAGAACTAAATAATTCTACCGACGAGTCATATTCCTGTTTAAAAAATAAAGTAGCACATTGGCTTAATTTAAACAGGCCACTTCCTCCTCATTTGCGAAGTAGAATTCTGATGGTGCGCAGGGCTCCCTGGGCTAAATCAATTAGGGGGGACTGTGTTCTGGTGAATTTTAGTGTCCCCCGCGTTGTGGATTTCATATTTTCATGGGACCAACACAATTTTAATCTCAATCATGGTCGTCTAACCACCAACACATTTATTTTTCACATCTTTAATTACTCAAGCAGTACCTATACACTACAGCAAACACCCTGTCACTACCTATGCACTGCTCCAGTCAGCCACCCAGTTTCATGTAGTAAACAAAACACTGCACCAAAACCCAAACACTTATACATTCATCCAGGCATTCTCCTGCAGGACTGAAATCATTCCATCAGTGGCTAACTACTCATGCAATGTTCAAGGGCTTAACACAAACACTGGTAAAAAAAACCCTGTCCATTACACTGTAATCACCTATACAGTTATGTATACACCTTGGATTACAATTTCAATTAGTGATGACAAAGGAAAGTGGTTAAATGGGTTTTATATATAATGTGTTTGTATAGTAATAGAAAAGTAACATTTATAAATGTATTAAAATACATGTATTCATGTTTATTTTTTACAGATAATGTTTATCATCATTAAAATAAAGTTATCATGCCTGAAAAATCAAGAAAGAAAAAAGTTTTGGATGACCAACATCATGTGGGTAAAAAGATAAAGTCTACCGGTAAGACAACAAAATACTTCATTAAAAAGCTTTCAAAGCCTAGAAACAGTGTGGAGAATGTGCAAACTACTGAGATTGGTTCGACCAGAAAAGAGAGTATGAGTGACAGGAAAGGAAAAAAAGAAAATTTAAATTCAAAAGATTCGATGAATGGTAAAAGAAGGCAGAATCAGTATAAAAAAATGTGTATTTTTTTTATAATAGAGTGGTTTTTAATTTGCTCAAAGATGTGACAAAATATGAAAAAAGCACTATTTTATAAAAAGAAGTAGCATATCGAATCCATTGTTCAAAAGGATTTTGAAGTAAAAAGGAAACTATTCATTTTCGTTTTAAATAGAATTCCATCACTAGATAAACCAATCCGTTTAATGAAGGCCAAAAGTAAGAGGAAAAGAGTAATTAACAGTACTAATTTGTTTGATTTTTGGGTGAATGGAAATACAGTTCAAGTTAAGAGCCTTTCTTCAATGAAGAGAGTTATTTTCAGACCAATAATTTATTGCATGCCGTTGATACCAGTGGTCAAGCTTATGAGGTTAGAAATGGTGGTCCAATTGAGAAAGAGAAGATGGTAAACAGAAATGTACAAGAAGTGTTAGCTGATGAAGTTCTAGGGAGACGTCATAAAGCCTCAGTGTACACTTGGGATTGCATGTGGAAATTAGTGTTAAACAAAAAATTAAGATATTTCAGAGTAAGAAAAAATAGCGGTTTGCAAGGTCATTCTCTGGCTTGTCTTTCTATAAAAGCATGTCAAAGTGTTTTTCACCATTTCAGGATGTTAGCAGTACATTATTCTCAAATGCGGAAGTAAGTCAGAAGATTGTATTATGCAAAAAGTCCAGCACTAATGTTAAATGAGTTCAACAGTGCTCTTTTGCGTGGATGAGTATCAGATGTGAAGTAGGTTTGTGATGAAATTGAGATTTGTTACTTTGGTCCTGAACAAGAGAGTGCAGAAACTGACACATTAATAAAAGAAAATGTTGAAGAGAATGTGCAACATAGTACTACAACACATTTTGAAGAACAAATTACAAAGTTTAAAGGGGATTTCACGTGAAAGACCAAATTATTCTTGTATTTGTTCAGACTAGGACTGTTGATCTGTATTTAAAAAGTGAAAGAGAAAATAATGATAAGTGGAAGGAATTTGCAACTTATTTGTTGGTAGAGAATTGTTTTGATTTGGGTTCTGAGCAGCATATTTGTAAATATTGTTATAAAAAATTAGATGAGAATAAAATTCCCGCTAGAGCTGTCCATAATAATCTAGAGTTGGAAACTATTCCTCCAGAACCCATAGATTTAAATATCTATGAGTCTATTCTCATTCAATGTGTGCATCCATTTCAGGCTATTGTTCGTATGGAGCCTAAAACAGGTAAATTGCCTTCTTCGGATTTACAGAGAGGATTAAAAGGAAGAGTTGTATATTTACCTATAGATTTAAAGAAAAATATTGAAACTATTGGTGTAGAGAATGTAGAAAATGAAGCACTAGTTATTCTAGTTAATGGCTTTCCTACTAAGAGTAAGATAATCTGGCAAGAATTAGTGGATGTTAAGATAGTGCAAAAGGCAACATTGTGTCAGATAAAAACAATAAGTACTATAAAAATGTGTTTGTGGGAGAAGAAGAAATACTTTTAGCAGAAGATACTAAAACGTCAAGTGGACAAATTGAAAAAGTGGCATGTCTAAAAGTGAAGTAAAGTAAAAGTCCACATTTGTAAAGTGCACAATCACCCGTAAGGGTCTCTAGGCGCTGGGGGCCGTCGGAAAGATTAAGCGAGCTATTGCCCAGAGTCACATGGTGCTGGGCTAACCTGCCGCCGGAGCCGGGGATCTAACCGTGGTCCCCAGATTCCAGCGTCAGTCGCCCTGGCCGCGGCGCCACACCTCTCCCTGAAGTAATCTATGAACATTATAGTGTACATCCACTTCATTCAAAATAAGTAATGGGGAATACTATTGAGTTATTCCAAATGAAAAAAAGCAAAGGGAAGTCCCATGAGTGTATGTGAAAAAAGCTTGGAAGCTCATTGTTTCCGCATTTGTATCCAACGGGAAAATGTGGATGATATGATGAATGACCTGTGCAGATTCCTACATCTGAATATCGGACAACAAGATTGTATGCAGAAGATCCAAGATTTCGACAATGTATCCCATATATATTTCAACTTTTGTTTGAGAGTGACTTATCTGGACTTACATGTGCAGTCAATCACATATTGCAAACAGGAGAACACCTTCAAAATGTTTTTGCAAAGGAATTTATGGATAAAGTACATCAGAGAGATGATCATTTAGAATCTCAGCTAATTACTCTTATGGCATGTCAGCGTGGCACTAATGAGTATTGGTACCATCGTCATGGAGAACTTAAATGTATGCTAAGGAACTTAGGAACTCCTACATGGTTCCTTACCCTAAGCTGTGCTGAATACGCTTGGGATGATTTACTTGAATTTCTTCAAGAGGCAAACTCGAATACAAAAAATATTGAATACAAGACAAGTTAGAACTTTATCTGGTTTGTTTTTGATTGATTTTGATGACACAAAGGTTACTGCAGATGCAAATTGTGTAAAAGAGTAGAATGGGTTAAGAAGAGCGTATGCTCCTAATTTAGGTCAATATCCTGTATTTGAAAAGTGTATGTAGGTCAAAAAAAGAAGGTATGAGAATATCTGTAGGGAAGGTATAGAGAAGGAAAAAAAACAAGATAATGTTGTGATTGCAAGCAAAAAGAAAAAGGACACTGTTGAAGAGATTGTTGGTTATCAGTTTGAAAATAGTTCAGGTATGCTAATATAGTGGTCAATGTTGGGTTTTTTCTTGAAAGTTTCCAATAGCAAATTATGGAGAATAAGGAAAAAAGATTTTGTTCCTTGTTGCATTTTGTTTATGAAAAATTGAGAACTGATAAAAGTAAAATGCGAAGTGTTTCTGATATTTGTAATCTTCTGGATATATGTTCTGGTTCTACACAATGTACGCAGATGATCCAACTAGATGCTCAGGAATTTCTAATGTATATGCTTAGCCGTATAGGCATAGAAATTGAAAATCTTTTTGGCCTTTGTTATAAATGGGAACATCAATGTGACAATTGTTCGTTTACATGTGGCACTAACATAGACACGGAAAGATGTATATATTTGACATTACCAGACCGTAGATCAGTGTCTTTCAACAAACTATTTAAAGCAGCAAATCAAAACATGTAATGTAGCCAATGCAAACCAGAAATGTCATTCACAATATTTATAGAAAGATATGGACAATATATAATTTTAATGATGCAACGTTGTACAGCTGATGGAAGAAAATTGGACACATTAATGAAACATTTTGCAGCAACTCAACTATCAATATCAGGAAGAACCTTTGTAGCAGTAGCAATCATTTTCCAGGATGGTCCTTCTACAAGATCTGGACATAACCCTGCTCATTAAAAATGCGATTAAGGATGGACATATTGTAATAATGCTAAATTGGTTTTTAAACAATATTTGCCTAGCGAATTACCAAATTCCTACCTAATATTTTTAAGCCCAAAGTTTTAGGAACATAATTCGACCTCTGAGAAATGTATTACTATGTATTTATACGATTACTATTGGACAATTTCAATATAAAGGATTTCAAGAATACTATTCGGCCTAGAGGAAAAGTATATATTTGAATTAAGGACTTTTTCTTGCACATTCTGTCAGCATATGTTTTTAAAGAACATTATTTACTGAGTAAGAAAATTAAAAATAATTGTTCATCGTATTATTATTTGAGTAGACGCGTTCAGAGGTTCGGTGAAGATTAGAAATGAAGGACTTATCGGCTGTGGAGGTATCCATCCGTACGAGTTTTTAAAGCGACCCGATTTTTCTATGTGAAACGGCTTGTCGAGCCTGATAAGGTAATTTTCCCGTTTTGGATGGAAAACAGATACTGGATTTTTAGTGTGATGAAAAGTCTACAACTTCTCCTCTATGTTGCTTTCAGCACCCAAGAGCAAGAAGAGGTCACCATCTAAGGCTGCGGGCTGTCACCACCAGTGCTGCGGTGGGTGGTAGTACCACTACCATCACCACCACCACCAGTGCCATTGCCAATGGATTAGCTGGCCTCAAGGTGACAACTCGCAGCAGTCTCTGGATTTGGATTGCCCGCAGTGTTTTATTTCTTACCCGGACCCTTGGTGCCACGGAGGACCAGCATTCCCTAATCACCTGCAGCTGGTGCCTCTTCCTGTTTCTCCCTGCCTACCTGTATCTGCCTGCTCTTAACTGCTCGCGGCCCCCGCTCCGCGGGAGCCGCTCGCAACAGTCTCTGGATTTGGATTGCCTGCAGTGTTTTATTTCTTACCCGGACCCTTGGTGCCACGGAGGATCGTTTGGAACTTTGGTGCCTTCGCGTTGTGGTGGCCTACAGAGCGGGAGGTCGGGACTGCGAGGACCAGCATTCCCTAATCATCTGCAGCTGGTGCCTCTTCCCGTTCTCTCCCCCCTACCTGTGGTACTTATTTACGGCGCTTCACGCTCCGCGGAACGCGGGCGGGCCCGTTTTAGCCCGTTAGAGACCGATCGAGACTGGACTGGGCCCCTTCTCTAACCCCTGGTGCCCGGTCCTGAAGTAAGTGGGCCATACAACTGAACATTGGCGTTTGCAATGCCCTCACGAGATATAAAGAACAAGACTCTAGAGGGCTCTTTACTTATGGGCACCTTAGACAACTTCATAATAAGAACTAACTCTGTGATAGACCAGGGGATAAGCCTAATGGAAAGGCGGGTGTCGCAGGACCTGGCACTCGCGAAAAGGTCATCCCTGGGGCTATTAGCTAACGCACGCACTCCTGAACCCATAAATCGAACATCTATTACTGATGTGGAAGTGCTCTTACACAGCCCTTCCAGCTCGAATGGTTCCTTTTGCCCTCTCCCTGTGCCCAGTGCCCCCATATCAAATGACACGTTAGTTGATGCTGAGTTAAGAAAAGAGTCAGTAGATATAGGGGAGGATAGCCCACAAAAGTTAGTCAATAGCAGACAGCTAAGAGGGAGAAAGGAAGGTGAGATTCCAAAAAAGAAACAGGCAGTGCCTGTGGTAAAAAACAGTAATAGGGTGAAATCTGTTAAGGGCCAGGGTAAAACTACCTTATTGCCAAATATACCTGACAACAAGTCAGTGGTAGATTTAAACACTCCACATCCAGGCCCAGATAGTTTCAGACAGGAAGAGCACGAAGATGGTGCAAATAACATTCCTATGACACTGGGCGAAATAGATGGCGCTGGTTTTAATGAGGACTCTCTTCTTAAAATATTTGCGTCATTATTGAAGTCATTGTTCACCCCATTAGAAGTGAGAATCTTTGGGATTGAAAAACAGCTATGAAAGCTCGAAACAGAGGTGAAAAGTAATAAGGGGGCTGGGAAGCCTAAAAATTATGCAGCGATTGTAGCTAAAGAAACGATAGTCCCGACAGTCCAACCCACCCTTTCGCTCCCAAACCTAGCGATGCATGCCTGCTTGAATGCACCTAACGCCCATGCTGTGAATGAAGTATTAGTTCCGTCACAAAGTCCTGGCCTCTCGTGGAAAACTCATGTGGCTCCTATTATTCAAAAGCCAACAACGGATAGGGCTGTTTTCAAAGAAACACCTAGGAGAAATAAACCCGTGCTTCTTCCCCCTCAATAGAGCCCATATGTCGTAGTTCTAACGGGGGTGCCAGAACTAAATAATTCTACCGACGAGTCATATTCCTGTTTAAAAAATAAAGTAGCACATTGGCTTAATTTAAACAGGCTACTTCCTCCTCATTTGCGAAGTAGAATTCTGATGGTGCGCAGGGCTCCCTGGGCTAAATCAATTAGGGGGGACTGTGTTCTGGTGAATTTTAGTGTCCCCCGCGTTGTGGATTTCATATGTTCATGGGACCAACACAATTTTAATCTCAATCATGGTACAATGATAGAAACTGTATCGCTTTCGTTCTTTTTTCCACCACCAGTACATCGGGAGAATGCAGGTACATGGTCACAGGTGGGTTTCGGACAGAATAGGATGGGTGGTTACAGGCAGGACCTTTCACGTTTCGAGAATTACTTACCTCTCCAAAATAGGTTTAGCGTGTTAGAAATGGTTGACTGACTGACCAACCCCAAAACCCACATTGAATCCTTAAAAAGGGGGGGGAAAGAGTAGCAGGAATCTATTTTCAAATCGAAATTTAGTCCAATTAATATGGCTAGACCCCCCAAGGGAACCCCATCACTAGTTTCCAACAGAGGAGATCAAATTTGTAGTAACCACTCAGATGGAGGGTCGGGGTGGGTTGAATCCTCCACTGAGATCTGTCCGATCAACCAACTAAGACCCGTCGCTACCCACCTACCGGCACAGAATGGGCACTGCAAATTGACACATTTAGACATGACTCAAGAGGTAGGAAACAAAGGCAGGCCTATTTCATGTACATCATGGAATATTGCGGGCCTGTCGAATAAGTTAAATGACCCCATTTTCTTGAACTTTGTCAGGGATTTTTCCATAATCTGCCTCCAAGAGACGTGGGAGTTAGAGCCCATACACTTAAATGGGTACCGTACCTTTCATACCCCTGCAGAAATAGTAGTCAGGGGCAGAAATAAAGGGGGGCTGTGTTGTTTGATCTCAAACACCTCAACAATAAATGTGGAGAAATTTACTTCCGCATCAAAGTATTATCAGATACTGGAACTTACCACCGAGGGTCATGAGACCATTAGTATCGTGAATATTTATAATAACATCCCACAGGGTGAGCTTTGTTCTGTTGTTGAGGGTCTTACTCAAACTCTGCTTAACCCAAATAGGGAAGGCACTTCAGGAAATAGGGTAATATGGGTGGGGGATTTCATTTGCATGCTGTGCCCGCTGGCTGTTTCTAACATCTGCGGACTAGTAAATAATAAAGGCGAACTATGCACCCATTTCTCACACTCTCCCATGGGCAACCTTTTAAACAACTTGATGGCTGAAATGGACTTATCATTTTGGAACGAACTTTGTGATCCTCAGATTAATTTTAAACCCACCTTTAATGGCAGGGGTAGTAACACGCTGATTGACTATGTCCTGGCTTCGAGCAGTTTCACTCAATCTCTGGTAGACTTTAAACAGGAAAAATTGCTATCAGCGACCACTATCCACTAAGCTTCTCACTAGAAGTTATGAAGTCGAAAAATGCAAGCAGTGGAGTACTAAATAGTCTCTATTCTTATAGGCTAAATTTAGCCAAGAAAAACGGGTACGCCCTAAAGTGGAGCAAAATTGACCATGTCCCTTTTCTCCAAAATATAATTAGTAAGAGAGCAGTGGACTTTCAGACTTGCCTCACAGTACCTAGCAAGCCTGAAGCCATGATGCTGGCGTTTTCAAACATCTCCGAGGAGATAAAAAATCCCTTGGAAAGGATAGAGAATAGGAGACAGAACAACAAAAATAAGGGATGGTTCAATTCGGAATGCTCCAAAGCACATGCAGCCCTAAAACTAGCACTTAAGAAAGAACCTAAAAATTCGGATGATATCCGTACTGCAAGAAGTGCTAACTACTCCGCGGTAAAGAAAAGGAAAAAAGCTTTAAAACAGGAGGCCTGGGAGACTCTGCATAAAGCTAGCACCCAGAAAGACAATATTAGCTTCTGGAAGGCAGTTAACGCCCCATTCTTCCAGGAGAAGAAGGATAATGGCATCGATTTAGTAATAGAAGAAGCAACCTGGGTCAATCACTTTACTAGTCTATATGATGTGGACCCTCTACCTTATAGCGGGTAGTGGAGGAGAGGTAGAAAGTACTACACCGGCTGCATTCCCCTGGATTTACATTTTGAACTCTCGGAGATCGAAGTGGCAATAGCCGAGAGTTCGGGCGGTAAAGCCCCGAGGCCGGATGGGGTTCCAGTTGACATCTTTAAATCAAATGATAAATTATGGGCCCCTCTCCTGACCAATGTGTTAAACTGCTCCAACAACATAGGCTTCATAACAACTTGGCAGGAAGCCATAGTGATACCAATTTTTAAAAAGGGAGACCGCCAAGATCCAAAATGTTACAGGCCCATTTCTTTATTAGATTCTTTAATGAAGGTGGCGGGAAGGGTGGTTTTAAATAGGTTACAGTCATGGGCTGCGGACACGGGTGTCCTCTCCATTTACCAGTACGGCTTCAAAGAAGGTTTGGGCACAGTGGAGCAGGGATTAAACCTAGCAATCTTGACTGGTAAATATGTTGTGGCAAAGGGGGACAAGCTTTTCATGACTTTCGTCGACTTAAGCTCTGCTTTTGACTGCGTCAGTCATGATACTTTATGGGAAACCCTCTTAAATTTGAAAATTGATCCTACTATCATAAATTTTATAAAGCAATTATACCGGGACGCAGGAGCAAAAGTCCGCTTCAGTAAAAAGGGGGAATGTACTTCTAAATTCCCAATTAAAAAAGGCGTCAGACAGGGGTGCATTTTGGCTCCGTTTTTATTTAATTTATATATTAACAATATAGCATCCCATTTGATAAAAAATAAGCAGTATTACCCACAGGTTAAAGGGAAGCCAGTCCCAATCCTGCTTTACGCAGATGATGCGGTCATAATGGCTCGCTTGCAATTGGGTCTTCAGAAGTCACTCAACTCTTTTTCTGATTTATGGGCGCTCGAGGCCTAAAAATGAATAGCAGCAAGACATTTAGCATGTCCTGCCCAAGGAAAAATAAGGTCCGGTGCAATATCTTTTTGGAGGGCGTAAAGATTGAATCAACCAAACGTTTCTCCTATTTAGGCATTAACTTTGACAATAATGGGTCTTGGGCCACTGCGGCAATGGCAAAGAAATTAGCATTTTGCCGAGCCATTGGTGCAGTACGAAACTTTGCTACAAAACTAGGAGGCAGACCAGTAAAAATCCTTATTGATATTTATAAGGCAAAGTGTGTGTCCACCTTAACCTATGGGGCAGGCGTTTGGGGCATTACGGATTCCAGCAAAATCCAGACATGCGAAAACGCATTTTTAAGGTACTTACTGGCGGTACCAAAGTCAATGTCCACATATATCTGTCACAAGGAATTGGGTATTGTTTATGTCTCGGACCTTATAAAGGTGATCCTGGTCTTGTTGTGGCATAAGGGCTGGGTTTCAAAAGAAACAGGATTAAACAGGGACATTATTAATGATTGCATGTCTCACAAAGGGGGCATGAAAATAGAGTGGTTAAGGTATGTGAGACGCTTTTTAATTGCTATAGGCCACCAGGATTATTTTGATAACCCATCTAGCATGGTAGGCGTCTCCAGGCAGAAACTAAAAGAAGCCTGTCTTGCCCTCCTGGAAGATTGCAGGTGGCAACTGGAGGGCAAGAAATCAACTGTCATCCATAATCATATGCTGCTAGATGGCCCTGGCCTACAGAAATATTTATCACTTACTCTAAGCTGTTTTACCCGGATGCTACTCACTCGTTTCCGGGGGGGTTCCTTTTTTAGACTTGTGACTTTTCCGGAGGTAAACATCTGGTCAGAAACTCTGCCCCTCTGTCCCTGTGACGATGCATCACAACAGATGACCCTACACTGTATTTTTTTCTGCACATTTTATACCTCAATTAGAAAAAGGTACATTGTCAATTTACTTAAAAATTGGGGCCTAGGACAATGCAGACCGGCCTTGTTAAGACTGCAAATGTTACCCTTTTTAGTTTTTCACTGTTTTTAAAATGTGTTTTAAGATTTAGACTATCAATGAACTCGTGTTCTTGATCTTAGTCATGTAATTAGTGGCTGTGCGGTTTTCATATTTCTCCTTTTATAGCATATAATGCTTAATTAATCTTAACTGAAGAAATCATGTATTTAATGAACCAGCTGTAATTTGTATTTGCATTTTTTTAACATGTGCTTTTATGGTTTCTAAATTGTTACCGAATAAAGCTACTTTTTGACTTTGACTTTGAGTTCTTTCATATTCAAGTAAGAAATGTATCTTAGAACAAAGCATTTTACTTATGTGTGATTTATAATATACGGTTTTTTATTGAGGATGAAGTTTTTGTGGAATGTTCAGAAAAAGTAGGGTATATTATAAATATGTTACATGTAGTTTTGTTTTAAAAAAAAATCTAATTGATTGTTTTTTTTTGCCCACTGTTATGCGATGAGTTTGATTGACATCACTGTTTGTAGTGAAATTCAATATATTCTGAGAACAGCAAACAAGGCAAAGGAAATTATTTATAAAATGTTACAATTATGTTGTGTTGTAAAAATATATTACATATTATAACTGTATTTTTTCTTCTCTTTCACAGATCCTAATTCTAAAATATGACATTTTCAGAAATTTAAATGATAAAAAACAACTGAACAAAATGTGTTTATTTTATTACTGTGAAGGAAAGATTAACTAAGTATTAATATGCACAATGGGTTGTGTTTGCACACAGGTGAAGAAAGGGGGGGTGGACAGAGTAGATATGTGTGAAAAGATGCTCTGTGGTCATTTTAAGTTATGGGCTAAAGTTACCTTGAATACTGAGTGTCCGTGGGGGCGAACTAACCCACCAGACATGTGCAGAAAATACCAGAGAGGTATAAAATGGGAGATAGCTTCGGAGCACCTCTCTGCAACGCAGCTGTATGGTGTTCAATAGAGAGACATGGTGGGCTAGTATGACCCAGGGACTTTCAGGATTAAAACAGACTACATTCTTCAACTTAAAACACGTCACAGAGTGTGTTTGCACATGTCACATTAGGCCCCATCCCTTCTCTTCACCACTCTATAAACATGTCCTATCATTTTGCCAAAACCTAAGTACTTATAAATGTATCTTGTTATCTCTTTGCAGTACTGAAATTACTCTACTTATTAGTCATATAGTTAAGGAATGGCCTAGCCATTAACCCTAGCACAAGTTAATTTATTTATATACTATGCAAGCACATCTGCAACAAGCTACAAAATATTAATACAGTCCTCAAAACATCCAGTTTATACCTATGTAGTTTTGGAATCTCCCTGTCATAGGATTACATGTGACCTAAAAAAAAAAAAGATTTGATTGGTTCATAATATTTCCCACTGTACTGATTGAAGGACCGCAATCATTTCAATCATTCTTCTTTGAACATCTTGGAGAGATAACTCTGCGCTTACCTCCTGTCACTCTCATGCAATTTTTCAAACAATGAAATAGCAATATGTTCTTATTGTAACAGTCTGTCAATACCAAAGCACTTATGGGGCACATTTAGAAGCATCCTGTGCCAACAATATGTCAATTTTGTAAAATAGTGATAGCGCAAGGCACTCTTTCATATTTACAAAGAGAAGAAAAGGCACTCTGTCTACCTTTTCTTCTCCATGTAAATATGGCCTCATCATACACATCACTTTGCTCTGAAGGGGAGTTCTATAGGTGTTGCTGTGTGTGTTTGCACAGAACACTCATAGAATACCACACATCTCCATATTTATCAGAAATCATAAATCTGGACATCTGTGTGAATGCTGCACCATTCTCCAATTGGTGTAGCAAGGCTCAACAAGGAGAATTGTTTTCACTTCTCTTCATTTTTTCTCTTTCAATATATGCTGCTTTGCACATCATACATTGAAGGAGAAAAATGCCTTCATTGATTGTTTTTGTGCAGAAAGGTGTGTCTTCCTGCACAAAAACAAACTCCACACGACACAGATATCCTTACACCATGGTGGAAGGGTATCTGTGTCACCACATGGCTGCAGTTTAAGCAGCAGTGCTGAGGGAAGCATGTTGCATCTCTGTGCTTCCGAAGTACCATAGCATACTGCAGCTAAAGAGTTTACAGTGTCATGCTGAAGCACTTCCTTATAGTTCTGCACTTAAACATTCACCATACACTACTATTGCATTGTTTCAGTCAATTATGCACTATGCGTACATTCAACCAAACTTTCACACACTATCATCCAAATATAGCTCTTTTTTTAACCAGAGAAGTTAGTTAGTTTTTGTTTTATTTTTTTTGTGTTCTTTTGTGAACAATTTTGCAATTTTTGGTTTTTTTTTTTCAAAAGAAAAAAATTGAACAGGAGGAACAAAACAATCAACTACAGAAAAAAAACAAGAGTCTAGCACCGATGGTTTTCCTGTGCTCTGCAGATAAGATCTACAGACTGCTCCCTGTACACAATACTCTGTTGCACTTAATGCAGTGCACCTTGAGTTAAGAAAACTGTGGACTTATGTCCAGGTGTTATGGCGACGTCGCTGAACAAGAGGTGCTTGCAACTGCAGGTGGAGGGTTTTCGCGCAGTCTTCTGCACTCCTCGTTTGCTAGGTACACAGGGTGCAGAGTCTTCAGGTGCTTTAGCATGCTTGCGGTCCCGCAAGAGTACTTTTTGGTGTGATCACCTCTTGACAGGACCCTTTTGCAGATTTTACAGGTGACTTTAGTCGCATTTACTTTTTTTTGTCCTTAGGGAAATGAAAAACAACAGATGTGTACCTCTCAGGGCATGGAGGTTCAGGAACAAATCTATCATTAGATGAGTGTTCACAGTCTGATGGTGGCTGCTGTCCAGAAGCCATTGTCTTGGAATGGAAAGCAGGTGTGCAATCAGCAAAAAAAGTTCTTCTCAGCTCTTAGATGTTCCTCCAAAGAAGCTCTAAGAAGAATGTTAGACATGGGTGGGGTCCTTCAATAGTTACAATAGGAAATAATATGAACCAATCAAATCTTTATTTTTCAGGTCACGCAGGGTGCGCACAGGCAGCACGCACGCAATGCGACTTCGCAAATTTGCATTTAAAACTAATATAAGTTTATTAAAAGTAAAAGTATATTATTTCTGTTGCGTAAAGTAATATGTATGTGTCACGTATGCACCTGGAGTCGTGTACCGGTCGCACAGCAATCGCGCAGGAAAATACGCACCCGTTGCACATCCTACTCGGATCCTGGACAACATTCCTAAAACGGCGGCAAGGTTCCACGCAGTGATCGAGAATGGTACGCTTTCAGTCTTTTAGGGCCATCATACATGGCCATAAAAGCCAATGCCAGAAAGAACGTGGAGTAGAGGCGCAGCAGGCGCACTGAAGGCGCACCAAAGTCAAGCCCATCTGCACTCATCATGTCTGGATGTTGCCAAGAGCCAAGAACCCTGGACCTTTTGAGGTAAAAAATCTGACCACCCAGGATCTTCACTACTCAGCAGATACCTTACACTTGCAGAGAGCACAAAATAAGGCTAGCACACCATTACAGCTTCTTTACACCAATTGGATATCCCCATACCCTAGAGGGCCCTGTGGTATGTTATAATCCCCAGTTCCAAAGTGACCAGGAGACAGGGATATCACTGGGAAAAGTACCCTGTCATTTTACAACCAAATATGGCCTAAATAGTTATCTTTGTAATGTTATGTCATTTGCCAAGCACTCAACTGAAATATGGGATGTGATTAACTTGTGATTAACTTGATATTTGTTTCCTAACAGAGACATGGGTAAACCCCTATAACCGTCCAACTATGGCGGAAGCTATCCCTGATAACTTTGTGTCTGTACTTTTATGGTTTTAACTTAACCGAATAAAGTGGTTTGACTGATAACTATAAACTCCTCCATCTCGAGGGGCATGGCGGGCAAGATCACCAAGCGGATGTGATTCGTCTCAGCTCCTGGTCCACGCTAAGGTCCCTGGGTGCACAAGCGCCAGTAAACATCACCTGCCTTATCTCAACTACTGTGAAAAGGATGCAGAATCTTTAAAAGACACACAGAGGACTTGCTGTGCGGGAAAGGGCGCTCATGGAATCTCATTGGGGAGCTGAGCAATCCTCCGAGGAGCAAGACAAAATGGCGGGTGCCATGCTCTGAGGAAACGCTGACTCTTAGGCGCCTCCCCGGTGCAACCGGAGCAAAATTGGGGTGCCAACACTTCCATCGAAGTACCAGAGTGAGTATTGGGTGACTCACTGCCTGCAGTGATTGCAGCAGTGGTAGATTGGCGAAATGCAGCAGGGAGCATCGAGGATGATGCATGACCCGCCGGGGTCACAGCTCTTCCACAGAGTAAGGTGGGGAGCTTTGAAGGGATCTGGTGAGGCAACAGAGCAGCTGGAGTGCTGTGGGCGCTAGCCAGCCAGGATCAAAAGCACAAGCAGCAGTACACCAGGTCCAGTCAGGATCGTGCCTGACATTAAAATGACGGCCGGCTCCCCACCGATACTGTGACTAAATTAGGGGATAATCATAATAATTATTATAATAGGAAAGCTTATAAAGCGACTGGTTACACGCACCGGCGTGTCCCCGCGCTGTGGTGAGTGCCAGCTGCCAACCCCAAATTCTGCTCCATGCGCCTAACTATTGAAGAAACAGATGAGTGTTGAGCTTTCCTCTGAACATGGCCTCCGATGGCTCCAAGCGGAGCTCAAGCGGGAGTTTATTCCAGCTCCTCGCTGCCAGGAGCCGGAAGGATTTACCCCCCATCCGAGCCTTTTGGATTTTAATGATCACTACCAGGCCAGTTCCGGTCGATCTAAGAGACCGTATAGGCCTGTAAGGTGTAATAAGGCTGTGTAAAGGCCTGGGTGTTTTGCCCCTAATAAAACGATGACACGTACATAGGGCCTTAAACACAATTCTTTTCCTGACCGGCAGCCAGTGAAGAGTTTCCAAGGCGGCCTTCGAGGCCGCTCTTCTAGGAAGCCTCAGGACCAACCGGGATGCAGCATTTTGCAGCACCTGCAGATGATCTAGGCTCCTCACCGTAGCCCCTAAATACAGAAGGTTGCCATAGTCTAGCCGTGAGGTAACAAGGGCGTTCACCAGCGTCCGTCTAGCATCAGTTGGAAGGAGGTCCAGCATTTTCCGTAGACCTTTCAGGACGCCAAAGCACACCTCAGCCACACGACTCTTCTGCGGTGCAAACGTAAGGTCGGAATCAATCCACACACCCAGGTACTTAGCCTGCTGGCACGGCATGGGAACCGGGCCTAGACAGGAAGACCACCACGCTGAGGACCACACAGACGCCCCCCCAACCACGAGCACCTCTGTCTTGCTACCATTCAACTTCAGGCAGTTGTTAGACATCCAGGAGGCAAGCTCCTGCATGCAGGCTCTGAAGTTGGGTGCCGCCAGATCGGGTGCCTGTGACAGTGAGATGACCAGCTGCGTGTCATCGGCATATGACACAATTAGCATACCGTAGCCCTCAACTATGTTTGCCACAGGGGAGACATAGAGATTAAATAGAGTTGGACTCAGGGGCGAGCCCTGAGGCACACCCTGATCAAAATTGATCACTCTGGAGTAGTAATCGCCCTGTCTAACCTGGAATCCTCGGTTAGTCAAGAATGACTGAATCCACTTCAGCGCCGCACCTGAAACCCCGCCCTTATTCAGACACTGCAGCAGGGTGAAATGCACTACAGTGTCAAAGGCAGCGCTCAGGTCTAAGAGGATAAGGGCCATGGTCTTACCCTCATCCACCCCCTGTCTGATGGTCTCCACAGCCATCAACAGCGCTGACTCTGTTGAGTGCCGTGATCTAAACCCAAACTGAGTTGAATGGAGCAGATTGGCTTCCTCCACAAAGGCCATGAGTTGGGAGTTAACGGCCTTCTCTGCCACCTTGGCCATATAAGGTAGAAGCGATATGGGGCGGAGGTGTCTAACTTCTCCAAACTGATATTGGGTTTTTTCTGGAGTGGGAGTACCATCGCCTGTTTCCATCCTTCAGGCACCGTATGCGTCCTGAATGAAATGTCTAGAAGGTGACGGTTATAAGGCTCAAGAATAACAAGACTTTCTATGAGTCGTTTCAGTGAGGCGAGATCTCTAGGAGAACCTGATTTTATAGAGCTACAGATCCGCCGCATTGCCTCGGGGGGGGTGGTAGTGAAGTTCTCCAACCTATGAACTCCCCCAGCCTCCACTTGCTCTCCACGAACTCTGACCCCATTTCTTTCCCATCCCGAAAAGGAGGAATAAATCGTGGCCACTTTCTCAGAGAAAAAGCCAGCAATACGATTGCAGATTTCCTCTGAACTTTCCGTGGGCATAGCAGATGAATTAAATGAGGATATTTCCCTGTAGATCTTAAATAGTTCCTTCGTGGAACTTTCTGCTTTGCCAATTCTCCCTGCATAGTATGTGGCCTTGGCCCTTCTGATTAGCCCATGGTAGGCCCTCCGCTTAACTTTATATTCCAGCTTGTCCTGGTTGAGAAAGGCTACCCTCCACTGCCTCTCAAGGTGCTTGCACTCTGCCTTTGCTCGGTGTAGATCATCATTATACCAAGGAGCCAATTTCTGAGACCTACTCCGTGAGAGGTTCAAACATAGCGGGCCGTGCTATCCAGAGCATCTCTTATGCGTCTGTCCAAATCACGGGATGCAGATTCTACGTCCATACCTCACGACCACCCTCCTTTAGTCAAAGATTCATTAAATTTGGATAGGGAGAAATCAGCCCATTTCTGGCTAGATTAGTTTAGTGTAGGCTGTTTCTTGACTCTAAATTTAGGGATTCTCACCACGAAGGGCACAAAGAAATGATCCGACCATGGGATGGGAGTGGGTGACTTTACTACCACTTCCCCCCAGTAGGCAAATATAGGGTCCAATAAATGGCCCTGCTGATGGGTAGCGGCCTTTAATTTAAGGTTGAGTTGAAGTGACTGCAGCTCCTGACATAGATCTGCCGCCCCCTTGTCAAGTGTGTTCTCTAGATGTATATTGAGATCTCCTAGCAAGAGGAATTTGTCCCTACATAGGGCAGATTCCGTAATACCTTCTATCAGACTCGCAGTGAATCGAGTGTAGGGGCCCAGGGGTCTATAGACCAGAAGTCCTTTAACCGTAGTATGAGGATTCACAATAATAGTGAAGGTGCCCGCCTCAATATCGACTATATTTAGCTGTTCCAAATGACAGCATAGCGGTTGTTTAAAGACAATTGTTATTCCCCCCCCTCTCCCAGAGGCCCTATCCAGCCTGACCATCATGTACCCCCCCGGAAGTGCCTCAAATATATCTGGTTCGAATCGGAGTCCAGCCATGTTTCCGTGAGAAATAGGAGGTCGAGTTTTTTTTCAGTGAGTAGATCAAAAATATCCAGCTTATGTTTACGCATCGATCTGACATTCAATAACCCAGAAACAAGCCTATTTTCCTCGAGCTTCCGCTCATAGAGAGTTCCCCAGGCAAATGCAACACTCAGTTCACCACCCAAGGCGAACAGTAGAGAAACACGGCAGAAGGGATCCTGAGCCTTCCCATGTTCTAATAAGCGGGGATACAGATATCCAGCAGGCCCCATGCTGCAAGATCAAGCCTCCTGACACTGTTTGCACCCCACACCAAGTCCAGTGTGCTGAGGGGTGGGGACAAGCTGGCATAGCCCTCAATTACAGACGCTGGGCGCTTTGTGGAAAAGGACAGCGAACACTCTCCACGGTCAACACGACAAGCGCAGTCGCTAGGAAGACACTGTGCCTGCACTTATGCTACCAAAGAAGGCAATGAATAAAGTCTCTAATTTCTTCACCTTGGCAGAGAAAAGACAGACATCAGAACAAGGCAACCCCACTGATTACATGGCCTTCACGAACGAAGACTCAATAGCGTCCCTGGGAGAATTTAAAAATGGAACTACTAGCTGAACTCAACCAAGACATCAAAACATCGAGCATCTCAAAAATGGACCTAACTAAAATGCATGGCCACGCTTCAGCAAGATATGGACTCGGTGGGCATGAGAGGACTGGATTTGGAATCTCAGTCCCAAGAGCTAGGCAAACAGACCACGGACAAACATGAAAAAAAATCAAGACCTCCAATGTCAACATGAAACAGGAAACTGTAATCCAGGCCCTGATTACATCAGGGCTGGGCTACGTCAACGTCATGTACCTGGGCCTCCCTGACTATCTACTAGGTCGCTTGCGGGTTGTCCAGAATGCTGCGGCCAGAGCTATTCTCATGGTGTGTCCCAGAGCGTGAATAACTTCCCACTTGAAATTCCTGCACAGGCTACCGGTCTGGAAGAGGATCCATTTTAAAGCTCTGGTCCTGGCCTTTAAGGACCTATATAATATGGGGGCCTCTTACAATAGGAAAATGATTCAGCACTATGTCCCACCATTGGCTTAGAGGTCCTCAGTACAGCTTTTTATGACCATCCCTAAGTTCTCCCTCTCCCGCATGGGTGGTCGTTCCTTCCAAGTGGTGGCCTCTTGGCTATGGAACAGCTTGCCACTTTCTCTTAGCTGGGTGCAGGATCTCCTCGCTTTAAGGAGGCAACTAAAAACCTGGTTATTCCATATTAAATCTAGGCCTACCTGTTGTTGTGCATACTGTCTGTCTCGTGGTCCTTTCAGCGCCAGGACACTCTTTGGCATAGCCGCACACTTTACATGCACCTATTCACAGCACATCACATCAACTACAGCTAGCTCAACTAAAGTCAGAAGACTTAGAAAACAGAGCACTGAGAGATAACATTCAGGTCTGGGACCCAGAGCAAGGGGCCAGATCTGGAGGTCTTCCTGGAGGGGCTTTTGTGGAAATTTTCAGCCACAACAGCTCAATCTTAAGTTGGGGCGAGCATACCGGGCTACTCCTCTATCCCAAGTGGCATGGACAGGCAATATCACCAAGCGGATGTGATTTGTCTCAGCTCCTGGTCCACGCTAAGGTCCCTGGGTGCACAAGCGCAAGTAAACATCACCTGCCTTATCTCAACTACTGTGAAAAGGATGCAGAATCTTTAAAAGACACACAGAGGACTTGCTGTGCGGGAAAGGGCTCTCATGGAATCTCATTGGGGAGCTGAGCAATCCTCCGAGGAGCAAGACAAAATTGTGGATGCCATGCTCTGAGGAAACGCTGACTCTTAGGTGCCTCCCCGGTCCAACCGGAGCAAAATTAGGGTGCCAACACTTCCATCGACGTACCAGAGTGAGTATTGGGTGACTCACTGCCTGCAGTGATTGCAGCAGTGGTGCATTGGCGAAATGCAGCAGGGAGCATCGAGGATGATGCATGACCCGCGGGGGGTCACAGCTCTTCCACAAAGTAAGGTGGGGAGCTTTGAAGGGATCTGGTGAGGCCACAGAGCAGCTGGAGTGCGGTGGGCGCTAGCCAGCCAGGATCAAAAGCACAAGCAGCAGTACACCAGGTCCAGTCAGGATCGTGCCTGACCTTAAAATGACGGCCGGCTCCCCACAGATACTGTGACTAAATTAGGGGATAATCATAATAATAATAATAATAATAGGGAAGCTTATAAAGCGACTGGTTACACGCACTGGCGTGTCGCCGCGCTGTGGTGAGTGCCAGCTGCCAACCCCCAATTCTGCTCCATGTGCCTAACTATTGAAGAAACAGATTTGTTTTGAGCTTTCCTCTGAACATGGCCTCCGATGGCTCCAAGCGGAGCTCAAGCGGGAGTTTATTCCAGCTCCTCGCTGCCAGGAGCTGGAAGGATCTACCCCCCCCCATCCGAGCCTTTTGGATTTTAGGGATCACTACCAGGCCAGTTCCGGTCGATCTAAGAGACCGTATAGGCCTGTAAGGTGTAATAAGGCTCTGTAAAGGCCTGGGTGTTTTTCCCCTAATAAAACGATGACACGTACATAGGGCCTTTAACACAATTCTTTTCCTGACCGGCAGCCAGTGCAGAGTTTCCAAGGCGGCCTTCGAGGCCGCTCTCCTAGGAAACCTCAGGACCAACCGGGCTGCAGCAATTTGCAGCACCTGCAGACGATCTAGGCTCCTCAGCGTAGCCCCTAAATACAGAAGGTTGCCATAGTCTAGCCATGATGTAACAAGGGCGTGCACCAGCGTCCGTCTAGCATCAGTTGGAAGGAGGTCCAGGATTTTCTGTAGACCTTTGAGGACGCCAAAGCACACCCCAGCCACACGACTCATCTGCGGTGCAAACGTAAGGTCAGAATCAATCCACACTCCCAGGTTCTTAGCCTGCTGGCACGGCATGGGAACCGGACCTAGACAGGAAGGCCACCACGCTGAGGACCACACAGACGCCCCCCCCCCCCACCACGAGCACCTCTGTGTTGCTACCATTCAACTTCAGGCAGTTGTTAGACATCCAGGAGGCAAGCTCCTGCATGCAGGCTCTGAAGTTGGGTGCCGCCAGATCGGGTGCCGGTGACAGTGAGATGACCAGCTGCGTGTCATCGGCATACGACACAATTCGCATACCGAAACCCTCAACTATGTTTGCCACAGGGGAGACATAGAGATTAAATAGAGTTGGACTCAGGGGCGAGCCCTGAGGCACACCCTGATCCAAATTGATCACTCTGGAGTAGTGATCGCCTTGTCTAACCTGGAATCCTCGGTTCGTCAAGAATGACTGAATCCACTTCAGCGTCGCACCTGAGACCCCGCCCTTATTCAGACAATGCAGCAGGGTGAAATGCACTACAGTGTCAAAGGCAGCGCTCAGGTCTAAGAGGATAAGGGCCATGGTCTGACCCTCATCCACCCCCTGTCTGATGGTCTCCACAGCCATCAACAGCGTTGACTCTGTTGAGTGCTGTGATCTAAACCCAAACTGAGTTGAATTCAGCAGATTGGCTTCCTCCGCAAAGGCCATGAGTTGGGAGTTAACGGCCTTCTCTGCCACCTTGGCCATATAAGGTAGAAGCGATATGGGGCGGAGGTTGCCCAACTTCTCCAAACTGATATTGGGTTTTTTCTGTAGTGGGAGTACCACCGCCTGTTTCCATCCTTCAGGCACCGTATGCGTCCTGAATGAAATGTCTAGAAGGTGACGGATATAAGCCTCAAGAATAACAAGACTTTCTATGAGTCGTTTCGGTGAGCTGGGATCTCTAGGAGACCCTGATTTTATAGAGCTAAAGATCCGCCGCAATGCCTCGAGGGGGAGGGGTAATGAAGTTCTCCAACCCATGAACTCCCCCAGCCTCCACTTGCTCTCCACAAACTCTGACCCCATTTCTTTCTCTCCTGAAAAGGAGGAATAAATCGTGGCCACTTTCTCAGAGAAAAAGCCGGCAATACGATTGCAGGTTTCCTCTGAACTTTCCGTGGGCATAGCAGATGAATTAAATGAGGACATTTCCCTGTAGATCTTAAATAGTTCCTTCGTGGAACTTTCTGCTTTCCCAATTCTCCCTGCATAGTATGTGGCCTTGTCCCTTCTGATTAGCCCATGGTAGGCCCTCCGCTTAACTTTATATTCCAGCTTGGCCTGGTTGAGAAAGGCTACCCTCCACTGCCTCTCAAGGTGCTTGCACTCTGCCTTTGCTCGGTGTAGATCATCATTATACCAAGAAGCCGATTTCTGAGATCCACTCCGTGAGAGGTTCAAACATAGCGGGGCCGTGCTATCCAGAGCATCTCTTATGCGTCTGTCCAAATTACGGGATGTAGATTCTACGTTCATACTTCCCGGCCACCCTCCTTTAGTCAAAGCTACATTAAATTTGGATTGGGAGAAATCAGCCCATTTCCGGCTAGATTAGTTTAGTGTAGGCTGTTTCTTGACTCTAAATTTAGGGATTCTCACCACGAAGGGCACAAAAAAATAATCCGACCATGGGATGGGAGTGGGTGACTTTACTACCACTTCCCCCCAGTTGGCAAATATAGGGTCCAATAAATGGCCCTGCTGATGGGTAGGAGCCTTTAATTTAAGGTTGAGTTGAAATGACTGCAGTTCCTGACATAGAGCTGCCGCCCCCTTGTCAAGTGTGTTCTCTAGATGTATATTGAGATCTCCTAGCAAGAGTAATGTGTCCCTACATAGGGCAGATTCCGTAATACCTTCTATCAGACTCGCAGTGAATCGAATGTAGGGGCCCGGGGGTCTATAGACCAGAAGTCTTTTATCCGTATTATGAGGATTCACAATTATAGTGGAGAGGTGTGGCTCACTGGTTAGAGGCGGCAGACCTGTAAGCAGAGAACGGCCCAGACCAGGGTTCAATTCCCGACGCGGCAGGGTCTTGGACCAGGGTCAACGGACTCGATAATTCTCACCTCAGTGCCTACTCTAACCAGGGAACACACTTGGTAACTCTGGGCATTAAGCTTGCCTCATCTCTACAACGGCCCCCAACAGACGACGTGGATGCCTGGTTTCACCCTGGAGATACCCAGAAAGGGACCATCTCACAGGGAAAACCAAGACAGGTTCCCGGCGGTCTACAGCGCCAGGACACACGGGAAGAGTAACAGTGCTCTTTACAAGTATCCCACATTTACATTTACATAGTGAAGGTGCCCGCCTCACTATCGACTATATTTAGCTGTTCCAAATGACAGCATAGCGGTTGTTTAAAGACAATTGCTATTCCCCCCCCCCTCTCCCAGAGGCCCTTCCAGCCTGACCATCATGTACCACCCCGGAAGTGCCTCAATTATATCTGGTTCCGAATCGGAGTCCAGCCATGTTTCCGTGAGGAATAGGAGGTCGAGTTTTTTTTCAGTGAGTAGATCAAAAATATCCAGCTTATGTTTACGCATCGATCTGACATTCAATAACCCAGAAACAAGCCTAGTTTCCTCGAGCTTCAGCTCATAGTGAGTGCCCCAGGCAAATGCAACACTCAGTTCACCACCCAAGGCGAACAGTAGAGAAACACGGCAGAAGGGATCCTGAGCCTTCCCCATGTTCTAATAAGAGGGGATACAGATAGCCAGCAGGCCCCATGCTGCAAGATCCAGCCTCCTGACACTGTTTGCACCCCACACCGAGTCCAGTGTGCTAAGGGGTGGGGACAAGCTGGCATAGCCCTCAATTACAGACGCTGGGCGCCTTGTGGAATAGGACAGCGAACACTCTCCACGGTCAACACGACAAGCGCAGTCGCTAGGAAGACACTGTGCCTGCACTTATGCTACCAAAGAAGGCAATGAATAAAGTCTCTAATTTCTTCACCTTGGCAGAGAAAAGACAGACATCAGAACAAGGCAACCCCACTGATTACATGGCCTTCACGAACGAAGACTTAATAGCGTCCCTGGGAGAATTTAAAAATGGAACTACTCGCCGAACTCAACCAAGACATCAAAACATCGAGCATCTCAAAACGGACCTAACCAAAATGCATGGCCACGCTTCAGCAATATATGGACTTGGTCATAGTTCACTCTCTGGTCCTAGCAAAAACCTGATGACTCTCATTTGTTCTCCGCCATGTCGCCCTCATGCTGATACTGTATAGACTTTCACGTGCTACCATGCCTTCTCATACTCTTCCTACCCTGCTTCGACCTACTTGTTATGTTGTTGCTTATTTGTATACGTTGTGAAGCGCACTGATACCTTCGGGTCTAGCTAGTGCTATACAAAACTTAAATAAATGAATAAATAAATAAATAAACTACAGCTAGCTCAACTAAAGTCAGAAGACTTAGAAAACAGAGCACTGAGAGATAACATTCAGGTCTGTGACCCAGAGCAAGGGGCCAGATCTGGAGGTCTTCCTGGAGGGGCTTTTTGTGGAAATTCTCAGCCACAACAGCTCAATCTTAAGTTGGAGCGAGCATACCGGGCTGGGGGGCGGTAACTGGAGAACACCGACGGACACAAGATATCCTAGCTAAGTTCCTCTCCTTTAAGGTAAAGGAAATGGTCCTTCAAGAGGCCCGGAAAAAGAGCAAATCTCCTTCAGGGGTTTAGATGCAATGTGTTGGAACTGGCCCTTCTTGCAGGGTCATCCTCAAACTTTTTGCTTCTTCCTCCCTTATTTTTCCTGACCCGTGGCTGTTGTCAAAAGGACTCCGCGCACTTTACCACTGCTGATCAGTGCTAAAGTGCATATGCTCCCTGTGTAAATTGTATTGTAATTGGTGATCCATGATTGGCATATTTGTATTACCAAGAAGTCCCTAGTAAAGTGAACCGAGTGTGCCAGGGCTGGTGATGACAAATGCTATTAGTGGGCCTGCAGCACTGATTGTGCCACCCACATGAGTAGTCTCAGGCCTGCCACCGCAGTGCCTGTGTGCAGTCTGTGAACTGCCATGTCCTTCTGGTCAGTGTCCCCACTGACCAGGCCTAACCCTACCCTTTCTGTGCACATTAGTCACCCCTATGGAAGGCCCAAGGTATCCCCTTGGGCAGGGTGCAGTGTATGTGAAAGGTAGAGCATGTACTTGTGCAGGTGACATGCTCTGGTAGTTTTTTACTGCTGCAAGGCTATCTTGCTTCATAGGCTATCATAGGGGATGCTGGCTACAGTGGCTACCAGTATATCTTCCCATAGAAGCAAGATAGGACATAAAAGTCTGGTATCCCTGAACTCAGAATTTAATAACACATCTTTTAGGAAAGATGGTTTTTAACTCCTGTGTTTGAGAAATAGCACTTTTAGAAAGTTGCTGTTCTCTTGTCTGACCTTTCTTTGTGCCTTGGCCTGTTTGTGTATTGACTGGGATTCCCCAGGAGGCTGGCTGAGTCAGCCCTAGGCTGAATGACTGCATTTGCAACTTGAGTGGTTGGAGGAGATAGCCCCTGGGCCTGAATAGGGCTGTGGCTGCCTTCCACAATGCTGGCTCCACCTCCTGCTGGGCGGCTGACGGCCCTGCCCCTCACTCTGAAAGGAAAGGAGAAGCCAGGAAAACAAAGTGCTCAAGAAACACCCAGAACTGGCTCAGACCGGGCTCAGAGCCCTCCTGCACAAAGGGATCAAAGACTTTTAGGGATATAAGTACAGGACCCCTGACAACAGGAAATCAGATCATCCTGGAATCAAAAAGGAACCTCTACCGAGGAGAAAGCTGAAACTGAAGAAGGAAGATTGTCCAGCTGTTGCTCTGCTGGATTGCCCTGCTGTTGCTTTGCTGCCAAGGAGAGGGGAAGGACTTTGATTTGTGCTGTGTCCCCTTGCTTGAAGGAATGTCCAAGGGCCTGAGAAGAGCTGGCTCCCTGTTCTGAAGTCCCAGGAACAAAAGGACTTCACCCCAGCTTCCCCTGAGCTCTACTGAGAGAGTTATGTCCTTCCTGGAGTGTTTGGCCCCTGTTTGGTGCCTCTGGAAGTTGTACCTGTGTTGGGAAGCTGGAAACTAAGCTTGAGAGACTTTGCTACAGAAAAGTTATTGCATCGCTCGCTGCGGAGTGCATCCCCGACAGTGCGAGGAAATTCCCGGCACTACCAAGGTCGAGATCGTCGCAGCGCCTGTTGCCGCTGTCAGAGCTGTTGCATCCTTTGTTTGCGGGACGCACCCGATCGGTGCGGGAAGTCTAACATCGCTTCGTGTGTCGTCGCAGTACCTGTCGTCGCTGGGTGACATCGCCGCACCGCCTGCTTGCGAACCGCATCACATCGCTGCGAGAGTCATCGCCGAAGCCAACGCATCGAGGAGCTGCGAGAGAGAAGATCACCGCTGGTCCACGCATTGTCGCCCCGGAGATCGTCGCACCTCCAAAGATCGTCGCATCGTGGCTTTGCGAGAACAAACTTCCTACGGAACCTACGCACAGGAATCCATACAAGTGGCCTTCCTCCCCATACAGACCGGATTCGTCGCAACACGCCCGCTGCTGCAGCGGGGCTGTCGCCAACGCCTCCCCGGGGTCTCAGGAGCAACGCATCACTTGTTTTCCACCGCACCAGCTTCTGCTTTTGGAACTTTGTCGCAACTCAAGGTACTGTGAGCTAAACGTGACTCAACTGTGAACTTTTCACGTAACTGTGGATTATTTTATCGCAACCTAAAGAATTTTATCGCAACCTTAAGAACTCTTTTGAAACCATATTCTTGGACTGTGTATGTTGGATTTTTGTCGTTTTGGTCTTGTGTAGTTTAGATTAAATACCTTTATTTTTCTAAACTGTTGTTGAGTCAGTTTGTGGTGTTTTCACTGTGTTACTGTGAGTGTTGGTACAAATACTTTACACATTGCCTCTGGTTAGCCTAGACTGCTCGTGCCAAGCTACCTAGAGGGTGAGCAGGGGTTATCTCAGAGGGTTTCCTCCTTACCCTGACTAGAGGCAAGGGTCCCTATTTGGACAGTGGTACCTACCCCTGCCAACTAGAGACCGCAATGTATACCAGGATTTGGCTCCCAGCAACACTGGTGAGAAGACAGCAATTCTGACCTATCGCTTCAAAGCTATGTGAGGACCATGTCAAATACAGGTGGACATATGCATTCGAACTGAGCTTTTAACATAACAATAAAATACATCAAGTTACCGACCTGGAAGAAGGTCTAAGAATGCTGGGCCTATCCCATGTTGATGCTGGGAACTCTCAAGGTACGTTGAAGGGGGTGGACCGAGGCAGCACAAAAAAAACACGATGGAACACAAGCACGAGGGGAGGCCTTTAGTGATTGAACATTCCAAAGTGAAGTGCTCCAGGAACCAACAGTTGCCAAGGGAGCGATGATCTCATAAGAGAGGACTAACATGTAGGGTCAGCGAACACCCAGGGGACATTGGCAAACACTCCAGTACACATTGGAGGATGCCTTTGACTACCAGCAACTGAAGGTCATTAGATTGAGAAAGTTTTGAACAGTTGACACGGGCGTGGATAGGAACTCCAGTCGAGTCATCCACCAACATGCCCAGACGGGTGACAACTCTTGCAAGAGGATTTCAAGAACCCATTCTACAACCATGAATGCTGGTACTGTTGGGGTTCTTCTTTATGTTTTTGTAGGGGGGAGGGATTTGGGGGGATGGTGGTGGCTAAAAGATATATCTTTCAAGTGCACATTCTACGCTGTGGGAATCCTAGCAGGTGGTCAAGATCGGGAGAGCACGAGCCAGAAATCAGGTGCCTGGGAATGCATATGAGAAATCTGGGTTCAAGAGGGAGGGGAGGGGGAATGACATGAGGTCATGGTGATCTCTGTAGCTTCATGGAAAGTTAAGGGGTTAAATTCACCACTTATGCACCCAAACATTTGGAAATACCTCACAGATCATGATTTCGACATCGTAGCTCTTCAGGAGACATACTTAAAAAGGGCTGAAGAGATGAGACTCCACCATAAACAATATCTGCTTGTCTATTGATCTTCAGCAGTGACCAAGCAATGCAGGTAATGCTACTCTTGCATAGCTCGTCTAAAGTTCAATCAGATAAGGACGGCAGGATGTTCATGATGAGGGGCACATTAAGGGGGAAACTTAGCACCTTTACTGCAACTTATGCAAACACCGTGGGCCAGCCTGTCTTTTTGATAACTCTCTTAGATCAGGTGGGAGGGTTTGCGGAGGGGCCAACATTCTGCTTGGGTGATTTTAACCTCAACTGGCAAGCCGAGCTAGATAATACACACCCTCACAGAATGCTAACGAGCTCCTTTCCCACAAAGGCAAAACACACAATACACAATCTTGGTCTCTCTATTCCACAATCAGAGACTACACTTTCTTCTCACATGTCCACCACACGTACTCCAGGCTTGACTACGTTTTGATTAGTCAGAGCATTCTGGGCTTCCTTTTGGACTCTCGATTTCTGATCATTCTCCGGTCTAAATTTGTCTTAGCTGAAGGCCTGTTACACTCAAGACCTCTAGGTGGTATTTCCCGGCTTCCCTTATAAGGGATAAGTTGCAGAGGGATGAACTGAGGGGAACGATTATGGAATTTTTTAAGCTAAATGCTCCCCAAGATACTTCGGCCTTCAATAATTGGGAAGCATTCAAAGAAGTTACAAGAGGAAAATGTTTAGAGCTCAAGGCCACCCTAAACAGGCAGCGACCCAAAGAGAGAGTGAGCCTAGAGACCGAATTGGAGCTGAATGAGAAATAACACATGGCCACACCCTCCAAGTAATTACAATGCAAACTCACTGCAATTAGGGGGAAACTTAAAGCGATATTTAACAATAGAGCAGAATACACCTTTTGCAGCTGCATTAGATATCCTACACTCAGGGAAACAAAATAGGGAGACATCTGGTGAGACAATTAAGGAAAAAAGAAAGTATACAGGACAGGGAGGGTGCTTTAGTGTCTATGAACGCAGGAAAGGCTGACATATTTGGGGCCTGTTATGAGCAATTATACTCAGGGGAGACACAGGATTCTGAGGCACAAAACAGATACATCTAGACGCTGAACTTCCCTAAGGTTTCTCCGGCCTGAAATGATGTCCTCACGGCACCATAACACAGGAGGAGGTGTGCACAGCAATAAATTCACTTCAACCTAATAAAGCTCCAGGTCCAGATGGCCGTACGGCTCATTTTTATAAGACCTTCACATCTGATATCATCCCGCACCTCACTCAACTCTTCAAGAAAAAGGCAGAAGATGTAGCGGTGACTCCTTTGATGGCTGAGCCAATAATAACAGTGATCCCTAAGTTGGGGAAAAAGGTGCACCTCTGCGCTTCCTACCGACCTATTGCACTTTTAAATTTAGATGCGAAGCTATACTCAGCTATATTAGTGGAAAGGCTGAATGACCTAATGCCAGACCTGGTCTAGCCTGATCAGTCAGGCTTCATAAAAAGGAGGCAGACCCACGACAACATTCGACGAACAGTATATCTGATCGAGAAGTTGACTAAGCTCAAGATTCTCATGCAGCTGGGTTCCGAAATGGTTTTTGATAGGGTGGACTGATTGTTTCTTTTTAATGCGCTTAAACACTTTGGCTTTGCAGATATATTTATCAACATAATCAGGGCTAACTATATTCAACCTTGCTTTAGAGTACAGGTTAATGGGACTCGGTCTGCCCCTTTTCCCCTTACAGGAGGGACGAGACAGGGGAGATCATTGTCAACCCTGCTGCTTGCTCTAAGCATTGAACCACTGGCAATGTATATCCGGGACACCCAAGAGATAAATGGGATATAACCACAAAATCTCACTTTTGTCGGATGATATTCTTTTATCTCTCAATGAGCATTCACTCTCGCTCCCAGCTCTGCAGTCGGAATTGGCTAGATTTGAGACAGTGGCGGGCTTTAAATTAAATCTGGATAAATCCTTTATTCTTAATCTCATGCTCCCAGAGGCCAAGGCAGGTAGACTACAGGAATGCACTCCTTTGCAGTGGGTAAAGCGCTCTCTTCATTGCCTGGGTATCTAACAGACAACACTTGTAGAAGGAGTATGCAAGGCTATTTTTCCACCCATCCTTCACCAGCTTCAACTCGACCTTAGGCGATGGAAGCCACTGTTTATTTCCTGGTTAGTTCGTATATACACGATGAAAATGATAGTGCTCCCTACATTTTTGTATCTCTTTCAAGCACTACCCATCAAACTTGATGGGGAACTCCTTCCTAAAATCAGATCACTAATCAGAGAACGACTGGACAGCAACACCCACAACAGCAAGGAACTCTTCAACGTCATGAAAGAGCTCTCCAACCCCAACGCCAGCAACAACGACATCACGACTTCCCAAGACCTCTGCAACTCTCTGGCCACCTTTTTTCACCGTAAGATCGTCGACATACACGACAGCTTCGGCGCTCAGAACTCGTACCCCACCACCGAACCTACACCCTCCACCACCACCCTGTGCGCCTGGACTCAGGTCAGCACGGAAGATACCACCCACACGATGAACACCATCCACTCGGTTCCACAGCCGATCCCTGCCCACACCACATCTTCAACAAAGCCGACTCCATCATCGCACCCTAACTTCGGGACATCATCAACAACACCTTCATATCTGCCACCTTCCCGGAGAGCTGGAAGCACGCAGAGATCAGCGCCCTCCTGAAGAAACCCACCGCAGACCCCTCAGACATCAAGAACTTCCGCCCCATCTCGCTCCTCCCCTTCCCCGCAAAAGTCATCGAGAAAACCGTCAACAAACAGCTGACAGCCTTCCTGGAGACGAACGGCTCCCTCGACCCATCGCAGTCCGGATTCCGAGCGAACCACAGCACCGAGACGGCCCTCATTGCAGCCACTGGCGAGATCTACATTTTCTTTGTAGACAATACTCAATGCCTTTACACTATGTGAAAGTGTACCTGTATTTCTATGTACCAAATAGGGAAAGGCACTGGATGGTGTTATATGTGGAAGCTCAACCTCAACAAAGCTTAGTAGTCTATACTTTGTAAAAGTTGCTTCAGCGTCACATTTGATGAAGTATTACTAAGTGTACATCAAATGTAAATAAAAATAGGTTTGATAAAACGAATACATCTTGATCGAGGGGATAAAATGGACAGAGGCATTGCCATAGGTTTTAAAAATACAATTAATAAGACATGGATTTCAACCACCTGCAATGACTCCATGGACTAAGGTGTCTTTAAGATAAGAGTGTCCACTACAGATAGCTAGAATGGAGCATTGATTACCGCCCCCATGGGCCCTAGGGGTAGGCAAATTTTGCACGGTCGCATTACGCAATTCTCCGTGAAAATATAACAAATCTCCACGAGCAGGCGGAATCTCTGGGAAGACGTGGAGATGCTTGTCCCACCCGTTCGTGATATGTTTTTGTGTGCTTGCGGGAAAATATTTTGCTAACTTGCCCATGTGGTCACTAATGGGCGCTGCCATCTTGTTTTTCACTTGTATCGCCCGCTCACGATGGTTATTTCATGTTCTGGGTCGCATATTGCATGTTTGCGCCTGCTCGCGATGCTTATTTCCTGTTCCGGGTCGCATATTGCACGCTCCCGCCCATTCGCGATAACTATCTCCTGTTCGGGAACACGTATTACATGTATGCCACGCTTTTTGTGTGCTCGGGGGGGAAATATTGCGCAAACATGCCCATGCGGTCACAATGGGCGCAGCCATCTTGTTTTTCACTCTATTGCTATGGGCCTGCTTTTCAATCCTTTGTTTCTGGAAAATGTTTTTGATCTTTTTTATTTATTATCTATCTCTCTATTTTCCTGATTCTATAATTTGAGTTTTTTTCTACTTTTTGTGTATTTTTCACTACTTTTTCACTCTTTTTTTATTACTTGCTTTTTTCATTTCTTTTTCTTACTTTTTTTCATTCCTACCTTTTCTTTTCTGCCTCCTCGCATACCTAGAACCATGGCAAAGGGTCGCAGGGCTCTTAGCCAGGCGGCACCAACACGGGGTGCAGCTCAGCCTTATTTGGTGAGGTGGAGGTGGCCGCACAGTTTTTGTTTGTGCAGCACCACCTCCCTTAACCCTGGCAGCAGGCGGCAGGCCCGGGTCCGGGTACGTGCTCCAGGAGTGGCAGCAGCATTGGGGAAAGGTGTGCTGGGTAGTGTTTGCTGCTCTTGTGTCCGGCGCACCCATGACCAGTTGACGCACCTGTGGTCCGATATCCTTGACCGAGAGCAGGACCTGCTGGAACTGCTATGATTGGAGGTCCCGGAGCTTGGTGAGTAGCTATTTAATATTACTACTTTGAGTTCTTATATATATTGCGAATATATTTTTTCCCGACCAGCAATATCAACAAGGCATGCTTCATTTGAAAAAAAGGTCTTAAGATCACTCCTGCACTTAGCACTAAATCACACCATGTCTAGTCAAAACATTACACATATAAAATTCGTACAAAAGATCTAAAAGGCATTTAACAGATTGTCATTTTCTGACTATTATAAAGTTATTTCTCTGTCACTAACACATAGAGAAAACACCCGACTCAGTGCCTCCTGCTATACTAAATGTATGTACATTCCTTCATCGGAGTTTAGGCCATTGGGGCTTTTACAGGCGAGCGTTAAAATAAAACTGGTCTCTTGTTTTCTTAGCTCAACTTCCCTATTCCCTTCATCTTCTTCTTTTAGCCACTGAGTCAATAACGAAGTACGATAAGTCATCAATTCTACCCTTATGTGCATCATTAATGTGCTGAGCCACTGGATAGGCTAGGTCTTTGCTCCTCACTGCTCTAAGATGCTAAAGGATTCTAACGTGGGCCATATGAATGGTACTGCCCACGTATGTCATGGGGCACGTACATTGCAGCACGTACACCAGGTGATCACTACGTGATCACTCCTGCAATTCAAAAACTTCGGAATCGTCCAAGATTTCATTGCTAGTGGTAACTGTACTTTATGTACACTCCATACTTGCAAGTTCTGCATTTCAGGCATTTGTTCAAGCCCGGATTTGGTTTCAGCCAACTGCCTGTTTCAATCAATTCTGGGCTATTGTTTACAAGTTGTCCCCACATGGATCTTGCCCTTCTGTACAATGTAAGTGGTTTCCTAGGGACTGTATCTTTAAGGATGGGATCCCCCCAACCAGATACCAATGCCTACTCATGCTGGCTTTCACCCTAGCATGGTAGGCATTGTATCCGGTTATCATCCTAATCTCTTGCCCTTGCTGTTTGATTTTCTCTTTGGTTTTCCTGCTTTCCCCAAAAAGTACATCATGTCTTGATATACATTCACTTTAGTCAAAGCTTTATCAAGGACGGTCTGACTATATCCCTGCTCCTTGAATCTCAAAGTCAAGTCCGATTTTGCTTGTGCTAGTGTGCTTGTCTTGCTGCAATTCCATTTCATATGGAGCTGTTCCACATAAGGAATGCTTTGTTTTATCTTTTGGAGGTGAAAACCTTTACTGTGTAGAACAGAGTTCCCTGCAGTGGGCTTTCTAAAAGTTGATAAAAACCTCACTATCTAAAAAAATGTACAGAGGAGGAGCTAACATTGTCAGTAAAATTTAGATTAAGATCATTTACATTCAGAGAATCAATAACTAGTTTGGCATCAATTGGGGACGCTCTCCAGATGATGTATAGGTCATCAATGAATCTGGCCCATAGCGTGATATTATTCTAAGCGCGGCATTGTGATTAGTTTTCACCATCAATATTTTAACAGCTGTGTACCTCCTTCATGTTGCTTAGAATCACAGTTACAACTGGCACACCTAATCTTTTCCTGGGAGCTCCATAGATCTAATTTTGTGGCCTATGATAAATACTCATCCAAATCATAAATCCACACAGATACTCAGAAGCAACTATTTTCACAAGAGGCACAAGTAATATGGTGAATGAAAAACATGAGTGAAATGTAACAGCATGTCAAAAGCAAATACTCTTCGGGAATGGAGAAAGAAGTACAATTTGAATATTAAACAGAAACAATTCTGATGTTCCCAGGCTGAAAGAAAAGTGTATGCTTTTGCCAGGATGGGCAAAAGAGGAGGTCACCAGGAGTCACCAGTCCCACCTACCAACCTCTTCATTCTAACAATAACAGTAGGGGGCAGCCTAAAGGGTACCAAAATAGCTTATAAACCATGGCTTGAGATTAATCCCTGCAACTCTGCAAAAACGACAGAGGCAATCTAGTGTTACGGTTATGTTCGGGCATAATGCACAGAGAAACAGAATAGCCACACCCTGTAGCACATGAGATCCATAAAAAAGAATTCACCCTCTATTTGCTGTCATTATAATTAGAACACCTATGATTGCAAAAATGCATCTTCTCTGTTTACACAATGTCATGTGGTGCATGCCAAAAACCCCTTTCATTGTGTACTATGACATGATCTTTACCATTTTTGCAGCTTTTGCAGGAACTCCTTTGCATTCTCTGGCTCGTCCACAAATAGGCTTTGGATCATGCAAAGTGACGCTAGGAATCTCATCAGTGATGCAACTGAAATCGAGCACTCCGTCACAATGTTAGTAACTCAGCAGAAAATGCCTTTCATCAGGTACTCACGCTATCCCTCATTCATTGAATACCTGTTGTCACCATTTTAGATCTTAACGTGAAAATCTATTAGGTAAAGATTTGACCCAGTCCAAAAGTAGAGAGTATGTACATTGCTTCATTGCTGCTGCCTGAATCGAAAGAAATGGGCGAAAAATGTTTCGCTGATAGACCAATAATATTAGACAAATTCTTAAGTCATAAAAAATAAACATCTTGATTTTATATAACACTAGCTTACCCGTCACGCGTTGCTGTGATCTCTGAAGAAAGGAAATTCAAGGAAACATGATAACATTCAATTTACATTGTGTCATTTTTATTGAAACGTATTCATTTTAATATGGAAAACATTTCAAAGTGTCGTTTTCATTCTATTTATTTATTCGAGTGCTTGTGGATACACGATTTTTTGTTTTTCCGTCTTGTGCGAACATCAGTATTCGAAAGATTATGAGGTCCCTGGGGTGCCGATATTGTAAAAAAAATGTATGCCAGAAACCTTCACGGGAATGTATTCAACAAACTTCCCAAAGTTTCATGGCGATCGGATGAATGGTGTAGTAATGCATAAAGGACAAACAGACAGACAGAAATACTTTCGTTTTTATATACATAGATTTTGTTCAATTTTGATGCTGTTATATAGAGTTGAACAAAACCATGTTGCTGCAGACTTAGGGACTGATTACATGCGTGTTAGTCTTTGACCGGGCAACCATGCCAGCACCCAGCTCCAAGACTGCCAAACCCATAGTCTGTCTGCCCACTAGATTATGAGTTGTAACCCTGATGGGCATCCCTGCTGCAGTGGACCCACGGGGTCGCCTTTCTTATAGAAGAGCCTTAGAAAGGCAGTGCCATTGGAGCGATGCACACTGCGCATTTCTGTTTGTGAAGGAACATGGGTAGAAAAATATAGGTGGGCACAGCATGTGCCCCCAGCATTTGCACCCCCATGCACAGAGTCAACAGGGGACCTGCAGGGCCCCCTTACTTTCCTCACCACCACCCTTTTCGTGGCAGGATCACCACCATCAAAAGGTGTGCAGTGAGGAAACTTGTAATATGGACAAAGTAATGAAACTTTTCAGACGAGTGTCCATCATCTCCTTGTGTTTGATTAGGTTGCCCTAAGTTGGCAGGGTATGCCCAGACATGGGTCCCTTGCTCACTTTACCACAGGATTCTAGCTAGCCTGGATGATGAGGGGTTTTACCCCAAAACAGACCCAGGATGCTTATTTCCAGTACAGGGAGGACCTGGCCTAGTAGTTCGGGCTGGACTGTTCCCATGAGGCACAGGGTCAAGACTGATTTGCATATGAATGGGTCCGAACAGGAGTGGCGAATTGAGCTAAAAAATGATGATTGATTCAAACCAGATATTTGACTGGGGTGAGTGTCTGAAAAGTTTCAGTACTCCATCCATCATTTTCTTGTGTTTGCTTTGTTCACCCTAAGTTGGCAGAGTATACCCAGATGTGGATCCCTTGCTCACTTTGCTACTGGATACAAGCTAGCCTGGCTGATGAGGGGTGTTACCCTGAAACCGGGGAATACCTGGCCTGGCAATTCAGGCTGGACTGTTCTCATGAAGCACATTGTCAAGATTGATTTGCATACGGCTGGGTCCAAAATGGGGTAGCGAAGAGAGCTAAAGACCAATGATGGATTCAACCGAGATCTGTCACTGAGGGTGAGTGTCTGATAAGTTTCAGCACTTCATCTATCATTTCCTTGTGTTTGTTTTGTTCACCCTAAGTTGGCAGTGTATGCCCAGACATGAGTCCCTTGATCACTTTGCCAACAGATTCGAGCTAGACTGGCTGATGAGGGGTGTTACCCCAAAACCGGTCCAAGGATGCTTGTTTAGGTACCAGGGAGGACCTGGCCTGGCAGTTCAGGCTGGACTGTTCCCATTATGGACAGGGTCAAGACTGATTTGCATATGTATGGGTCCAAACTGGGGTGGTAAGTGAGCTAAAGAATGATGATGGATTCAACCCAGATCTTTGACTGGGGTGAGTGTCTGAAAAGTTCCCAGTCTGTCCATCATTTCCATTTTTTAGATTAAATACTACGTGCTACAAACTTTTCCAGCCTGCCTATGACACTAAAATTGTGATAGCTATATGGAAGTTGAAAGCAGTCAAGTTGTTAGCTGCTTTAGAGAAAGAGTAACCTTACTTTTGAGAGGAGGCCAGGTCATTCCAAATATTACAAGTAGAATTAACAAAACTATGACTGCCCCACTGCTACTTTTACAATTGTAGAAGTTATCATAGATCCTGAAGTGGTTGACTGCAGTGATCTTTTGAAAAATACAATTGAAACTTCATTTTTGAGAGACTCTGGTCTGGATAAATTCAATGCTATATATGCCAGGCATAACATCTTAGAGGCGGTCCTTTTCCTGAAGGGGAGCAGGTGAAGATCCGCAAATACAGCTTTTATAGACTTGCACTTTGTTGTTTTCGTGAGCAATCAATAGTGTTCTGCAACATCTGAAGCGTGTTTAGTGGTCTCTGTTTAATGATTAAATAAAGGACATTACAATTATCAAGCCTAGATATAACTAGGGAGATGACCACTGACTTTTATAAATCAGGTGGAATAAAGGGTAACACCTTCGTTATTATTCTTATATTAAAAAAACAAGATGATGCCAATTTGTTAATTTGTTCCTACGAATGATAGTACAGCATTGAATACAACCCCGGGATTTTTAAATCTAAAAATTGTCAAGGGAGGGAGACCAAGAGGCTAGGGCCACCAAGATTTGTTCCAAAAGGTAGCATCTTTGCAAAGAGAAGTACTTCTTTCTGGGAAATCGGACATGAGAACACAGAAATGTTGTTCTTGTCACACATTGGGCCCAATTAGCAAAGGTAAACTGAGATGAAAGTCAATCTTCACGACTTTCTGTATTCACAAAGGGAATTTATGGGTAGTGAAGTTAGACTTGTGTCTCAGTTTAACTTACGATTTGGACCTAGATCAAACTGATCCCAAAACTTTAACTTTAATACTCGGAAATGCCATTTGTGAATGCTGAAAGTTGTACAGTTAGACTTCCGTCTCAGTTTGCCTTTGTGATTCGGGCCCACTATGTCACAACTGAAACCGTAATAGTGCAAAATATTTTGTCACTTCCGAAATAGCGCCAATGTTAATTTAGTGATAAATGTTCCATGTGTCTTATTTGTCAGATTTGTCACTTCATGTTGAGTTTGGCTCACTGACAACAATACTCTTTGTACCACAGCCAAAAAACTAAAGGGGTAATTTACTAAGCTTTTGCATTAGTGCTCGCTTGACACTAAGTAACACAAAGCAATGAGCCAATTTACCTACCATTATCAAAGTCCATGTAAATTACCCCTGTGAGAAATTGGGTTAGTGGCTGAGGGGGTTTAAACTCTACTCCAGCAACAACCACAATCGTTGTCAGGGTGAAGTTACAAGCAGACCCCAAATTATTTACTCAGTAAGACCAGGGAAAACCTGGTCTTACTCCGGTGCAATGAGGAGAAATGTTTCATTTCTCCTCCTTTCCACTGTTTTCATGTGTGCTGTGTTGTGCAGTACACATGAAAAGAGCAAAAGCCGGGCGCCTTATAACTACCTAATTAACATAACAAGTGTGCCTTTGTTGGCACTAGGCTACTAAGTGTAGCACCAACGCAGGACTGCACCATATTATTGTAAATATGGTTCAGCCCTGCATTTCTGAAGGAATGTCGGAGTGAGGCGTTAAGCCAGGAAGGCTAACGCCTCACTCCGCCACTTCCCTTATAAATATGCCCCATAGTTTAAAAAAATCAGGAGAGGGAAAGTGAAACATTTGAGGATAACCGTGTAGAAATGACCAAGTCTAATAACCCCAAATACATCTATGTCTAAAAGTTTACCTTGATTTTGTTGGAGAATTTTCAAAGAAAGTGCTCCTTCTGGTGAAATTGTAATGCTCAGCAGACTAAAATATGATGAACCACTCTGCATTATTTTGTTTTGCAGAAACAAAACTCCATGGTAGGAGCTTCTTTCTGAAAAGCAGTAGCGCTGGCACATTAGGAATTTGGCATTTGGTATTTTTGTGTTACTCTTTCTCCATTGCAATGTCTTTAGTGACAGTCAAGAACTAAAAAACACAGCATAAGAAGGCCTACAATAAAAAAGTTATAGGACACTAAATAGGCTTGATAAAAGGCATACTGAAACCTGAGCTGATTGGGGCTTGTCATTTATTACCATAAGATTCCCCTAACACAAATGGAGGATGGAGGAGTGAGGAGGCTGGGAAAGGTACTCATTATTGCCAGATTTCCAATGTGTCACTCTTTAAATGACCCCAAATATTATGTAAAGGGAAATTGCTGCCCATGTGTAATACAAAACATCATACCCATGATAACCATGTGTGCCAACTGAAATTTACTGTCATCGAACTTTGTAATTTCAATTAAATTACAAAATTGTATTTGCTCCCAAATTATATGTGCAACTGGTGCTATAATATTGCAGGTTTACTTAGCAGAAATGTAAGCAGTTAAACTCTATAAGCATTTGTGTGGTGATAATGGCACATAATGGGAACTCATCAACTTAGTAAATGTTTGCCACGCTTTATCTTCAATTATGATGCGTGGAAGTTTGGATTGGAGGTAATAATAGAATTACCACCAAAAATACCCTCTGACATAAAAGCCATGGTAGTTGGGCTCTATATTCCCACCAGTGCAGCAGGATTTTCCACTTAAAGTGGCTCCTGCAGTTCTGAATAGTGCCACTTCTAATAAATAAAAAGAAGACCACTGCTTATAAGTTTAGTAAGGACTACACTCTAGAATCGATGATTAAAATGTATAAATTAATACTAAATTTAGAATTGAAGAATGGAACATGAGACTTGATATTTTGAATACAGTGTCTAATATTTTCATTGAAGAGGGCCTACATTTGTGTTATTATTTATTAAAAATCACATCTCACCAGTTAATTAGTCTTTTAATAAATATTACAAAGATTATAAGAATGAAAAGTGTAGCTGTCTCCTAGCTAGAGTTAGCCTTATATGATTTAACGTTGCTTTTCAGCGTTCTTTTATGAAATAGCCAGTCTTGATACAGTGAAAAAAGCTCTTGGGTTTTTGTCACTGTAAGGACATGTGTTAGATTACATTTATAAAAGCCACTGCCTTATGGGCAAAAAGGCCTGGTTAGGTTAATAGTAAATCGAAAGTGTGGACGAGTTACTTCAAATATGCTTCAATCAAGCTACAAAGATAGGCCTGAAGCCTTGTTTTACACTCTCAAAATAGTGGATGTCACAATGGATGCTTTGCCTGCCCTGGCTACATTTTATAACATAGGGATTTATTGGAAAGTTGTATGATATATGTCAATGAGGTTTAAACAAATGTCATCATGTTGAAAGGAGAAGCACATGCATCTTACCACCAGGAAGCAGAAGTAAAGTGCACATAGCTATACAGCCTGAATGAAAATAGCAGTGTACACCTTGCACAAATGGAAATTTCATACAGACACTGTATTTGAGGTGCAGAAATGCTGATTTTCCATTTCAAACCTTTTTGAATGCCACTGGTGGCAGCACCACGTGACCCAGCAACCAAACTTTAAAGGATCTGAATTCCTAATGTACATTTGAGAAACCTCTAAGATGATTTACCTACTTAGAATCGATCTATGCACTTCACAATTATGGAAAGATCATCTCCTAACACTTTAAAATAGGGTTTATTCAGTGTTTTAAAACTTTCCTTACCTTATTCCATCTCCTTATTGCAAAACATCAACTCTATCCTAAGATTCATATTGAAATGTTATAATTTTCACACTTTCCTGTTCACAAGCTAGAATGTCAAGGACCTGCACAGATACATTGAGAATAGTGAGAAGACTGAACGCAAAATGTACCACTCCACAAACTAAAACTATGTGGTGCATGAAAGCCAGAAATAATAGCATTAATAATCCCATTTCACCAACCGGAGAAGACCTCCTCACTCTCTATTTATTCTTCAGAATGTAAATGGTCTTAATAGTATGTATTAACTGCATTTGTCCCTGATGGACCCAACTACACTATATGTTTATAAAGAATCATGATTAACCCTGAGCGAGGTACTACGCTACGCTTGCCTAGTTTGCGTACTTTGCACCACTACGCGAATTGCACATAGAGCAGTGCAAACACGCATAGCTGTAATTTTTTGCTTGCTCGTGGTGCTCATCGACAAGTTGGCGACCGTGAGCAAGGAAAATGACATCCCGGAGAGACTTTTTCCTTGTTCGCGTTCAGCAACATCAAATATAACAGAACTGCAAGAGCCAACTAAACTAACTCCAAGTGTGGCTCATTTTCATAGCTTTCCTCCCCTTAACATCTGCAGATTTTTTGCTTAAGCCTTCACATCTGCTGACAGGCTGGTCTGCCCTGCTCTACTTTGAGCTCAAACTTTATGGCCTATCCCCCTGCTCTGCCATTTCTGTGCCTCAGAGAGCTCTCTTCAGCAGATAACCTCTGACTGGACAAGTAACTTATCACCTAATAAAGGCAGCTTGAGTAACCCTCTCAGGGCTGACCAGTCAGGGAAGGCTTAATTTTGGCTTACAGAAAAGAAAAACGTAAAACGTATTGTCTGTACAAGTTAGGGTACATTCAGCAATGGTAAATTGTTGGATTGATGGATACCATTCTATTAAGTCCTTAAATAATATTGCCCATACTTTCCTAGCAATAGTTATGCACCCCTTATATATTGCTTTTTTTGCCCATGTGGCCCACTATCTACAATGTGGAACATGAAATGTGCACGTTCTTCCCCACCAGGGTTTATAAAACCTATTTCATAAAGATACTACTCATAATTAAAGAACCCTTCACCCCTGGGTCACCTAGGGGAGACCTGGGGGGGTGCCTAATAATTAAACACTGTGTTGATTAACACTTCACAGAGTTGACTTTGTTCCAACACTGGGGTGAAATAAAATGTGCAGCTTTCACTCTTGGGGGTTTTTAAAACAAAGGGACATATTAGCAAGAACCTTGTTAGAATTATCGCTAAAACGGTGATAAACGGCTTGCTAATATGCTGTATGGAATTCTAATAGAAGCCCAGGTTAGATGTGCAGGACATCTAACCTGGGCTTCTATTGGAATAGTCAGAGCCAGCTACCACCAGTGTCATTCGGTCCAAAACAAATGGGGTTGAAAAGGCAGAAATTGTGAATTTCTAACATAATTCATTATGCATTGAAGCTGCAGCCTAGCCATAGCATAAATATGCTCCTGATCAGTGTTTCCTGTAAGGCGTGGGCTTGCACCTTACTGACCACCAAGAGCGCAATGTCCCAAGGGAAGCACACACACATGTTGTAAGAGGTTTCGAGCCGCCGCTTTTAAAACGCGAGCAGCGCGAAAACGATAATTTCGTGTTTGGAGGAACATTCTTTGGCAAGTGGCTCCTAGACTTCTTTCCTGTGGCCCTTTGTGAAAACATTAACATTAACAAACACATTTTCACAATGGCTCACAATCAGCCCCCAGCCGCGCTCCATTAGGAGAAGAAATGCAGCAAGTCCAAAGGCATGACGTGTGCTTTACAAGTCTGCTTTTGGACTTTCTAAATTTCTTCTCTTAATGGAGCACGGCTGGGGGCTGATTGTGAGCCATTGTGAAAATATGTTTGTTAATTGCAGCGCATGCCGGTGCTGTAATTAACAAATGTTTTCAAAAAACGCCACAAACAGCCAGCAGCCACAGCCCATTAGGAAAGAAATGCAGCAAAAGAAAAGAAGTGAATTGGGGTTGTCTCCCGCCTCTATTTTGCCGCCACTTTAATGATGTCACCAGCCCCTCCTCACTAGTGGTACAGGTCTCTGTTATTGCTGGTTCGGTCAGATGCATGTGCGCTCTGCTCAGCTGACAGCTCAAGTAAGACAGATCCATAGATGCCAAGGTATCAGATTCCTATGGGTGACATTTTTATAATATCTGTGTAATTTTGAGTGACACTTTCTCGCAAGCAAAATCAAGCAATGAAGAAGAGGGAAACATAACTATGAGACATTACACCCATTTGAGCTTTGAGATTATCTGAGGGGCACTCTACACACATAATCCCACCATTATTATCATTAAAAAAGCATACATTTTACTTGCCAGCTTTCCATGGTGCTACAAGAATCGATTCCACCCATTAATCACTGATTTGCAAAGCATAACAGGCACAGGAGAAAAGATGTTTTGTCCAGAATCATAGAGTTAGGGTAAAGGGAAGCCATGATTCAACTCATGATCGACTAGCTTCAAAGACTGAAATAAGCTGCAGACCGAATCTGCTCAACACTGAGTAGCTGATTATCACAAAATAGTAGGAAATACAACCTGTAGGGTCGATAGGAGATATCAATGATGAATATTTTATATATATTTATATATAGTGTTTAAGAGCACCGTTTTATTGTCAATCTTGTATGAAAAAGATGCTACTGTTGTCCAATAAAGTACTGAGTGTAATAACAGTGGGAGGATGAAATGCCAAGTTTGCCTTGCTGCGATTTGAACTTGTCACCAACTGTTAAACTTTAAATTTATCACACTTGCATATGAGTAAAAATGCCTCAAAACATGACGTGGAACAAAGCACATGACAGTGTGCTTAGACATGCACATCTGTGCACACAAACGCAATTATGCGTGACACAGGTCCATAGTAGGGTCCAGCCGGCCACTGCCTGATAAAATCAATCACTAAATAATAAAGTAGTCTATTATATATAGTGGGGCAGTGACTCAGTGGACTAATGCATTCACTCCAGGAATCTATAATTGACATAAGGGTCCCTTAAATTCTTATCCTCGCAGGTCCAAGGAGACTTTCATCCTCTCTAAGTTGATAAAATGAGTACTATTGAGTTAGATGACAAGAAAACATCCGTTATTTCAGCACCAAGAGCTCCAAGGGTGTATGTTACAAATCCATTTTATCCTATTCTCACCCGACCGGCCCCCGACCCAATATGACTCTCCTGCAAACAGTATGAAACAGTACCAACAAGTGGCCCAGAACCACAGAGGGTCCCCAGATTTTAAAAGTGCTATGAGATCATACTCATGTTATTCAAGCACTATGCAAATGCACATAACTTACCATGAGCAGTTGCCATAATTGTACACTTAACTCACTGAGCCATCTTGTCACCAATACATGACCACAAGATGGTGCAACAGAAGGACATGGTTCACTCTTTCATTTGTAGTATAAATTCATAACGGGGGGCACTGACTTTGAGTGTCCCACTGTAGAAGGGGTCCCATGTGTGCCCCCTTCCCACCCACCGTGGATCGAGGGTTCTTCCACTGACTACATTGGGACTATCCTCTTGGCAAACACACCCTTCCCTCCAAAAACAGAGGTGTTGTGTCTGTTTGGTTTATGCCAAGCAGACACAACACTTCTGTATCCTTTCTGCTCCATTTCCCGGTCAGCTTCTTAATGGACGAAAGACAGCCTTTAGTCACAAAACAGTGAGGGCAACTATAAGACCCTTCTGCACTTTTGGTTGGCAATGGCGCCTCGAGCAGTAAGAGGCCTGTCAGCGCTATAGGCTGCACCTGCACGTCGATGGAGAAATCCTTACATTGTGAGGTGCTGGGCACAAGGCACTGTGTTGAGAGAGGCGAATCTTTCAGATGCCGTTCCAAAGCTGCACTTCCCCGGCTTCCCTCTGTCGTGCTGGTTGAGCCCAGCTTTCGACATATTTACACACTCCAGCCTTGATGGAGGAATTCATCTCACGTCCTCCTTACAATGCGTGTAATTTCATGCTCTTCAGCACGCTGGAGGAGGCCCTTGTCACAACAATGCTTCCGGAAATCTCTCTAGATACACTTCACAGTTGAGTGTGACCAGGATTGCACACTCAATGAGTGACAAAGATGCCCACGCTTTCCTTTCTTTGTTTACTATACCTGTCACGTGGCCCCCAAGCCTTCCGGGAGCAGCACGCATTGCTCGCAGCCCCTGCAGCTTGTATCATGCATTATTTATTATATGGGAGCTCCAGACTTAACAGCTGAGAAAGCGCTATTTATCCGTGACTTTGCATTTCAGTGCATTGGTGTGGACCACACCCTGAAATACGTTAGTCTAATGCGTGATGCGTGGTACTTGGCAGGGCTGCAGAGCTGCACCCTACAGGATGCCACTCTTGTCCTTCAGCCCTACAGTGTCACTGACGGGCTTCAGGCTGAGCTGCAGGCTAAGCAGCAACAGGATGTTTTCATTTTAAATTACTGTCACAACAAAGAATTGCTTCCGCAGCCCACAAAATTAATAAATCAAACAACCTCTATTGCCTCCTCAATAGTACTCCCTCCCCTGGTCGAGGGGCTTCCCTGATGACCGTACAAGTCATGGTAAGACTGAGAATGGGCACGTGTCTAAAGGCAAAGGCCACAGCTTGGAAAGTGTGCCACGCCATGACCTCTTACCCACTACCATCTACAGCTGCAGAAGGTCCAGTTTTGCCCAAAGTGCATCAGAACACTGTCAGATCACCTGTCTGCAGCGAGTGGCCCCACAGACTGCAGTTACAGAGAACAGGCTGAGCAGCAGGAATGATTTACCCAGCACTTAGTGAATCCGTGGTTAAGTTTAAGATAACGCAGTGAGTATTCATGTTCCAGAGTTCTCTCATAAAACATTTGACTCACCAGTAGCACAGAGGATTAAAATGCTTCCTGCAACGAAACTAACATGTATTCTGCATATCATAGAACATTATTTTATGTGGGTAGCTCATGGGTGTACTACTTTTGTCACATTCTGTGACCTTGTCACCTCCTAGTGTTTCTTGCAATTCATAAATTTCAATCCTCATCTAGACAGTGACCTACCAACTATTATCAAAAGGCATTAGCTGCATTTAAAGTGCATAGTATGACCGGAGTCGCAGTGACTGAGCTGGCCTGTACTGTGTCACTCACACTAGTGCCAAAGTATTTCTAAGGATTTCTAGGAGGAAGGCGAGCGTGCCGAAACGCTTCTATATGGTGTTTCTATCGTGTTGGCAATAAACCGCTAAAAAAAAGAGCATTCCTGGCTTGCGCCTCAAATCTTTGATCGCTACAAGGTCATTTCTGATCCACAAACTCTGCCTGCCTAACGAGGAGGATTCCAGCTCCCCACGAGGGATAACCCTGCTTCACCCCATCTTTTGTGGTCGCGCCGCTGGTGGGAGCATTTCCGCATTCGGCGGACTGCCTTCACGCTCCCAGCGAGTGCTAGACCCTGAACTACTCGGCGCTTGACCGGGGGACTGCGAGGCCCAGCAACCATCTTTGCTGACAGCTGGCGCCTCTTCCCCCGGCGGACACGCCCACCTGTTTGCCGTGCTTACTTACTTTTCGCGACACCCGCTCCGCGGGTGCCACTCATTTACTGATCCACAAACTCTGCCTGCCTAACGAGGAGGATTCCAGCTCCCCACGAGGTATAACCCTGCTTCACCCCATCTTTTGTGGTCGCGCCGCTGGTGGGAGCATTTCCGCATTCGGCGGACTGCCTTCACGCTCCCAGCGAGTGCTAGACCCTGAACTACTCGGCGCTTGACCGGGGGACTGCGAGGCCCAGCAACCATCTTTGCTGACAGCTGGCGCCTCTTCCCCCGGCGGACACGCCCGCCTGTTTGCCGTGCTTACTTACTTTTCGCGACACCCGCTCCGCGGGTGCCGCTCATTTACTGATCCACAAACTCTGCCTGCCTAACGAGGAGGATTCCAGCTCCCCACGAGGGATAACCCTGCTTCACCCCATCTTTTGTGGTCGCGCCGCTGGTGGGAGCATTTCCGCATTCGGTGGACTGCCTTCACGCTCCCAGCGAGTGCTAGACCCTGAACTACTCGGCGCTTGACCGGGGGACTGCGAGGCCCAGCAACCATCTTTGCTGACAGCTGGCGCCTCTTCCCCCGGCGGACACGCCCACCTGTTTGCCGTGCTTACTTACTTTTCGCGACACCCGCTCCGCGGGTGCCGCTCATTTACTGATCCACAAACTCTGCCTGCCTAACGAGGAGGATTCCAGCTCCCCACGAGGGATAACCCTGCTTCACCCCATCTTTTGTGGTCGCGCCGCTGGTGGGAGCATTTCCGCATTCGGCGGACTGCCTTCACACTCCCAGCGAGTGCTAGACCCTGAACTACTCGGCGCTTGACCGGGGGACTGCGAGGCCCAGCAACCATCTTTGCTGACAGCTGGTGCCTCTTCCCCCGGCGGACACGCCCATATGCCTGAAAGTATTTAAACAGGTGGGCTAACCCGCGACGCGGGTGGGACAACGCACGGGGCGAAGACCGGGCGAAGACCGGGCAAAGAGCGGGCCGTTTGAGGCCGTTCGAGGACCTGAGAGACTGGACTGGGCCACCCCTTTTGTAAAGTATTTTAACACCCTTTTAAATACATCAGCTATATAAGACTTTACGTGCTGTTACCTTCTGTGCTTTTCTTTCTTTACTATTCTATTATGGTAGTTACCAGAGGAAAGAAGACAGTGGCTCCAGGGAGTGTAGGTAAATTGCTAGGTCCCATGGACGACTTTATTACCAAAGCGAACTCGTTCATTGATAAAAGCATTTCACTCATGGAGAAAAGAGTTTCACTAGATTTAGATTTCGCTAAAAGATCTTCCCTGGGAAATCTTGCAGAAGCTAGAACACCTGTCCCGAGTAGTAACAAAGAAAGGTCAAGGTTAGCTGGGGAGGGAAGACGTAGTTTACCCAACAACGTAGACTTGTCTGTATCTGAGCTTGCAGATTCACCCCTAAGCACAGATATAGAAAAAACCCCTGAGTTACCCCCTCAATCCCCTACACAAACGTCAACCTTGGAGAGAATCCAAGCTAGGGGAAGGAGGGAAGGTGCAATAAGCAAAAGAAATATTAATCAAACAAACTCTAACAGAACTATGACGGAACCCCTCCCTAGCACTCCACACATCCCACACTCAAGATTAGACCAACACGTCGTCACAGCATTAATACATCAGGACGACCAGGAAGGTGCCACCCATGTAATAACAGACTCACCAATTTTAGTATCTACTGAAAAGGGTCCGACAGACTCTGATAATGCAATTATTTTAAATAAAATTGCCGATCTCCTCAAACTATCCTTACAACCAGTAGAACAAAAACTAGCAAAATTGGAGAGTCAGATTTCAAAGCTCATTACACTTTCACAACACAATCAGGTGCCTGTTCCACAGAAAAGAGGGGGAACCAATCCCGTCCAGCATCCCCTCTCGAACCCCTTGGGTGCTATCCCAAAACCTGTTATTCCCCAAACGAATACACCACAGACTGCAATATCCATAGCACCGACTCCCATTCCAACATCTGCAGTAACGTCCACCTCGAGCGCACCAAACCCATCCACTAACGTAGCAACTACAGCGAAACAGGGTAATACCGCACCACCAATAACAACCCTGTCGCAGCCAGCGGCAAGAAAGAACACAGCCCCTAAAACTCCGGCTCAAAATTTCTTTCCTCAACCAACCAATAGAAATGTGTTAAGAGGTCCCGGAGAGGCTAGAACCCCTGTAGAGTTACCTCCCGAGGCTGCACCGTATGTAGCGGTCATGACCGGTGTACCTGAGTTAGCTTCCAATAATGCGGAACCTCCTTGGTCACTAAAAAACAAGGTACAATACTGGCTACAGACAAACCGTCCCATGCCACCAAATTGGCATGGAAGGATCTCCTCACTGCGCAGGACCCCATGGGTAGGAAAAGGCAGAAAACAGCTTCCAGGTGAATGTATCGTTATCACCTTTGAAGATTCCTGGGTAGCTGATTACATTAGCTCCTGGGATCAATCTAATATAAATGGGGGTATTAGAATTAAACCGCTGTCCTTCTTCTATCCCACAACCCTACCTAACAACAATAATTTCTTTGAGGATTCTGTTTTTCCCTGGGTTGAACCACCCCCCCCCCGTCAGGCCACATTCTACGACAATAGACAAAACGGTGCCCCCCGCTTCCGTGAGTACGAGAATCCCTGGCATGTAGTAAGACCACGTCACCAGGGAGGGAACTGGGAGGAATGGGGACAACAACAACAGAGGATGACCTACAGAGAACCGCCCCGATGGGACCCCTGGCATAACATCCCGCTAACAAACAGATTTAACGCACTAGAAATGGTTGATTGACCATCAAGGGACATAGAGCACATCAATCCCAACCTATCACACTCCCCTCCCCTAAGAGAAAACATGGCGCCGGCTCCAGTAACAGCAATTCCAAAAACTGATGCATTAATTATACCCCTCCTTTCCTGGAACGTGGCGGGTCTACGCTCAAAGATTGAGGACGCCATGGCCCTGAATTTCCTAGAACAAGGGGAAATAATTTGTCTCCAAGAGACTTGGTCTATAACAGAGCTCCACCTTTTGGGCTATAAAACTTATTTCTCCTCAGCCATCCGTAGTACAATAGGTAGGCCCAAAGGAGGGCTAACAATTTATATAGCAAACACACTTACCCTCTCAAAAGTGTCTAATGTATTTACTGATCCTAACTGCCAGATTATATCCCTCTCTTTTCCAAACAAGGACATTATCCTCCTAGTAAATATGTACAATAACCTAGACGAGAATGATTTTCTGATCCTTGTCAGAAACATACAGGAGAGATTAAGAAGTGTTTATCAGTGGAAGGACCACCCCGGAATGATTCACCTCCTATGGGGAGGTGACTTTAACCTCCACCCATGCTCTATGGCTAACTCCCAATGTTGCGGGTTTGTGGACGAACATGAGGCTTCATTAGCCCATTTCGTCCACAACAAATCGGGAAATATAATGAATAATATACTCTCCGACTTTGACCTGGTAATTGCTAACAGCCCAAATCTGGAAAAAAATCTTTTCTCTCTAACTTATGTGGGCAGAGCGACAGTCGACTATATTCTTCTGTCTCCAGGACTGCTTCCGATGGCAAAAGCTTACCATGTCATCGCTAATCCATTAAGTGACCATTCCGCATTAAAAATGGACCTTCATATCACTGAACCTAAATCCAAGGTCACCGAAATAGCCAACACTCTCACTCAAAATAGGTTAGAACTAGCAAAAAACAATGGTTTCTCAATAAAATGGGAAAAAGTGAATCCCAATGAACTTACGAAAAATTTAGTGGACCGGGCATACCCAAACATAATTAAATGCTTGGACCCCGCGGCAAACCATAAAGGTGTTCTAAACAATTTTACAGAAATTTTAGAAATAACTAAAGGATTGCTCACGGCGAAAACAATAACTAAACACCCCGGTAAGAAAGGGTGGTTTAACCATAATTGCACCAGAGCCCTATCCGATTTAAAAATCGCTCTCCACAATAAACCGAGAGATGCGGCTCTCATCCAACTCCTTAGACGTAAATATACTCAAGAACGTAAGCTAAGAGCTCAGCAACTGAAAGAGAAGCTCTGGGAAGATTTAAATAAGAGCGCTCTCTCAAAAAATAGTCAGGCTTTCTGGCGAACGGTCAGATCCCCCTACCTTACAGATAACAATTCCCCCAGGATAGAGGTGGCCATAGACGAGGATACCTGGGTAGCACATTTCTCAAATATTTTTAAAAATCATGTGTGCGTAGATGGGCCAACGAACCTCCACGCCAAGGTACAATACCCAATTCCACTGTCCTTTGACATCCCTGACATATTAGTGGCCCTAGAAAAAAGTAAGACTGGAAAAGCTCCTGGCCCTGATGGCGTCCCAGTGGACCGTTTTAAATTTAACCTAGACCTATGGGCGCCCATTCTTACAAGAGTGTGTATAGCTGCAGCTAGCGAGGGCGTATTAGACTCTTGGACCAGGTCAATTATGGTCCCCATTTTCAAGAAAGGGGACCGCCAGGACGTGAAATGCTATCGCCCCATCTCACTCCTGGACTCCTTGGGTAAAGTGGTGGGGAGGGTCATCTTGGAGAGACTTCAGCAGTGGGGCGAGGAAAGAGGCATCATTTCGGACCTGCAGTTCGGGTTCCGAGATGGTTTTGGGACGGTAGAGCAGGCCCTCAACCTCAGCTTAATAATGGGCAAATATATGCAGGCAAAGAAGAGTACGGTGTACATGGTCTATGTGGACCTGTCCGCCGCATTCGACTGCGTCTCGCATTCAAAACTATGGACAGTCTTAAGACAAATGGACGTGGACCCCTCCCTACTAGACTTTCTGAGAGAGCTCTATTCGGGTGCCTCGGCGAGAGTCCGCTTTGGAAGAAACGGCGAGCTGACGGCGTCATTTGGAGTAGAGCGGGGAGTTAGGCAGGGCTGTGTCCTGGCCCCCTTCCTCTTCTCACTTTACACCAATGGTCTGGAGGGGGATATGTTGAGGGGGCCCAGGACCTCCCAAGAGTAAACCAGCGCCTGATCCCAGCTCTGCTCTATGCGAATGACGCCGTCATCCTGGCGAGAACCCCGCGCGAACTCCAGAGCTCACTAAATAGATACACTAATTTCATGAGTAGTTTAGATCTAAAGGTGAATGTAAAAAAAACATTTGTCATGATCTCGGGGGGTGCGAAGAAAGGCACAAAAAAGATATATCTTGACAATCAAAGCCTCAAGACCACTGCCCAGTACCCATACCTCGGGATCATGATAGATGACAGGCTGACATGGAAACCAGCAGTGGAGACGAGATGCCATCTGTTTAAAAGATCGATAGCGGCCTTACAGATTTTTTCACAGAAACTGGGGAGGAGGGCCCCAGTGGAGTTATTGAAAATCTATAACGCTAAAGTGCCAGGCCATCGCCCTCTACGGAGCAGGAGTGTGGGGTCATACAGACACAAAAGCCCTCCAGGTAATTGAAAACACATTCATAAGATTTCTCTTAGCCACATCAAAAGGCACATCAACCTACGCCTCCCACATGGAACTGGGAATCCCCTACCTTGAGGACCTTCTCAAAATTCAGCCATTAATGCTGTGGAGGCGCATTTGGTCATCTGACACGAATGCGCTAACACAGTCAATTGTGGCTGATACAATGTCACTTGATCAGTCCTCAAAGCTAAAGTGGCTCTGTTACATCAAAAACTTTTTCACAGACCTTGGCCTTGAGAACTACTATTTCCAACCTGAGTCGATGGCTGGCTTGTCGAAGAAGAGCCTGAAGCAACTAGCCCTCCATCACTTAGAAACATTGAGATTGACATCAGAGGCCACAAAACCATCAGTTATCCACTCGAACCTGGTCCAGACAACATATGGCATTCAACCATATTTAACCTTGCAGATCAATACATACGAGAAAATGCTGATGACCAGACTTAGACTGGATACCTTTTTTAGATTGGTTGTTTTTCCAACGAATAAAGGCTGGGAACTAACTTTGCCCCCATGTCCCTGTGACGGGAAATCTCTACAGTCCAACATACATGTGATCATGTTCTGTAAATTCTACCATCCGCACAGAAAACGTTGGCTTCTCCCTATATTCAGGCGGTGGGGTTTTCGACAGTGTCGACCAGCATTTTATCGACTGCAATTGCTAGACTCTGAAGAAGTGTGTTATGCAGCTCTAAACTTTTTAAAATGTATCATAAACCATAGAAAAAATCTCTAAAACATTTTTTCTGAAGAAATAACAACATTGAAATGCACTACTATTTTAATATGCCTGCTTATATTCATTGTATACCGTCTTTTATTTATTTATTTTATTTATTCAATTTGTATAGCGCAAATTATCACCGATAGGTCTCTAAGCGCTTATGGTGTAAAAACTGAATCAGTACAGAGGAAAGGGTCGCCCAGATCATGCCAAACCCCAAGCTTCTCGGAACAGGATTGTTTTTAACTTACGCCTAAAAGGCAGTATGTTTGGTTCTTTCCTCAGGCAGAGCGGTAGTTTATTCCAAGCTGCCGGGAGAGTCGTGGACAAAGCACGTCCACTATAGGTAGTTGTGCGATAGCGAGGACAGACTAAAAATGACTCCTCAGATGAGCGCAGTGTTCTTTTGGGAAGGTAGTGTCTCAACTTGTCTTTAATATAACTAGGAGCATTGCCATAAACTGCCTTATGCGCAATGCACATGCCCTTAAATAAAATCCTCTGCCTAATTGGGAGCCAATGTAGTTGGCATAGGAGAGGGGAAGCATGTTCTCTTCTAGCCTTTCCAAAAATCAATCTCGCAGCATCATTCATTACAATCTGTAATCTTGAGAGTTGTTGCTGAGGAAGTCCAACATAAAGGGAATTTCCATAGTCGAGGCGACCTAGAATTGTTGCGGACACCACCGTTCTCAAGGTAGAGAAGGACAACATCTGCGAGATTTTCCGCAGTTGCCTAAGAAGGCCAACGCATGTACCCACCACCGACGACACCTGATTTTTCATTGACAGAGTTCCGTCAATATGGATGCCCAGGCTTTTCACCACCGCAGCTGGTACCGGAGTCCTCCCCAGCTCCTTAGGCCAGAGGTAATCGTTCCAAGGGTTTCCCGAGATGGTGATGGGCAATACCTCGGTCTTCTCTGGGTTAATTTTTAAGGAGTTGGTGGACATCCAGTTGCTTGTGAACTTTAAGATGTTATGTAATCTATCCTGGGCTACGGATGTGTCTTCAATTTGTATGATGATCTGGGTGTCGTCGGCGTAGTTGTAAACTTGGCAATCCATATGGTTGAGAGCATAAATCAGAGGCTGGAGTTATATGTTAAAAAGGAGCGGTGAGAGGGCTGACCCCTGCGGAACCCCGCAGGTTAAGGCTGCTGCAGTGGAGACAAAGTCTGCCAACTGGACCCTCTGCGATCTTCCCTGCAGAAAAGAGGTCAGCCAACCTAACACAGTCCCCCCGATGCCCAGATTTCTCAGCCGCTTCAAACGCGGCCGAGAGATCTAAGAGCACCAGGGCCCCCGGCATCTTCTTGTCAGCTCTACATCGTAGTTCATCCAAAATGGAGACCATCACCAGCTCAGTACTGTGATGTTTACGAAAGCCAGCTTGATTTTGCTCTAGTAAGTCACAGGTCTCCAGGTGTTGTGATAGGAGTGTCAGGACGTGCTGCTCGACTACTTTAGCTAAGAAGGGAAGTTGGGAGATGGGCCTGTAATTCTTTAAAATTTTTACATCTGCCCCTGGCTTTTTTAGAAGCGGAATCTGTTGAGCTTCTTTGAAAGACGTCGGCACCTGTCCAGTTTCCAATGACTTATTTAGGAGAGTAAGAACGTCTCCTTCACAACCCAAAATAGCGACCTTAAAAACGCTAGGGGGACAGGGGTCTGCCTGGGAACCTGAGTTAACCCTCTCCACCAAACTGGAGAACCTCTCCTTAGTAATCAAGGGGAAAGTCTCAAGTGGTTGGAGTACGTCCTGGGTAATTGGCGGAGTACAGGATGGACAATCAAAAATAGGTGTTCGCGCTATCTCACCCTGGAGATCCTCTATTTTACTTGTAAAGAAATCCTGGAAGTTCTGACAGTCTTCCTGGGAGAACTCCGGCTTCTGTTCTTTAACATTTTTCAGTTCATTAAGAACTTTGAAGATTTCTTTCTGCGGGACCCGGGCTGTCGCTATTCTTGTCTCAAAAAAAGCTGCTTTACAAGACAGGATAGCTTTTTTATACAGTGCTAATTCTTGTGTATAGCGATTATGTGCCGCCGAACAATAGTCCTTCCTCCACGCTCTTTCCAGTCTCCGAAGGGCCTGTTTCTTGGCTCTTAAATTCTCATCAAACCAAGGTGCCCCCGGTCCTCTGTCCACCCATTTCACCTTCTCTGCTGGAGCGACCACGTCCATGGCTCTCATCAGTTTATCAGTGAGCTTTTGACTGCCAACCTCGACGTTGTCGTTGGTCATATTTAGGACAGTAGAATTCGCTAGATGTTCGATCAAATCTGTCTTATTTATATGGTTCCATCTCCTAATGGTTTTCCACTTCATTTTCTGCCTATATGCCCCCTTGCCAAGCTTCTTCTGACCTGTAATTAAAAAATGGTCTGACCACACACACGGCACAGAGGTGGGCTACCCTGATGTAGAATCAGTGGTCCATACCAGGTCCAGAGTGTGACCTTTGGCATGGGTAGGACCAATTACCAATTGCGTCATTCCTATAGCCCCGAGGGCCTCTTCTAAAAGAAGAGCCTGCCCTTCCTTTGGGGAGAGCTCCCAATGAAAATTAAAATCTCCCATGATCAACAAATTTTTATAACGGGATCTAAGATCATGAGCAATTTCCAGAAAGGAATCCAAAAAAATTGGTTTAGCCCAGGGAGGACGATAAACTAATAAAATAACCCAGCAGGTAGCACCCATCTCAAATTTTACTCCCAGCACCTCTGCGCCTCCGCAATTTTCTGCGCACACCCTTTCTGTCCGCCGATGACCGTTATAGAAGAGCGCCATCCCCCCTCCTCTCTTGGGGCCCTGGCGATTAAAGCAGATAGCCTTATAGGTCGGAGGAAGCGCGGCCACCAAATCTGGGTTGGAATCATCTTCGAGCCACGTTTCCGTAATACCCAGAATGTCGAGACCATCACCCTGAAGTAGTGAAAATATTTCTAGGTTGTGCTTTTGTAAGGAACGGGTATTTAAAAGGCCGTACCTCAAGATGTTATCAGTACGAACCTTTTTTAAAAAAAAAATCACTGTATAACCTTCACTTTTTTATCAATTGTATTGCTGATTGTTTCTTTTATGGTTTTCCTGTGATAAACCGAATAAGGATTTATTATTAAAAAAAAAAAAACAATTTTATTTAATTTAGTTAATTTACACATCTGCTCACAGTTCTGTACTTACTGTGCTCAGTAGTCTAGAACTTTGAATTGTGGCTTGCATTTATCTCCTATGAAGTTTGTGCCCTTCCATTTCTGGTGCTTTGCAGCAGTTTTAGGATTTTCTCAGAGTTGCTCAGTTAGCTGTAATTTCTTTTATTTATAGGTTTTTCCTCTTTTTTCATGGCTGGACTTTACTCGCCAGAAAGTGTCACTCACAGTTGTTGAAATGTCACTCATAATTACACTGTAATTATGAAAATGTCACACACAAGCAATCTGAAACATTGGCAGCTATGTGTAAAGCACAAATTGTGCTTTTGGGCTTGCTGCAGCCAAGCCTCCTAAAAGTTATACACAGCAGTAGTTGGCTTCCAGATTGTGAGCTGTGCATTGAGATAGACCAAGGCCGCTGCCAGGCTTTGCTGCATGTAGCTGACTATACATATAATGAGGGTGCTGTCCTCGTGTGAAGAGTCGGATGTCTTGCATTTTCCTGGCCACCCAAATTTTCAGGCATCAAATAAAATGTCTAGATAACTCCGGTGATTAATCGTCTTGCTGGAAAGAGATGGAGATTTGTCTAGTGGAAGTTTTGACTCATCCAAAGGTCACGCAGTGGGTGAAAATGCCTGCTGCTAAGAACGTGTACTATGCAGATAACAAAGTGCATAAATGTAAATAGGTCAGTGTGTTATTGCTTCTGTAAGGGAGCTCATTTTGTTACTTGGTGTTTGTAAGTCAAAATCCTAATATAGAGCATTGAGCTATTAACTGTCATCAAACAGCTGCGTGTTCACTGCAAGTATTATGTTAAAGCAATATGTTTTTTTTGCCCAGACTTTTATTATCATAATCTTGCCAAAAGGGTTCATTTGGGTAAAAAAACAATTCTTGTTTTTAAAGAGAACCTCTAACAATGGTGTTACATTTTGAATTCTGAATTTGTACTTTTCCAGAATTAGCACTCTTAAACTATATTGCCTACTAGTATCAATGCCATGTTACTCCTTCACTACACCTTGTAGTCCTGTCTGATGTAACACTTCCATTACACTCATTTACACACCTATGATTGTCTCTGTGCAATGTCTGTATTATGTAAAGTGCTCTGACACCTTACACTGGTATGAGTCATGCTATAAAACTAAATGAATCAGAGAGCCAGTGGTTCTGGAGACTTGAGGGCCGCTATTAAAGTGTGCTAGTGAGGGAATCCGTGGAAGAGGTGGCCCTTGGGGGGGGGGGGGGTGCCAACAAACATTGTAGCACAGGGCGCCACCAGTGTTAAAGGCAGCCCCGGCGGTGCCTAGTTGAAGTTGGCTGCCCAAAGTCCAATTGACCAACCTGTAAAGCACACGTTGTTGTTTTGGACTTGCTGCATTTCTTTTAGGTAACATGTAAGTTAGAAATCTCTCTGCTTAGCCTAGTGTGCCGCCTGACTAGTATTTCGTTGCTCCTTTCTGTCTGTGCATCCAGATATACAATACAACAAGTAACATTACACCTACAGCAGTACACGTATACTTGCCTGTGTAACCAATTCATGTCATGGCCTGTGTATCTAAATTGCAAACCTGCCTTAAGACCCTCAACGTGGCACTTTATGTGTAAAAATACAGTCTTTTCACTTGTTTAAGCATGAGTTTGGAGTGATATTTGGTGCTGCACCCACACGGACTGTCTGGTTCCTGGTGCACATAGCCATGGCTGCAGTGCACAGAGACCCTACACTACCGCACACAGAGGAAATGATTAGAGGGAACATTGCCCCTGATTATATATTTTTGTCATATATGTAGGTGGAGTAAATACACACAACAGTCCACATTTAATATTTAACATTCCTTGTCACAAGTGCAGTTTAGGCACCATTTACATTGGTCTTACAGAGAGGTTATCTAGACCAAATAGGGGTTTTGAATGTCACTACTGTTTACCAATATTAAAGTGCATAGATCCCTAAAGTCAGCAAAAATAGCATCCACAAAAAAGGCAAAAAATCTGGGGTGATCATGCATAAAAGGAAAACTTACTCCATCTAGCTTAATTGTTCTCAGGTGAGTCTGTGTGGTTTAGGTTTGCCCTGTGTGACATCTCTATATAAACATTTTTGGGCCTGTTTGTATTGCTTGCACACATATTTCGGTGTGCTCATATTTTGCAGTTATCAGTTGTGTCCCTGTCATTAGTAGCAGTGGCACAAAAGAAATGGCTGTGAGGTGCCAACCATACACTAAATTATGATCAAATCTACTTCCCAAAAGGGGCACGTGGAACCAATTTTTCCCTCCAATTCATACACAAGAAATATTTGCTCTACCACTGGGATACGCGTAAGTATGTGTCTGTTTTTTCAAATGTGTTCTTCTGTGCTTGTGACTTGTTGTGTGGGTGAGTGTGCACCATCCTGTAGGTTAGTTAGTATTTCAATCTGTTTCTGTTTGGTCCAGCCCATGCCTTTATAAGTTCACTTCAGAGGCTATTTTAACTCACCCAAAGACGTTTTAAGGCATGGGAAATGTGGCCAATGTCCAGTTATTTATCTCCAAAGTGACCGCCTGGTAAAGTGATCTTTCTCAGTGTCTCTTATTCTGTCTCACATTTATTGAGTTCTCTGTCAGAGCCACTTTGTCTCTTCTGTGTTGTGTACATGGTTACTGTGTAACTCGGCACAGACCCTTCATTCTCAATTCATTCTAGAGTGTATGGTCCGTGCCGTGCTCTTTGGGGCAGTGATATGTTAGAGATTGATGGCATTAGATGCTCCTCAGTGATGCTGTAATATTCCTGGAATAAACTGCTTTTACTTCTTCTACTGGAAGTATTTTTACTTAACAATTTGGTGATGGAGGACGGAACAGCATCACCCTGCTAAATTTGTTTTTTTTTTAATTGTTCCAAATTCTTTAAAAGGCATTTTAACTGACCACGAACATTTCCAGCCTGGAAAGTTTTGGTCAATTTATGCCTACGTGTCGAGCGGCTGAGTCATGTAAAGCTTCGCTCTGATTTTTTTAAATGTATTTTCGAGTTCCTCTTTATTAAATCTCCTTATCTGCATTTTTCGAAAAGCTTACTGTGGCAGCTGAAAGTGGATGGCGACTTTCGATTCCTGTACTACCATGGAGTCTGGAGTTGCCTTCTTTTTAGTGTTTGTAAGTGTGCTGCATTGTGCATCACACATAAAACACCATTTGAAGGTTGTTTATGTGTTGGAAGGGTACCCTTTCTGCTCATAAACAATCTTTCCCTCAACACAGACACCCTGGTACTATGGTGCAAGGGTGCTTGCATTGGCGCTATGCTGCTAAATTTAGTGCCAGTGCAGGGGGAAAACCAAGGTCTGCATCATATTATTGTAAATATGTTGCAGCCTGAGTGGCAGAAGTGGCAGAGTGTGGCATTATGGCAAGGAGGCTAACACCATGCTCCAAAACTTCATTGTACATATGCCCCCAGGTTTTCTGATTTTACATGTAGCAATTCAGCAACCAGATGAGTATCTCTTTCCCTCTCATGGTTTACATTGATTGTTAATATTTGACTTTATTTCCTGGTGCATGAGAATAGAGCGTTGCTGGCAGACAGAAGCCACGTGAAGGCTTGGGTTTGCCGACCATATCATGCATCTGCTTCACGTCCCCCTACTCCCACCTTTCATCACCCCGACCTTCGCATTGCTGTCATCAGTGCGGCCCTCGGGCATGCCAGAGACAGTTCTTTGCTGCCCCAGGGGAAATGTTTGTGAGTACACATGTCTTATTATGACCATGAATGTTTGCATTCATTGTAAGAACCTCTATGTATCACATATGTTAATGTGAACTATTCATCATGTCATAAATATCCTGATATTAAATCTCTTTCTGACCCTATAAGCATCTATGTGATATAGATAGGGTCGAATCTATCAATGAGACTCCAACATACTGATGGGTGAATGAGCAGAATGCACACTTTTTTAATACAATTTCAGCCCCACAATGTACTCTTAGTCTCATGATTGGCTGTCAATGGATCGGTCTAGGTTTTGAGTCTTGCTATCAAGGATGGTATGGCTTCTCCCTTAAGAGTGCTTGTTATGTCTGGTGGGCCTATGAGACATAGGCAATAGTTCTGTACTAAGCAACTAGAACCCACCTCCATGAAGACATCATTTATGCTTGGAGAACAATCTTTATAGTGAAGGTGAAAGTGTGGATGTTGGCAGTACATTGCCATGCAGCCATTAGTTGTCAGGATGGGAAACAGCGTTTACTACAAATACCTTACATCGCATGCCATTGCAACGCAGTTGTTACAATGACCGTGTTGTTACGTCATGAATCATTACATCGCAAATCGTTACAAAAACTTGTTGTAGGGGGCAGAACTGTTGGATTTAAAATCCAACACTTTCCCTGCTGTTGCACAAACTGGAGTAGGAATAGTAAATTATACTATTCCTAAGTCCAGTGCTCCCCCTACAGTAAGTTGTTAACGACTTGTGGTGTAATGATTAGCGATGTAACAACTCGTCATTGCAATGAACGTATTATAATGGCATGCGATGTAAAGCATGCATAGTAAAGAAATATATTCTTTTAGGATAGGATCAACTACCCATAGGAATTCTTCTATATCGAACTTCAATGGGCTTGCCTGGTCCCTCCTTCAGTGTGCACCCGTTTCACATATTTCCTCCTCCTATCTGCCTCCCCTTATTCTCTTCTAATTAAAACCACCTTCAGTTGCTGCTGCCGTGCAGTTCCTGAATTGCCTGATGATGTTGATATTAGTGATACCTTCTCTTAATATGCCATGTATGTGAGTGGAACATGCACTGTTATGAACCATGTTGTAAATGCTCTGTGTGCATTTTTAGACTTGCTCTTATGCTGGATATATCATAATTTGTTTATGTAGATAGTAATACATGTAAAGACCTCGTCACTGCATAAATGTCATATTGATTGACTTTGTCAAAATTAGTGCCCATCATTTTACCACCAATTCTATGTTTGTGAATTTGTCTATTAAAAGATTAGGCTTTAGTACCTAACAGATTTCAGGTATCCATAAAAAAATTAAATTAGGTGCTTCTCAGGAACAGTGGGACTGTACTGCTTGACAAGTTCTCTGATCAATGTCTTGTTCGTTCTCACACAACATCCCATTAACCTCCATGAAAATAACTCAAAGTTCAAAACCTGTATAAAGTGATGGCCAGCCCTGTACATGCACCCATCTGCACTTTTTCTTGGCCCTGCACACCCTGGTACTCCACACTGCCATTCTGAGTGTTGAAGGTACCACATTACCACATACTGCCCCAGACTGTACCAGCTTCTCTCCTCACCACCTGGAGTGTTTCATGGAAGGGTGTTGCTTGGTGACCATTGCGTACATGTTCCTTATGGGTAAAGGCCCACATGATGAGATTACGAGGGGGTTAAAAGGGATTGCAGTTGTGGCCACTGGCTTTTCTCTCACATCCACTGGAATGGCCTTTGTGACCCCTGGCCTCAGAGGTGGAAAAAAACTGACGAGAACACCAGAGCACCTCGTACTTATGAGTGTCATTTCAGGGCAACCCCTCCATAGTTTCTGCTATTCATTTACCATGTGAATAGTGAACTATTACTATTCAGTAATTGAACAATTAAACATGGAAAACAATTAACTAGAATGAGACATTGGCTGCCAGCTGAAGTTTGTAAGTAAAAAACATGTTTTAAATGTGTTCTGTGCATGATTCCGAGTGAGAGTATGTGAGAGATTGTGTGCATGTCTGAGTGAGTGTTTCTTATGTATGTAGTATGTGTACATAATTTTATGTGAGTCTGTGACTGGTAGTAAGTGAAAATGAGTGAGAGTATGTGTCAGTAAATGATCATGAATGAGGCTGAATGAGAGCAAGAGTGACTACAAGATAGTGAGTGGGAATGAAGGAGTGTGAGAGAGTATTAGAGAGTGTGAGTGGCAATCAAAGAGAATGCGTGAGAGTGAGAAGGAGTGAGTCTGAGTGAGAATAAGTAGATTGGAGTGAATGACAAAGAAGAAAGTGAGAGTAAGAGAGAGTGCAATAGAGATTGAGTGAGTGAGCATGAGAAGGTGGTTCTGCCTATCTAATGTGCCCAGATTTTATGCTTTTTGATCACCTTATTTTTGATTTTTTACTCTGGGGGAGTCTCATAACCTGTGACTCACCCTCGGTAAACTCATGGAAAATGGACTATGCATGTTTACAGCCAGTCCGCCTTTTAAGATAAGGGTGCTGTGACTCAGCTATGTAAGGGGCACTTGGCTGGTTACATGTGAACCTGTGTGAGGCCTTTACATGGATGATGTCTGTTGTGTGCAGCCCAACTCCACACATGGGGCAGGATACAGATGGGACGCTGTATGATTTGGTGTTGACCTGATTTAGGCCTCATGATGCTAGTTTACACTCATAGAAAAAGTCAATGTGGTTTACTGTCTAGTATGCAGTGACACTTCATTGTACACCTAGGGGAAGGGGAGCCTTAGTTTGCTGTTTTGCTTTCCCTTGGCCTACATACACCAGAGTCATACCGATTTAAGGATTAACCTGTATGAGAAAAACTATTCTGCAAACATATCTCTGAAATGTGTGGGTCATCTAGGAATTCCATATTTCCCTGTCTCAGCTTAGGATCAGAGCCCAGGCCTTTTGTCACTCTGCTGAGCTAAGGTAATTACATTTCTCTCCAGCCACAGGAACAAAGGCCTCCTCACACAAAGGGATCAATTAACAGTGTATCACTCAGCAGCCAAGGAGGAAAGGGATGTGGCAGTATGCTCTGCATCAATCACCCTGCTGTCCCACTTTGTCAGGGATGGGCCTACCCATGCTAACTAAATAAAGAAGGGATCCCAGACCTCTGGAGCCAACCTAGTAGGGGCTTCCTTTAAAGATTTTCTGGGATGGCCCTGGCAGTAGTGTCCATGAAGGGTGGAGCTGAGGCCCCCAGAGTTGAGGTGGCAAGTGACTCATGGGTGAAGCCATGTTGAAATGTTCCAAAAGGCTGTGCAGGATGGTTGGAACAGGGGCAGAAAGGTGATATGACACCCCAGGATAGGCCAGAGGTTCATCTCTGCTGGATCCTCGCACCCCCTCCTAAAAGGTCTATTGGTTATGCTTTTCTAGCTGGACACTGGGGCTAGAGGCAGACACTGTGTACATGTGGAAAGAAGAACCCCTTGATGGCCCTCTGGACTAAGGATTCTGACTTTAATGAACCCAAAAAGCAGCAAAAGCAGGGGGACTATTCCCAGAACCAGGGAAGCTGGTCCCCTAACATCCCTGAAACCAAATTGGGGAAAGACTGGCCTTCTGTGCAAGCTGGACAAAGACTCAGAGGAAAAACAAAGAGAAAGGCCACCCTCCTACAAATTCTGCCACCGTTGAGGCCAGGAGGCCTTCTGAAAGTGCCTCAGGTGGCTCTAGCTCACAACCAGGAGGAAAACGAGAGCAAGATCTTCATAATCTGGCCAATGGGAGTGAGAGATAGGATTTTCAAGTTTGGGTGACCTCTGTCCCCCAGTGAGATCCTAGACCGGGTGGCACTCTAATGCCGGATGATTTAATCTCATGGGGTGGGCCAGGGACCAGGACAGAGGGGTCTCACCAATAATGCAAAAACATCTCCAGGAAGCTTCATTAGTGCAGCACCGAACATGGAAGGAGTGTAAACAGGTATTCACCATAAGGTCAATGGGACTCCAACAAGGTACCTACCCCAGGCTTTGTAAACAGTTGTAAGCACTCCCTAGGTTGGATTACTTGCTCTACAACTGGGAGTACTACTGCACCCTCAAGGGGCTCAATCTATGGTTACAAAAAGTGTGGCTTGAAGATGGCAAAAAGCAAAGCACATGTTGGGGATCACTCTCAAGGGGTGAAATGTATGGTTCAAGGTGTTCATGATCATAATGTCATCCCTTCCAAGTTGCAAGCTTCTCAAGAGAACACAAACCATAAAGACATGCATATAAAGCTTTCCTGTAAATGTTTTATTGGAATAATGAGATTTTAGATCTGGGATTTCGACCATGGACCAACTCTTCAGGCTGCAGGTCCTTTATTGGAAGACCATAAGTATCGAGGGTGGCAGCCTCTACTTGGTCTTCGTTGACCTGCGGGCTGCTTTCGACCTTGTGCCGAGGGAGAGTTTATGGAGGGTCCTAAAAGATCTTGGCCTTCCTCCCTACCTTTTGGAGGTCCTGAAGCGGTTTCATGAAGGGAACTATGCCCGGGTGAGGTTCGGGAAGAACGGGGAACTATCTGCACGTTTCCCTGTATCTAGAGGCGTACGCCAGGGCTGCGCCCTGGCTCCCACGCTCTTTAGTCTCTACATAAATGGTTTGGTGGGGGAACTAAATAGAGTCAGGGATAGGGATGCCCCTTGGTTGGCGTCAAGTCGGGTGCCTGCTCTGATGTTCGCAGACGACACCCTATTGTTGTCGCGAACATCAACAGGCATCCAGCGGGTTTTGGACGGTTTTGTTTCATTCTGCGCCTCGCGGGGACTTGAGATTAATTTAGAGAAAACAAAATTTATGATCTTCGGTCCCCCGAAACGCACTCGCCCTAGCCCTACGCTAAACGGCACCCCGCTTGAAAGGGTGAGAACTTTTGTATACCTGGGGGTCACTTTGACTGAGGACTTTGGCTGGGGCCCCCAGGTAGCCAAATCTACCCTAAAGCTCACACAGATATCAGGGGGCATAGGTAAGTTCCACCGAACAACGCATTTTAAGCCAGTCTCCCCAGTGCTTGAAATTTACAGTGCTCAAGCTAGACCTGCTGTAACCTATGGTGCAGAACTTTGGGGACATTCAAGCATAGCAAGCCTTCTCAGGGTTGAACGGGCCTTTATGAGGAATATGATTGGTCTACCCCAAAGTACCCCGCTCTTACCCTTGATTCTCGACCTAGGTGTGGAGCCCATCTCTGAACTAGTAGCGGCCCGACCCCTCCTCTATTGGAGAAGGCTCTGGACAGTACCTGAGCTTGTGGACTACAGACCTGAGTTCGCTGCTGTCTGGGGGTCGTTGAAGAGCAAGAAAATATCCTGGCTGCTCCACATTAAATCTATTGCCTATCGAATAGGAATGCCCCAAATATGGGAGTCCCCGGCGGAGAGTTGCCTAGTGGTGCAGAGAACTGAGCTGCTGGCCGCTCTGAGGCACTATAACCTAAGTCTGCTGCATCGTCTCCCAAGTATGGGCAGGATATCCTCAGAATTTTCGCAGGTAAAACTTGTGCCCAGAAGGGAGGAATTTCTGGACCAAATTGAACCTCCCCTAGCAAGAAAACTATACACACAATTAAGGCACGGTTGCCTGCCACTTGGGTCACTGACCTGCAAATGGGCAGGTCAAGAGGAGGGAATTTGCCCTGTCTGCAATAATAGTAAAGAAGACACTGCCCATGTTTTGTTTTTCTGCCCCGCTTATAGCGCAATTCGGAGAGCTTGGCTGGTACCACTATGCAGAAATCTGGGACTAAAACATTGAGCTCAAGCCGTTAGAATTTTAAAATATGATACATCCCCCCTCATTGTGTTTTCGGTCTCCTGTTTTTTGTACGGTGTGTGGCGGAGAAGGTCCACCTTGATTAATTGTGATTAACTCCAATGAAAACCACTTTGTTGATAACTGATTGTTTAATAATGTTTTAACTACTGGCTCTTAATTATTTATGTATTTTATTGTATGTACATATTTTATCTGTGCTTTTATGGTCGTCGACCGAAATAAAGTTATCAACTGACTGAATAATGAGATTGACAGCCACTAATGACCAAAGCGCATATACTTTATTGCCAGTGTTATGTGCTCTCATTCATGATTATAATAAATAATTGCCTTGATTCTTATGGTGAAATGGTTTGGTGTGATAATGAATTGATGGTCACTCACTTTATTGCCAGTATTGCCAGTATTAAGTGCTTACATTCCAAGTTATGTGCAACCGTTGCTTTTGAGTGCAAGTTAACGTTTAGTCATGTTGTTTGTTGAACTAGACACCTTTGGGGGAGAGTCAAAAGTGATTGTGCATATCATCTATAGGTATTAACGTCACTATTTAGTCGTGTGTGTGTTTGTAATAAATGTGCATTTCCTTTTTTTTTTAAAAAGCACAGACTGGACAATGATGTATTCAGTGTTATTACTATGTGCCTGTGAATGGTGAATGCTGGCCCACACCACCTCCCTTGAGTAGGCCTGGGACTGCTCTGCTTCACTACCCGAGAGAGTCAACACTACAATGGGGTATTTCCACTGGAGAAAAAGTGTGGACCCATTACTTGTGAGGTCAAATAACTAATGGCCCTGTTGGACTTGCCCCTAGCATTGTTTCTGACATGGTGTTGGTGGTTTTAGGCCTCTGGGCACTTTAGCACTGCTGTCCAGTGTAAAGTGCATGTGCTCTCTGTGTTAAATATGGAAGATTGGTCTACACAATTGTTTTACCTATGTAATTTACCTGTCAGTCCCTTGTAAAGTGGTATCTCAGATACCAGGGCTGGTAAATTAAATGCTACTTGTGGGCTTGCAGCGCTGATTGTGCCACCCACCAAAGTAACATTTCAAACCTATCTCAGGCCTCGGCCATTGCAGGGCCTGTGCGAGCAGTGTTGCTGACCTCTGTGACGTAGCACCTGTCTCATGTCCGTGACCCCCCTTTTACTGCATATCAGTCACCTCTAAGGTAGGCCCTAGCTAGCCCAAAGGGCAGGGTGCATTGTAGGTAAAAGATAGGACATGTACCTTGTGGGTGTCATGTGCTGGTAGTGACAAATAGCCATTTTGGTTTCTCACTACTGTGGGGCAGCCCTACCCTAGGAATGCATTGGGGATTCCCAGATAAACGTTTCAGTGGTAATCCCTGATATGAGTGGCACAGTGTGGTCAAGTTTGGTATATTTGGATTAGTGATAATAAATGCTACTCAAGGGTGTGCGCCGATTTATTATAACTATTTTAGATATGCCACTTTTAGAAGTTATGTACACTTGAGGGGATTTGTCCTACTGGACCAGGCAGGACAGAGTAATTATAAGGAAACACAAGTGCCTGGTCTCGAATTCAGTGCTGTTTTTAATTTTCAGCAAATTATGAGCTTGTTCATTAATTATGAAGCTCATGTGTCATTTCACTTATTTTTTGTGATTTTGCGACTTTATACAAATCATGTAAGAGGTTTTAACACATCCTAAATCAAATTATGACAAAACAAATCATTAATTCATTAACATGAAACAATCATTACATTGATATTAAAACATCAACATGCAGCAACTTTATGTAAAGGTACACCAGAAACAATTATAGTTCAGTCCTATCTCCTCATTCCTTTTTTAGTTTTAGGACTGCTATCACTATAGGCATTTTTTTATATACAAAGAATTAGAGTGTGTCCAGCACTGCGGGACACCCTTTTGGTTTTCTGCCTTTTAGTGAGTTTGAGAGATGGATCTCGTTGGAAATGCCGACGCGTTTCCAAACCCGGTCCAATTGTTCGGGTTTTTCCTCAGGGCAAACCTGGGTACCTGACAAATTAGAAAATCATAGTTTTAGTGCCTACTCCTTCTTTTTTGTTATCATTACTATTCGCGCATTTTAGAACATAAAGTACCTTAATGTTCCAAAGACGCGATGTTGTCTGTGTTCTCAATGGGGTAACCTTTTGCCTACATAAACAAAAAGGGACAAAATATTGTCTCCTTGTAGTATAGAAACATGGGCATTTCTTTGATAGTACCGTTCTAACTACTTAAACTTACTTTGTATTGCAGTTACTTGCGCTACAGCTGGATCACACGTGTGAACGTGGTCCGGGAATAACGTCTCGTTTTTCTGAATAAAAACGAAAACAAGGTTTTACTTTTATTCGTTTTTTGTCTCCAAACATGTTCAACTATGTTGAAAAGATTTGTGTTCAAAGCTGGCCCTTACTTGTGTGCACAATGCCTCCGTTGTGCAATAATAGGATCTTTCACTCTTCTATTTCGGCGCGTCTCCGTTAGTGAGATTGCGTCCGCGTTCGATGTGTCACGCTGCGAAAATTAAACACTGCGGTTAGCTCACTCATCCTGCAATGGGCCTGTTATTGAGACATAGGGGGCAAAGAAAAAGTTCACCGTGTTGATTTCGGCTAGATTCTGCAATCGTTCCACCATATTTCCAATGCGAGTGCACCCGGAAGTGGCCTTTTTAATCACCTGACCTTACATCTCTCAATGAGTATTGGGAGTTGTAGTCAGTCATAACTTATGAGAGCAGGCTTTTGCGCAAGTTAGTCGTTTTACTCGTATTAGTTCAACACTTACACTTTTATGTTTCTTTTAAAAGCAGGTGGGATTTCTCAGAGGGGCCGGTGATGTCACAGAGCGGCTCAATGAACATTTCTATGAAGCTCAGAAAGTTTTTTCATTCCATCTATTACGCAATTGAACTTCAAAATTAAATATGCTTCTCTTTGCAGCAATAATGTCTCCACATCTCCTCCACGTGGCGGAGTTTTGATTCCAGACAATACAGTCCACTTGAATTCTTTTTCTGTGTGGCCACTTTGTACGAAATGTTGTATCATTGGAGCTGTTAGTACTTTTTGTTTAATTGTGGACCGGTGCTGTGCTATTCTTTGGTTTATTTGCTGATTCGTTTTCCCGATATATAGTTTGGGGCATGGGCAGATAATCGCATACACCAAATTGCGACTTTTGCAATTCGTAAACTCCTTATGAGTCCTTTTGGTCGTATTGAACTGAAAATCCAATCCTTCAATTGTAGTGGCACATGAGACACAGGTGCCACACTTGTGGTGGCCTTCTATTGGTTTTAGCCTCCACAAGGTGCGTAAGTCTGTTTTGGCCTGACTGACCCCCAAATCTGCCCTCACGATCTGCTGTCCTATACTCTTATTCTTTTTAAGAGCAAAGCGCGGTTTGTCCATTGGAATCCCCAGTCCTGTTAACAGGTGCCAGTTTTTCAAAATTATTGATTTGAACTTGTTTGTGTATGGACCATAAGTTGTAACACATACTAACCTCTCCAAAGGTTTTTTTTGTTTTTTGAACAACAATTCTTCCCTTGGTGTATACCAGGCTCTTTTAATGGAATGTTTTAACATTTTGCCTGGATAGCCTCTTGTTTTCAGTTGGTTACTCAGAATTTCCGAATGTGCTAAAAAGTCTTCTTTCCTGGAACAATTCATCCTAATCCTAAGCATTTGGCTATAGGGGAGGTTGGCTTTTAGACTTTGTGGGTGGTGGCTTTTATAGTGGAGAATTGTATTTTTGTCTGTCGAGTTACGATGTAGTGACATGGTCAGTTTTTGGTCTTGTACACCAACCTCTATGTCTAGAAACGTGAGGCGGGTTGTGCTATGCGTTATGGTGAATTTTATGTCAGGATGTCTCGTATTCAGCCATTCATGAAATTGGATCAATGTTTCTACAGAACCGTTCCATTGACACCAGATGTCGTCAATGTAACGATACCAAGTTAAAATGTGCTTCCGATAGGGGTTGTCCTGGTACACAAAACGCTCCTCATACAGGGCCATGAAGAGGACCTCCATCTCTGGAGCATAAGGACACCCCATGACGGTCCCCTTCACCTGCACGTAGAACGTGTCCATGAACCAGAAGTAGTTCCTCTTTTGTGCAATTCTAGCTAGATCTATTATAAATTCTGTGGGAACTCTTTGTGGCTTGGGACAAGTTTCAAGAAAAAACTCTATTGCTTCTAATCCCTCCTCTTGTGGGATTTGTGTATACAGGGAAATGATATCAAAGGACACCATTAGGTGTTGGCTCTCATCAAATGTTGCCCCTTCAACCTTGTTAATGAAGTCCATGGTGTCTTTCAGATAGGATTTTACCTGGCCCATGAATGGCTTTAAAAATATATCTACGTATTTGGCTAGTGGCTCTAGTAAAGAGTCACACCCGGAGACTATTGGTCTCCCGGGTGGTTCTCTAAGATGTTTATGTATTTTAGGTAAAAAGAAGATTACCGGGGTGCGGGGTTTCTTTTTCATTAGATACTCGAACTGTTTTAGACCCAAGATGCCTTTGTCAAATCCTTCCGTTAATTTAGTTCGTATCTCACTTTGTATTTGCTCAGTGGGATCTTCATTCAGGACTCTGTACCATTCTACTTTGTCAATTTGGTTGTGTGCTTCTGCAATATATTTATCTTTTGCCCACACCACTAGTGCTCCCCCCTTGTCAGCAGGTTTGACTACTATTGTGTCATCATTTCTCAAATCACGAATGGCTGTTTGTTGATCTTTTGTGAGATTTCTTTTGTAAAAAGTTTTTTGTTTACCCAACTGCGTAATAGAGGAAAGAACCGCTTGTTCAAACGCTATAATTTCTTTTGAGACCATGTGTGTCGGAGGAATAAATGTAGACTTGTTAACAAGGCCAGAGGGTTCAGATACCCGTGTATCTTCCTTGTCGTGGAAGAATGCCTTTAATCGCAATTTTCTACAAAATTCAAGTATTTCAATTTTCAATTTGGTAAAATCTGTGTTTACCGCTGGTACAAATTTTAAACCTAGCTTTAAAACTGTTCTTTCATGTACTGTCAGCTGTTTCTCAGAAAGATTCACTATAGATGTATCGTCTAACTTTTGTAATAGTTCCTGTGTGTCCTCATCTCCCGTGCTGTCGGTGGTTTGAACCTTACCCTGATTCTGGCTTCTTCTTTCTCTAAAAAAGAGTTATTACGTTTGGAGGGGCCTTCTCTAGGGTCAGAGTCTCCTGCTGATTCTGATGAGGAAGTATCCGAAAACGTTAAAAAACGACTTTTTGAACGCCCTTGGTACTGGGATAAGGCCCGTCAAGATTCGATTTGTGTGTAGTAAGCGTCCTTTAGATATGGGTAAACTGATTCTATTTTGAATGACTTTACGTCTTTTTCAAATTTGTTGGACCTGAAGCTGATGGTGTTGTCCCTAAATTTTTGGATCTCTTTGTCAATCTTTTCTAAAAGGGCTTTTGCTTCAGTGACAGTATGGTTATCTTCAATTGCTTTTCTTAAAGTCTCAATTTCCTCTTGCTCTTTTTCACATAATCGCTTAGCTGTTTCAACTGTCTGGACCATGAGGTCCCTACTACATTTAGTTGCTATGTAACTGAATCCCTTTTTATACACAGGGTCCTCTGTGAACACCACCGGAACGTTCTTTACTTGGAGCCCCCACGGTATAGTCCCTGCTTTTAAATGTTCAAATAAGAAATGCCCATGAAGTTCCGTTCGAATGTGCTCTTTGGTCAATCTTGTTAGTTTATCTGTCTCATTCTGTTGTTGAGCATTTGTGCTCAATTTAATTGCTGAAAAAGGAGAGGGACCAGAAATTAAATTTTTAATGTGATCTTCAGTAAAAGAAAGTGTTTCTTCCTCTGACATATTTTCCGGACTATTGTGGATAGCCCGTACTAAGGTTTCTTGAATAGTTCAAAGGCTAGTTTAGTTGCCTTCTTTAACCCTCGCGGGCATAGCCCGCTCGCCAAACTGTGTACACTCGAGGGGTTTTGTCCTACTGGACCAGGCAGGACAGAGTAATTATAATGAAACACAAGTGCCTGGTCTCGAATTAAGTGCTGTTTTTAATTTTCAGCAAATTATGAGCTTGTTCATTAATTATGAAACTCATGTGTCATTTCACTTATTTTTTGTGATTTTGCTACTTTATACAAATCATGTAAGAGGTTTTAACACATCCTAAATCAAATTATGACAAAACAAATCATTAATTCATTAAAATGAAACAATCATTACATTGATATTAAAACATCAACATGCAGCAACTTTCTGTAAAGGTACACCAGAAACAATTATAGTTCAGTCCTATCTCCTCATTCCTTTTTTAGTTTTAGGACTGCTATCACTATAGGCATTTTTTTTTAATATACAAAGAATTAGAGTGTATCCAGCACTGCGGGAAACCCTTTTGGTTTTCTGCCTTTTAGTGAGTTTGAGAGATGGATCTCGTTGGAAATGCCGACACGTTTCCAAACCCGGTCCAATTGTTCGGGTTTTTCCTCAGGGCAAACCTGGGTACCTGACAAATTAGAAAATCATAGTTTTAGTGCCTACTCCTTCTTTTTTGTTATCATTACTATTCGCGCATTTTAGAACATAAAGTACCTTAATGTTCCAAAGACGCGATGTCGTCTGTGTTCTAAATGGGGTAACCTTTTGCCTACATAAACAAAAAGGGACAAAATATTGTCTCCTTGTATTATAGAAACATGGGCATTTCTTTATTAGTACCGTTCTAACTACTTAAACTTACTTTGTATTGCAGTTACTTGCGCTACAGCTGGATCACACGTGCGAACGTGGTCCGGGAATAACATCTCGTTTTTCTGAATAAAAACGAAAACAAGGTTTTACTTTTATTCGTTTTTTGTCTCCAAACATGTTCAACTATGTTGAAAAGATTTGTGTTCAAAGTTGGCCCTTACTTGTGTGCACTATGCCTCCGTTGTGCAATAATAGGATCTTTCACTCTTCTATTTCGGCGCGTCTCCGTTAGTGAGATTGCGTCCGCGTTCGATGTGTCACACTGCGAAAATTAAACACTGCCGTTAGCTCACTCATCCTGCAATGAGCCTGTTATTGAGCCATAGGGGGCAAAGAAAAAGCTCACCTTGTTGATTTCGGCTAGATTCTGCAATCGTTCCACCATATTTCCAATGCGAGTGTACCCAGAAGTGGCCTTTTTAATCACCTGACCTTACATCTCTCAATGAGTTGTGGGAGTTGTAGTCAGTCATAACTTATGAGAGCAGGCTTTTGCGCAAGTTAGTAGTTTTACTCGTATTAGTTCAACACTTACACTTTTATGTTTCTTTTAAAAGAAGTTGGCATTTCTGTGTGCTATGTGTCTGCCTGCCTGATGTGAATTGCATGTCTGGCTTTTGAGTTACAGGGGCTGAGAGGTGTGTGTGGCTCTAGGAGGGGCGGGGTGACTCAGCGATACGCTGAATGGGACATCTGCATTTGGATTAGTGGGAGGAGAGTTCCTGAATAGGATGGTGCATGCCCTAGTGAATGCTGGCCCCTCCCCTCTGTGGTATGTCTGATGACGAGCCCCCACCGAACAATAGGAAAGAGAAGTGCTCCAGAACCAGTTCTATCTGGTTTCCCCAAGCCCTGTGCCAGGGCAGGCAAAGGAAAACTAGGTATGAATGTAGGGGCTGCGACACCATGAAATTGGTCTGGGTTTGTGCTTACTTGGAGGGGACCCTCTGCCAGGAGGAACGGCCACAGGACCCAGCTGCTGTCTCCTGGGGTTCCCTTCATGCTGAGAGGCACCACACTGCCAGCGGCGACCCAGTAGTCAGTCAAGTTGCCTGCAGGTGGGCGGTGCCGAATCCAAAGGTACTGTGGCGAGCGGGCTCCCGTGATCAGTGACAGCCGGCACATTGACTGTCAGGCGGGATCCCACCCCATCGTCTGGTGCCCGGCAGAAGCCGACCTGCAGTCGGGAGCCTACCCCGTAGTGAGAAGCCTGCAGCCCGGAGAAGGAGGCACAGAGGGAGAAGTCAGGAGCCTCGGGGGCCCCGGTGACTGCAACCCGTAGAGTTGTCCACGATGAGTGGGGGCTGAGGTGGGAGTGGATGACCTGTGCTCCCAGGCCTCGGGTGGGGACAGTGAACATGTTCTCCTCCAGCTGCACCGCAGATTGCGTGCAGCTACAACAGTAGTGCAACTTTGTTAAGAAGTCCTGGAGTGGTACTTAAAAAGGCATGGTGGTGCCCGGGCTCACTTTGCCATCAGCTGCAGCGTGTGAGCGCAGGCAGCTGCACCGTGAGGCGATTTTGAGTTTACAGTCCCATTGAGGGGCACAGTGAGTGCCAGGCCTGCATTCCCACAGCTGCCCTGTGAACGCGCAGGCAGCTGCAATGTTTGGGAGCCGTTCTTTTTGGAAGTCAGAGGCACAGTGGTACCATTGCCAAGCCCAGATGGCCTGCAAAAGCACAGGCAGATGCAACATTTGGGCACATTGTGTAGCGTCCCAGTGACGACCCTGGAGGCACAGTGAGTACCAGCGCCATTTGTTTCTTTGATAGGGCATTTTGAGTCGGTTGCTGAGAAAGGAGCGGGCTCTTGGATGTTGCTGCATTTGCAGCCAAGCCCTGACATTTCGGAATGTAGGGAATTAGAGCCCTAGGGAAGGCAAGTTGGCCTGGGGGTCAGTTTTATGAGGTAGGGCGCAAGGCCCTAAGGTGATGCCTATGGATTATGTGACAGGGATTATGCACCCTGATCTATGCCTCTAATGATGTTTATGGTTATGAGTTATGTGTTTATGCTAATGAGGTTTGGGCTTAATGTGATTCCTTGCCTAGTATCATGCTATCATGTTTTAGGATGATGCCAAATGTGATTCATGCACCATGATTATTGCATAATGTGTTTTTGCTGGAGAGGCCTATTGTGTAATGTGTTTATGCTTAGGAGGTTTGGGCCTAATATCTTTTATGCCTGACGCAATAATGCTGTGGTCATTATTGTACCAGTAGTTACTGGTTTTGTTTTGTGTTTACTTACCTGTTCTGATGGTTCTGACCATGGCCCAACTGTCTTGTATGTAATCCCCTGTGAATATTGCCAGTGCCAGTTGGCACAATGTAAATGTGTGATTATGTTCCTAATGTTTTATGAAAATACAAATGCTATTTTTGATATTACCTTGTGTGGAGTTCCTTTTGTGCTGTGTCTAGTGTGTTGCTGCTGTGTGTGTGTTGCGTAAACGTTTTGCACATTGCCTCTGGGATAAGCCTGACTGCTCATACCAAGCTATCAGCATGTAACTCCCTTACCCTGCCGCTAAAGCGGCGATAATGGGCTTGATAATATGCCATTGTGAATTCCCATAGAAGCCCAGGTTCACACCTGAACCTGGGCTTCTATGGGGAATTCACAACGGCATATTATCAAGCCCATTATCGTCGCTTTAGTGGTAGGAAACTGCTGCTAAAGCGGCGATATTTTTAACGCCGTTCTTGATAATATGGCCCATAGCCAGTGCTTAATTTGTGCCGGTGCTTTCCGGTGCTTAGCACCGGCACTTTATTCTCAGGGCCGGGTCTACGTAGTAAAATATTTCACATTGAATTGCTCATCAACGCATGCCTTATTAAGAGGCACATTCCGTCTCCCCGGGACAGCTAGAGAGCACGCAGTGGAGCAGTGCCTTCCCATGACCCCAAGGCTGATAATGATCTTTCTCTCCGGCTGTAATCACGTCCCTCCTGCTGCCTAAAAAAAGCAGCGCAGCCTCCAGGGGCCCAGGGCAGATCAGCCTTCTCACACGGGCACCTTCCCCGCCGCCTCTCCGCTTCCGCTTCCTGCCCCTGACACGGTCCTGAGGTCACTTGAATAGCAGCAAAGGGCGGGCATTTTTGTACTGGAGGGAACGTGTGAACTAAGTTTGGCAGCGCCATCCTGCCGCATTCGCACTGCACAGCCGTCATGTGATGGCCCGGACGGCGCCCACCGAAGGAGTGGTGGTGGTGCTTCAAGTTCAGCAAGTTGTTGAGTCCTGGACCAGCGCTGCACGCAGCCCGTGCTGCTGTGAAGGAAAGAATCGTCGTGCTCTGCTGTTACCATCATGGCCCTACTCCTAGTCCAACCGTAAGTTTTATTATCAGCTTAAAATAGAAGTCAAACGTGTCTTCAGCGTTAATAGATTCAAAACGCTTGTTCGTTCAAAAAGGTAAAAGAATAATTCTAACATAGGCGGGTGTGCCATTTTGACAATGAAAAGGAAAACAGTGAAATGACAAAAGTGAAAGTGAAATCACAAAAAGTAACGTTGTTTGCTCATAATACAATGTGCAGGTCTTATGTGAAAGAACCACTCGCAAACCTCAAACCACTTCAATAAGGCAAAAAAGTATAAGAAAGATGTCAGCCCAAAACAAAATGCTAATTATGCAGACTGTCCTTCTTCTGCTCCTTCTCGGTAGAGTTTCTGGCGCTTCCGGCCCTGTCCCAGAATCTGCAGAGGTAATCCTGTGATTCATGGCTTTCACAGCGCATTAGACATGGCTGTACCCGGGGCTCTCCAGCGTGAGTCTGAGTGGTCACCCTACACATTGCCCGACTGCCTCTCACTCCAGCTGGGTGAAAGTTTATCTCCGAGTGTGCTTATCTGTTCAAGCAAGAGTCTGCAGAGCAGCTGACAGATAAAACACCATGCTTGAAAAGAAAGAGGCATGTAGCATATCGGACATGTAACTATGTGCACATTTGTTTGCATCAAAGTAAAGACCCATAGAATTAAAAAAACGTACACTAGAATGCAAAACAACTTAAACCAGCATACGTGCACTCTCTGGGAACTGTTATTTATCATCTCATCATCCAATGCAGCAGCTGACACCCACAGAACATGCTGTCTCACCCTACGATAGTAGTGTCTCCTCGGGTGGGTTTATGCAGCAGGCAGTTACTCGGTCACAACTCCTGCTGTCCTGTGGTAGGTTTATCCGGTATGTGCTGTGCTGCCATGCCCCTGGCTGCAAGGGTGCTCAAATGCAGGCTATGCACTTTGTAATGGGTGTATTTGTGAGTAGGCATCATCTGACACAGCCTAGCAACCCAGCGAGGCCAGCATGCAGATGGCCAACACCAGAGCCTGCTATCCGCCCAGTATCTCACAGCAAGGGCACTTCACCCTGCACCACCTCTGCTTCCTGGGATACACTACTACCCCTGCACTGAAAATAATAAATGATTCTGATTAACTCTGCTTTCACTTAATGAAAAAGCGTGTATTTTTCCTCTTTGACCAACATGCCAGAGGCTACTGCTTACACTACTGCTGAATAAGGCTAGGAGCAGGGTTTAACACAGGCCCTGCATCACAGGGTACGGCGATGCATCACCAGCCCTTTCAACCACCTGTGACAATAAAGCAGTCACTCATCTGCAATAATTCGTAATTTAATTTACCAATTTAGAGCTTGTCAACATGAGCATATGTAAAGTCTTTAAAAAAAATTACAGCAGGGCACTAGGTTAGTGCCCTTCCATTTCTGCCACTCTGCAGCAGTTTTAAGATCTTCTTAGTTTCTCTTTGCTCATATGGGTGTAATTTCAGATTTTTACATGTAACCATCATCTTCATTGCTTGATTTTGCTCGGGAGAAAGTATCAATAGTAGTCATTGAATGTCACTCATAATTACACGGAAATTATGTAAATGTCACACATGGCAATCTGAAATCTTGGCAGCTATGCTGACTGTATGCAGCAGGATTACAGGACTGTGTAACTTCCTGCGCACGCCTCAAAGCAGTCCCGGCGCTTCCTGAGTCTGACCTCACTTACTTCCAGGAGGACCCACTAGTGGAAGTGGGTGGAGCCGAGGGAAGTAGGTGGGCCTCCTAAAAAATGTGAGCACCTGCACTTCATATTTTACAAATTAAGCACTGCCCATAGCTTTGCAAAAATGGTAGTGATTGCCCCACAGCCATATATGAAACCTTGACATTGGTCATCATAAGGCTTCTGAGGTAGTTCAGCATAAGCAGAGTACATGTTTCAGAGAATTTTGTAAAACCTGTAATAGATGAAATATGAGAGTCACCCTTTATTCTTCTGCAGCTGATAAATGTTCAGTGATTTGTGCAAAAGGTTAGTAAAATCTCTTATTACCATGCTGAGAAGTAGCAATTTTTCTGTACGAAAGGCTGAACAGAAACTTATCAATGCTTTGAAAATTGATGTGCACAAGTATCCAGGTCAGAGTTGCTGTTGCATCCCTGGGATTAGACCGAAAAATATTGTCAGCTTTCATTTGCATTTTATAGGACTCTTTCTTTTCAGCAAACCACATCATACAGAGTATCTGAATACCACTCTGAGTCAAAACAGCAATCTTTTATTTTTATAGAACACTTCGGGCCCAATTAAGATAGCGGGCGGAAAACCACCCCCGGGAAATAACCGCCCGCCGGGACCGCGGATAAACGGGAGATCAAATTATGATCAACCACCAAAAAAGACAGACCGTGGCGGTAGCCGGCTAAGAGAAACCGCCCGACGTGGGCAGTGATGTCCAAAATCCGACAGCGGCGGTCGGAAATGCAGCGGAAAAGTTACACCCCGCCGCAAGCAAAGCGGAGACACTGCACGGGAAATTAGGATATCCCCGATGGTCCCGCGGTACGATCCGCTGCTTCTGACCGCCGCGGTCGCACAAAGGAGTGAATGGGAGAGACAGCGGAAGAGCAGCCAAACTTAGCACACATCAAAGTAGCCATGCCCTCCAAATACACAAAGCACATTCCAATGAAAAAACAAATGCCCAAAAAAACATACAATTCCCAGGACAGCACCCACAACACACCTGACAGCAAAATTCCACTTGGACACAGCTGAGTATAAAACCAACCCCTTTACTGACCACAATCCTGTGCAACACTCCAGAAAAGAAGGCCATACACCACATCTGAAAAGAGAGGCAAAACAACACAGCACACACACTACCACCATCACTACCACCATCACACCAGCATCAACAATCCCCCAGCACACAACACACCTCACACATCCCTGCACCCACAAACACTTCAAACACCACGCACCATGGCAACACATAAAATGCCCAAATTCACAGAGAGTGAGTTGACAGTCATGGTCAGTGAGATAGTGAGAGTGGAACCAGAACAGTTTGGTAGCCTGGTCCAACAGACACCTTTAGCCACAAGGACACAAATGTGGAAAAGGATAGTTCATAGGGTCAATGCAGTAGGGACCACCCCCGCAATCCAAGAAGGAGATCATGAAGCGGTTGCATGATCTCAAGAGGGTTGTCAAAGAGAGGAAAAGCAAGAACCGGGAGCTGGCTGACAATACTGGCGGTGGCCCTCCCGTTCCACCAAAACCATTTAAACCATGGGAGGAGAAGGTGCTTGCCATACTGCATCCTGAGAGTCTCACAGTAGTATCCGGGGGAGTGGAGGCTGGTAAATACAAACAAATGTTAACCAACACACTGATCTGTACGTCCTTGCACAACCCAAACACCATTGCATTTTCCACCCTCAACTAACAGGTAGCTAGCCATTTTGCTTAGGAGGTTTGTTTGGGGGTAGGAGGCCTGCACTACCACTCCTACCATGCCCCCTGTCCCACACCTGAGCAGGATAGAGGCCTCCCCTACCCAGGAGCAACTGTCAGCCATTGCACTGTTCAGCCTCACCTACCTGGTAGGTAGCCATCTTCCCAGCACTGGCTGTTTGGCAGTGGGAGGGCTGTACCACAACTCCCACCATGCCCCCTGTCCCACAGCCTAACAAGATGGAGCCCTCCCCAACACCACCCAGAAGCATGTGTCAGCCATTGCACTGTTCAGCCTCACCTACCTGGTAGGTAGCCATCTTCCTTGTACTGGCTGTTTGGGGTGGAAGGGCTATACCACAACTCCCACCATGCCCCCTGTCCCACACCCCAGCAGGATAGAGGCCTCCCCCACCAAGAAGCACCTAGAAGCCATTGCATTGTTCACCAAACAAACTTACAGATAGGTAGCCATCTTGCTTGGGAGGCTTGTTTGGAGTTTGGATGGCTGTACCACAAATCCCACCATGCCCCCTGTCCCACACCCTAGCAGGATAGAGGCCTCCCCCACCCAGGAGCACCTGGAAGCAATTGCATTGTTCACCAAACAAACTTACAGGTAGGTAGCCATCTTGCTTGTTCTGGCTGTTTGGGGGTATGAGATCTGCATCACTACACACAGCACCAATTGCATGCAATGCATTGATACCTGACATGTACGAGTAATTGATGTACCTCTGCACCATGTAATAATGCCCAGTATTGCACTTAATAATAATAGTGAAGTTGTCTCAATTGTGTAGTGTACAGACAATGGATGACACACAGCTAACAGAATTGCACAGTGCCCAACACTGACCATTCCCCATCTAATCCACAGGTGATGAAGAAGTCGCTGCTGAGGACAACAACGACCAGCAGAGTCAGTCTCCACCCCCGGCACTTGGACTCTCGGATGTTGACTCTCAGGATAGTTTGGACGATGAGCTCCAGGCCGGCCCATCTGGTGTGCCAGGGACCAACAGGTCCCAGGCCCCCATCCTCCCCACCACCATATCTGCTGCAACAACACCAACACAGTAGACCCCTGCAGTCACGGCCTGTGCCTCCACCACTGCCAACTCCACCACCATCACCACCACCACCACCAGTACCACCTGCAGCACCCTCCCTGTCCCAATGGATGACCAGGACACACCAACAATTGTGGAGGGCAGGGACAGTGTGCTTGGACCCACAGTGGCGAGGCAACAGGTCCATGGCAGCAGGGCAGGTGGGAGGGCCAGGGTCACCCCCAGACCTAAGGAGGTTGGCACACCACCCCTGGACCACTTCACCAGAGTCATCGGGGCATATGAACAGCTCCATGCAAAAAGTGGCCGGTCTGACAAACTATTACGTGAGCTCATCCTGCTGATGAGGTCCATCGACACACGCATTGGACAAATGTTGGACCTCATGGCCCAGCAAGTGGTGTTACTGAGGGACACGCCTGCGTCCCAAACAACACCTCTGCCCCCCTCTGTTGTGCTGCAGGATGACAATGCACCATCCTCCCCTGCGGCCACAGAGAGGGGTGAGTCCTCAGACGCCGCTGGAAATGCAGCATGCCCCCCACCAAAGCGATCAAGGTGGCATCCAATGAAGGGCCTGAGAGTCTCTGGAGGCAAAGCACCAGCCACACACCAGTCACAGAGCCAGCACTGATGCCAACCCTCTTCCCCACCGCATTGACTGTTTGGATTGTCCTTCCCCACACTGCCTTGTGAATGGCACCTGTCTGTTGGACTGGGTCACCACAACCATGTGGTGTCTACTCTTGCATCTCATCTACCATGACTGTCAACTCACTGCTCCATCACCAACTTCATGAAAATATGCCCGCAACCCTCACATGTCACCTTTGTAAATAAAATACCTTACGCACTTGAATTTGTAAGTTTTGTTTTTAGTGCAATATTTACAGTGTTGCAAATGTCCATGATGTATGCAAAAGATGTACAGTATGTACAGTATGTAGGGCTGGATAATTTTGAAGCGCCTAGGCAGACACAACAGAACAGCAGTCACTGGCGTTAGTGTGCCATCACAGACATAACACTACACAAAACATCCACAGACAAACAACACAATGTGCAGCAAGTGTCAACAAACAGAGTTATGTATACGTTCATATGTGAAATGTCACTGCCACAGTTCCACACACAGGTGACTCAACATGTGCCTGTCTGTACCATCCACGCATAGCCCTTCACAACAACAGCAATCACACCAGACAATGTACAAGTTGTACCTCGTCACCCACCTTCAAGTGAAGTAGCGGGTGATGAGCTATTGATGCATGTCAACTCCTTCATCCTCTCCACTGTCCTCATCACTGGACTCAGGTCCTTGGGCAGGGGGGGCCTTGGGTCCTCACCCTCATCCAGGAGCAGGGGAATCCCTTTGTGAATGGCCATGTTGTGCAGCATACAGCATGCCACAATGATCTTGCAGACCTTCCCAGGCGAGTATGACAGTTCATCTCCAGTCCTGTTAAGGCAGTGGAATCTTGACTTGAGCAGGCCAAAAGTCCGCTCAATGACACGTCGGATCCTGCCATGGGCCTAATTGTACCTGACGTCAGCCGGGGTCCTGGGATTCCGTAGTGGGCTCAGCAGCCATGGCCGGCTGGGATATGCAGAGTCACCTGTGATTGACAAACACACATCGCAATGTTGCACAGGCAGAGGGCAGCAGGTCACACACACTGCACGCCACATCACTAGGCATACTCACCCACAATCCAAGCACACTCGAGAAGCAGATTTGCCATCATCGGGGGCACCATGCTGTTCCTCAGGATGTACGTATCATGGGCTGAGCCGGGGAATCTTGCACACACATTTGATATGGTCATGTCCGCAAGGCACACCACCTTCACAGTGGCCAATTCTGCTCCCCTGGGGAAATGTATGTATCAATCCTTACATATAATCATGGCTGCAAAAATATCCCTGAGCACCAGGCAGAACATGGGTTGCGACATCCCTGCAGCGCTGGCCACGGGTCTCATTGAAGGAACCAGTTGGAAAAAAGTGGTGGGCTGCCATCACTTTGTATGTTTGGGGTGAATGCTGTTAAGTAGTGGCAACGAGGCTGCAGGTGGGGCTCCAACAGATCACAAAGGGTCTTCAGTGTTGGTCTGTCGACACAGAATTTGCGAATGATCGCTATATCCTCCATGTCCTCCAGCACTGTCAGATGACATGTGAGATTAGGCCTCCTCCTAGTTCAGATGTAAATGGACAAATGTCAATGACAACCATCATGAGATGGCCACAGCACATACCATTAAGGATGTCACGGAAAACCAAAGACTGCCATGACAGATGTGTGTCACACCAGGTTACATGGGTGGACATTTGAGACACACAGAGGGCACACCTCTCCATTTACAATACACAAGTGCCGCTAACAATACATAGGTAAATGGGAATGCACACATACAGAACACCACATTCCACATGTGCACGCCTCATACCGTACCATCCACAAAAGTATGTAAAATGACTGTGACTGTCTCATTCCCATCTGCTGTACCTGTCACACCTCAATGCATCATGTGAACTTGGCAAACATCAACAGCCCAATGATCACAGTAGCTGTAAAACTGTCACTAGTGTGCATGAGCTGATATGGTAGCACAAGTAAGTAACAACACCATACAGTGAGACAAGCCTTGCCAAGGTCAGCACTGACCCACAACACTTTGATTTGTCACACATTATTGACATCAGCTTAACACTGTGAAGCATCATCAAACATCAAATGCATAAGTGACATGGCAGGGACTACAGACCAATGTGTGTTTCACATATAACGTGCAGCCACCTGTGAATTATATTGTATAATGGCATTGTTTGCCCTTAACCGTGTTGGTGAGGTGTACTGATGCAGTGTTCACGATGGACATTGCCATTGCATGTGCACAAAATCATGGTAGCTACCGCCTGGCCACGGCGGTGTTGCATAGGTAGGGGCCCAGTCTATGTGCTTCTTGGAGCATACAGAGATACTAGAAACTCATGTATATATAACTAGTACCACGATTTTAATGAGTGATATTATTTATTCACATCCTCATTCACATACATTTTATGTATACACATACTCAATAGAAACAAACATTTGTGCCCAAAGTAAGGCGAGAAGGAAGTAAGGAAAGGTGGAGTGATTTGTGAGGATCAGGGTTGTGTAAGACAGTTTCAGAAGTCAAATGTGGCCACACAAAAATTTAACTAGTTGACATCACATGGGCATGTTGTTATAGCCCCATACATTTTTGGCATTCATGTAATCCTATCCCATGTAGTAAAACACAGTAGCAATGATCTGTTGTTGATGGGTAGGTTTTGTAAAAGACAGTCAACGTTTCAACCCCTGATTGGTGTAGGGTTAGTTGCACCTTACTGGGGGGTCTTCTTTAGGATTAGAACATGGTGTGGGAGGAAGGGTACCAAAATGACACCTTCCATGTAGGATAGCATTAAATGTAGGGGGTTGAGCCCATATGCTCCTATTTACCAGAGAGCGTGCTAACACCTGAGTGTCCGTGCAGTATTGTGTCAATTAAGTGCTTCAATTTCATCACTAGTTTAGGCAGACCCGTGCTTCAATCACGGTATATGCCTTCCTACTCTCAACGTTTCGAATGTTAGATTTCCTAGTATCTCTGTATGCTCCAAGAAGCACGTAGACTGGGACCCATACCTATGCAACATTGAATAACTAGGTCCCAGTACCATTGGGTCAACCCTTAATCTGTAATGGCCACGGCGGTGTGACATCAGCACCACCCCCTTCACAAGTGCGGTAGCCATTGGCATGGAGACATGGGTAGATGGCAGTGGTCATGCTCCGTCACCCAAATCGCGGTAGCTACCACCAGGCCACGGCGGTGTGACACCAGCACCACCCCTTCACAAGTGCGGTAGCCATTGGCATGGAGACATGGGTAGATGGTGGTGGTTATGCTCTGCCACCCAAATCACGGTAGCTACCGCCTGGCCATGGCAGTGTGACACCAGCACCACCCCCTTCACAACTGCGGTAGCCATTGGCATGGAGACATGGGTAGATGGCGGTGGTCATGCTCCGCCACCCAAATCGCGGTAGCTACTGCATTGCCACAGTGTTGTGACACCAGCACCACCCCTTCACAAGTGCGGTAGCCATTGGCATGGAGACATGGGTAGATGGCGGTGGTCATGCTCCGCCACCCACATCGCGCTAGCTACCGCATGGCCACGGCAGTGCGATACTGCCATGGAGCATTGCCTACAGCCAATGGGAGCCTTTGATTGCGGTGGCATGATGCAGTTTTGAAAATCGCGGAATCCGTGCTCCGCCACCGCGGAGGCAGTCATTGGATACTTTTCAATGATGCACCATCTCGGTAGCGTGCCCCAGGCCCCTGCGGTGCATCACCGCCATGGAGCATTGCCTACAGCCAATGGGAGCGATGATTGCGGTGGCATGAAGCAGTTTTGAAAATCGCGGAAGGCATGCTCTGCCACCACGGAAGCGGTCATTGGAGGCTTTTGAACAATGCACCATCGCGGAAGCGCTCTCCGGGCACCTGCGGTGCATCACCGCCATGGAGCATTGCCTACAGCCAATGGGAGCGAAGATTGCGGTGGCATGATGCAGTTTTGAAAATCACGGAAGGCGTGCTCCGCCACCGCGAAGGTGGTCATTGGATGCTTTTGAATGATGCAAACCTGGACATCCAATTATTGCAGCTTTGCACCTTACAAACAACCCCAGGGGGGTATACATCTGTGGGAGTGAGCTTCACATTTCCACTGCTCACAGAGCCTGCTGCCTGGGACCTTCTCATGCTGCTGCCTCAAGTGCTTGCTGCCTGGGACCCTCTTCTGCTGCTGCCTCAAGTGCCTGCTGTCTGGGACCCCTCACCACTCACTTCCACCACAGGTGTTCCATGTCCACAGGGATGGCAAGGACAGAGAAGATCTGTGCCAGTCCATTCACAAGCGCGGAGCTAGAGGTCCTAGTGGACGAGGTGCTGGCACAGCACCCAAAGCTCTATGGTGGCCCCAATGTAGTGGTAAGTCATCATGAAGGGAGATGTAGGGCAGGGGGTGTCAGACACGTAGTTGTGCTGCTGCAGTATATGCCTGAGGGTGTGGGGTTGTGCCATACACTGACAAACAAGCTGTCTCCAGGGCGAGGGAGTGTGTGTGTCCCAATGTCACTGTTTTCCCTGCTTGCAGTTGTATGTGTGAGTAGAGTGTGTTACATTGTCAGCCATACAGAGCCACAGGATGTTGGACATGTTAGTGCAAGGACAGTAATTGCTCAGGTGAATGTTTCTGTGTGCGCCTTTTGTCCGACTCCGTGTGCTTCCAGACACTAGGACCAGTGCCTGCCCACCCAAACGAGAACACATCACCAAAGTTACATGGTCCTTGCTCCTGTTCATTCACACTGAATAGTAGATATGCACCATCTCAGCCCTGAATAATTGCACACTAACACACTTCTGTAGATGGCTATTTTGTTGGTGAGTCCATGTGCTCCGAGGCCATACACATTACAAACACATATGTTCACAGGACATGCTCATTGAATGCTGCCCAGTCATGCACACAGTGCTTCTAGACATAGACACAGACAGATATGTGATGTATGTAGTGGGCAGACATGCATGGGACTGGTGATGTCTGCAAGGCACTGAGGGGGTTCAGTGCAGTCATCCTGCATGTGTGTGAGGTTGTTAGGGACCCTCTACACCCTCATGTATGCATGCAATCAGATCTGTTTAGCCCATGCAGAGTGCCCTTGTGAGGTGTCCCCCAGTTTGGGATGGAGGGAGATTACAATTGGTCATGAGTCGGATTCTTGCTACTGTACTGATAGATGTTGGTACATGACACTGTGTAACTGGTCATTTACCCTTCTATACTCCCATACCTGCAGCGCAAGGTACACCAGCATAAGGCAGTGTGGAGGGCCATTGCAGCAAAGGTCCGAGCCCTGGGGGCATCCATCAGCCGGCTGGCAAAGAACGTGGCAGAGATGATATTGGGGTTGCAACCACGCACTGGGCTTTTGGCACGGCGCAACTTAACACCACTGATGTTCTGCATATTGGCAGTGACTAATAACACAGTAGAGCAACAGGGCCAGTGTCTATGGCATAGGGGAGAGTCCCACACAGCAGAGCAACAGGGCCAGTGTCCATGGCACAGGGGAGAGTTCAACACAGCAGAGCATGTGCTGGCCATACTCCAGGGTATGTCTGTTGCTGTTGGGGTTCTGTGTGTGTCCCTATGGTGTTTGTGTGTAGTTTTTGGGCAGGCATCTGCTCTGGCTTCCCTGTGTGTGTGTTCTATTTGTGGATACACCCAGGGTGTGAGTTTGTTTGTGTGTGTATGAGCTGGGAAGTATTGGCAGCCTTCAGTGTGTGAGTCACTTGTGTTGTGTGTTCCTTGTCAGCCACTCCTGCAGTGGCTGTCTCCCTGGTTGTTTGTTGTGTGGTGCAGGGGGTGTATTGTGCTTGCTTGTTGCTGTGCTTGTTGCTTGTTGCTGTGCATGGGGGTGCACAGGATGGGCACCTGGCCTGTGACTTGATGGGGTGTGTTGATGTGTGGTTGGAGGTGGTGTGTCCCTGTGGTCTCTGTGCCCTGCCCATGTCTTGGAGTGGCCCTGCCTTCTGCATTGTGCGCATGTGTTGACCGCGGCGGTGAAATGACCGGGTACGGGACGTTACTGGTAGTTTGCAGTCGATATGTGTCCCGGATGCAGAGGGGTGACTTGGTGGCAGGTGGGTAATGTGTGGGTGCCCTTGTGGATGTGTTGTGACCCCCAGCAGGATGTCTGTGGTGGAATTAGACCCTGTGTCAGTCCGTGTGTTGTGTGTTGTATTTGTGTAGTTGCGTACCTGTGGCAGCGTCCGCGGCGGCCCATTTGATGGTAGTGCTGTAGCAGGTACATGACCAGATGCATATGTAAAGCTGGGTTCATGGCGTTCATGACCGGTGGAGAGGACCGGGTCTCTGCTATGGCGTTCCGCTGTCAAGTTTCCGCCGTCTATGGTTGGGCGGTGTCTCCGGTGCAGTGCGTCTGCCTGTTTGGGCCATCCTAATTTGTGGAGCAGGTGGACGTCATTCCGCACGGCGGTGAGTCTCCATCAGCTCCCACCGCCGCGGTGGCGGGCGCACTTAGACGGCCGTGCGTGTCGCTCCGCGACGGATGGGAAATGACCTATATTTTGCTATATTAATATGGCGGACGTGAGTACTGCTGCTCGCGGGCGGAAAAGGGTGTTTTTCTGCACCTTGAAGGGATACTTTAGAGAATTGAATGCAACAATTTATTAAGAGTTACAGATGCCTGTTATCTATTTTATTTCACCATTTTTCCAGTATTTGGTAGAGGTCACTGGAGTTGTTTACACAGAGATCTGCACTAAAGTGATGAAAAGCTTACCTTGATGATAGGCATCAAGCCATGTACCTCCCTCCATATGTGGCAGCCTATAAGTCAGAAGAACAAGATGTTCCACAGGGTCTGTTCTCAGCCCAAACCTGCTTAATATCTAAACTGTCCTTATTGGTCAGACCTTTTGGTGTCACCAGCATCAATTATGTAGATGATACATAATTGAGATGATACTCAGCTTGTCAGCCCCTCTGGACAACTTCCATCAATGTATGTCCTCTCTGTACCTTTGGCAGATACTTAATGCCTTAATGATAAGTTCCAATAAGACTGCTGTACCCTGGATTTCTGAGTCTTCCCCAGCTAAACTTTTTCCTTTTCTTTGGCCGATCTCTTGGTCCAAACCTCCTCTGCCTTCAAAATCCATGAAGACTTTGAGCTTCTTTTTAAAGGGAAATTTGTGTTTGGAGAAACACGCTTACCATCTTACCTACTCTGTTTCCTCCTGTTCGGGTTACTCAGGAAACGAGTTCCTTGGTTCCTCGCTCTCACAGGATTGCCGGATTCTGGTGCATGGTACTACACTTTGTTGCCTTAACTATTGCAACTCTATAGGCCTAGGACCCTCTGACTGCATGCTTAAGATGCTTCATCAAATCCAAAACATGGAGGTCAAAGGAACTCTGGGCTTACCAAGTTATTGCTTAGTTTCCTCTCCCATTGAATTTTTGCACTGGCTTCCAGTGGCAAAAAATGTTTTGGGTTAATACCTGTGTGTAGTTCAAAAGTCTCTCCAACAATCTGGCCTAATCTATCTGAGACCTAAATGTAAATTCAGTGTTACTGGTAACCTTCATTCTCAGAAATCCTTTTAATTAGCTCTGTCAATATTGCCTTCTGTATGGGTGCGGCCAATTTGTGGATTTCTGTGACTCTATATTTGCGTAGATCTCAGCTCTGATCAAATTTAGAAACACCTTAAAGGTCTGGTTATATGCATTGTGACTTTTTTCCTCTTCCTTTTTTCTGTCTTTTGATTGTCCCCTCTATCTGGCAGGACGTAATTTGTTCTCAGTGTTCTATTACCAGGACACTTTCCTGGTATTTGCACGCTCAACAAAACTCTCAAAATAACATAAGAAAATATACACCGCTAATTGACGTTGATCCTACATAAAATGGATAAATAAGGTTCTTATTTATTGTTCTTGACTGAGGTGAGTTCTTTCGCTCCACATTCTTTTTTATTGACCTTCATGAATGTGAGAGACGGCATCCTGGATGGGCACGCTTGTCATCTCGCATCTCAATGGAACTGCTTGTATGACAGAGGAATCAACAATGATTTTCTTGAATCTGGCCACAATGCCTGCACTCACTGGAGTGGGAATAGAACATTTTACCCTCCCGCTATCCTACACTTTCCCTACTGTTGTACTCACTAGACTCGGAAAAGTAGTTTTTACCCACCCGCTATCCAACACTATCTTTACTGTTACACTCGAAGGAGTGGGAATAATCATTTTTACCATCTCGCAATCCGACACTTTCTCTACTGTTTCACTCGCTGGAGTGGGAAAAGTAATTTTTACCCTCCCGCTATTCAACACTTTCCCTACTGTTACACTCGATGGAGTGGGAAAAGTACATCATTCATACCCGCTATCCAACCCTTCACCTACTGTACCACTTGTTGGAGTGGAAATTGTAATGTATCCTTTATGCTATGGAACATATTTAGTATTTTTATATTTAACGTAGTGTAAAATAGTATTTTTAAAAAATATTTATTTTAATGCTTTATCCGTATTATAATTTTTGTATATTAATATTATAGGATTATATATATATATATATATATATATATATATATATATATATTTATATATATCCATTTCACATTCCGCTCTGAACACCGACTGCGGCCCCGAGGGAGGTGGCACCAATGCCGGTCGAGCAAACCGGTAAATTATGCTTTGCAAAGTTCCAAAATAACAGTGCTCTCAGTCCGCAAAATCATACACAAAGCTTCTGCTGCTCCAAGGGTGTTTATTTAAACTAACAACATGTTTCGGCTGCGGGCAGCCTTGATCACGTTAGTTTATCGGCGTGTTTCCACAGTTTATGAAGTAACGGTGCAATAAACAAAGAAACAGGACTGCTGACCACATTGCTCAGTACAGAACTAAACGGAGAAACAATACTTTGAAACAAAAATTGGTTTCTCACAATCAATAGTGTGCGCCACATCACATTGCATAATTGTTATTATTATTACAATCAAAACAAGAAATAAAATTTGTAATAAAATTAAAATTGTGGCTGCGAGTTCGCAATTGATCTGGAATTGTTACCTATGTCACTAAACAGAAATCTGTTCGTGTCGTGCCGGATATAATAAAGTTTTACGGTCTGGCCAGCACCAAACTAAATACATAATGTAAAATTCCGCCATGTTTGTAGTTTCACAGACGGAACCGAACTACTGACAACACCACACAGAAAGCTCGTTTAATTTCAGAGACAAGGTGAGGGTACCAGAGTGCACCCATAAGCGTGGAAACCGGGTCAACGTGACCAGAGATGAGCCGATTCCTGTATACACAAGTCAGTGTACCATGATGTGTGAATAAAGAAAATAAAACACACTACCATGCAGACCAAGAGGTTGCCAGTCTGCACATATGCGATTGCAACCAATAAGACATCAGTGCAGAAGCTATTCCTTGTGGATGGTATTCATAAACCATCAAATTAAAGGAAAAAAGGGGAGTCAAAATTAAACAGTAAACCCTAAGAGGTACGATATGTTGGTTAAATACCAGTGTAATGCTGCCATAGATCAGGTTCACTATGTTGGTTAAATACCACCATGATGCTGCCATAGACCAGGTACAAAAAAGGTCTGTAAAACGTCCAAGTTCTAGCAATGAAGCACCAAATTCATAATTGGAAGGTTGCCCCCCACATCGGGGCCTACCGTACTAAAGGAAACTGCCGAGATGTCAAAGTGAAGGGGTGATGTGCTCGTGAAAAGAGTGAAAAGTAAATTCCAGATGTCAGCAACGACGAGTGATTATGGTGATGATGAAATCCCATCCTGGGTACCAATCTATAAAAAAACATGAGAGAACGGCAGCTTTTAAACTCTACATGTTCAATTAAAAACTCACTAAGAGCATCATATTACAAATAAACAGTGCACACATTTATGAAAGAGGAGGAAGAATGAGCATGCAGTTCATACAGAGTTATAAAAGAATAAACCCTGAAGTAAGGCAAGACAGTAATGTACATGTGACTCATTAGAATTAGTCCCTAAGATGGACTGCTAACTCCTCATCCTGGTTCAGTCCACCCAGGGTCTTACTTTGAAACTCTATTATGTACTTGGACTCTCTTTGTCTCAGTTTTAAAGTCCTGTCTCCTCCCCGGGGATTTCTTTCTATTTGTTCCAGAACATGGTAACTCAACTGTGCTGGGTTGGAAAAATGTTTCACAGCAAAGTGTCTAGCTACTGGGTATTTCTCGTTGTTGTTGGAGATGGCCCGATAGTGTTCTAATACACGATTTTTGGCCTGTTTGGTACTGCTGCCTATATACCACAGGCCACATGGGCACACAATGACATAGATGACAAAAGTTGTACTACAAGTAAGGAATTGAGTTAGTTCTTTTCTTATTCCATTGTATTCTACGGTTTTCTTATGTGTGCTGAATCTACATGCTTTGCAGTGGCCGCAAGGGAAGAAACCGACCAATCCAAGGTTTTGTACCGGTTGATAAATGGTGATGTCACTTTTCACCACCATGTCACGTATAGATCTCCCTTTCCTATATGTTATAAGGGGTCTGATGGAGATATCCTCGCCTATCACATTATCACTGGTCAGGATATTCCAGTTCTGAGATACAATTTTGTGAATCTGCTTAGATTCAGTGTTGAACGTGAGGATGAGGCGTGTCTGTTCATCCTCACTGTTCATCTCCATCTTCTTATCTTCAAGAGTATCAGATCTAGGGATACCATCCGCCCTGGTTTTGGCCTTCTTTATCACCCATGCTGGATAGCCTCTTTCCCTGAATCTGGTTGTCATTTCTAGGCTAGCTTGTTCGTATGCTGCGGTCGTGCTGCAATTTCTTTTGGCCCTGAGCAGTTCTCCAAAAGGGATACTCCACTTAAGAGTCTCAGGATGACTGCTCAGGGCATGCAACACACTGTTGCCTGCAGTAGCTTTTCTGAAAAGACAGGTCTGTATTTTGCCATCAATCACCTCAATTTGCACATCTAGGTACTCAGCAGAGGTTTTGCTGATGCTGCTGGTCAGTATGATGTTTAAATCGTTCACATTAAGCATTTTGACAGATTCTTGCGCCATCTCGAAGGACCCACTCCAGATCAAGAAAAGGTCATCAATGTAACGCCACCAAGTCTTGACATATTGCCAAAATTGTGTGAGACTAGGGTCTGAGCGAATGTTTTGCTCCCAGTGCCCCAAAAAAAGGTTCGCAAAACTGGGAGCAAAGCATGAACCCATCGCCGTCCCTGTGGTTTGTCTATATAGAACCCCACCTAAGACAAAATAGTTGTTACAAAGACAAAATGCCATCATGTCCACTAGCATTTTACTGTGTTCTCTGAAGCGGAGAGGACGTCCTGCCAGAAAACTCGCACAAGCTTTCATTCCTTGTTGATGATCTATAATAGTGTACAATGATTGTACATCCATGGTAATAAGGAGATTGTTCTCTTCCCATTGTACACCTGACAATTTTTTAAAAAACTCTTTCGTGTCTTTTATATAACTGGGAAGGTCCTGTACCCAGTCTCTAAGAAAGAAATCAACATACTTAGATAAGTGTTTGGATACACATCCTCTTGAGGACACTATAGGTCTCCCTGGTGGATTGACTGCATTTTTGTGGAGTTTGGGAAGTAGATACATCACGGGGAGTATGGGGTGATCATTTTTTAGATACCTGAATTCCTCCCATTCTAAAATACCTCGATCTTTCCATTCAATGAGTTTTTCCTAAAGTGTCAATATGCTGTTGTTATAGAAGTCATAGGTGGTGGTGGTATAATATTTGGTATCACCTAATTGTCTTAAAGCCTCACTAGTGTACATGTCACGGTCCAGAATCACTATGTTACCACCCTTGTCGGCAGGACGGATAACTATTGATTTGTCCTCCATGAGAGAGATAAGAGCTTTTCTTTCTTGAGATTTTAAGTTATGTTCTCTAGAAACACCCCTGCCCTTTTTAGTTCTTTGGGCACATATCTGTTTGCTCACACAATCGTGGAAAGTATCAAGATTGTCATGGGGCATGTTGGGAATAAAAGTGGATTTAGACTTGAAACCGGATAATGCACTATTGTCTGTAACAAATGCTGCCTCATTGAGCATTTGTGTGGTAGAGCCTAGACCAATTTCCTCTTCAGTATCGGGGTGAGTGCGATCTAATTCTATGATGTTGATAAGGCTGTCAACATCCCCGATGCAAAAATTGTCATTCAAGGTGGCATGAGTGGATCCTCCCTTATCTGGATAACCACCCAATCTTTTAAGTTTGTGCCACTTTTTGAGTTTTAGTTTACGTACAAACTTAAATATATCAATGCGTGTTTCACAAAACCCAAAAGGCATAGAGGGGCAGAATGAGAGACCCAAACTTAGGGTGGATTTTTCCAAAGTTGACATTTGTCTTTTAGAGAGATTTATCACGGTTTTATTTACCATTTCCTCATCCATTATTGGCCTCTCTTGGAGCGTGTTACGATGTTTCCTGCGCTGCCTCTTGCCTTGCCTCTGTTCCCACCTCTGGAAAAGCCTCTTCCCCCGGTTGTTCCTCTGTTGCTTCTTCCTTGGGCTCGTCCTCTGCCTCTCGGAGTATATACCACTGGTGCCGGAGTCTCCGCTGCCGCCCGTCTGCTCCGGCGCAGGCGGCGGTATTCCTCAAAAAAATTCACCTTGGGATGTCGTGCATCAGGCACTGCGGTTTCTTCAATAGATACATCAGACTCTGTGCCACTCGAGATAATTGACGTTTCCACATTCTGTAGTGTGGTGGTTGTAGAATTGGATTTTGTTTGATACAGATGATCGTATTTGCGACTAAACGTTAAAATCCTGCCACTCTCGTAGTCGTTATAGTCACGATCCAACTTCCTCTCCTTTCTTGCTTTTATATCTTCTTCATAGTGTTTAAGGCGTGTTTTCATGGGGGTAATCAGATTGTTAGCAGTTTCTTCATCTGCTTCAGATTTGATCAAATCCATGAGTTCTTTGATTTGTTTCAAAAGTTCTTCTCGGTCAATCCATGCATACTTGACCAATATTTCAAGCATGCGTTTAGAACTTAGAGCGGAATTTTCTGACCAGTCTTTCAACATAGCTGGGTTTGGTGTTTCATAAGTGGGAGTGATGAAAATCCTTAGACCACGTGGAACCATATCTTGGTCTATATAATTTTGAAGCGAAATGGCCTCCCACCATTTGGAAATTTCGCTTTTTTTCAATTTCTCTAATTTCTCTATCTTTTCTTTGATAGTTGGTGGGGATTCTATTTTGTCTTCCTTTGGCTGACCAGCCCCTTTCTTGCGTCTTGAAAAAAGGGCTTGTGCTGCTGCTCTTCTTTCATTATCCTCTTCCATTGTGATTGCACCCCTCAGAGCTGGTGTGAATGCAGGGTTCGTGTTAGATAATGCGATCCCTTCACAAGATGTGAAGTTCCTCCTGCGCATAAACTGCTCCTTAACGTGTTGGGACAAGACAATCTTGGTAACTGAAACGTGTACAGTATCGTTTTCTCCGCCTCAGTCTGCCCATGCACGTAAGTGAATAATGCTAGACCAGGTGTATGCTGGAAATGTCCGTATATACACCTCAGTAGTGAAGGAGCTGGCCTGATATCATACAGGCAAATCCGGTATACAAAAGGGTTCAGGATTCGAGTAACAAGAATCGAGGTCCACGCTGCATATGCCCCCGCAGGAGTGGCGACAGACGCCAAAAGGAGACTGCCCCTCCCCCCATATGGCAAGATGCGGCGGACCCCAGGCTTGCGCTCTTACCTTAGCCTTCAAGTATTCGGGCGAGTATACAAGTTCAAGTGGCTGGATGCGCCGGTCCTGTGTCAGCGTAAATTAATCCGTTTCACATTCCGCTCTGAACACCGACTGCGGCCCCGAGGGAGGTGGCACCAATGCCGGTCGAGCAAACCGGTAAATTATGCTTTGCAAAGTTCCAAAATAACAGTGCTCTCAGTCCGCAAAATCATACACAAAGCTTCTGCTGCTCCAAGGGTGTTTATTTAAACTAACAACATGTTTCGGCTGCGGACAGCCTTGATCACGCCAGTTTATCGGCGTGTTTCCACAGTTTATGAAGTAACGGTGCAGTAAACAAAGAAACAGGACTGCTGACCACATTGCTCAGTACAGAACTAAACGGAGAAACAATACTTTGAAACAAAAATTGGTTTCTCACAATCAATAGTGTGCGCCACATCACATTGCATAATTGTTATTATTATTACAATCAAAACAAGAAATAAAATTTGTAATAAAATTAAAATTGTGGCTGCGAGTTCGCAATTGATCTGGAATTGTTACCTATGGCACTAGTTTGGTGCTGGCCAGACCGTAAAACTTTATTATATCCGGCACGACACGAACAGATTTCTGTTTAGTGACATAGGTAACAATTTCAGATCAATTGCGAACTCGCAGCCACAATTTTAATTTTATTACAAATTTTATTTCTTGTTTTGATTGTAATAATAATAACAATTATGCAATGTGATGTGGCGCACACTATTGATTGTGAGAAACCAATTTTTGTTTCAAAGTATTGTTTCTCCGTTTAGTTCTGTACTGAGCAATGTGGTCAGCAGTCCTGTTTCTTTGTTTATTGCACCGTTACTTCATAAACTGTGGAAACACGCCGATAAACTAACGTGATCAAGGCTGTCCGCAGCCGAAACATGTTGTTAGTTTAAATAAACACCCTTGGAGCAGCAGAAGCTTTGTGTATGATTTTGCGGACTGAGAGCACTGTTATTTTGGAACTTTGCAAAGCATAATTTACCGGTTTGCTCGACCGGCATTGGTGCCACCTCCCTCGGGGCCGCAGTCGGTATTCAGAGCGGAATGTGAAACAGATTAATTTACGCTGACACAGGACCGGCGCATCCAGCCACTTGAACTTGTATACTCGCCCGGATACTTGAAGGCTAAGGTAAGAGCGCAAGCCTGGGGTCCGCCGCATCTTGCCATACGGGGGGAGGGGCAGTCTCCTTTTGGCATCTGTCGCCACTCCTGCGGGGGCATATGCAGCGTGGACCTCGATTCTTGTTACTCGAATCCTGAACCCTTTTGTATACCGGATTTGCCTGTATGATATCAGGCCAGCTCCTTCACTACTGAGGTGTATATACGGACATTTCCAGCATACACCTGGTCTAGCATTATTCACTTACGTGCATGGGCAGACTGAGACGGAGAAAACGATACTGTACACGTTTCAGTTACCAAGATTGTCTTGTCCCAACACGTTAAGGAGCAGTTTATGCGCAGGAGGAACTTCACATCTTGTGAAGGGATCGCATTATCTAACACGAACCCTGCATTCACAACAGCTCTGAGGGGTGCAATCACAATGGAAGAGGATAATGAAAGAAGAGCAGCAGCACAAGCCCTTTTTTCAAGACGCAAGAAAGGGGCTGGTCAGCCAAAGGAAGACAAAATAGAATCCCCACCAACTATCAAAGAAAAGATAGATAAATTAGAGAAATTGAAAAAAAGCGAAATTTCCAAATGGTGGGAGGCCATTTCGCTTCAAAATTATATAGACCAAGATATGGTTCCACGTGGTCTAAGGATTTTCATCACTCCCACTTATGAAACACCAAACCCAGCTATGTTGAAAGACTGGTCAGAAAATTCCGCTCTAAGTTCTGAACGCATGCTTGAAATATTGGTCAAGTATGCATGGATTGACCGAGAAGAACTTTTGAAACAAATCAAAGAACTCATGGATTTGATCAAATCTGAAGCAGATGAAGAAACTGCTAACAATCTGATTACCCCCATGAAAACACGCCTTAAACACTATGAAGAAGATATAAAAGCAAGAAAGGAGAGGAAGTTGGATCGTGACTATAACGACTACGAGAGTGGCAGGATTTTAACGTTTAGTCGCAAATACGATCATCTGTATCAAACAAAATCCAATTCTACAACCACCACACTACAGAATGTGGAAACGTCAATTATCTCGAGTGGCACAGAGTCTGATGTATCTATTGAAGAAACCGCAGTGCCTGATGCACGACATCCCAAGTAGAATTTTTGGGAGGAATACCGCCACCTGCGCCGGAGCAGACGGGCGGCAGCGGAGACTCCGGCACCAGTGGTATATACTCCGAGACGCAGAGGACGAGCCCAAGGAAGAGGCAACAGAGGAACAACCGGGGGAAGAGGCTTTTCCAGAGGTGGGAACAGAGGCAAGGCAAGAGGCAGCGCAGGAAACATCGTAACACGCTCCAAGAGAGGCCAATAATGGATGAGGAAATGGTAAATAAAACCGTGATAAATCTCTCTAAAAGACAAATGTCAACTTTGGAAAAATCCACCCTAAGTTTGGGTCTCTCATTCTGCCCCTCTATGCCTTTTGGGTTTTGTGAAACACGCATTGATATATTTAGGTTTGTACGTAAACTAAAACTCAAAAAGTGGCACAAACTTAAAAGATTGGGTGGTTATCCAGATAAGGGAGGATCCACTCATGCCACCTTGAATGACAATTTTTGCATCGGGGATGTTGACAGCCTTATCAACATCATAGAATTAGATCGCACTCACCCCGATACTGAAGAGGAAATTGGTCTAGGCTCTACCACACAAATGCTCAATGAGGCAGCATTTGTTACAGACAATAGTGCATTATCCGGTTTCAAGTCTAAATCCACTTTTATTCCCAACATGCCCCATGACAATCTTGATACTTTCCACGATTGTGTGAGCAAACAGATATGTGCCCAAAGAACTAAAAAGGGCAGGGGTGTTTCTAGAGAACATAACTTAAAATCTCAAAAAAGAAAAGCTCTTATCTCTCTCATGGAGGACAAATCAATAGTTATCCGTCCTGCCGACAAGGGTGGTAACATAGTGATTCTGGACCGTGACATGTACACTAGTGAGGCTTTAACACAATTAGGTGATACCAAATATTATACCACCACCACCTATGACCTCTATAACAACAGCATATTGACACTTTGGGAAAAACTCATTGAATGGAAAGATCGAGGTATTTTAGAATGGGAGGAATTCAGGTATCTAAAAAATGATCACCCCATACTCCCCGTGATGTATCTACTTCCCAAACTCCACAAAAATGCAGTCAATCCACCAGGGAGACCTATAGTGTCCTCAAGAGGATGTGTATCCGAACACTTATCTAAGTATGTTGATTTCTTTCTTAGAGACTGGGTACAGGACCTTCCCAGTTATATAAAAGACACGAAAGAGTTTTAAAAAAAATTGTCAGGTGTACAATGGGAAGAGAACAATCTCCTTATTACCATGGATGTACAATCATTGTACACTATTATAGATCATCAACAAGGAATGAAAGCTTGTGCGAGTTTTCTGGCAGGACGTCCTCTCCGCTTCAGAGAACACAGTAAAATGCTAGTGGACATGATGGCATTTTGTCTTTGTAACAACTATTTTGTCTTTGATGGGGTTCTATATAGACAAACCACTGGGACGGCGATGGGTTCATGCTTTGCTCCCAGTTTTGCGAACCTTTTTTTGGGGCACTGGGAGCAAAACATTCGCTCAGACCCTAGTCTCACACACTTTTGGCAATATGTCAAGACTTGGTGGCGTTACATTGATGACCTTTTCTTGATCTGGAGTGGGTCCTTCGAGATGGCGCAAGAATTTGTCAAAATGCTTAATGTGAACGATTTAAACATCATACTGACCAGCAGCATCAGCAAAACCTCTGCTGAGTACCTAGATGTGAAAATTGAGGTGATTGATGGCAAAATACAGACCTGTCTTTTCAGAAAAGCTACTGCAGGCAACAGTGTGTTGCATGCCCTGAGCAGTCATCCTGAGACTCTTAAGTGGAGTATCCCTTTTGGAGAACTGCTCAGGGCCAAAAGAAATTGCAGCACGACCGCAGCATACGAACAAGCTAGCCTAGAAATGACAACCAGATTCAGGGAAAGAGGCTATCCAGCATGGGTGATAAAGAAGGCCAAAACCAGGGCGGATGGTATCCCTAGATCTGATACTCTTGAAGATAAGGAGATGGAGATGAACCGTGAGGATGAACAGACACGCCTCATCCTCACGTTCAACACTGAATCTAATCAGATTCACAAAATTGTATCTCAGAACTGGAATATCCTGACTAGTGATAATGTGATAGGCGAGGATATCTCCAGCAGACCCCTTATAACATATAGGAAAGGGAGATCTATACGTGACATGGTGGTGAAAAGTGACATCACCATTTATCAACCGGTACAAAACCTTGGATTGGCCGGTTTCTTCCCTTGCGGCCACTGCAAAGCATGCAGATTCAGCACACATAAGAAAACCGTAGAATACAATGGAATAAGAAAAGAACTAACTCAATTCCTTACTTGTAGTACAACTTTTGTCATCTATGTCATTGTGTGCCCATGTGGCCTGTGGTATATAGGCAGCAGTACCAAACAGGCCAAAAATCGTGTATTAGAACACTATCGGGCCATCTCCAACAACAACGAGAAATACCCAGTAGCTAGACACTTTGCTGTGAAACATTTTTCCAACCCAGCACAATGAGTTACCATGTTCTGGAACAAATAGAAAGAAATCCCCAGGGAGGAGACAGGACTTTAAAACTGAGACAAAGAGAGTCCAAGTACATAATAGAGTTTCAAAGTAAGACCCCGGGTGGACTGAACCAGGATGAGGAGTTAGCAGTCCATCTTAGGGACTAATTCTAATGAGTCACATGTACATTACTGTCTTGCCTTACTTCAGGGTTTATTATTTTATAACTCTGTATGAACTGCATGCTCATTCTTCCTCCTCTTTCATAAATGTGTGCACTGTTTATTTGTAATATGATGCTCTTAGTGAGTTTTTAATTGAACATGTAGAGTTTAAAAGCTGTTGTTCTCTCATGTTTTTTATAGATTGGTACCCAGGATGGGATTTCATCATCACCATAATCACTCGTCGTTGCTGACATCTGGAATTTACTTTTCACTCTTTTCACGAGCACATCACCCCTTCACTTTGACATCTCGGCAGTTTCCTTTAGTTCGGTAGGCCCCGATGTGGGGGGCAACCTTCCAATTATGAATTTGGTGCTTCATTGCTAGAACTTGGACGTTTTGCAGAACTTTTTTGTACCTGGTCTATGGCAGCATCATGGTGGTATTTAACCAACATAGTGAACCTGATCTATGGCAGCATTACAGTGGTATTTAACCAACATATTGTACCTCTTAGGGTTTACTGTTTAATTTTGACTCCCCTTTTTTCCTTTAATTTGATGGTTTATGAATACCATCCACAAGGAACAGCTTCTGCACTGATGTCTTATTGGTTGCAATCGCATATGTGCAGACTGGCAACCTCTTGGTCTGCATGGTAGTGTGTTTTATTTTCTTTATTCACACATCTTGGTACACTGACTTGTGTATACAGGAATCGGCTCATCTCTGTTCACGTTGACCCGGTTTCCACGCTTATGGGTGCACTCTGGTACCCTCACCTTGTCTCTGAAATTAAACGAGCTTTCTGTGTGGTGTTGTCAGTAGTTCTGTTCCGTCTGTGAAACTACAAACATGGCGGAATTTTACATTATGTATTTAGTTTGGTGCTGGCCAGACCGTAAAACTTTATTATATCCGGCACGACACGAACAGATTTCTGTTTAGTGACATAGGTAACAATTCCAGATCAATTGCGAACTCGCAGCCACAATTTAAATTTTATTACAAATTTTATTTCTTGTTTTGATTGTAATAATAATAACAATTATGCAATGTGATGTGGCGCACACTATTGATTGTGAGAAACCAATTTTTCTTTCAAAGTATTGTTTCTCCGTTTAGTTCTGTACTGAGCAATGTGGTCAGCAGTCCTGGTTCTTTGTTTATTGCACCGTTACTTCATAAACTGTGGAAACACGCCGATAAACTAACGTGATCAAGGCTGTCCGCAGCCGAAACATGTTGTTAGTTTAAATAAACACCCTTGGAGCAGCAGAAGCTTTGTGTATGATTTTGCGGACTGAGAGCACTGTTATTTTGGAACTTTGCAAAATATATATATATATATATATAGTTTCCTTGTTTGTCCCTCGTGTAAGGACGCCACTCCACCTTTGACCGTTTCAACATGAAACTTTATTTAAGGAAACCGGCATTTCCTTTTGAAGAAGGAGTAAGGACTCCGAAACGCGTCAGGAAAGACTTTTACAGAAAGGGAAATGCCGGTTTCCTTAAATAAAGTTTCATGTTGAAACGGACGAAGGTGGAGTGGCGTCCTTACTCGAGGGACAAACAAGGAAACTATAAAAACGCAGTGGGTCCCACCGCGGAGGATGCAGCGCCCGATGAATAAAAGGGTCCTCACGGGAGTGAACTGTGCAAACCCGTGTTTGGCACCAGAATCCATGAAAATTTAACTGCGCCTTTCTCTGCCTGTAGCCCACTGGAGGGTTGTTGAATAATTAATTTAATGAATGCTGACATCAACGGACCCACTGGAGGGTAAAAATGTATTTCCAAAAACTACGACTCCCAGCATGCAATCAGAGAAAATTAACTCACCGGGGAGGAGCTGGTAATATCTTGATAAAAGAGGTTATTTGGAATCCTGCAAACATGTCAGCCCACCCCATGAAGGAGGAGTAAGGACTCCGAAACGCGTCGGGAAAGACTTTTACAGAAAGGGAAATGCCGGTTTCCTTAAATAAAGTTTCATGTTGAAACGGACAAAGATGGAATGGCATCCTTACTCGAGGGACAAACAAGGAAACTATAAACACGAGGTGGGTCCCACCGCGGAGGATGCACCGCCCAATGAATAAAAGGGTCCTCACAGGAGTGAACTGTGCAAACCCGTGTTTGGCACCAGAATCCATGAAAAATTGACTGCTCCTTTCTCTGCCTGTAGCCCACTGGAGGGTTGTTGAATAATTAATGTAATGAATACTGACATCAAGCGGACCCACTGAAGGGTAAAAATGTATTTCCAAACACTACGACTCCCAGCATGCAATCAGAGAAAATTAACTCACGGGGAGGAGCTGGTAATATCTTGATAAAAGAGGTGATTTGGAATCCTGCAAACATGTCAGCACACCCCATGAAGAAGGAGCAAGGACTCCGAAACGCGTCGGGAAAGACTTTTACAGAAAGGGAAATGCCGGTTTCCTTAAATAAAGTTTAATGTTGAAACGGACAAAGGTGGAGTGGCATCCTTACTCGAGGGACAAAAAAGGAAACTATAAACACGTGGTGGGTCCCACCGCGGAGGATGCACCGCCCGATGAATAAAAGAGTCCTCACAGGAGTGAACTGAGCAAACCCATGTTTGGCACCAGAATCCATGAAAAATTGACTGCTCCTTTCTCTGCCTGTAGCCCACTGGAGGGTTGTTGAATAATTAATTTAATGAATACTGACATCAAGCGGACCCACTGGAGGGTAAAAATTAATTTCCAAACACTACGACTCCCAGCATGCAATCAGAGAAAATTAACTCACCGGGGAGGAGCTGGAAATATCTTGCTAAAAGAGGTGATTTGGAATCATGCAAACATGTCAGCACACCCCATGAAGAAGGAGTAAGGACTCCAAAACGCGTCGGGAAAGACTTTTACAGAAAGGGAAATGCCGGTTTCCTTAAATAAAGGTTCATGTTGAAACGGACGAAGGTAGAGTGGCGTCCTTACTCGAGGGACAAAGAAGGAAACTATTTATAGTGATATAGTGATTCCAACTAACTATAACGTGGGAATTTCAATGGTTTTGTATGAGTAAAATGTTCAGCTAACTATAACTGGTGTGAAACCTATGGTTTTTTCAGTGAATTTCAAAGGTTTTTGAAATGCTTATTCCTAACTATAACGAGTGTTAAACCTATGGTTTTTTCAGTGAATTTCAAAGGTTTTTTAAATGCTAATTCCTAACTATAACGTTTGTGAAACCTATTGTTTTTTCAGTGAATTTCATAGTTTTTTTAAAAGCTAATTCCTTTGTATATCGACTTTGTAACCTACATTTCTTTTTTTTATTAGCTGTTTTTTACAAATAATAATTATATATATATTTTTTTAATTTATTTGTTCAATGTATATATATATATATTTTTTTTTTATCATTTTTTCCTGGTGCGCTCAGGGTGCGCGCACCGGTAAGCTTACCCGTATCATTTTGACTTGGAGTGCTCAGGGTGCGCGTACCGGTATGCTCTCCCGCTATTTCTGCATCCGTAAATAAAAAATGTATGAAAACTAAATAATAATGCAAGACATTCTGTACCATACTTATAAAACAGTATTTTTGATTTTTCGAATGAAAATGATTTTGCCTACGTTCGCGCCGCGTGAGTGCCCCCGGAAGCGCTCCGGTGCACGTAGTGTAAGCGCGTCAAGTCATGTGACCTTAAAATAACAATTTTCATTGGTTCCTAACAGATTTTTTTTCCAAAGAATGAAAACCACACCCTTTTCCTTCACCACTTCTTTCACTTCGGTGAGAGCAAGACCTCTATTTTCTCTGCTTATAATCTGTGGATACAATGGCTGGCAGAGCATCCAGCAGCAGTGAGGGGTCAGATGGATTCATAGATGAAGAGCCTCCTCAGCCGAAGGTAAAAGAACATTTCATATGGAAATTTTTTGATATTCCTCAGGGACATAAAAAAGTAAATGCTCCAAAAGTGGAGTGTAAGATCTGCCATACTGTACTTTCCCGAGGAGACCCCAGAAGGAAGTACAGTTTTGGTTATTCTATCATGATTCGCGACTTCCAGAGAAGGCATCCCCAGAACTATGCCCGGGAGAGTGTCAGGGCTCTGGCATGAGAGGCTCCAAGAGATGGTGCCTCTACTTCAACTGGAGTAGCAACTGCATCGGTGAGGGGGCGACCAGAGCAGCTGATCCCAAACATTCAGCCTATTTTTAATGAGGCCTCCATCAAATGCAAACATTGTGATGCCCTACTTTGTTACGGGGAACAAAGTATTTTGATCATTGCTCGGGCATTAGAGAACCACCGCTGCCATCCCCAGCCCTAATTTTGCATATTTTTTTTTGCTCCTGTTGAGCAGTTTGCCATTCTCTATTTTTGTTTTTGTTGAAAAAAAAGAAAAAAGAAGAAAAAAAAAGTTCTTTTTAGAACTACCTCCAATTCTCAAAAAAGAGCTATATTCTTAAAAAAATGAACAAAGAATAACTGAAGTGGAGTGCAGTGAGAGAGGAGAGGAAAATGAGTGAGAAAGCAAAGAAAGGGACGAGAGGGGAAGGGAAGTGAAGTAGGGGGACTGAAAGAAGGTGAGTGTGGGAGGTGAGTGAGGAGAAGGAGAGTGAACATGGGGAATGAGGATAAGTGAAGAAAATGTAGTAAAGGAACGGGGGTGTGGAAGGGTAAGAAAAGAGCAGTGATGTTTAGGAAAGAGTGGAGATACAGACTGGATAAAGACAAGTGAGTGTAAGACAAGGTGAGTAAGGTAGTGAAGAGACAGAGAAAGTGAAAGAAAAAGTGAGAGTAGAAGACTGAGGGCCTCATTTATGAGGCCATGCGTCACTTTTACGCCGCCGGTGCGTCACTTTTTGTGACGCACCAGTGGTGTAAAAAAAAGGGCCTTGTTGAGTCATATTTACAAAGTGAGGCATCTAGGTAGATGTGTCACTTTGTAAACCCCTCCGCCACATTATACCTGCGCCAGGTATAATGTATGCAAAGGGGGCGTATTGACGCAAGGAAGGGTCGTAGAAGTGACGCAGTGAAATCTATGAGATTTCACTGCGTCACTTTTAGGACGCCGTTGCGTCAAAATCTTGCCCCTGCCTCACAGCAGGCGTAAGACTGACGCAGGCCCTTTCACATGGGGCTTGCCCCATGTGAAAGGATGCATTGCTGGAAATTATTTTTTTACTATAATTTCTTACACTGTTTTGCCCTGTGGTGCGCTTGAGGGCTTCATTTATGAGGCCATGCGTCACTTTTACGCCACCGGTGCGTCACTTGTTGTGACACACCAGTGGTGTAAAAATTGCACCTTGTTGACTCATATTTACAAAGTGACGCATCTAGGTAGATACGTCACTTTGTAAACCCCTGTGCCACATTATACCTGCGCCATGTATAATGTAAGCAAAGTTGGCGTATTGACGCAAGGAAGGGTCGTAGAAGTGACGCAGTGAAATCTATGAGATTTCACTGCGTCACTTTTAGGACGCCGTTGCATCAAAATCTTGCGCCTGCCTCACAGCAGGCGTTAGACTGACGCAGGCCCTTTCACATGGGACTTGCCCCATGTGAAAGGATGCATTGCTGTAAATTATTTGTGGGTAACAGAGAAAGAGTGAGAAAAGGGGAGTGAGTAAATTAGAGGACAGAGGGTTTGAGAGAAGGAGTTACTGAAGTGGAGTACCAAGAGTAAGGGAAGGCAAAAGAATGAAGGAGCAAAGGATGGGAAGAGAGAGCAAGGGAAGTAAAGGAGAAGGTTTCAAAAAAGTGAGTGTGGGAGTATGGCTGAGTTATAGGGAGTGAACGTGACAGAAGAGGAGTGAGAGACTAAGGGGACAGAGAGAATGAGGCTAACAGAGAGAGAATGAGGGAAGGGGAGTGTAGAAGTAAGAGGACAGAGGGAGTAAGAGAAGGAGTTAGTGAAGTGGAGTAAGGAGAGTAAGGGAAGGGAAAAGAGTGAAGGAGCGAAGGAAGGGAAGAGAGAGGAAGGAAAGTAAAAGAGAAGGTCTGAAAGAAGGTGAGCGTGGGAGTATGGCTGAGTTATAGGGAGTGAGCGTGACGGAAGAGGAGTAAGAGACTAAGGGGACGGAGAGAATGAGGCTAACAGAGAGGGAATGAGGTAAGGGGAGTGTAGAAGTAAGAGGACAGAGGGAGTAAGACAAGGAATTAGTGAAGTGGAGTAGGAAAGTAAGGGAAGGGAAAACAGTGATGGAGCAAAGGATGGGAAGGCAGAGGAAGGAAAGTAAAAGAAAAGGTCTGAAAGAAGGTGAGTGTAGGAGTATGGCTGAGTTATAGGAAGTGAACATGACAGAAGAGGCGTGAAGCATGATAGAAAGGGAGTGAGAGACTAAAGAGACGGAGAGAATGAGGCTAACAGAGAGAGAATGAGGTAAGGGGAGTATAGAAGTAAGAGGACAGAGGGAGTAAGACAAGGAATTAGTGAAGTGGAGTAAGGAGAGTAAGGAAAGGGAAAACAGTGAAAGAGCGAAGGATGGGAAGACAGAGGAAGGAAAGTAAAGGAGAAGGTCTAAAAGATGGTGAGTGTAGGAGTATGGCTGAGTTATAGGGAGTGAACGTGACAGAAGAGGAGTGAAGCATGATAGAAAAGGAGTGAGAGACTAAAGAGACGGAGAGAATGAGGCTAACAGAGAGAGAATGAGGTAAGGGGAGTGTAGAAGTAAGAGGACAGGGGGAGTAAGACAAGGAATTAGTGAAGTGGAGTAATGAGAGTAAGGGAAGGGAAAACAGTGAAGGAGCGAAGGATGGAAAGACAGAGGAAGGAAAGTAAAGGAAAAGATCTGAAACAAAGGTAAGTGTAGGAGTATGGCTGAGTTATAGGGAGTGAACGTGACAGAAGAGGAGTGAAGCGTGATAGGAAAGGAGTGAGAGACTAAAGAGACGGAGAGAATGAGGCTAACAGAGAGAGAATGAGGTAAGGGGAGTGTAGAAGTAGAAGGACAGAGGGAGTAAGACAAGGAATTAGTGAAGTGGAGTAAGGAGAGTAAGGGAAGGGAAAACAGTGAAAGAACGAAGGATGGGAAGACAGAGGAAGGAAAGTAAAGGAGAAGGTCTGAAAGAAGATGAGTGTGAGAGTATGGCTCACTAATAGGGAGTGAGTGTGATAGAAGAGGAGTGAGAGACTAAGAGGATGGAGAAAATGGGGTAACACAGAGAGAGTAAGAAAAGAGGAGTGAGTAAGTTAGAGGACAGAGGGATTGACAGAAGCAGTTACTGAAGTGCAGTAAGGGGAGTAAGGGAAGGGAAAAGAGTGAAGGAGTGAAGGATGGGAAAAGAGAGGAAGGAAAGTAAAGGAGAAGGTCTGAAAGAAGGTGAGTGTAGGAGTATGGCTGAGTTATAGGGAGTGAGCATGGTAGAAAAGGAGTGAGAGACTAAGAGGACAGAGAGAATGATGCTAACAGAGAGAGAATGAGGGAAGGGGAGTGTACAAGTAAGAGGACAGAAGGAGTAATAGAAGGAGTTAGTACAGTGGAATAAGAAAGTAAGGGAAGAGAAAAGAGTGAAGGAGCTAAGGAAGGAAAGATAGAGGAAGCAAACTAAAGAAGAAGGTCTGAAAGAAGGTGAGTGTGGGAGTATGGCTGAGTTATAGGCAGTGAGCGTGACAGAAGAGAATTGAGAGACTAAGGGGATGGAGAGAATGAGACTAACAGAAAGAGATTGAGGGAAGGGGAGTGTAAAAGTAAGAGGACAGAGGGAGTAAGAGAAGGAGTTATTGAAGTGGAGTAAGGAGAGTAGAGGAAGGGAAAAAAATAAAACAATGAAGTAAGAGAAGAGAGAGGAAAGAAAGTAAAAGAGAAGGCCTGAAAGAAGGTGAGTGTAAGAGAAGAGTGTGAAAAAAGAGAGTATATGTGGGGATTCAGAATAAGTGAGGCAAGCGCAATAAGGGAACAGAGGTGTGGGAGTATCAAAGAAGAGTAGTGAGGTTATGGAAAACAGTATAGAGAAAATAAATATTGTACATCAAACTTACCTTATAAGTAATGTAAATTTAATATCATATTTCCATTAAAATTTATATCTGTGAAAGACAAAAAAATAGAATATTTATAATATACATTTTATAATACAAGCAAATGAGCTTGAGACAAAGGAAGTGAAAGTGTGAGAACATAGAGGTAGTGAAGGAAAAACTGGCAGAAAGAAACTGAGTAAGAGATCAAAGAAAGATAAGTAAGGGAGTGTGGGTGAGTTTTACGGAGTAAGGATGACGGAAGAGGAGTGAGAGAGTAACAGGATCGAAAGACTGAAGCTAAGAGACAGGGAATGAGGGAAAGGGAGTGAGGATATGAGAGGACAGAGGAAGTGAGAGAAGGAGTGAGTGAAGTGTAATACGGTGAGTGAGAGAAGGGGAATTATTGAGGAAACAAAGAAAGAAAACAAGGGGAAGGGGAGTGAAGTAGAGTGACTGACAGCTCGAAAGTAGTGAATGGGAGAGAGGGAAAAGGCAGTGAAGGAGTGGTTAATGAGAGTAAGTGAGGAAAGTGGAATATGGGAAGAGAGGTGAGAGAGAGTGAAAAAAGGCCAGTGAGGGTGAGTTAAGAGGAGTGTTAAAGGGTGGAAATAGGTGAGTGAGCATAAGAGAATGGGAAAATAATATATATTTAATATTAATTGAAAACACAAAATAATTTCAACATCATGTTAAATGGTTTATTTTTGCTGTTCTCAGAATATATTAAATTTCACTTAAAACAGTGACTTCAATAGTACTCATCATATAACAGCGGGCAAAAAAAACACAATCAAAATGATTGTGTTTAAAAAAAACATTGAATAATTTCTTAAATAATGTAAAGAAATCTAAAAACCATATCTAAACTCACTTTTGATCCATCCACTTTTCCACAAGGCCAAATAGTATATGGAAAGTCCTTTTCTATGTAAATTAATACAGAGTATTCTTAATATCTCATTTACCCGACTTTCTGAAAGAAAAGCTCCAACACCTTTTACAATATGAAACAAGAGTTTTACTTCCACCTCTAGCTTACTTTTTATAAATAATTTGTATAATACTCACAGCACACACTATATGATAAACATATACTATCTCTATGAGAACTACATGTTTATTTATTATCTTCATCACTCTCATTCAGAAAGTAATTTTGAAGAGCAAACTAAGTTATATTAACTGCTGCAATCTTCATAGGCCAATTACCTTCCCTAACATTTCGGTTGTAAGAACACTAGGTAAGAATTTAGTAAGTCAGAAGGCAAACGTTGTTTGAAAGTCAATTGAGTATCATTACAGAGCTTCCACCCTTTTTGACATTTTAAATAACATGTGTAATGTCCTGATGTTGTTGAAGGACCATCATGGTAAATAATTGCTGCAGTTGTAAAGGTTCTTCCTGAAATTGATAATTGAGAAGCCATAACATTTTTAATTAATGTTGTCAATTTAGTTTCACCAGGTCTACCTCATTGGAACATTAAAATAACATACTGTCCATATCTTCTTAAAAATAAAGTTGATAGCATTGCACATTTACATTGACTACAGACCATGTTTTGATTTGCTGCTCTAACTACATTATTAAAAGACACTGATTTGCAGTCTGGTAAAGTCAAATATATATATCTTTCAGTGTCTACTGTACTACTACTTGAAAAGGAGCAATTGTCACAGTCATGTTGCCATTTATAAGAAAGGCCAAAAAGATTTTCTACATCTACACCTTCATCTTGCAAAACAACAAGCATATACATTAGAAATTCCTGACAATCTTGCTGAATATTCTGTGTAAATTGATTTAGACCAGAACATATGTCTAAAACCGTTCGAATTTCAGTAACACTTTGTATTTTTGTTCTATCACTGCTACATTTCTCTAATACAGAATTTAATAAACAACAAAGTGTTTGATCACGATTTTGAGCAATCTGTTATTTTACAGTTTGGAGAAAAAAAACAACATTAACCACTACATTAGCATTGCAGTTGACACCAGAACTATTTTCAAACTGAAATCCAACAACATCTTTAACTGAATCCATTTCGTTTCTGCTTACAATTACTGTTTCATCTACTTTTTTTCGGCCTACCACACGCTTTTCAAACAGAGGATATTGAGGTAAATTTGGAGCATACTCTCTTCTTAACCTATTATATTCTTTTACACAATTTAGATCTGCATTAATCTTTGTCTCATCAAAATCAATCAAGTACAATCCAGATAAAGTTCTGACTCGAGATAAAGCAACATATGCCATGCCCTCCTTGAACACAGAATTTCCAATATTCACCAAAGCACTATCAACACTTAAACCTTGAGATTTATAAATAGTTACTGCATATGCCAAAGAAACAGGAAACTGTTTTCTGTGGACATATAAATCTTTCACTAGCAAAAAAATGAGCAAAACAACAACTGATTTGTTGTACTTCTTCAATACCATCAAATGTAATTTTTATAATTTCAATTCCATCTCTATTTCGGTAATTCACAAAATCCACAACTTGACCCATTGCTCCATTTACTAAACCTCTTTCCACATGTAAATTACGTCGTAAAAGTATACGACAATTTAAAGATGCATACAGAGTCTTTTCCATACCAGCAGTTTTCGATATTGTCTTCTCTAAAGAATCCAATTTTGTTTCAACTTTTCTGACAAAATAATAGTTGCTCCTTCATGTTCTATTTTATCAATAGCTTCCAGTTTCACAATCTCTTGATTTTCCAACTTTAACATTTTGGTGTTGAAGATTGAAAATTCTTGCAGAGTTGGCATCACGCATATGACAGATTTGTTTTCAGGAATTTTCTTAAAAATATTCTCTGGGAGAATATTTTCCTTTGAAAACAAATTTGAAATTAATCGTCCATGTAAAGCTTCTTTGCCATGCTCAGTTAGTTTTCCAATCCTTAAATCTTGTAGAATATTTTTATAATCTTCATCCTTTGCCTGTCGCATATTTTGAAGTAGTTCTGCTTATTTGAAATGTAACCATATGTTAACATTTCCAATGCTTCCTAAGCACTTCCTGGTATCCTCATGCGTAAGCATTTTAAACACTGGCTGTCCTTTCACTGGAGTTAGTTGCAGTAGATCTCCAAAAACAATGATGTGTTTGCCTCCAAATAATACATCATAGTCTGTTTTAAGAATTTCTTGCATTCTTAAATGCACAAAAGCAAGCATTACATTTGATACCATGCTTACTTCATCAATGATAAGAAGTTTCATTTTCTTTAGGACTCTTGAAAACTTCACAACAAGCTTCTCCAGATAGCTTGTGGTATTGTAATTTGTTATCATGGTCCACTGGCAGCATCAATAAGCGATGTAAAGTAATCCCTTTAATGGTGTGTGCTGCCAACCCAGTTGGATCAGTAACAACACAAGAGAGCGATGACTCCGTTGTTTTCGGCAAATATGCTGCAATCGCTTTAATCAGGAAACTTTTCCCAGTTCCTGCTTCTCCACTCACATACAGCCGGATAGGTACAAATGAAATGATGTACATGAGCACTCTTTTTTCTCATGAGATAAACCATGCTCAATTTGTTCTGTGACTTGGTCATATATTTGTCTCTGCTCAACGTTTAGTTCTTTTTCCAAATCTTCTAAGTCAACTCCATCCTCCTGAGCTTGTTCCATGGCTCTTTCAACTTCATCCATGGCAGTAGCAGCTTCATTTTGTATAATTGGTCCTCCTAGTGGATCCTGACTCAATGAAGCAGAACTCTGACTATCTTGAGAACTGTCTCTAGCAATCTCTGCTGCAATTGTAGCTTCTTGCTATATTTCCTCGTTCAACATTTGCAGATAATTTGAAAAAACAGGACATTCTATCGTATCCTTGGTTGCATTGAACGAATCTTCATAAGTAAGAACATCTCCAAGTAGTTCCTCTTCTCTACGCCAAGGCTTAAAGAGTTGTAAAAGAGCTAAGTAATAAAATTCCCTTTTGTCTGGAGAATCACAACTCAATTTTCGATGATTAATCAAATGGCCTTTTCTTTGTTTTACTAGACAACCTTCACATCCAATTACAGCATATACACCTCTATTGATGTCTTCTGTGACGTTCTTTTTAAAAATGTAGGTTTGCAGAACTTCATAGAGACAAGCGTTCTCAAGGTGAGTACTTCTATTTGGATAGTATGTATCCAACATGTTTGTCTTAAAAATATCTGTACTGTCTGGTTCTTTCTCCGCCAAATACTCAATTTCTTGTACAGATTTAAAAACTCGGTTTCGTATTGCAGCAAGACCTAGACTCACCCAAATGATGGTTCTAGATTTGGCATATAGACTTGCTGATGACAACCGATCAGAACATTCATATGCTCCAATTTCTCGATGCGACAACATCTTCAGACTGTAACTGTATAATTTCCTGCGTAGACTCTTTTCATGTGAAATTTCCTCCCACATTTCCTTCAGTTCCGTTTTTCTGATTTTGTGATGTAAGACGTCACATATCGAGCCACAGCTATAGAGTTGTCAGCCATGTGAGAAGTTGGCCTGGTATATGCTGCTCACTAGTTCTAGTGATCACCTTGTACCATGCCAAGCAACCCTTATGATGATTGGTTGTAAGTCAACCTTATAGACCAGCTATCCTAGTGGTAGCATGAGCAAAGCAGTCTTAGGCTAAACTCTGTAAAGGCATGTGAAGCAAACTGTTTTACCATACACAATCCCCTTGAATACCAAATGAAAGGATACCACACAGATATATATTGAAAATATATATATTTATTTACTACAAAATATCCCCTATACTCTTTATGAGCACAGAAACAAATGCGTTAAAACAAAACACAGTTTAAATATACAAAAGTTGCACAATATGGATGAGCCCTAGGGGCCACCTAAACCATATACTAAAATAGTGGTATAAGAACCACTAATCAAAAAGGAAATAGGCCTTGGGCCTGGGGAATCGCCGGAGCTGTTCGGGACTAACAGTGAAGAAGTCGGGAAAGGCCCGCGGGACTCGGGTGCAGCGCTTAAAGCACACACATGCACCAATGCAATGTCAATGGTGCGTAAAAGTTATAGAGTTACTGTTTTAGGAACCTTCCGACTGACCTAGAAAGACAAAACCTTAGATCTAGGCACTAGAGGTGTGTACCAGTGTAGGAACACTGGCATTGCTGAGTTACCTCACCCACAGGAAGCGGGTGCACAGGTGCCAAGTAGTGTCGGGTTTCGTCACGCAGGTCGATGGTGCCTGGAGATGAAGATGCTGCAGGCGGGTCGTCGAGGAGAGTTACGGTGGATCCAGGGATGGATCTGAAGAGGTGAAGACCTGAAAGCAGAGGGGACAATGTTCAAAGTCACTAGCCAGTGACTACCGTGGAACCAGGATGGACCCAGGCAATGTCGGGTGCAAACAGGTGAAGAGGTGCAGCTTGTCTCCGCAGCCACGTGGACACGAAGAGGTCGAGTATGTCCAGGAGTCAATCACGAGCTGTCCCACAAAGGCTCTAGCAGATGGCGGTGTTGGCAACTTGATTGGAGCACACAGGCCTTGGCTAATACAAGCCACGCAGGAAGTGAAGAAAGCTTGTTATTCAGAACAGCAAGGTCAGAGCGGGTGCTCCTTTTCAGGGGAGCGAGGGCCAGTCTGGAGCAACCAGACCAGTGGTGTTGTTTGTAGATTTCGTTGCCAAGATGGCCACCAGCCAATGGGCTAGCGACCGGGATGACGCGTCAAGTGGCAAAGTGCAAAAGGGCCCCACGCAGATCGTGGAGATGCTAGGGGGCTGATCTTTGGTGCAGTTGCTGCTCGGTAGTGGGGCATCTTAAACCCCAAAGCATAGCGTCAAGGGTGCCTCGGATGCTGCGCAGTCAGCTTCTCGGGGGTCTTTCAAGATGGCGGTCCCACGTCTCTCGGTGCCTCCACGGGTCTCTTCTTTTCAGGGACTGTGGATCGGGCTGTAAGATGTCTGGGAATCCAGGTCTTGTCGGGCTCTGGGCTCGGGCTCCGGCGGGAGGCGGCGGCAAAGCAGACGTCGAGTTGCTGGTTGGTGCCTGTATTCACAGGGTGGTCACTCCTTGGCCACAAGGGAGATTCTCTTCAGTCTTCTGTGCAGCACAATGTTGAAGTCCAGTTTTCTTGTTAGTTTCAAGTCGAGTTCAGGATGATCTGAAGTCTGGGGGCACAGCTCCTACTCTTATTCCAAATCTAGGGGCCGGATTACCTGCTAGGTCCTTCCTCTGGGTGGGACCAGGAAGGGGGGTGATTACACCCCCTTTCCTTTGTCCAGCTTCGCACCAAGACTGGGGCTGGAGAGCCCCAGCACCGGTTTGAACTGGCATATGCGCAAGGACACCTTGTGTGCCCCAGGCATGTCTCATTCTATTCATCCCTGCCCTACCCAATACACAAAATCCTGTCTGGGGTGGTGCTAGCACCTCCCAAGGCAGGAAACCCTTTGTCCAAGCCTCCCTCGCTGGAAGGACTCCCAGCAGCAGGAGGTCAGACTTGTGTCTGTGGTGGCAGCATCCATTTTGTGATGCTGAGGCTCTAGTTTAACTTTAACCGGGGTTCAGGTTATGTACATGTCCTATCCCTCTAGAAGGGTGGAATGCTACCCCCGTCGCCAGAACTGGCGAGGGGGTAGTATTCCAATTCGTATGACACCTTACTCAACATGTTTTGATAAAGCCAAACCAAAGATAGCATTTAACCGCGAGGTTCATAATGCACTTAAGAGTACATGGTATGGCAGTATCATGGAACAGCTAAAGGACGTGGTTCCGAAAGCTGCAGACAGGCTCAGCTCATGCCAGAGCACCATCTCACATATTTCCAAGCAGTCTGCCTCCAGGATTGATGAGGCCTTCCATAGGAGTGGCTGATAGGAACACATGTGTCCATTTTGGGTTAGGTATGGCATACTACACCTAAGTAAGGGGTGATTACACCGACTTACCCCAGCTGAGTGATCAGCCAGTTGTGTCAAATATGGAGGCCAGGCCATGGGTGGCATAAGACATGCTGCAGCCACTGGTAGGCCTTGGAAGCAACTATGCCCTGGGTACCTGGGGTACACCGTTACAGGGGCCAATAAGGTGAACCAGTTCCAATTTTGTAATGCACCTAATGTGCATTGGCATTAATTTAGAGAGAGAACAGCAGGCTGTGGGTCTGATCAGCAGGCCCACAGCCACATTAAGTCATAAACCAGTGAAGCAAAAAGCAAAAATGTGGGGTGACCATAGGATAGCAGACCCTACTCTCCTACAAGCCACATATTGAATATCCATGTTAGCATTCCACATGGACAAAATGACTGGGTTGTAGTCAATTATATATTTGGATTCTTCATTTTTTCTTAGGTTGTATGTATTTTTGGGTGATTTCCTTGTCACAGTATGTCGCAGAGAAGACATAAAATTGTTGACTCTTCCTTTCAATGTTACTGGACGTGGAAATGCCAACGACATTTCATGTAGAATGTGTCCTTGGATTTGTATTTTCGACGACAGTATTTCCCACAACGATGGGTTTGAAAGCCTAAAACTTGGTGTCTTAAATTGTTTTCTTCTGTACTTTTTGGAACAGCACATGTAGAATACTGCTCAATGAAACTCATCACTTTCCCATCTGAATCTGTTCCAAATGTAGGTGCATCTTTAATCCATAGCAGCATACGTATATGAGGAGCACCTCTTGCTTGATACTCCTTTCTCCAAAAGAAATCCAACACCTCTCCAAGCGGAGTTTTTTTTTTGTTTGTAATAAAAGACATCATAGCTTCAAACCTATGATTGAAATACCTGCATACATTAACTGGATCCAAAGAGCACAGTTCTCCAGATGTCTTGTATTCAATATTTTCAATGTTTTTATTTGCCTCTCGTAGAAATTCAAGTAAGTCTTCCCAAGCATACTCAGCACAGCTAAGAGTGAGGAACCATGTAGGAGTTCCTAAGTTTCTTAGCAATCATTTCAATTCCCCATGACGACGTTACCAATACTCGTTAGTACCACGCTGCCATGCCATGAGATTAATTAGCTGAGATTCCAAAATACTGTCTTGCAGTTTGACTTTATCCATAAAGTCCCTTGCCGAAACATTTTGTAGATGTGGTCCACTTTTCAGTATATGGTTTACTGCATAAGAAAGTCCAGACAAGTCACTCTCAAACAGTAGATTGAACAAATATGGAATGCATTGACGAAACCTTGGATCTTCTGCATATAATCTTGAAGTCCGGTATTCAGATGCAGGAATTTGAACAGGTCGGTCGTCATATCGTTCACCTTCACCTGTTGTAAATAACTGTGGAAAACAACGAGCTTCCAAACTTTCTTCCCATACACTAATGGGACTTCCTTCAGCTTTTTTCATCTGAAACAAGTCAATAGCATTCCCCATTACTTCTTTGGAATGCAATGGATGAACACTATAATGTTCATAAATTTCCTCACTTCTAGAGACATCAACTTTTTCTGTTTGCCCAGCAGAGACATCAGTGTCCTCTTCTACAGTTGTTTCTTCTTCTCCCACATACACATTTCCTACAGTACTGATTATTTTTTACCAAATACAACGTTGCCTTCTTGACTTTCCTAACATCCACTAATTCTTGCCAGATTTTCTTACTTTTTGTCGGAACACCATTAACTAGAATAACCAGAGGTTCCTCTTCTACTTTTTCAACACCAATTGTATCAATATTTTTCTTAAAATCTAGAGGCAAATAAACAACTCTTCCCTTTAATCCTCTCTGTAAATCTGAAGGAGGCAATTACCCTGTCTTAGGCTCCAAGCGAACAATAGCCTGAAAAGGATGCACACATTGAATCAGAATAGACTCATAGGTATTTAAATCCATCAATTCAGAAGGAATGTCTACCAACTCCATATTATTATGAACAGCTCTAGCAGGCATTTTGTTTTCATTTAATTTATTATAGCAATATGTACAAATACGTTGATCAGAGCCCAAATCAAAACAATTTTCAACCAACAAATAAGTTGCAAAATCCTTCCACTCATTATTATTTATCTTTTCGCTTTTTACATATAAATCAACTAATCTAGTCTGATGCTTATAATGAGTTCGTCGACAACAAACACAAGAAAAATTAGGCCTTTCACTTGAATTGACTTTAAACTTTATAATTTCATTTTCAAAATTGTCTGTACTTAAAATCTCTTCATTCTCTTCTACGTTACCTTCTATTACTGTATCAATTTCTGCACTGATCTCTTTTTCACCAAAGTAACAAAACTCAATTTCATTACAAATGTTTTTGACATCTAAATCAGTTCCATGCAAAAGAGCACTGTTTAACTGTTTTAGTTTAAGTGCTGGACTTTTTGCATAGTACAACCTTCTCACTAATTTCCTCACTTTATTATGATGCACTGCTAACATCCTAAAATGGTGAAAAACACTCTGACATACTTTTCTTGAAAGACAAGCCAATGAATGCCCTTGCAAACCTGTTTTTTCTCTCACTCTACAAGGATCTAACTCTTGTAAAATTTTCATTTTTTGTTTTACACTTTTCTTAGTATATGTCCGTAAGAAATTGCGAAACAAATCAATTGATTCCTGTCGGACACTAAAAATACTACTACAATTCCATGTATACACTGGAGCCTTAGGACATCTCCCTAAAACTTCATTTGGTAACACCTCTTCCATATTTCTAGGCACAATCTCTTCTTTTTCAACCGGACAACCGTCCTTCACCTGATATGCTCGACCACTGGTGTCAACTGCATGCACCAAATCATCATCTTGAAAGTAACTTTCTTCATTAAAAATGGCTCAGAACTTGAACTATGCTTCCATTCTCCAGAAAAAATATTGCAGAAATTAGTTCGATTAATTACTCTCCTCCACTTACATTTTGATTTGAACACATTGATTATCTTATCAAGTGTACGAATTCTATTCATTACTAAACAAAACAATTTATTTTTCACTATAAATGCTTCATCCACGATCTTAACTATGTTTTTTTCTTGTAAAAAACGCGCTTCAAAAAAGGAGCATATTTACAAGTCCAATGAAACCATTACACAATTTCTAAACCAGCATTGAATCCAAGCATAAAAAACTATTTATAAAGAAGTCTACCATATAAACACACAGCTATGTCAAAAATTGCGCACACAGCTTGTAAATATGTCTCTCTTTTTTTGTATATTCTATCTCAATTTATGGCATTAAAAAAAGCTTTAAACATCTCTCACGGCATTTCATATTCTTGTCTGGGTACCAATTTTATTATTCTGCATGCATTTCCTGCTTGCACCCATGTCAAACATTGCGCAAGAGTCTTGTAAATATGCCCTCTTTATCTTATATTCCATCTCAATTGATACCATTACTGAAATACTTTATGCATCTCCCACACCATTTCATATGGTTTTCTATCTGCTATTCCTATCCCTCTCCATACATTCACTGCTTCTACCCATGCTAAAGGTTGCACAAGGCGCTTACAAAAAAGGAGCATATTTACAAGTCCAATGAAACCATTACACAATTTCTAAACCAGCATTGAATCCAAGCATAAAAAACAATTTATAAAGAAGTCTACCTTATAAACACACAGCTATGTCAAAGATTGCGCACACAGCTTGTAAATATGCCTCTCTTTTTTTGTATATTCTATCTCAATTTATGCCATTAAAAAAAGCTTTAAACATCTCTCACAGCATTTCATATTCTTGTCTGGGTACCAATTTTATTATTCTGCATGCATTTTCTGCTTGCACCCATTACAAACATTGCGCAAGAGTCTTGTAAATATGCCCCTCTTTATCTTATATTCCATCTCAATTGATACCATTACTGAAATACTTTATGCATCTCCCACACCATTTCATATGGTTTTCTATCTGCTATTCCTATCCCTCTCCATACATTCACTGCTTCTACCCATGCTAAAGGTTGCACAAGGCGCTTCAAAAAAAGGAGCATATTTACAAGTCCAATGAAACCATTACACAATTTCTAAACCAGCATTGAATCCAAGCATAAAAAACAATTTATAAAGAAGTCTACCTTATAAACACACAGCTATGTCAAAGATTGCGCACGCTGCTTTTAAAATATGCCTCTCTTTTTTTGTATATTCTATCTCAATTTTTGCCATAAAAAAAGCTTTAAACATCTCTCACGGCATTTCATATTCTTGTCTGGGTGCCAATTTTATTATTCTGCATGCATTTTCTTCTTGCACCCATGTCAAACATTGCGCAAGAGTCTTGTAAATATGTCCCTCTTTATCTTATATTCCATCTCAATTGATACCATTACTGAAATACTTTATGCATCTCCCACACCATTTCATATGGTTTTCTATCTGCTATTCCTATTCCTCTCCATACATTCACTGCTACCACCCATGCTAAAGGTTGCACAACGCGCTTCAAAAAAAGGAGCATATTTACAAGTCCAATGAAACCATTACACAATTTCTAAACCAGCATTGAATCCAAGCATAAAAAACTATTTATAAAGAAGTCTACCATATAAACACACAGCTATGTCAAACATTGCGCACACAGCTTGTAAATATGTCTCTTTTTTTTGTATATTCTATCTCAATTTATGCCATTAAAAAAGCTTTAAACATCTCTCACGGCATTTCATATTCTTGTCTGGGTACCAATTTTATTATTCTGCATGCATTTCCTGCTTGCACCCATGTCAAACATTGCGCAAGAGTCTTGTAAATATGCCCTCTTTATCTTATATTCCATCTCAATTGATACCATTACTGAAATACTTTATGCATCTCCCACACCATTTCATATGGTTTTCTATCTGCTATTCCTATCCCTCTCCATACATTCACTGCTTCCACCCATGCTAAAGGTTGCACAAGGCGCTTCAAAAAAAGTAGCATATTTACAAGTCCAATGAAACCATTACACAATTTCTAAACCAGCATTGAATCCAAGCATAAAAACCAATTTATAAAGAAGTCTACCTTATAAACACACAGCTATGTCAAAGATTGCGCACACAGCTTGTAAATATGCCTCTCTTTTTTTGTATATTCTATCTCAATTTATGCCATTAAAAAAAGCTTTAAACATCTCTCACAGCATTTCATATTCTTGTCTGGGTGCCAATTTTATTATTCTGCATGCATTTTCTGCTTGCACCCATTACAAACATTGTGCAACAGTCTTGTAAATATGCCCCTCTTTATCTTATATTCCATCTCAATTGATACCATTACTGAAATACTTTATGCATCTCCCACACCAATTCATATGGTTTTCTATCTGCTATTCCTATCCCTCTCCATACACTCACTGCTTTCACCCATGTTAAAGGTTGCACAAGGCACATCAAAAAAGGAGCATATTTACAAGTCCAATGAAACCATTACACAATTTCTAAACCAGCATTGAATCCAAGCATAAAAAACAATTTATAAAGAAGTCTACCTTATAAACACACAGCTAACATTATGGAAAAAGGTACAAAATATAATTCCTTAATTCACACAGACACTCACTGTGATACTTGTCAAAAATCTTTAAGCTCTCTATCTTTTTTAAAAGAATCATTACTCACCTTTAAAAATGCTTTGGAAGATGTAAAACAGTGTCAGTCACAGTCAACAGATATTCTTAAGCAGAATCTCTGAACAATGCTTCCTTCACTGGAGCCTTTCAATAATGGCACAGATTCTTTCTCATTTCAGACCCATATTCTTGTACATAGCCAATAATAATTGTTCCCACACAAATTCAAAACCAAACTGCACATTTTAATTGGCTGTACATTTAGAGACTTTGAAACTCACATAACATTCACCCATCCCCCCAGTGCTCATTCACCAAGTTACCATGGTAACTCCCTCTTAAACCAGCACACAGTTCACAAGTTCATCATACTATGTTGCAAAAAAATCCATCAAGGCTGTTTGACCTCTCAATCTACTAGCTAATGAAATGCAATGTTTCTTTAAATTACTTTTTCTCAACCATTGAAATGACTTCTTACAAAAAAAAAGCATGCACCCTAATTTTCAGTGGAGATTTTTAACAAAGCTCCAATCATTTCTAGTTATTCATCTGCACTGATTCGCAAACACTTTTTTTCATAATCAAACTGCCATTTTATTTCCACAACTCACATCTACCTTCAAAATGACAAAAGTCTGGTTTGTGGGTCATAGCCATGTCCACTGGAGTCAAAATTATGCAGCTAACAGAGGTATTTACAATCTTGATTTACCAAATGTGGACATTGTATGGATTGGACAGAGAGGATTGAGGAGTCACCAATTGATACCATTGGTAAAATCCTTTTGACCTTATAATTGTGCACTGTGGTGGAAATGACTTAGGCACTTTGACTGAGGTAGGTCTGGAAATGCTTTTAAAGGACATCTTTGGGCAATTGATGTCACTTTTTCCTAAAACTGCCTTGGTATTTTCTAATGTATGCCAAAGGCAAAAATGGAACTGGTCCAACCAATTTTGTCCACAGATTGAGAAAGCAAGGAAACATGTAAATACATCTGTTTCTGCTTACCTCAGAGACTATGGTATGGGTTCCATTTACCACAACAACTTGTGTTACAACATGCAAGACATCTATAGGAGAGATGGTGTGCATTTTACAGATGAAGGGAATAGAGTTTTCCTATTGAATATAAGACTCTGCATTGGTACCTACTTGTAGGTACAAAAAACACCTACTTAACACAACACTCTTTTCAGAGCTAACTTACCTGTAAACACTCTACATCATTTTTTTACTCTATTTTTTTACACTTTTTTTCCCCGTGGTGCGCTCAAGGTGTGCGTACCGGAGAGCGCACCTGGGAGCGCATCCAGCGCTTACCCGGCGAAAATTTCAAAAAAAAGAAAACGTTTGTTTGCCCTTAAGAATCCTTCTAGGCCCCCCTCAGAAAACCTAGGGGGTCCGGGGGTGTCTACTCTGCCCCCTTTTAATTATTTCCCACTTTCTTTTTCACCCCTCGTGTCTCGATTCTACCGAGACACAAGATGGCGGACTCTCCGGACTGTTTAGAATGTTGACAGACACCCGACAGCCAATCAGCTTTCCGCTCGCGCACTCCCGTAGCGCGCCGGGTGCGCTCCCCGCGCGCCTATAGATATATATGTGTTTTTGACGTTAATTTTAAAAAAAAACACTGGAGCAATTTTCATCAAATATAGCAAAGGCACATCTGGAAAGGGGCGACCGCTCGGTCCCCCCGAACGTATGGATGGGTGACCCGAACCTCCCGGGAAGCCATTTTGGGCGGGGTGGGCGTAGCCCGGCTGGTATGCCCAAAGCGGCGTAGCCGGGGCGCGCCTTCCCCCGCCCGAGAGGGGTTGTCCTAGACACCTCGACGGAAGACCACGCCCCGTAGGCGTATTGGGGACGGAAGGATAAAGGAGCGGGAACCCAGAAGATCGTCCTCTTGTTCCTCGGATCAGAAGGCTGCACCCACTCGTTGCTCGTGAGCCCTCGACGGAACAAGCAGCAATTTTGAACGTGGTAATCCTTTTTTTTTTTCTCTTTCAGTTTCGACACAGATTTCAGGACCTCGTGGATCGACCAAAGGCAGAGGACTCGAAACCATGCCTAGCAAGCAAGCAGGAAAGGGTTCCGAGATGGAGAAGGTGTTACGCCTGTTGTCGAACCGGATGGCTTGTATGGACCGAAAGCTCGGTCAAGTCCAATCGCTCGGTAGAGGTTTGGCGGAGGTGAAGAAGCAATTGGCCGCATTGAATGACCCAGGTCAGCCGATAAAAGGTAATAGGCCCGGCCTTGCCGGGAGTTGCCCCCAAAGTTGGAGGGAAGAGGGTCAAAGAGAGGGCGGTTTCGGGGGGGGTCACGGTACCAGAGGTACCTCCCATCACCCCCCTTATACCGGCTGAGAACCCAGAGTTAGGCCAGCCGATCCCAAGAGTGATCACCCCGCCCGAGGACGATGAGATGCCCCCAGAATTGGCCGCACAGTTGACGGCATGGCTCAAGACAAAGGTGGGGGGCACAGTGACCCTGGGAGATCCGGCCGAAGAAGCCAGGGTACTAATAAAGCAGTTACGGCAATCGAGAGATGCCGCAAGGGCGAGTGTTCCTCTTGTTCCCCCACAGGTGGCGCCTGGAGTACCAGCAGCTGGTCAAGAGAAGACGGCGGCAACAACAGCCGATCCGGGTAAGCTCGCATTGCCGATGGTGGGGGAGGGCTCGATACCCTCAAGGCGGGAAAAGGTTGCACAGCACATTCCCATGGCCACGAAAGAGTTAATATGGGGAGACAAGTATGTCAACATGTTTTCATTGTTAACGGACCATCGTGAGATGGAGTATGCTAAAACGCAGAAAGATTTGTGGCACCCTAGTGTCTGGCGCGCCAAGATGGCCGAGTTCAGGGTGGACGAGACAGTGACGAACTGGGTTAAGGCCTTCTCTATATTTACCGCAGTTATGGGGGAACGTAAACCTGAGGTTATGACTGAGTTGGTTTGCTATCAGAATCGCATTATGGATTTTTATTCAATGTATGAGGGGGAAGAATGGAAAGGCTATGACATGAAGTTCCGTAAAGCAAAGGAATATGATGCTTCTTTGTCTTGGGATTGTTTGGACTCGGTGTCATGGCACAAGCAACTCCTGCCAGGGGCGATAGGTACGTCCTCGCCAGGCGGGAGCGGGTCCGGAGTGGTCCGCCAAAAGCCCGGGGTGCCCTTTCGAGCAGGGACAGGCGGGGGTTATCAGCCTAGAGTTGGCGGGAATGGCGGAAAAGGGGGGGTCTGTTGGGGTTTCAATCGAGGCAACTGTAACAGACCGCAGGGGACATGCAAGTTTAAGCATGTGTGTGTCGGCTGTGGGAATTCCTCACACCCGGAAAGTGCATGTAGATCAAAAAATGGCGGGACGGGAGGAAAAGGTGGGTCTAAGCAGGAGTGAGGTGGACCGTTGTGACCGATTGCCTACACCCGTTGATCTCATGGTTATGATTCCGTGGTTAAACAAATACCCTGATCATGTATCCGCTGGGGTGTTGAGGAAGGGATTCTTACATGGCTTCCACATCCCGGCGGGGGATTTTCGGGGGAACTCCTTTTGTAGAAATCAGTTATCGGTACGACACAACCCAGGCGTGGCAGAAAAGAAAATAGCAAAAGAGGTCAGTGTGGGGCGAGTGGCTGGCCCCCTTTTCTTGCCCGCCGGTGGCCGAGTTCATCTGTTCCCCGTTAGGGGTTGTCCCAAAGAAAGATCCGGGGGAGTTTAGGCTGATACATAACCTTTCTGCTCCTAGGGGTTCCTCGGTGAATGATGCCATTGACCCAGAAGTTTGTTCAGTACGATACGCATCGTTCGACGATGCCGTGGCCATGTTGAACCTCCTAGGCCCTGGGACGCTGATGGCGAAATGTGATATCGAATCAGCATTCCGGTTGCTGCCGGTGCACCCGCAGGATCAGCGCCTGCTAGGTTTTACATTCCAGGGAAGTTATTACATGGATAAATGCATGCCCATGGGTTGCTCCATTTCATGTGCATATTTTGAGATGTTTAGCTGTTTTTTGGAATGGGCATTTACAGAGGCTACAGGTCATAGACATGTTATGCATTATCTGGATGACTTTCTGTTTTTGGGGACAGCCGGGGATACGAACTGCGCACAGGCGCTGTATGATTTCTGCATCCTCATGAATGAATTTGGTGTCCCATTGGCACCAGGTAAGACGGTTGGACCATCTACTTCACTGGAGTTTCTGGGAATTGAGCTCGATTCTGTGGAGGGGTGTTTCCGATTACCAGTTGAAAAAGTGATCAAGTTCCGGGCTTCCTTGATGCAATGCCTGGGTGGGGAGAAAGTGACCCTGCACCAGTTACAACAAACAGTGGGTCAGCTTAATTTTGCCTTGAGGGTGATTCCTATGGCCCGCCCGTTTTCGCGCTCTATCGCGCAAGCTATGGGAGGTCTCAAGGAGGGTCACCACCGTACGAGACTGTCTGGAGAGGTTCGCCAGGATATGCGTATTTGGTTGGCATTTCTGGTGGACTTCAACGGTCGAGTCGTCTGGAACTCCCCGCCAGAGTCTTCGGAGGAATTAGGTCTATGGACCGACTCGGCAGGGAGCGTGGGTTTTGGCGCCATCTTAGGTGATCGATGGTCGGCACAAACATGGCCAACATGGTGGCACTCCAACGGTCTCACAGGTAACATTGGGTTCTTGGAGTTATTCCCCATCTGGGTTGCTCTGATGACATGGGCTGACGACTTCAGGGACCGCTCAGTGGTGTTTTGGTCTGACAATATGACTGTTGTCGAGTGCATTAACCAACAGGCAGCACGCTGCAAAATGATCTTGAGATTGTTGAAAGAGATTGTGCTACTTTGTATGAGAATGAATGTACTGTTCAGGGCGAAACATGTGCCAGGTGTACTGAATCATGCGGCTGATGCACTCTCTCGTTCACATATACAGGCATTCAGGGGTTATCTGCCCACAGCAGACCCAGAGGCAGCACCATTCCCAGAAGCAATGTGGCTAATCGGTGCCTCGGATTACAAGACCTCGTGGCAGCGAGTCTAGCCCCCAGGACAAGGAAAGCATACGAAGGAGCGTTTCGTTCCTATTGCACATATTTAGGTCCCACAGGGAGTCAGAATTGGGGTCAGGAGGAATCCTTCCTGGGGTACCTGGTAGCACTACACAGGGAGGGCCGATCAGTGGCAACGGCCGGTAGGCATAGGGCGGCCATTTCCTTCATGGCCCAGGTACACGGCATAAAAGACCCTACAGGTTCTTTTTTGGTGAAGAAAGCCCTTCGCGGCTGGCAGCGCCTTGAGGGTTGCAAGAAAGATACGAGGCACCCGATTGGCTTAGACAGACTGTCTCTGCTTTTAGCAAAGCTGGATGAGACGTGTTCCTCCCATTACGAAGCAGTTCTGTTCCGGGCAGCGTTCACATTGGCATTCCATGGGGCGAGGGTGAGCGAACTTGTCGCAAAGAACAAGGGAGATTTGGAGGGAGGTTTGTGCAGGGATCACATCCAGATAAGGGGTGATTCGATGGTAATCATGATAGCCAGGTCCAAGACCGACCAGGGGGCTATGGGAGAGAGTGTTGTCGTGCAGCGGAGCCGTGGGTCCCCCATCTGCCCGTTGAAGTGTGTGGAAGACTATTTGGAGCTAAAAGTGGCCGCTTGGGGGGGAGCTTGCTCCGACACAAGGATGGCACCCCACTGACGAGATTTCAGTTTCAGAGGGTGCTAGCACTGGCAATCGCTGACGCGGGCATGGACCCGTGCGATTTTGGGACCCACTCCTTTAGGATAGGGGCTGCTACTGAGGCTACAGCCAGGGGTCAGAGTGCTGAGGAAGTGAAACAATTGGGCCGTTGGTCCTCGAATTGCTTCAAGAGGTATGTGCGCTTGCACATGTTGTAAGTGATCAATGGACATGCACTCACGTTTTCTGTCTTTTGTTTACTTTGCAGTTTCGCGAGCCTGCCATGCAGGGCGGAATTGGAGGTCGATCCAGCATCAAGAGACCAGCGGTCAGAGGTCACCGTCTGGAGAGAGGATGGTATGGGTCGTGGGCCACTCATACGTGAGGCGCGCTGGTGACGTATTCAAGGAAGGTGACGCGATTCACGCACCTGGGGAATACGGGTTCAGAGTGGCCTTCCATGGGAAGGGTGGGCTCGTTTTTGACAACTTCGAGTCATTTTTCGAGGGACTTCTAGGGCGGCATAGGTCACCGCCATCTGTAGTCATAGTACACCTGGGAGGCAACGACTTGGTGGCACTGGGTAGACGAGTGTTACTTGAACGTATCTTGTCTGCTGTTAGCTGGTTGGCTAAAAGAGTCCCGGGGTGCACGATTGCCTGGTCCCACATGATTCCTAGAAGGAGGTGGCAGGGGGGCCTTTCGGTGTCAGCTCTGAACCATTCAGTTAAACGGGTCAATAATAAGATTGGTAGATTGTTCCGTTCTGCACAGTTGCATGTCATTCCTCATGGGTGTATCCGGGGTGACCATATGTATCTGAACGATGGGGTTCACCTGTCCGGGGAGGGGAATGATTTACTCATAGGAGACTTTGTTGCATGGCTAAGAGGTTTGAGGAAGCATGCCCTATAGGAGGAGTAGGGGGGGACCGGATCGTCGGTCAACTATCCGGTCTGTGGCGGTAAGGTCATGATCGGTGAGCAGTAATTTCAAGGTCCCTAGAGTGGGGCGCCACCCACAATGGATGGGAGCGCCCGGGGGAAGACGGCCATTGGCCCCTTCCACGGGGAGGCGGCACCCACTAAGGATGGGGCGCCTATGGGGAGATGGTCATGGGCCCCTCCCAGGGGGGGAGGCGGTTAGATGCCCCTCCTTACTAATTTCCCAGGGGCCGGATATCCGCGACGGCGGATAGAGAGTATGGGGTTGGGGGGAGAGTCCACGCTGTCCTTCCTACAGAGACCTCATACGGGAACTCGGACGACCCTTAAGATGGCGTCGAGTAGAAAGGGGGCCCCCACAACGACAAGGGAAGTTACAGTTGGCAATGAGGGTAGAGCCCTCTGCGCATGCGCCGCTCACACAGTGAGGGCGGGAGTTTGGTAGTAGGGATCTGACACCGGTTAAGACATTGCCGTTGGCCCTTAATGCTAGGATGTACAATTTGAGTTAGAGTGTATGCATTTTCAGGATGTTAGCCAAAAGTACATGACTGCATCGAAATGTAATAAATGACAAATTGTACATAATGCATAATGATGAAACTTTTATTTAATGTTTTAAATTTTGTTTCATATTTTAATAAATACGGCCGGGAGGGTGACTCCCTCCCGCCTTCCAAAAGTTCAACTATTGTCCGACTTCCCATCCTTGGGGATATGTGTTGGGAGGGGGTGGCGGGCATCCCGGCCATATGGAAAGGGGCGACCGCTCGGTCCCCCCGAACGTATGGATGGGTGACCCGAACCTCCCGGGAAGCCATTTTGGGCGGGGTGGGCGTAGCCCGGCTGGTATGCCCAAAGCGGCGTAGCCGGGGCGCGCCTTCCCCCGCCCGAGAGGGGTTGTCCTAGACACCTCGACGGAAGACCACGCCCCGTAGGCGTATTGGGGACGGGTACACGCCCTCCCGCAGAAGGATAAAGGAGCGGGAACCCAGAAGATCGTCCTCTTGTTCCTCAGATCGGAAGGCTGCACCCACTCGTTGCTCGTGAGCCCTCGACGGAACAAGCAGCAATTTTGACCCACCCACCAGCCCCTTATAGCAAATGTCTAGAGGAAATAAAGTTTTGCTGAGTGACGAAAGTATAGGCCTTCTTTTTTAAAGATTTGGTTTGCATTGGAGAAATGTCTTCTTGCAGGAAAAATCAGTGGATAACACAGTAAGATGATGTGGAATTTTTTCTTTTTAGTAGGTAAACAACTGTCGTATTTATTTGTCGGGCGGTAAGGTCATGATCGGTGAGCAGTAATTTCAAGGTCCCTAGAGTGGGGCGCCACCCACAATGGATGGGAGCGCCCGGGGGAAGACGGCCATTGACCCCTTCCACGGGGAGGCGGCACCCACTAAGGATGGGGCGCCTATGGGGAGATGGCCATGGGCCCCTCCCAGGGGGGGAGGCGGTTAGATGCCCCTCCTTACTCATTTCCCGGGGGCCGGATATCCGCGACGGCGGATAGAGAGTGTGGGGTTGGGGGGAGAGTCCACGCTGTCCTTCCTACAGAGACCTCATACGGGAACTCGGACGACCCTTAAGATGGCGTCGAGTAGAAAGGGGGCCCCCACCACGACAAGGGAAGTTACAGTTGGCAATGAGGGTAGAGCCCTCTGCGCATGCGCCGCTCACACAGTGAGGGCGGGAGTTTGGTAGTAGGGATCTGACACCGGTTAAGACCTTGCCGTTGGCCCTTAATGCTAGGATGTACAATTTGAGTTAGAGTGTATGCATTTTCAGGATGTTAGCCAAAAGTACATGACTGCATCGAAATGTAATAAATGACAAATTGTACATAATGCATAATGATGAAACTTTTATTTAATGTTTTAAATTTTGTTTCATATTTTAATAAATACGGCCGGGAGGGTGACTCCCTCCCGCCTTCCAAAAGTTCAACTATTGTCCGACTTCCCATCCTTGGGGATATGTGTTGGGAGGGGGTGGCGGGCATCCCGGCCATATGCGTACCAGTCCCTACAATTTTGCCAAGTTTGGCGTAATTCCGTTCAGCGGTTTGGGCTGTAGACTTGTCAGACCGTCCTATGGAAATTAACATGGGGAAAACATGTTTTGGGACCCCCTTTTTTCTCAGCCCCCACTTCACGAATCCTCCCGAAACTTTCAGGGAAGGAGCGCAGCGGAGCTGGCCAAAATGTTGGAAAATTACACACAAATTCCTCAATCGGCGCCAGAGTTATTCCCAATAGAATGTTGCAGATTTCCTATGGGAGCCAATCCTATCTATAACTACCTACTGGCGACCGCCAGTAGGTAATATATATATATATCTATATATATATATATATTCACGCTCCAAGGTATATATATATATATATATAGATAGATATATATATATTACCTACTGGCGGTCGCCAGTAGGTATATATAGTTAGGATTTTTTCCCTATGGGATTTTTGAAAATTCTATGTCTAATAACTTTGGCGTTTGTGGACGGAATTGGCTGAAATTTTCAGGAAAATGGAACATTTTGTTTCTGAGCAGCCCCTGGAAATTTGGGGGGGGGTTCGTCAAGGGGTGGCCGAGCAAAAAGGGGGGTCCCAAAACGTGTTTTTCCCATGTTAATTTCCATAGGGCGGTTGGCCTCACTTTTAGGCCGAACGGCTGAATGGATTTGCACGAAACTTGGCAAAATTGTAGGGACTGTTAGCCCGATGTGCCTTTGCTAGGTCTCAATATATGTGCTCCAGTGGATTTTGAGAAATTAACTTCAAAAAAAGATATATATCTGTAAGTGCGCTCCAGGCAGCGCTCCGGTTCGCGTACCTGACGCGTAACGGAACTTCACGTAGCGAAGCTGATTGGCTCTCCGGTGTCTGTCAACATTCTAAACAGTCCAGAGCGGCCGCCATCTTGTCTCTCGGTAGGATCGAGAGACAAGAGGAGGCCAAAACAAAGGGGGAAATGACCATAAGGGGGCATAGTAGATCCTCCCTGACCCCCTAGGTTTGATGTGGAGGCTTTAAAAGGGCCCCGCAGTGCAAAAAAAAAAAAAAAAATTTTAGTTTTTTTGCGTGGGGAGCGCCCGGTCCGCGAACCGGGAAGCGTTCTGGGGAGCGTACTATAAGGAAAAAAGAATGATAGACTTTTCAAATACTGTATGTTAATTGATTGTTGGTTTTGTTGATTATTTTTTAATTTCTTTATTTTTTAAGCAATTATTTATTATTGTGATTGTGTTTCAAAATTTAATAACATTTCTAACATTTCACTGTCTGAAATGTCGTCATTTTCATTGAACATAGCTTGTAATCTCTGAGTGTGTAAAACGTCCTCATTTTGAAGGAGGTCATCTACTGCTTGCACACATTGCAGTAGTTCTTGGTCCCAAGTTTCATCCATAAATTCTATATAATTTGGATCAATTAATTCTTGGCTGCTCTCTTGCAGGACAATTTGAAATGAAACTTTCTGTTCGCCTTCCATGTTGCCTGAAATTTGGATAAAAAATATATATTAGAAGAGATAGGGCACTGTTGGGATTAATTTTAGTTTTTATCAGTGAATTTATCTTTGGGCAGTGTATAGTATCAGAGTGGAAGTAGGAATATAAAAAAGTGTATGTGATTTAACGTAAGTAAATTCATAATTATGCAAGAGAAACCTAACTCCATCCATAACTATAACAGAGAAGTCTATCTAAATCTATAACTACTACAGAGGGATAATATATAACTATCAGAAAAAGTTTACCATATTAACTGATAGTGCACAATATACTTCAGTTTTTAAAATAACAACTTACCTTTACAAAGAAGTTGAAGTGATTAGTGAAAATCCAATTGAAATGTACACCAGGAAGTAGTAGTCAAAATGGCTGTGTTTCATTCTCTTCCTTTATATATATTCAGGTATATAACCAATCAAATGTCAGGTAAAAAAAGTAGAAAATGAAAGTAACATTTTCATTGGTTGTCAATTCCAACACTTCAGATGTGTTTTGTGAAGTAATTTACCTCACGGTATTTAGAGAGGTCTACAGGCTAAATGGCTAAATGGAATTTCAATCAAATTTGTGAAAATGATAGGGATTGGTATGTAGTATGAGCTAATCTATATTTGGTGAAAGTGTCTCCAGTCGTTTTTCTGTAAATTACTTTCCCACCTTTTTTGATGGAGCGCTTCCCGGGGAGCGCCCCAGTACGCGAACTGGCGAGCGCCCCGGTACGCGAACCTGAAGCGTTACGGGAGTCCACCATTTTGTGTTTCGGTCGAATTAAGATACAAGATGGAGGGCAACTAATGTTCAGAATGGGTAGAAGGGGGCACAGTAGACTTATCTTGACCCTCTAGGTTTTCTGAGGGTGTTTAAAAATTTCGCAAGGTTAGCTTCCGGTTCGCGTACCGGGTAGCGCCCCGGGGAGCGTACTTTGTTGAAAATTAGTGAAAAAAGTTAGAGTAAAATAATAATTGTGAGTGATCAGATGTAGGGTAGCTCTGAGAAGAGCTTTTGGGTTTATGGTACATTTAGGTACTTATAAGTAGGTACCAATGCACAGTCTTAAATTCAAAATGAAAACTCTGTTGCCCTCATCTGAGAAGTGAACTCCATCTCCTCTGTAGATATCTTGCATGTAGTAACGCAAGTTATTGTTGTACATGGAGCCCATTCCATGGTCTCTCATGTAAGCTGAAACAGATTTGTTTACATGCTTCCTCGACTTCTCAATTTGTGGACAAAATTGGTTCGACCACCTCCATTTCTGTCTTTGGCATATATTTGAATATACCAAGGCAGTCTGAGGAAAAAGTGCCATTAATTGCTCAAAGGTGTCCTTTAAAAGCATTTCCAGACCTACCCCAGTCAAAGTGCCCAAGTCATTACCTCCACAGTGCACAATTAACAGGTCAGGTTTTGGCAAATGCATAAAGGTTTTCACCAATGGTATCAATTGGTGACATTTTAATCCTCTGTGGCCAAACCACTTAATTTCCACATCTTGTAAATTGAGGTTAGGTAAATTTCTGTTATCAGCATACCTCTGAGCCCAGTAGATGTAACTATGTCCAACAATCCAGACAGAAAACATGGTGAGAGAAGGTTCTGCTGCAGTCAGATGAAGTGTGGCAATGAAATGGCAGTTGAAAAAATAAGAGTTTAAAATGAAAAAAACTGTGGAGTTTCTGTGTTAATGAATCAGTAACAGTGATTGGTGGATTTTGATTGCTGAAAACAGAAAGTTAGGGTGCATGGATGAGTTCTTTGAAAGATGTATTTTGAATGGTCAAGAAAAAATCATTAAATGAAAGATTGCACTGGATATGCAGGTGCACTGAAAGTTCAGAGTTCAATTGAAACATTGTTGTGTGAACTTGCAAACACCAGAGGTCTTCCAAGAGGTGGTTGGTATGCAAAAAAGGCAGAGAGGGCAGAGGGGGGAAGGGTTTTGATTTGAAAAAAGTGAGGGAAGAGTTTTGATTGGGTGACATGAGAGATATGTGTGAAGAATTACAGCATTTCTGTGCTTTTGATAGCTGCAGACTCTGCAGTGCATACCTTTTGCTCTGCTAAAGACAAAGTGGTGTGTTTCTGAGACTGTTTTGAAACTCATAAAGTATTTGCTAAGGTGAGAAAAGATTTATTTAATTTAGATAGAGAATAGTGTGCTTTAAGGAGAAAATTATGAAGAAAGTTGTGTTTTTAAAATGTTGCTTTGCCTCAAGTGTTTTACAAATAGATTTTGTTTCTTTGAGAAATTGTAATTGGAGAAAATGTGAAGTATTAGTACTGACAGGGTGTTTTTGTGCATAGGAGCTGTGCAGTGTTTTCAAATTATGACTTGAAAATCGTTTTTGAGGAAAAGGAATGCTTTTAACATTTATGACAAGGACATAATGGTGTATGCTTCTTTATAAGGCATTTGAGTGTCTCTGATGTTATTTTTCCCATTTTAATGTAAGACCTTTCCCCGTGGTGCAAATTCCTTGTAAATATGCTCCCACCTGTGCTTGGCAAATTTAGATTTTGAATGTTTGAGTTACATAGCCATGTTAAAAGTGACCCTAAAATGCCGCAAAGGCAATCAAAAAACGCTTCCATGTGTCTTAAGGACATTTTCAGTCATTTCCCCATGTGCAGTGTTTTCAAATTATGACTTGAAAATCGTTTTTGAGGTAAAAGAATGCTTTTAACATTTATGACAAGGACATAATGGTGTCCGCTTCTTTATAAGGCATTTGAGTGTCTCTGATGTTATTTTTCCCATTTTAATGTAAGACCTTTCCCCGTGGTGCAAATTCCTTGTAAATATGCTCCCACCTGTGCTTGGCAAATTTAGATTTTTAATGTTTGAGTTACATAGCCATGTTAAAAGTGACCCTAAAATGCTGCAAAGGCAATCAAAAAACGCTTCCATGTGTCTTAAGGACATTTTAAGTCATTTCCCCATGTGCAGTGTTTTCAAATTATGACTTGAAAATCGTTTTTGAGGTAAAGGAATGCTTTTAACATTTATGACAAGGACATAATGGTGTCTGCTTCTTTATAAGGCATTTGAGTGTCTCTGATGTTGTTTTTCCCATTTTAATGTAAGACCTTTCCCCGTGGTGCAAATTCCTTGTAAATATGCTCCCACCTGTGCTTGGCAAATTTACATTTTGATAGTTTGAGTTACATAGCCATGTTAAAAGTGACCCAAAAATGCTGCAAAGGCAATCAAAAAACGCTTTCATGTGTCTTAAGGACATTTTAAGTCATTTCCCCATGTGCAGTGTTTTCAAATTAAGACTTGAAAATCGTTTTTGAGGAAAAGGAATGCTTTTAACATTTATGACAAGGACATAATGGTGTATGCTTCTTTATAAGGCATTTGAGTGTCTCTGATGTTATTTTTCCATTTTAATGTAAGACCTTTCCCCGTGGTGCAAATTCCTTGTAAATATGCTCCCACCTGTGCTTGGCAAATTTAGATTTTGATTGTTTAAGTTACATAGCCATGTTAAAAGTGACCCAAAAATGCTGCAAAGGCTTTAAAAAAACGCTTTCATGTGTCTTAAGGACATTTTAATTCATTTCCCCATGAATGTAGGTAGGCCTCACCTTAAACAAACCTCTGGATAGGCCCCACCTTATCGTCATCCTGAATTAATCATTTAAAATGCTAGGGACAGATTTATGATAGGTGTATGCCTCTTTTGCGCCACTGTGCGTCACTTTTGTGACGCAGTGGCGGTGAAAAAGATTTGCTATGTGGCGACAAAATTACAAATTGATGCATCTAGGCAGATGTGTCATGCTGTAAAAAAACTGTGCCACATGAAACCGATGCAGCAGTGATGCAAAAGATGCACCATGTTGCAAGACAGGCCTCACTTCATCTCCAACAAGATAAGAAGCTTAGGGATAGATTTATGATGACTGGTGCATCCCCAGGGATGTGCCAGTCATCCTGCGCCGCTGTTCCGCCACCCATGGTGCGCTGCATTTACAATGCGGCGCACCATGGGGTAAAAACATCACAGATGCGTGACGCATCTGTGCCGTAAAGGTGGCGCATTGCTGGAGCTGCATCGCAAGTGCCATGCAGCTCCAGCAAGGCTCAGGGGTGCCCCATCTCCATTTAATCTGCAACCCTGAGTAGGCCTCACCTTAAACAAACCTCTGGATAGGCCACACCTTATCGTCATCCTGAATCAATCATTTAACATGTTAGGGACAGATTTATGATAGCCGTGTGCCTCTTTTGTGCCGCTGTGCGTCACTTTTGTGACGCAGCGGCGGTGCAAAAGATTTGCTATGTGGCGACATATTTAAAAATTTATGCATCTAGGCAGATATGTCATGCTGTAAAGTTCTGTGCCACATGAAACCTGCGTCAGTTTTCATATAGGTGTTTTGTTGCAAGGTATGCATTAATTTGCAAGAAAGCCCTGTAAAACTAACACAGTGAAATTTAGAAGATTTCACTGACTCAGCTTTATAGCATTGCTGAATCAAATCATTACGCCTGTTTGAAACAGGCATAAGGAGTGATGCACCATGCAATGTGTGGCTTGCTCCTGTGCATTGCAGTAGACATGTTGCGCTTACGACGTGATTCCTGCAATGTGCTGCTTTTGCGGCACAGATGCGTGACGCATCTGTGCTGTTTTCACTCAATGGTGCTCCACATTGTAAATGCGGCACACCATGGGTGGCAGAGCAGCGGTGCACATTAACTGGTGCATCCCTGGGAATGCGTCAGTTAACATAAATCTGCCACTTTACATTTAAGTATGAGCAGGGGACACAGAGTTGGTGAGGCTTATCCAAGGTTAAGAAGAGATGAGTCCTGTTCACTGAAAACTTAGACATAGGCCTTACCTCCTCAGCATCGCTGGTCAAGGCTAAATAATAGCTGCAAAACGTTACTCTTGTTAAACAATTTTACTATTATAGTCTCTGAGATTTGTGCCTTACTCTGCTACATCTCATTGTTGTTCTCTTTCTTTAAAGATAATGACAACATCAACATGAGCGACAATCAGCAATCAGTTAATCTCGACCTCATCATTGAACTCGTAATTGAAACATCAGTGGAAGTAGATCCCTTGGATGATTTAAATCCTGAGGATGAAGAAGAACATGATGAGGATGCAGATTTGTCAGAATTGTATGACATAGGGTGGGAAGCTGACGTGCCTGAGCCTATGGAACTATAAACATTTATTTTTAAAAATTTATAAAAAATGAAAAGTAAAAATGTAAATCGTTTCATTTAAAAATAAAGACACCTTCAAAAACAGGTTATGTGTAGTGTCTTCAATAAAATATTAAAATATGCTCATAAAATTAGATCAGATTCACATATAAAACAGCACAGGTAAAATGAATATGAATTCCATTTCTTTTCTGCTATTTCTGTATTCTAAATTTGCCAAGCACTAAAAATGTCAAGTAGTGTGTTAAGTTTTTGATGACTGTTATTGATTTACTGTTTGGTAATAGTGGTTAATAACATTTTTTATTATATTTTACCACAGATTCAACTGCAGATCATTTCAAGATTTCAGCATGCCAACTAAAGAAAGACTTAGAAAGGCTGCAAAACGTCAAAGACAGCAGGTACATGATATAATGCAGCAGTCCTCTAACAAAAAAACTTGTCAAGTCACCAAGAAAGCACCGGGTAAGAGCACAAAAACATTTATAAGAAATATTTGTAGTAAAAAAAATATTACTACAGAAAATGTTTCAGTCCAGAAAAAGAGAAGCATTTTAAACGGAAAGGAAAGGCCAATCAAAAATGTTACTGCTAGAGCAAGAGATAACTCTGTGCATGATAGTAGAAGGAAACAACAGTTTAGGGACATTCGTAAACGAATGTTCCGCAACAGGATAATTGGCAATTTGTTAAAAAATATTAAGAAAGGTCAACAGACAGTGGTTTTTTATAAGAGAAAAAAAAAAGTTGAGAAAGTTATTGATCAGGCATTTGAAATTAAACGTAAGTTATTTATTTTGATAATCAATAGAATTAGGAAGCTAAACAAGGCAATTTATGATTTCAAAAGAAATAGTAGATGGAAGAGAATAGTTAATCGTAGTAATTTTTGTGAAGTTTTTTCAGGAGAATGGATGCATAGTTCAAGTTGTGAGGCATTTTTTAATGAGGAGAGTTATTTCCAGGATAATGATTTGGTGCATGCAGTTGACACCAGTGGTCGAGCTTATGAAGTGAAAGATGGTTGTCCAGTTGAAAAAGAAAAACTTGTGACAACAGAGACAGAAGAGGTGTTAGGTAATGAGGTTTTAGGAAGACGTCCTAAGGGTCCTGTGTACACCTGGAAGTGTAGTAGTATTTGCAGTGTGCGACAGGATTCCATCAATTTGCTTTGTGATTTTGTACGGACATTTAATAAGAAAAGTTTGAAGCAGAAAATGAAGTTGTTGCAAGAATTAGATCCTTGCAGAGTGAGAGAAGTGACAGGTTTGCATGGTCATTCACTGGCTTGTCTTTCCAGGAGAGTATGCCAGAGTGTTTTTCATCATTTCAGGATGCTAGCAGTACATCATAATAAAGTGAGGAAATTAGTTAGAATGTTGTATTATGCTAAGAGTCCAGCAATTATGCTTAAACAATTATGCGCTGCTCTTTTGCATGGTTCTGAAATAGATGTGAAGAATATTTGTGCAGAAATTGAGTTTTGTTACTTTGGAAGTAAAGAGGAGAATGTTGAAATTGACCAAGAAGAAGAGGGTAATGTGGAAGATAGTGTACAGGTTTCCAGTACAGATAATTTTCAGAGGGAAATTGCGACGTTTCAGGTGAAATCAAGTGAGAGGCCTAATTTCACTTGTGTGTGTTGTCGACGCACTTATTATAAGAATCAGACTAAGTTAGTGGATTTATATGCAAAAAGTGAAAGGGAAAATAATAGTGAATGGAAGGATTTCACAACATATTTGATGGTAGAAAATTGTTTTGATTTGGGATCGGATCAACGTGTGTGTACTTATTGTTGTAGCAAATTAAATCAAAACCAGATGCCTGCTAGAGCAGTTCATAATAATCTGGAATTGGTTGAGATTCCTTCTGAATTGAAGGATTTAAATACTTATGAATCTATTTTGATTCAAAGTATCCATCCCTTTCAGGCTATTGTAAGAATGGAGCCAAAGACAGGGAAATTGCCTCCATCAGATTTACAGAGAGGATTAAAGGGAAGAGTTGTTTATTTGCCTCTAGATTTGAAGAAAAACATTAACACAATTGGAGTAGAAAAAGTGGAAGAGGACCCTCTGGTTATCTTAGTTAATGGGGTTCCGACAAAGAATAAGAAAATATGGCAAGATTTAGTGAATGTTAGGAAAATCAAAAAGGCAACATTGTACTTGAAAAAAAATAATAAGTACTATAAGAATATATATGTTGCAGAAGAGGAAGTAAGTGAGGAAGAGGATAGCGATTTGTGTGCTGGTCAAATTGAGAAAGTAGAACCCTCTACTAGTGAAGAAATATATGAACATTATAGTGTTCCTCCTTTGCATTCCAAGGAAGTCATGGGGAATGCTATTGAGTTGTTTCAAATGAAACAAGCCAAAGGGAGTCCCATTAGTGTTTGGGAGGAAAGTTTGGAAGCTCGGTGTTTCCCACAGCTTTTTCCAACAGGTCAGGGAGGAAGATATGATGAGCGACCTCATCAAATTCCTGCTTCTGAATACCGGACTTTGCGATTGTATGCAGGAGATGCTAGGTTTCGACAATGTATTCCCTATTTGTTTCATCTCCTGTTTGAAAGCGATCTGTCTGGACTGTCATATGCAGTGAACCACATCTTGAAAAGTGGTATACACATGCAAAACATCTCGGCAAGTGACTTTATGGATAAAGTCAATGTCCAAGACAGTATTTTGGATTCTCACCTGATTAATCTCATGGCGTGTCAGCGTGGTACTAATGAGTACTGGTACCGTCGTCATGGTGATTTAAAATGTATGCTTAGGAACTTAGGAACTCCCACATGGTTCCTCACTCTGAGCTGTGCCGAGTATGGCTGGGAAGACTTACTTGAATTTCTACGAGAGGCAAATGGAAACATCGAAAACATCGAATTCAAGACACCCGGAGAACTGTGCTCTTTGGATCCAGTCAATGTATGCCGGTACTTCAATCATAGATTTGAAGCTATGATGTCTTTCATCATGAATAAGAAGAATCCACCTCTTGGAGAGGTGTTGGATTTCTTCTGGAGAAAGGAGTACCAAGCAAGAGGTGCTCCTCACATACATATGCTGTTGTGGATCAAGGATGCACCTAAATTTTGAACAGATCCAGAAGACTCAGTGATGAGTTTCATACAACAGTATTCTATGTGTGCTGTTCCAAACGCAAAGGAGAAGAAAAGCCTAAGAGAAAAAGTTCTACGTTTCCAAAGCCATCGTTGTGGAAAGTACTGTCGTCGTAAATTCCGAAACAAGGACAAGTTCTACACCAAATGTCGTTTCGGCTTTCCACGACCGGTGATTTCTAAAGGAAGAGTAAACAGTTTGATGTCTTCGCTGCGACATAATGTGATGAAGAAATCACCTAAAAACACATACAATTTGAAGAGGAACGAAGAGTCCAAGTACATCAACGACTACAACCCGGTGATTTTGTCCATGTGGAATGCTAACATGGATATACAGTTTGTGGCTGATAACTGTATGGCTGTGGCTCGGTATGTGACATCTTACATCACCAAAAAAGAGAAGACAGAATTGAAGGATATGTGGGAGGACATTTCCCATGAAAAGAGCCTCAGTAAGAAGTTGTACAGTTTCAGTCTGAAGATGTTGTCGCATCGAGAAATCGGAGCTTACGTATGTTCTGACCGGTTGTCTTCAGCAAGTCTCTATGCCAAATCTAGGAGTATCGTTTGGGCGAGTCTTGGTCTTGCTGCAACGCGTAATCGAGTTCTGAAACCTGTGCGGGAAATTGAGTATTTGGCGGAAAAGGAGCCAAACAGTACCGACATTTTGAAGAGCAACATGTTGGATACATATTATCCAAATCGAAGCAGTCACCTCGAGAATGTTTGTCTGTATGAGGTTCTTCAAAATTACATATTCAAGAGGAACATCAAAGAAGATACTGAGAAAGGAGTGTATGCTGTAATTGGAAGTGAGGGATGTCTGGTCAAGCAAAGAAAATGCCACTTGGTAAACCATCGAAAATTGAGTGGCGAATCTCCTGAAAAAAAGGAGTTTTTCTATTTAGCACTTTTGCAACTTTTCAAGCCTTGGCGTGCAGAAGAGGAACTGCTTGAAGATTTCCTCTGTTACGAAGACTCTTTCACTGCCGCCAAGGAGACCATAGAATGTCCTGCTTTTCCCAAATATGTAGAAATGTTGAATGTGGAAATCGAGCAGGAAGCAACGATTGCAGCCGAGATTGCCAGAGACAGTTCTCAGGACAGTCAGAGTTCTGCTTCATTGAGTCAGGATCCACTAGGAGGACCTGTTATCGAAAATGAAGCTGCCACTGCTATGAATGAAGTGGAAAGAGCCATGGCACATGCTCAGGAGGATGCGGTTAACTTAGAAGAGTTGGAAAGACAACTCAACGTTGAGCAGAGGAAAATATATGACGAAGTTACCATGCAAATTGATCATGGATTAAGTCATGAGAAGAAAGAGTGCTCATGTACGTCGTTGAAGCCTGTCCGACTCTACGTGAGTGGAGAAGCGGGAACTGGAAAAAGTTTCCTTATTAAAGCAATTTCATGTTATTTGCAGGAAAGGACTGAGTCATCGCTGTCTTGTGTTGTCACCACTCCAACTGGACTGGCAGCACATAACATTAAAGGGATTACTTTACATCGTTTACTGATGCTGCCAGTGGAGCATGACAACAAATTACAATATCACAAGCTATCTGGAGATGCTTGTTGTGAAGTTTCAAGAATCTTGAGGAAAATGAAACTTCTTATCATTGACGAAGTAAGCATGGTTTCCAATGTCATGCTTGCCTTTGTGCATTTGAGAATGCAAGAAGTTCTCAAAACAGAGTATGATGTGTTATTTGGTGGCAAACACATCATTGTTTTCGGAGATCTTCTGCAGCTGACACCAGTGAAAGGGCAACCTGTGTTAAAAATGCTCACACATGAAGATACCAGGAAGTGCCTAGGGAGCATTGGCAACGTCAATATATGGTTAAACTTCAATTATGCTGAACTGCATGAAAATATGCGTCAGGCGAAGGATGAAGTTTACAAGAATATTCTACAAGATGTTAGAATAGGAAAAGTGACCGAGCATGGGAAAGAAGCTTTACATGCACGATTACTGTCAAATTTATATCCAGAACAAGATGTTGTGCCTGAGAATATTTTTCAGAAAATTACTGAGAAGAAATCTGGAATATGTTTGATGCCAACTCTTGCAGAATGTGCCATCTTAAACAACAAAATGTTGAATTTAGAAAGTCAAGAGATTGTGAAACTGGAAGCTATTGACAGAATAGAGCATATGGGATCAACAATTATTTTGTCTGAGAATTTGAAATCAAAATTGGATTCATTAGAGAAGACTATATCTAAAACTGCAGGTTTTGAAAAGAGTCTTAATGTGTGCTTGAACTGCCGTATAATTTTAAGAAGGAATTTACATGTTGAAAGAGGTCTGGTAAATGGATCAATGGGTAATGTTGTTGATTTTGTGAAATACAGAAATAGAGATGGAATTGAATTTTTAAAAATTTAATTTGATGGCATTGAGGAAGTACAGCTAATTGGTCGTTGTTCTGCTAGATTTTTGCTTGTAAAAGACTTATATGTTCGCCGTAAGCAGTTTCCTGTTTGCTTGGCATATGCGGTGACAATCCATACATCGCAAGGTTTAAGTGTAGACAGTGCATTGGTGAATATTGGCAGTTCTGTGTTCAAGGAGGGTATGGCATATGTGGCATTGTCAAGAGTTAGAACTTTATCGGGATTGTACTTGATTGAGTGTGATGTCACAAACATTTGTGCGGATCTAGATTGTGTTAAGGAATACAATAGGTTGAGAAGAGAGTATGCGCCACATTTGCCTCAATATCCTTTGTTTGAGAAACGTGTGGTAGGCCGGAAACGCAGAAATGTGACCAATACTGGGGAGGTTGTAGCAAAAAGACGAAAAGTCGATGAACCTGAAATTATAAGCAGAAACAAAAAGGATTCTGTTGAAGATGTTGTTGGTTTTCAATTTGAAAACACTTCTGGTGTCAACTGCTATGCTAATGTAGTGGTTAATGTTTTGTTTTCTCTAGAAAATGTAAAAGAAGAGATTGTGGTCAATTCTGATCAAAGATTATGCAGTTTGTTAAATTCTGTGTCAGAGAAATGTAGCACTGATAGAACAAAAATAGAAAGTGTGTCTGAAATTCGAAATCTGTTAGACAGATGTTCAGGCCAAACACAATTCTCCCAAAATATTCAGCAAGATTGTCAGGAGTTTTTAATGTATATGCTTGATGTATTGCATGCTGAAGGTGTAGATGTAGATCACCTGTTTGGGCTTTCTTATCAATGGCAGCATGACTGCGAGAACTGTAGGGTATCAAGTACTACTAGTGTAGACTCAGAAAGATTTATATATTTAACTTTGCCAGACAGTAAATCAGTCTCCTTTAATAACCTAGTAAAAGCAGCTGATCACAACATGTAATGTAGCCAATGTAAATCTGAAATGATGTCAACATTATTTATACGAACATATGGCCAGTATGTCATTTTAATGTTCCAACGATGTAGGCCTGATGGAACAAAATTGACAACTTTAATGAAAAATTTTGTGGCTTCACAGTTGTCAATATCAGGAAGGACTTTTGTAACTGTAGCAATTATATATCATGACGGTCCTTCAATAACATCAGGACATTACACAGCTTATTTAAAGTCTAGAAATGGCTGGTCATTCTGCAACGATTCTGTTTTAATTTTCAAAAAATAATTGCCGTATGACCTTAAAAATTCTTACCTGGTGTTTTTAAAACCAAAATTTTAGGGAAAGAATCTCGGGATGTGCTCTGAGGAATTTCAAGAAGTTCTAATGGTTCCTACACGATTTGGCCTTGAGGATAAGTGTAGTACAGAGACATAACTTCTTACCATAACACTGGACGTCATGGTAAAATAACTGCACTTTGAATGAGTTCAGAAAAACTATTTCTTTTTATAAGCTAATTCAAGCAGCCAATCAAAACATGGAGTAGAGGGAATGTAAGTCTGCAATGCTGTCTACTGTTTTATATTGCTTTGTGATTAAAAGTGATGTAGAGAATTAAATAATTGTAGTAGTCATAGAGGTAGTGTAAGTCTGCTTCATAGTAAGCAGTATCAGTGTCATAGGAAATGTAGAACATGAGTGAGCAAGAAGGGTAAGATATTAGTAGTCCAGGATTGTGAAAATGATCTTCAACATTTTAAATCTGAAAGTTGCGGAAATACAACATGACGGGATTGGCTTACAAGAATTCCAAGAGTTATAAATGGCTCTGACATGATTTGGCCTTGTGGAAACGTGTGGTAGAGAGCGAGAAGTCATTTATTGTATGTAACATAGTTTTCAAAACGATGGAGGTTTTCTTTCAGAAAGTGGCGGGCTGAAAGTAATAACAGCACAACAGAGTGTAAGCTGTTCATAGGACATCCTTCGACGTCATGGAAAGTAAGTTAACTTTAAGGAGTTCTGAATTCTGATGTGTTATGTTGTATGGGTTTTTTAAACACAATCATTTTGATTGTGTTTTTTTTTCCCCGCTGTTATATGATGAATACCTTCAAGTCACTGTTTTTAGTGAAATTTGATACATTCTGAGAACAGCAAAAATAAACCATTTAACATGTATAATTAATTCTGTACTGTTTGCATTTATGATGTACATGTAGAACTGTGTAGGAGGCATGGAGAAGGTGAGGCTTCTGTAAGTGTCAAAGTTGTTGCATACAGTGCTCATATTCTACGTAGTCTTTCATATGATAGACTACATTTCCACAATGAGATACCTAAGCAAAGGAAACACAGGTGATATGATTGTGGACTGAGCAAAAAAAATTGCACGTTTTTCAATTATATTACCTGTGTTTCCTAACATTACACATCACATTGTGTAGATGAGGTTTAGGCCTGTTCCTGGAGACAGAGGAGGTCTGACATTTGTTCAAGAGTGCAGTGGACATGACTCACTTCGTTGGTAGGCCTGCACATGTATTATCTCCTCTGTATTCTTCAACAAACCTAAATTTCATCTGCAACTCTGAGTAGGACTTACCTGAAACAAATCTGTTGATAGGTTACACCTTATCGGCATCTTGAAACAATCATTTAAAATGTTAGGGTCAGATTTATGATGGCCGTGCGCCTCTTTTGCTCCGCTGTGGGTCACTTTTGTGTAAAAGATGCACCATGTTGCAAGATAGGTTTCAGTTCATCTCCAGCAAGATACCATCAGTTTAAAATGTATATAATTAGCACTGTATAGGGGGCATGCAGAAGCTGAAGCTTTTGTAAGTGTCAAAGTTGTTGCATGCAGTGCTGCACTTCTGGGTACTGTTTCATATGCTGGACTACATCTGCACTATGAGATACCTAAGCAAAGGCAACACAGGTGATGTGATTGTGAAATGAGGAAAAGAAACTCCACATTTTTCAATTACATCACCTGTGTTTCCTAAGTTTACGAATGACATTGTGCAGATGAAGTTTAGGTCTGTCCACAGACACAGAAGAGGTCTGGCCGTTGTTCAAGAGTGAAGTGGACATGACTTACTTCATTGGTAGGCCTTCACATGTATTATCTCCTCTGTATTCTTCAACAAGCATAAATTTGATATGCAATCCTGAGTAGGCCTCACCTTAAACAAACCTCTGGAGAGGCCACACCTTATCGTCATCCTGAATCAATCATTTCAAATGTTAGGGACAGATTTATGATAGGTGTATGCCTCTTTTGCGCCACTGTGCGTCACTTTTGTGACGCAGCGGCGGTGGAAAAGATTTGCTATGAGGCGACAAAATTACAAATTGATGCATCTAGGCAGATGTGTCATGCTGTAAAAAACCCGTGCCACATGAACCGATGCAGCAGTGATGCAAAAGATGCACCATGTTGCAAGACAGGCCTGACTTCATCTCCAACAAGATAAGAAGCTAAGTCTTCTGTAAATGTCAAAATTGTTGTATATACTGCTCAACTTATATGTACTCTTTGATATGCTAGACTCCATCTGCACTATGAGATACCTAACCAAAGGCAACACAGGTGATGTGATTGTGAAATGAGGAAAAGAAACTCCACATTTTTCAATTACATCACCAGTGTTTCCTAAGTTTACGAATGACATTGTGCAGATGAACTTTAGGTCTGTCCACGGACACAGAAGAGGTCTGGCCTTTGTTCAAGAGTGAAGTGGACATGACTTACTTCATTGGTAGGCCTTCACATGTATTATGTCCTCTGTTCTCTTCAACAACTCGATATTTCATTTGGAACCCTGAGTAGGCCTCACCTCAAACAAACCTCTGGATAGGACACATCTTATTGGCATCCTGAAACAATCATTTAAAATGTTAGTGTCTTGCGACACTTTTGTGAGACAACAGCAGTGCAAAAGATGCACCATGTTTTAAGATAGGCCTCACTTCATCTGCATCAAGATACTGTTAGTTTAAAATGTATATCTTTAGGACTGTGTAGGGGGCCTGGAGAAGCAGAAGCTTCTGTAAGTGTCAAAGTTGTTGAAAAACTGTTTGTCCTTCAATCTTTTCCCTTGTCTTTTCTAATTTTTAAATACATGTTTTAATATTTTTCAAATGTTTGTTCTCTCTTTCACAGATTGAAAGTATAAAAATAAAAAGTGAGTAAGTTAACGACAATTATATGGTAAATGTTTTGTACTCTTTTTGTTACATTTCTATCACATTCACCTACTATTAGTTCCACAGCTTCATTTCTTTAACCCTCAGTTTCCTGCCTTTGCTACTTTCCTCATTCCTTTCTCTATTACCTACTTACTCAACTCCTTCCACTCTTTTTCTCAGTCCCTCTCTTCTCATAGTTCCTCACTCTTGTTCACTCACTCCGTCTCTATTACTCTTAGTGTCTTTGACTGATCACTCTTTCACTACTTGTTCATAATGCTTTCTCTGTGTAGTTGAAGCACACTAAGGGGCATATTATGAACACAGCCAATAATATTACTGCTGTTTTTATTGGCAGAAAACTGCTGCAAAAGTGGTTTTAGCGGCAGTTTTCTGCCGCAAAAGCGGCTTTAGCGACACATTTCTGCCGATAAAAGCTGCAAAACTTTTATTGGCTATGTTGATGATACGGCTCTATGTTATTTACATTTCTTTGCTGTTTCAATTAATCTTTTTCTGTTATTTTTTCTTTTCTGTTTTCTGTTTTTTCTCTCTGTTATTCCACATGTTTTAATCTTATTTTGAACATTCACTCACATTCTCCAAGAAACTCTTCTTTGTTATTGTTCTACTCTCTTTTTTTTCTTTCACTTCCTTTTTTATTTTGTTTTTCACAATTATACCCTCTTCTATCTTTTCTTCGGTAAATAGATCTATTAAACAGTATCTCTGGTTTACTCCCTATAGCTGTCTTTCTTTTAACATTACTCTCTGTTTACTTCCCTTATACTAACTCTTCTTTTTTTTTATTTTTTATTTTTTTGGTTCGCTCCCGGTTCGCGAACCGGGAAGCGAACGGGGAAGCGAACCAAAAGAAATAGAGCTTGCCAGAGTGCTAAACATTCTAGCAATTTTTTTTGAAAGGGGAGGTAGTTCTGAAAAGAACTTTTTTTTAATGTTTTTGTTGTTTTATATTTTTTTTTTATTTTTCTGAACATTTTTTGTTTTTTTTGTATTTTTTGAACAGTTTTATGTTTTTTTTGGTTTTTGATGGAGGGGAAACAACAAAAAACAGGCATTGGAAAGGGCTCAACAGGAGCAAAAAAAAAAATTACTGTCTGGGGCGTTTAGGGCAATTGTGATTTTCATAAGCTCGGTTGATTAAGGTAATACTCATATTGCCACAAGACAGTAATGCACCACAATACAAGCAGGTAAACTTCATATGGACAAAGTTGTCCTGAATGTTTGGCACGGTTTCCCGTGCCTCTGCTGCTGTCAAAGATATCTGTGATGATGACCTGGCCACAGGAGTTGTTGGGTTGTCCTGCTGGTCACGCATCTCTGCCCGGCTGTAGTTTAATGGATGCCACCTGCTCATGTGACGATGCATGGTGTAGTTACCGAAGCTATATTTTTTTAAGGTGCCTCTAGATAACTTCTCTTTACATATGAGGCAGGTGACATATCTGGCATTTACTTTCTTCTGCCCTTCAGGGATCGGAAAAAACTGCCAAATAAAACTGGTTTTCCGATGTGAAACCCGGGGCTGCTCTTCTAAAAACTGTGGTCCTTCTGTCTCCTCTTCCTCTTGATCATCCTCTTCCTCCTCTGTGTTGCTGATGAACTGGGGAGGTGGTCCTCTCTTCCCATGAGGAGGTGGTGGTGGTGGTGGGGGTCCACCAGCTGAAGCTACCAATGAAGCCATTGCTGAAATATCAAAAAAGGTCTTCCTCTCACAAAGATGAAAGTCAGAGTGAGGAAAGAAGGAGGGGTTTTCATCATTTGGGAAAAACAATAGTTCTAAACCAATGAAAAGTGTTATTTTTAGGTCACCTGACCTAGCCTTACATCATTATGAAACCAAAAGTGAAATGAATCAATGAAAAGTTTTATTAACAAGTCACATGACCTGTTACGCTTAAGTTACGCGCTGCGGAACGCGCCCCGGATCGCTTCCGGGTCGCTGCGCTTCGCGCTCCGGAGCACTTCCAGGTGCGCTAACGCGGCGCGTCATAAGACGCATTACGCGGCAACGCGATACGTCGCGCTTTCGCGACGCGCCCCTGATCGCTTCCGGGGAGCTGCGCTTCATGTCTCAGTTCGCGTACCGGAGCACTTCCGGGTGCGCTAACGCGGCGCGTCATAAGACGCATTACGCGACAACGTGACACGTCGCGCTTCCGCGACGCGTCACGATGTTGATTTCTAACGCGGCAGTTGCGCAAACGGAACGTTTACCGGTTCGCGGACCGGGTCGCGGCATCAAATTGAGCTAACAGGAAGCTTCCCGGTTCGCGAACCGGGAGCGAACAAAAAAAAATATTTAAAAAAAAAATTATTAATAAACATATAACATATATTTTTGGATTTAAAGAAGAATACATTTTACAGCTACAGATATTAGCTTTTAAAAAACCAATGAAATTCACTGAAAAAACCATAGGTTATAGACCATATATAGTTAGGAATTAGCATTTACAAAACCTTGAAAATTCACTGAAAAAACCATAGGTTATAGACCATATATAGTTAGGAATTAGCATTTAAAAAACCTTATTTTACTCACACAAAACCATTGAAATTCCATATATAGTTAGTTGTACTAACTATATATCGCGCACCCGCAATCCACTGCTGATCATGTCACATATTACATCATTCATGACATGGTCAGTGACATCACTGATGACATCACTGATGACATCTCAAATGACATCACTGATGACATCACTGATGACATCTCAAATGACATCACTGATGACATCACTGATGACAACATCCAGTGACTGTATTTTTCTGTAAAGTTAAAATATGTCTTACATATTGAAGAATGAGTGGATGTATAAGTGTCTTGATGAAGGATTTAGTAGGGGCATGACTGACTGTATGAGTGACTGATTAAATGTGTCTCACTGAGTGCATGGGTTAGTGACTAAACTGCCTTAATTTGTGCATCATTATGTCTGTTGTTCTGTAAACTGCTGCATGTGTTGATCAGTAGCTATATGATTAACTATATGGGTTATTGATTGGTTGCCCAAGCATTTGTATGGGAGACTGAGTGTGTGTGTGGGTGGCTGGGAGGTGTATGACTCTGTGCATAGATGTGTGAGCAGTTGATTCACTAGATGTATGGGTTCAAAAGTGCATGTGGAAACAGCTGTATGGGCGGTTGACTGTGTGCATGAGTGTATTGATGAGTGAATGGATATCTCAATGCTACATGTCATAGTAAGTACATATGTAAAACACAATACATGTGAGAGTTGGCATATATAAATAACTGTGCATGAGAGCCACTGAATGTGTGAGTGGCTGTATGGATCATTGTGAACTTGTATCAGGGATTGTATAAGAGAGTAAATATGTGTTAGTATATGTTTGAATAAGTAAGGTGTGTATAACTGTGTAGTTGAGGAAATGGAGGTGAGATTGTTTCTTTGCATGACTGACTAGGTGTGTGAGTAACTCCATGGATGAGTGACAGTGTGTGAGTGTCTGTATACACTGAGTGTATCTAAGGTTATATTAGAGTCTGAAGAGCTTTATCGTATTAGCACAAGAATGATGTCAAATGAGATGTCATCAGTGATGTCATCAGTGATGTCATTTGAGATGTCATCAGTGATGTCATCAGTGATGTCACTGACCATGTCATGAATGATGTAATATGTGTCATCATCAGCAGTGGATTGCGGGTGCGCGATATATAGTTAGTGCAACTAACTATATATGGAATTTCAATGGTTTTGTGTGAGTAAAATAAGGTTTTTAAATGCTAATTCCTAACTATATATGGTCTATAACCTATGGTTTTTTCAGTGAATTTTGAAGGTTTTTTAAATGCTAATTCCTAACTATATATGGTCTCTAACCTATGGTTTTTTCAGTGAATTTCAATGGTTTTTTAATAGCAAATATCATAAGCTGTCGAATGTCAAGTACGTGGTAAGTAAAAACATTTTCGTGTTTATGCACACTGATCTGCTTTGAATGCTGCCCCCCCCTCATTTCTATTAGGAGTACTCTCTCTTTGCAGATAGTGAAGGGTAGTTAACGCAGGCCTTTGCCCCCGTTGTAATCCGTCGTGCCAGCTTCTCTCTCCATTTGATTGATTGTTATCCAAGCATTTACTGTTTTAGAATTGGTTCTCTTTGGTTCATTCTCTATTTACAAACAAGCACAGAGTCGCAATACTCTGTTTAGTCTTTGCAGATAGTGAAAAATCGTGTAAAAAAACAAAAGGAATCGAGCAAAATCAGTAGGCCACTAATGGGATCTCTTTTTGACCTTGCTAAAATAGAAACATTAGGAACAACCCCTCATGAGAAATACGAAACTAGTGAGATGAACTGAACTCCACACCATGATGGCTGCAAGACAGCTCGGCTCCGCCACCCACCCCGCCCAAAATAACGACAAACCCTATGCAAATATTATAAATATATACAACACACCAGCAAAGTAACAGGGTAAAACGTTTTATTAAATAACTATTTACATAACTATTTTATACTTTATGTTGCCCGATCCGGCTAGCTCAATCGATCGAGCATGAAACTCATGCACTCTGATAGTTCAAAGTTTTGAGGAGTGCTCGTTAGACTGTCTGAAGCTTATTTGCACCTACTACAGCTTCACTATTCTCAATGTAAGTGGGGGCTGTTTGAGGACGTGACTGCATTTGAAAACAATGTGATGCGGTGCCTCCCTGAACCGCTTGACGGAGGCCCCCGAGGGACGGTGTGATGGCGCGGACTCGGAGGGGGCCTATTCACTACCGCACCCTCTGACACTCCTCTTCCTATGTGTCCGATTGTCCAGGCCGGTCCCAGGCTATCACCTAGCCCTGCAGATGTAGTTTATGGCCCCAGCTGTAAAGAATCACCCCTCTTCAAAGGAGTTACAGTAGATGCAGGCCCCCACCCGATGAGATCCGTCACACCACACGCGTTCCTACTATCTGAAAACCATCCTGTATTGTGATTGGGGAGGGGACCGAGCCTGAAGCGGAAGATTCCAGGGATGCCTCTTTGTACATCAAAGTTTTTACAATTATGTGTCACATTAAAAATATATAGCACTCCAACAAAGTAGTAGGATTATAAAACTTTAATAACTTATAAATATATACAACGCAACAAAAACAGTAAATACATTTAAACATTTTGTTGAAAAAAGAAGCAACAATGGTCAGTAGCTGTGTTTTGTGCGAATAGTCCCAAGGCAGCACAACGTGCTGAGTTCTGGACGGCACCCAGGTGATTTTACCTGGGTGCCGCACTGGTTTTGGGTATCCTACAATGCAGCTCCGAAAAACGGCGTGGGGCGTCCCGGGGGGTGGCCTCGTCAGTAGCGGTCTGTTGTGCGAATAGTCCCAAGGCAGCAGAACGCGCTGAGATGTGGATGGAACCCAGGTGATGTCCATTAAGTTGCCGCAGTGGTTTTGGTATCCTACAATGCTGCTCCGAATAACGGCGTGGGGCGCCCGGGGGGGGTGGGTGAAGCGGCGTGAACGGGCCTCCCCAGGTGGAGGCTCGTCTGCTGTAGTGGGGTGCCCCTTTACCGTTTCAGTTGCCATTCCGCCCGCTTTTGGTACACTGTGCCAAAATCCGCCATTCAGCTGAGTTGCGCCCACTCTTGCGGTGCAGCGATAGGCGGCTTCCACAGGACTCTCAAAATGGCGGCAGGCTCTTTCCTTTTTGGGCCTGATCCACTGAAATGGCCCTGGGACACCTTGGAACTCGGACGCTTGTCTGCTAGGTCTTGGGCCCCATTCTCGAAAGCGTCCCCTCAGCCTTGAAGATTCTACAAAAGTCTTGGGGGCCCCCGACTCCCGCAGGCTTCTGGTGGGGAGCGGCTGTCATGATTGCTCGTGGAATGGCCACGACGGAGCTACGAGATGGTGGTGCTCTCATGCTGATGCCAGCTTCAGTCTGAAACATCCAGAAACACTGTAGACTACCAATTCGATCAGTTCCGGTAGCGCCCCAACGTGACCCGGTAGAGAAGAACTTGCCCTCCCCTCTTTGACTGATGGTTCTTGTTGCCTGTCCCTTCTGTTGTCATTTAACAGAACTATTTAGCCTGCTGAAAGGGGTTGTGTTCCGACCGCTGGTTGGAGGAGACATTTTGACTATACTCTGGACCTGCGTTGTCGCGTAATGCGTCATATGACGCGCCGCGTTAGCGCATCCGGAAGTGCTCCGGTGCGCGAAGCACAGCTTCCCGGAAGCGATCCGGGGCGCGGCGCGCAGCGCGTAACGTAAGCATAACAGGTCATGTGACTTGTTAATAAAACTTTTCATTGGTTAATTTTACTTTTCTTATTCTAATGATGAAAGGCTTGGTCATATGACCTAAAAATTACGCTTTTTTTTGCTTTCGAACATTATTTTTTCTTAAACATATATGTTATAATGTTCCAGGCTAATGTACTTTCCCGGAAAATTTACAACTGTCCTGCAAGTAAAATATATTCCTTTTTCGAGAAAAAGGGCGTTTCTTCGTCCCATGACGGAGCTGTTGAGCAAAAGAGGCTCGGCCTGCTGTCTTAGTCGCCGATACGCCTGAATATCATATTCTTATCGATCACTTTATGTTGCAGGAGTAGAAAACACAACAGCCCTTGACCATTTATCTTTACTGCGTTCCTGCGTATTATACCTTTTACCCTTCATGTAATTGGACTGCTTTATTTCACTTGCCTTTTACTAATTCGAAAACAGTGACTATTATTAAAAACTTTACCAATGTAAATACTACTATCACGTTTTCTTTTAAAAACCTTTATTGTGAAAATGTCAGTATACAAATACGGGCCTATAACCACGTGGGCCGGCCACGGAGCAAACTGTAATCGTATATGATGAGGAGACATTTACACTGTAGAGGAACGTAACGGGCGGGCCATTAGGTTGCAAGAACTAAGGTGTCTAACAGTTGCGGAATCGGTGGACGTACATTTTATAATTAAAATACGACATGGCCAGTTACAATAAAATTATCTAGATATACATTTGCGGGCAAGTACCATGGGTGACGTTAATTCGAAGTTTCAATAGTACAGTAATCAATAACACATCAGAACTTAATATCAATAGGGATGTCGAAATATTCAATCAATTCTCGTCCCCCCCGCCATGTGCTTCAAAACTGCATACGTATCTCGTGATATCAAGGTTGTGCAACCAGTACACAACAAGGAGTTACGAGTCCCATTTATTCTGGCGCCATTTTGGGCGAGGACGGGCAGGTCCAGGATATAGTCAAAATGTCTCCACCAACCATCGACTATGATGATGTTCATATGCTGTATTTATTAGAGTAACACTCATCTGTCCACATGAAATTAATTTGCCAAAATCTAAACATGTCATTTTAATCTTTCCAAAGTTCTTCTGAATATTTGGGACCGTTTCCCTTGCCTCTGATGCTGTCAGTGCCACTTCTTTGGTGAATGTACTGGCAGGTCGGGGGTTGTCCTCCAAATCTCTCTTTTGTGCAGCACTATAATTAATCGGTGCCACCTCTCCATATGACGATGCATGGTATAATTACCATAACTATATTTTTTTTCGGTCCCTCTGGAGAGTACATCGTGGCAGATGAGGCAGGTAACGTACCGGGCATTTACCTTTTCTGCATGTAGAGGAAAGGAAAAAAAATTTGAGCGTCCGAGTTCTAAGGTGTCCCAGGGCCATTTTAGTGGACCAGGCCCAAATCCAAAGAACAGGCCGCCATTTTGAGAGTCCTGTTGCAGCCGCCTGTCGCTGTAGCAGCAAGAGCGGGCGAAACTCAGCTAGACGGCGCTCCACTGCAGATGAAGTGCCTCAACCTGGAGAGGCGGGAGAGCCTCGTTTGCGCCGCCTCCCCCCCCCTTTGGGCACCCCACGCCGACTTTCGGCGCAGCATTGTAGGATGGCCACACCAGTGCGGCAACTTGCTAGACACCACCTCGGTGCCATCCGGATCTCGGCGCCCCACTGCAGATGAAGTGCCTCCACATGGAGAAGCGGGAGAGGCTCGTTTGCGCCGCCTCCCCCCCCCCCGCCCCCATCAGGCACCCCACGCCGACTTTCGGCGCAGCATTGTAGGATGGCCACACCAGTGCGGCAACTTGCTGGACACCACCTCGGTGCCATCCGGATCTCGGCGTGTTGTGCTGCCTTCGGCCTATTCGCACATCGGTCCGCTACTGACGCCACCTCACAGGCCAACGGGGCACCCCACGCCGACTTTTGGCGCAGCATTGTAGGATGGCCACACCAGTGCGGCAACTTGCTGGACACCACCTCGGTGCCATCCGGATCTCGGCGCGTTGTGCTGCCTTCGGCCTATTCGCACATCGGTCCGCTACTGACGCCACCTCACAGGCCAACGGGGCACCCCACGCCGACTTTTGGCGCAGCATTGTAGGATGGCCACACCAGTGCGGCAACTTGCTGGACACCACCTCGGTGCCATCCGGATCTCGGCGCGTTGTGCTGCCTTCAGCCTATTCGCACATCGGTCCGCTACTGACGCCACCTCACAGGCCAACGGGGCACCCCGTGCCGACTTTCGGCGCAGCATTGTAGGATGGCCACACCAGTGCGGCAACTTGCTGGACACCACCTCGGTGCCATCCGGATCTCGGCGCGTTGTGCTGCCTTCGGCCTATTCGCACATCGGTCCGCTACTGATGCCACCTCACAGGCCAACGGGGCACCCCACGCCGACTTTCGGCGCAGCATTGTAGGATGGCCACACCAGTGCGGCAACTTGCTGGACACCACCTTGGTGCCATCCGGATCTTGGCGCGTTGTGCTGCCTTCGGCCTATTTGCACATCGGTCCGCTACTGACGCCGCCTCACTTGCCAAAGAATTTTCTACGCTTTTTATAGCCCTATGCCGCATAACAGGTCATGTGACTTGTTTATAAAACTTTTCATTGGTTCATTTTACTTTTGGTTTCCTAATGATGGAAGGCTTCATCACATGACCTAAAAATAACACTTTTCATTGGATTAAAACATTTTTTTTTCCCAAACGATGAAAGCCCCACCTTGTTTCTGGATTTTTCAGACTGAAGCTAGCGTCAGCATGAGAGCACCACCATCTCGTAGCTCCGTCGTGGCCATTCCACGAGCAATCATGACAGCCGCTCCCCACCAGAAGCCTGCGGGAGTCGGGGGCCCCCAAGACTTTTGTAGAATCTTCAAGGCTGAGGGGACGCTTTCGAGAATGGAGCCCAAGCCCTAGCAGACAAGCGTCCGAGTTCCAAGGTGTCCCAGGGCCATTTCAGTGGACCAGGCCCAAAAAGGAAAGAGCCTGCCGCCATTTTGAGAGTCCTGTGGCAGCCGCCTATCGCTGCACCGCAAGAGTGGGCGCAACTCAGCTGAATGGCGGATTTTGGCACAGTGTACCAAAAGCGGGCGGAGTGGCAACTGAAACGGTAAAGGGGCGCCCCACTACAGCAGACGAGCCTCCACCTGGGGAGGCCAGTTCACGCCGCCTCATCCCCCCCCCCCGGGGCGCCCCACGCCGTTATTCGGAGCAGCATTGTAGGATACCAAAACCAGCGCGGCAACTTACTGGACATCACCTGGGTGCCATCCACATCTCAGCGCGTTCTGCTGCCTTGGGACTATTCGCACAACAGACCGCCACTGACGAGGCCACCCCCCGGGACGACCCACGCCGTTTTTCGGAGCTGCATTGTAGGATACCCAAAACCAGTGCGGCACCCAGGTAACATCACCTGGGTGCCGTCCAGAACTCAGCACGTTGTGCTGCCTTGGGACTATTCGCACAAAACACAGCTACTGACCATTGTTGCTTCTTTTTCAAAAAAATGTTTAAATGTATTTACTGTTTTTGTTGCGTTGTATATATTTATAAGTTATTAAAGTTTTATAATCCTACTACTTTGTTGGAGTGCTATATATTTTTAATGTGACACATAATTGTAAAAACTTTGATGTACAAAGAGGCATCCCTGGAATCTTCCGCTTCAGGCTCGGTCCCCTCCCCAATCACAATACAGGATGGTTTTCAGATAGTAGGAACGCGTGTGGTGTGACAGATCTCATCGGGTGGGGGCCTTGATCTACTGTAACTCCTTTGAAGAGAGGTGATTCTTTACAGCTGGGGCCATAAACTACATCTGCAGGGCTAGGTGATAGCCTGGGACCGGCCTGGACAATCGGACACAGAGGAAGAGGAGTGTCAGAGGGTGCGGTAGTGAATAGGGCGAAAGGGAGGTGTCGGGCGGGCACAGGGTGTGATTCTCAAGGAAGAGTAGCGCAGATGGGGGGAGGTTTATTGCCCATGCATAAGACAGAGAGCGGGGGTGACCAGTGCCTGGGGGAGATGCTTGCGAGGGTGGGGAGCCATGCTAAGGATCCACAGCGTGCAGAGAGTGGGTCTGGTCAAGGCATCTAAAATGGCTGCCGTGCACGACAAAAGTGTGGCATTTGAAAAAAGGCAAGATGGCGCAGACAATGTTTTTCAACACTTCCTGATTTCCTTCGAATCGAACGATAACAGACGTTATCTCTCCCACACTACCGGTCCCCCTGGGCTTAAACGCCGAGATAGTAGGGACTGCATTCCGTGGAGATAGGCCGAGACGTCACTCGGCAGAAAAAAAAAAATCAAAAAAAGTCTATAAACATACAATAAGTTAAAAGTCAATCATTCTTGTTCTCTCCCACACTACCAGTCCCCCTGGGCTTAAACGCCGAGATGGTAGGGACTGCATCCCGTGGAGATAGGCCGAGACGTCACTCGGCAGAAAAAAAAAAATATCAAAAAAAGTCTATAAACATACAATAAGTTAAAAGTCAATCATTCTTGTTTCCTTGTAGTACGCTCCCCAGACCGCTTCCCGGTTCACGAACCGGGCGCACCCCACGAAAAAAACGATATTTTTTATTTTTTTTTGCCCCGCGGGGCCCTTTTAAAGCCTCCACATCAAACCTAGGGGGTCAGGGAGGATCTACTATGCCCCCTTATGGTCATTTGCCCCTTCGCTTTGGCCTCCTCTTGTCTCTCGATCCTACCGAGAGACAAGATGGCGGCCGCTACGGACTGTTTGGAATGTTTACAGACACCGGAGAGCCAATCAGCTTCGCTTCGCAAAGCTCCGTAACGCGAAAAGTACGCGAAACGGAGCGCTACCCGGGACGCTGTCACAGATATATATCTTTTTTTGAACGTTAATTTCTCAAAATCCACTGGAGCACATATATTGAGACCTAGCAAAGGCACATCGGGCTACCAGTCCCTACAATTTTGCCAAGTTTCGTGCAAATCCATTCAGCCGTTCGGGCTAAAAGTGAGGCCAACCGCCCTATGGAAATTAACATGGGAAAAACGCGTTTTGGGACCCCCCTTTTTTCTCGGCCCCCCCTTGATGACCCCCCCCAAATTTTCAGGGGCTGCTCAGAAACAAAATGTTCCATTTTCCTGAAAATTTCAGCCAATTCCGTCCACAAACGCCAAAGTTATTAGACATAGATTTTTCAAAAATCCCATAGAGAAAAAATCCTAATAATATTACCTACTGGCGGGCGCCAGTAGGTATATATAGTTAGGATTTTTTCTCTATGGGATTTTTGAAAATTCTATGTCTAATAACTTTGGCGTTTGTGGACGGAATTGGCTGAAATTTTCAGGAAAATGGAACATTTTGTTTCTGAGCAGCCCCTGAAAATTTGGGGGGGGTTTGTCAAGGGGGGGCCGAGAAAAAAGGGGGGTCCCAAAACGTGTTTTTAACATTGAGTTTTCCATAGGGCGGTTGGCCTCACTTTTAGCAAGAACGGCTGAATGGATTTGCACGAAACTTGGCAAAATTGTAGGGACTGGTAGCCCGATGTGCCTTTTGTAGGTCTCAATATATGTGCTCCAGTGGATTTTGAGAAATTAACGTTCAAAAAAAGATATATATCTGTAACAGCGGACCGGGCAGCGCTCCAGTTTGCGTACTTTTCGCGTTACGGAGCTTTGTGAAGCGAAGCTGATTGGTTCTCCGGCGTCTGTCAACATTCTAAACAGTCCGTAGCGGCCGCCATCTTGTCTCTCGGTAGGATCGAGAGACAAGAGGAGGCCAAAGCGAAGGGGCAAATGACCATAAGGGGGCATAGTAGATCCTCCCTGACCTCCTAGGTTTGATGTGGAGGTTTTAAAAGGGCCCCGCGGGGCAAAAAAAAATAAAAATAATAATAATCGAACGGCTGAATGGATTTGCACGAAACTTGGGAAAATTGTAGGTACTGGTAGCCCGATGTGCCTTTGCTAGGTCTCAATATATGTGCTCCAGTGGATTTTGAGAAATTAACGTTCAAAAAAAGATATATATCTGTAACAGCAGTCCGCTTCGCGTACTTTTTGCGTTACGGAGCTTTGCGAAGCTGATTGGTTTTTCGGCGTCTGTAAACATTCCAAACAGTCCGTAGCGGCGGCCATCTTGTCTCTCGGTAGGATCGAGAGAGAAGAGGAGGCCAAAGCGAAGGGGCAAATGACTATAAGGGGGCATAGTAGATCCTCCCTGACCCCCTAGGTTTGATGTGGAGGCTTTAAAAGGGCCTTGCACGGCAAAAAAAAAATATATCGTTTTTTTAGTTCTTTTGCGTGGAGTGCGCCCGGTGCGCGAACCGGGAAGCGTTCTGGGGAGCGTACTTTCTTGAAAATTAGTGAAAAAAGTTAGAGTAAAATAACAATTGTGAGTGATCAGATGTAGGGTAGCTCTGAGAAGAGCTTTTGGGTTTATGGTACATTTAGGTACTTATAAGTAGGTACCAATGCACAGTCTTAAATTCAGAATGAAAATTCTGTTGCCCTCATCTGAGAAGTGAACTCCATCTCCTCTGTAGATATCTTGCATGTAGTAACGCAAGTTATTGTTGTACAAGGAGCCCATTCCATGGTCTCTCATGTAAGCTGAAACAGATTTGTTTACATGCTTCCTCGACTTCTCAATTTGTGGACAAAATTGGTTCGACTACCTCCATTTCTGTCTTTGGCATATATTTGAATATACCAAGGCAGTCTGAGGAAAAAGTGCCATCAATTGCTCAAAGGTGTCCTTTAAAAGCATTTCCAGACCTACTCCAGTCAAAGTGCCCAAATCATTACCTCCACAGTGCACAATTAACAGGTCAGGTTTTGGCAAATGCATAAAGGTTTTCACCAATGGTATCAATTGGTGACATTTTAATCCTCTGTGGCCAAACGACTTAATTTCCACATCTTGTAAATTGAGGTTAGGTAAATTCCTGTTTTCAGCGTACCTCTGAGCCCAATAGATGTAATTATGTCCAACAATCCAGACAGAAAACATGGCGAGAGAAGGTTCTCCTGCAGTCAGATGAAGTGTGGCAATGAAATGGCAGTTGAAAAAATAAGAGTTTAAAATGAAAAAAACTGGAATTTCTGTGTTAATGAAGCAGTAACAGTGATTGGTGGATTTTGATTGTTGAAAACAGAAAGTTAAGGTGCATGGATGAGTTCGTTGAAAGATGTATTTTGAGTGGCGAAGAAAAAATCATTAAATGGAAGAATGCACTGGATATGCAGGTGCACTGAGAGTTCAGAGTTCAATTGCAACATTGTTGTGTGAACTTGCAAACACCAGAGGTCTTGCAAGAGGTGGTTGCTATGCAAAAAAGCAGAGAGGGCAGAGGGGGGAAGGGTTTTGATTTGAAAAAAAGTGAGGGAAGAGTTTTGATTGGGTGACATGAGAGATATGTGTGAAGAATTACAGCATTTCTGTGCTTTTGATAGCTGCAGACTCTGGAGTGCATACCTTTTGCTCTGCTGAAGACAAATTGGTGTGTTTCTGAGACTGTTTTGAAACTCAAAGTATTTGCTAAGGTTAGAAAAGATTTCTTTAATTTAGATAGAAAATACTGTGCTTTAAGGAGAAAATTATGAAGAAAGTTGTGTTTTTCAAATGTTTCTTTGTCTCAAGTGTTTTACAAATAGATTTTGTTTCTTTGAGAAATTGTAATTGGAGAAAATGTGAAGAATTAGTACTGACAGGGTTTTTATGTGCATAGGAGCTGTGGAGTGTTTTCAAATTATAACTTGTAAATCGTTTTTGAGGAAAAGGAATGGTTTTAATATTTATGACAAGGACATAATGGTGTATGCTTCTTTATAAGGCAATTGAGTGTCTCTGATGTTATTTTTCCCATTTTAATGTAAGACGTTTCCCTGTGGAGCAAATTGCTTGTAAATATGCTCCCACCTGTGCATGGCAAATTTAGATTTTGAATGTTTGCGTTACATAGGCATGTTAAAGGTGACCGAAACATGCTGCAAAGGCAATCAAAAAACGCTTTCATGTGTCTTAAGGACATTTTAAGTCATTTCCCCATGTGGAGTGTTTTTAAATTATGACTTGAAAATCGTTTTTGGGGAAAATCAATGCTTTTAAAATTTATGACAAGGACATAATGGTGTATGCTTCTTTATAAGGCATTTCAGTGTCTCTGATGTTATTTTTCCAATATTAAATTAAAAGACCTTTCTCCGTGGAGCAAATTCCTTGTAAATATGCTCCCACCTGTGCATGGTAAATTTAGATTTTGACTGTTTGAGTTACATAGCCATGTTAAAAGTGACCCAAAAAAGTTGCAAAGGCTTTAAAAAAACACTTTCATGTGTCTTGAGGACATTTTAAGTCATTTCCCCGTGGGCAGTGTTTTCAAATTATGAGTTGAAAATCGTTTTTGAGGTAAAGGAATGTTTTCAAAATTTATGTGCGCCATATGCCCCCAAATTTCTTTTTCAGGAGTGCAGCAGGGTGTTCTTGAGACACGCCTGCACCCTCGGAAAAATTCGTAATTTGCGATGAGCTGATTGCTAATCGCAAATTGCACGTTTATTCCTATGGGCCTCCTGCTCCATGGAAATGAATGGGTAATTTGTAATTAGCAAATAGCTCATCGCAAACTAGGAATGGTAAAGAATCGCTATTTATTCCTTAAAGTTCGCTATTTAGGAAATGTAAAAAACTTTGATGATACATATGGCGGTTCATCTCTAACAAGATAAGAAGCTTAGGGATAGATTTATGATGACTGGCATATCATCAGGTATGTGCCAGAGTCATCCTGTGCCGCTGTTCCGCCACCCATGGTGTGCTGCATTTACAATGCGGCGCATCATGGGGCAAAAACAGCATAGATGCGTGACGCATCTGTGCCGTAAAGGTGGCGCATTGCTGGAGTTGTATCGCAAGCAGCCGCGGGCCGTGGAGGAAGTTACGGTGGGGCAGGGAGGCGGGAAGGGGGAGGGGCAGGGTGGAGGGACCTAAAAACTGGCATATGGATAATTGCAGGTAAGTACACAATTTAATTATTCAAACGAATTTCGTAGCGCGCACTGCATCGCAAAATGCGATGCTGTGCGCGCTACGAATTGCCATCAAGTACTACTAGTGTAGACTCAGAAAGATTTATATATTTAACTTTGCCAGACAGTAAATCAGTCTCTTTTAATAAGCTAGTAAAAGGAGCTGATCACAACATGGAGTGTAGCCAATGTAAATCTGAAATGATGTCCACATTATTTATACGAACATATGGCCAGTATGTCATTTTAATGTTCCAACGATGTAGGCCTGATGGAACAAAATTGACAACTTTAATTAAAAATTTTGTGGCTTCACAGTTGTCAATATCAGGGAGGACTTTTGTAACTGTAGCAATTATATATCATGACGGTCCTTCAATAACATCAGGACATTACACAGCTTATTTAAAGTCTAGAAATGGCTGGTCATTCTGCAATGATTCTGTTTTAATTTTCAAAAAAAAATTGCCGTATGACCTTAAAAACTCTTACCTGGTGTTTTTAAAACCAAAATTTTAGGGAAAGAATCTCGGGATGTGCTCTGAGGAATTTCAAGAAGTTCTAATGGCTCCTACACGATTTGGCCTTGAGGATAAGTGTAGTACAGAGACATAACTTCTTACCATAACACTGGACGTCATGGAGAAATACGTGCACTTTGAATGAGTTCAGAAAAACTGTTTCTTTTTATAAGCTAATTGAAGCAGCCAATCAAAACATGGAGTAGAGGGAATGTAAGTCTGCAATGCTGTCTACTGTTTTACATTGCTTTGTGATTAAAAGTGATGTAGAGAATTAAATAATTGTAGTAGTCATAAAGGTAGTGTAAGTCTGCTTTATAGTAAGCAGTATCAGTGTCATAGGAAATGTAGAACATGATTGAGCAAGAAGGGGAAGATATTACTAGTCCAGGATTGTGAAAATGATCTTCAACATTTTAATTGTGAAAGTTGCGGAAATACAACATGACGGGATTGGCTTACAAGAATTCTAAGAGTTATAAATGGCTCAGACACGATTTGGCCTTGTGGAAACGTGTGGTAGAGAGCGAGAAGTCATTTATTGTATGTAACATGTTTTTGAAAACAATGGAGGTTTTCTTTCAGAAAGTGGCGGGTTGAAAGTAATAACAGCACAACAGAGTGTAAGCTGTTCATAGGACATCCTTTGCCGTCATGGAAAGTAAGTTAACTTTAAGGAGTTCTGAATTCTGATTTGTTATGTTGTATGGGTTTTTTAAACACAATCATTTTGATTGTGTTTTTTTTTCCCCGCTGTTATATGATGAATACCTTCAAGTCACTGTTTTTAGTGAAATTTGATACATTCTGAGAACAGCAAAAATAAACCATTTAACATGTATAATTAGTTCTGTTCTGTTTGCATTTATGATGTACATGTAGAACTGTGTAGGAGGCATGGAGAAGGTGAGGCTTCTGTAAGTGTCAAAGTTGTTGCATACAGTGCTCATATTCTACGTAGTCTTTCATATGATAGACTACATTTCCACAATGAGATACCTAAGCAAAGGAAACACAGGTGATATGATTGTGGAATGAGGAAAAAAAATTGCACGTTTTTCAATTATATTACCTGTGTTTCTTAACATTACACATCACATTGTGTAGATGAGGTTTAGGCCTGTTCCTGGAGACAGAGGAGGTCTAACATTTGTCCAAGAGTGCAGTCGACATGACACACTTGGTTGGTAGGCCTGCACATGTATTTTCTTCTCTGTATTCTTCAACAAACCTAAATTTCATCTGCAACTCTGAGTAGGACTTACCTGAAACAAATCTGTGAATAGGTTACACCTTATCGGCATCTTGAAACAATGATTTAAAATGTTAGGCTGAGATTTATGATGACTGTGTGCCTCATTTGCTCCGCTGTGGGTCACTTTTGTGTAAAACATGCACCATGTTGCAAGATAGGTTTCAGTTCATCTCCAGCAAGATACCATCACTTTGAAATGTATATAATTAGCACTGTGTAGGGGACATGCAGAAGCTGAAGGTTTTCTAAGTGTGAAAATTGTTGTATACACTGCTCAACTTCTGTGTACTGTTTGATATGCTAGACTCCATCTGCACTATGAGATACCTAAGCAAAGGCAACACAGGTGATGTGATTGTGAAATGAGGAAAAGAAACTCCAAATTTTTCAATTACATCACCTGTGTTTCCTAAGTTTACGAATGACATTGTGCAGATGAAGTTTAGGTCTGTCCACGGACACAGAAGAGGTCTAGCCTTTGTTCAAAAGTGAAGTGGACATGACTTACTTCATTAGTAGGCGTTCACATGTATTATCTCCTCTGTATTCTTCAATAAGTGTAAGTTTGATCTGCAACCCTGAGTAGGCCTCACCTTAAACAAACCTCTGGATAGGCCACACCTTATTGTCATCCTGAATCAATTATTTAACATGTTAGGGACAGATTTATGATAGGTGTATGCCTCTTTTGCGCCACTGTGCGTCACTTTTGTGACGCAGTCGCGGTTGAAAAGATTTGGTATGAGGCGACAAAATTATAAAATGATGAATCTAGGCAGATGTGTCATGCTGTAAAAAAACAATGCCACATGAAACCGATGCAGCAGTCATGCAAAAGATGCACAATGTTGCAAGATAGGACTCACTTCATCTGCATCAAGATACTATTAGTTTAAAATGTATATTTTTAGGACTGTGTAGGGGCATGGAGAAGCAGAGGCTTCTGTAAGTGTCAAAGTTCTTGAAAAACTATTTGTCCTTCAATCTTTTCCCTTGTTTTTTCTAATTTATTAAAAACATGTTTTAATATTTTTCAAATGTTTGTTCTCTCATTTACAGATTTTTTAGTATAAAAAGAACAAATGACTAACTTAACGACAATTATGAGGTAAATGTTTTGTACTCTTTTTGTTATATTTCTATCACATTTAACTTCTATTAGTTCCACTGCTTTATTTCTTTAAGAATCACTTTCCTGCCTTAATTACTCTACTCCTTCACTATTTTTCTTAGTCCCTCTCTTCTCATACTTCTTCACTCTTGGTCACTCACTCTGTCTCTATTACTTTCACTATTTCTGACTGATCTAAGACATATTTTAACTTTACAGAAACATACAGTCACTGGATGTTGTCATCAGTGATGTCATCAGTGATGTCATTTGAGATGTCATCAGTGATGTCATCAGTGATGTCACTGACCATGTCATGAATGATGTAATATGTGACATCATCAGCAGTGGATTGCGGGTGCGCGATATATAGTTAGTGCAACTAACTATATATGGAATTTCAATGGTTTTGTGTGAGTAAAATAAGTTTTTTTAAATGCTAATTCCTAACGATATATGGTCTATAACCTATGGTTTTTTCAGTGAATTTTCAAGGTTTTGTAAATGCTAATTCCTAACTATATATGGTCTATAACCTATGGTTTTTTCAGTGAATTTTCAAGGTTTTGTAAATGCTAATTCCTAACTTTATATGGTCTATAACCTATGGTTTTTTCAGTGAATTTCAATGGTTTTTTAATAGCAAATATCATAAGCTGTCGAATGTCAAGTACGTGGTAAGTAAAAACATTTTCGTGTTTATGCACACTGATCTGCTTTGAATGCTGCCCCCCACCCCTCATTTCTATTAGGAGTACTCTCTCTTTGCAGATAGTGAAGGGTAGTTAACGCAGGCCTTTGCCCCCGTTGTAATCCGTCGTGCCTGCTTCTCTCTCCATTTGATTGATTGTTCTCTTTGGTTCATTCTCTATTTACAAACAAGCACAGAGTCGCAATACTCTGTTTAGTCTTTGCAGATAGCGAAAAATCGTGTAAAAAAACAAAAGAAATCGAGCAAAATCAGTAGGCCACTAATGGGATCTCTTTTTGACCTCGCTAAAATAGAAACATTAGGAACAACCTGTTGAAAATAGCAATGTGTATGTACATAAGCGGCGTTCATTTGTGTTCACAGTACCCCTTGTTGATTGTTTGAATCGAGCATTGAATTGTTCGAAGTTGGTTCTCTTAAGGATCTTCTCTGCCTGCAAACGAGGAAGAATAGGAATATTCTCTCTCCCTTTGCAGATAGTGAAGGGTAGGTAACGCAAGCCTTTAACACGTCGTACCTATTTCATTCCTCATTGATTGATTGATTGTCCGAACATTAACTGTTTGGGAATTAGTTCTTTTTGGAGGTATTCCCTGTTTGCAAATAAACGTAGGAAAATCTTTGCAAGTAGTGAAAGGGTACGTAATGCGGACCTTTCTCCCCCGTTGTAATCTCTCATGCCTATCTACTCCCCACTGATTGATGCACCTGTTTCACCCGGACCATTTACTAGAGATAGGTCATCTGGCCCGACAAGAGAGCACCCCTAGTGAAAAGGACATATGCAATAATAACGAAGTGATCACTGTATCCTGTTAACAGAAACTTTAGCATGAAACAACCTGGAAAGAAAAGAATAGGAAAACGAAAATCAGTAGGCCACTGATGAACTTTTTATTAAATAACAAACAAAGAAACGATAACAATACGTAATGATAAAACCTATTATTGTCCTAGAAACAAGAAACGTTAGAAGTAAGCCCGTAATAAGAAACCTGAAAACATCGCCCCTCACTGCCCCAAAACGTGTCTGTCCCACCGCCTGCCACGGCCAAATAACGGCAAACTGGGAAAGATAGAAGTCAGCAGACATCCGCCCCATTCTAGAAACTTCCAAAGGGCAACAGGTTTTCGGCTACGCCCAGCCGGAAGCAACACATATAAGGCGGGTCCTGCTGCCACGCCTCGGCCAGGAGATCATCACGTAGGGTGTAGCCGGAGGAGAGGCCGAGGCCAGCGGGACCCGGCCAGGGGGATTGACAACACTGGAGAGTTTTAGGGGGGGGATGTCCGTGTCCTCGACCCTCCCCTCTCTCTCCCAGTCCGGCCGCGGTGGCCCTTGAGAGTTGCTGGTTGTCCCTCCACACTCGCTCCCGGTCCGGCCACGAACGGCCGGGGGCTGGGGCCGACGGGATCCGGCTGCAGCCGATGAGCCAAGGAACCCGTTCATGGGGCCAGAGCAAAGGGCGTCCGGCCGCCATCCACCGGAGGTCCGGCCCAAAGACGGACGGGACATTTCTTCTTTCTTGAATAATTGCTGCAACAACCCTGGGGGGGGGATGTCTTGCACATGCCTCCGACCCCCCCCCCCTCTCGTCCTCATCGCCTGGTCCGGCCATAACAAATCTCAAGCGAGACGCCGTGGGGTGCACTGGGAGGGAGAGACGGTGCGAACAGGCCTCTCCCGCCTCCCCAGGTGGAGGCTTCCCACCTGCACCCTCAGCGCTCCAGGCGCCCGGAAAAGGGTTCTTCCACTGTGGCGATGCTGCAACGTCTCGCCCGGCAGGGTGGAGCCCGTCCGCTCATTTGACCCCGCGATCGCCAGTAGCTACCGAACTCTCAAAATGGCGGTCGACCTGGCAAGAGCGGGCCCAGCATAAAGAAATGGCCCGGTCACTGGTTGACTCCACCACCGTAGTCCTCCACGACCTTGAAGATTCTAGAGGAGCCCCGGGAGTCCCCGACCCCCGCAGACACCCCCGATGGGGAATGACTGCCATGATCGCCCGTGGAGTGACGAAACTGTAGCCGCGGGACGTCGGCGCTCCCATGCTGGCACCAGCCTCAGTTTGAATGACTAGAATCCTGCAGACCTCAGTTCCGGTGAAAGCACAGTGTGACCCGGTAGGAAAAATTGTTGCACCCCCTCCCCTTTTTGACTGATGGTTCAAACCACCGATCCTTTCCTTTGCCCTTTTAACGGAACTTTGGACTGCCTCCCCCCCCCCCCCGCAGCGCCCCACGCCGTTATTTGCTGGGCGGCAACTTACTAGACATCACCTTCGTGCCATCTAGATTTCAGCGCGTTCTGCTGCCTTGGAACGATTCGCACAACAGACTGCTACTGACGACCCACCCCCAGGCAACATCTTCTGAATTTTCATAATTTGAAAGAACTAGTAACATGTCCTCATCAGGAATTTCCTCTTCAATCATCTCATCAGGAATCTCCTCATGAAAAGTCTGCAATGATGATTCTTGTAACTCTATGGTCTCCAAACATTCGATAAATTCGCCATCAAGAGATTGATCAAAAAAATCATTCAAGTCATCTCCTCCTTGTGAGAATATTTCATTATTGGTGCTGTCAATTTCATTAAATGTAGTGGATAATTCAAAAGAAATTGCCACGGTCTCTTCATTGTTTAAATGTTTTTACTGTTTTTGTTTTGTTGTATATATTTATAAGTTATTAAAGTTTTATATTCCTACTACTTTGTTGGAGTGCTATATATTTTTAATGTGACACATAATTGTAAAAACTTTGATGTACAAAGAGTCATCCCTGGAATCTTCCGCTTCAGGCTCGGTCCCCTCCCCAATCACAATACAGGATGGTTTTCAGATAGTATGAACACGTGTGGTGTGACGGATCTCATCGGGTGTGGGCCTTGATCTACTATAACTCCTTTGAAGAGGGGTGATTCTTTACAGCTGGGGCCATAAACTACATCTGCAGGGCTAGCTGATAGCCAAGGACCGGCCTGGACAATCGGACACAGAAGAAGAGGAGTGTCAGAGGGTGCGGTAGTGAATAGGGCGAAAGGGAGGTGTCGGGTGGGCACAGAGTGTGATTCTCAGGGAAGAGCAGCGCAGATGGGGGAAGGTTTATTGCCCATGCATAAGACAGAGAGCGGGGGTGAGCAGTGCCTGGGGAAGATGCTTGCAAGGGTGGGGAGCCATGCTACGAATCGACAGCGTGCAGAGAGTGGGTCTGGTCAAGGCATCTAAAATGGCTGCCGTGCACAACAAAAGTGTGGCATTTCAAAAAAGGCAAGATGGCGCAGACAATGTTTTTCAACACTTCCTCATTTCCTTCGAATCGAACGTTAACAGACGTTGGTGCATATTGCCAAATTTAAGCGATATTTATCGCTAACGATGCTTAGCAACGAATTTTTTTACCGCTAAGCATCGTCAGAAATTATCGAAGATAAACCTTGCTATTATCAAGGTTTATCGCAAATGCGATAAAAAACGGCCGCAATGCATGAATATCGCTAAAAAGTCAGCGATATTCATGCATTACCGAGCTAATGCTCTTAGCCATGTTATCCACCTCCCATTGGATAACATGGCTAAGAACTGCTCAGGGCAGGTGTTAGTTTTTGGAGATATTCGCGCTTAGCGCGAATATCTCCAAAAGTTGGTAATAGGAGATAGATATCTTGCATGTTGTAATGCAAGTTATTGTGGTATATGGAACTCATACCATAATCTCTCAGGAAAGCAGAAACTGATCCTTTTGGTACTGCCTGAGAAGGCCTAGGGGGTGAGGGGTACTCTACTTTGCCCCCTTTTCACGTTCCGAACTATTTTATTTTACTCTCTTCTGTAATTACACAAAATGGCAGCGATAAGATGCATCAGAGACAGACAGTGAGAGAAAGGAGGCCGGAGATGAAGAAGAGATGTCAAATACACATTGGAGATAATATAGTGGAAGAAGGAAAGTAAATATGAGTAAACTTACCATGTAACATAAAAATGTTCCACTCTATTCTATAAGTCTCATTTTATACTACAATCACTTCGCTACAACCTCATAAATTAAAAATAAAAATGAATAATGTCTCAAACAATTTTTGTATTTCTAAATATAAATTTATTCTTCTGAATTTTCAAAATTTGAAAGAACTAGTAACATGTCCTCATCAGGAATTTCCTCTTCAATCATCTCATCTGGAATCTCCTCATGAAAAGTCTGCAATGATGATTCTTGTAACTCTATGGTCTCCAAATATTCGATAAATTCGCCATCAAGAGATTGATCCAAAAAATCATTCAAGTCATCTCCTCCTTGTGAGAATACTTCATTATTGGTGCTGTCAATTTCAATAAATGTAGTGGATAATTCAAAAGAAATTGCCACGGTCTCTTCATTGTGAGCCATTTTATTTAGAAATTGCTTGCTGTAAATTGCAGAAAAAAATAATCACTTTCATTTATCGTTTTTAGTAATACATAATATAAAACTAACTTTATCAAGTATTTAGTATAACAGAAGGACTGTAAATAAATAACAGAAAACATTTTTCAAATTATCTTAAAGTGTACAACATAGTTCCCCTTACAAATTAACAACTCACCTTTTTAAAAGTAGGAGAAGTGTTAGTACTGTGTAAACCAAACACCAGAAATTGAGCACCAAAAATTCCTCACAAATGTACCTCAGACAGTAGTATCACAAAATGGCTGTGGTTTCCTCTCATTTTAGATATATACATAACCAATTAACTTTCATCACACACAAATACAAAACCAAAGTAACATTTTAATTGGTTCTAAATTTCAACACTTTCAAATGTGTTTTCCCCATGCAATTTTCCATAGGACATTTAGATACGTCTACAGCCTGAATGGCTGAACGGAATTACACCAAACTTGGCAAAATGGTACATCAAACCTAAGAGGTCAGGGAGGATCTACTATGCCCCCTTATGGTCATTTGCCCCTTCGCTTTGGCCTCCTCTTGTCTCTCGATCCTACCGAGAGACAAGATGGCGGGCGCTACGGACTGTTGGCAATGTTTACAGACGCCGGAGAACCAATCAGCTTCGCAAAGCTCCGTTACGCGAAAAGTACGCGAAGCGGAGCGCTGTTACAGATATATATCTTTTTTTGAACGTTAATTTCTCAAAATCCACTGGAGCACATATATTGAGACCTAGCAAAGGCACATCGGGCTACCAGTCCCTACAATTTTGCCAAGTTTCGTGCAAATCCATTCAGCCGTTCGATTATTATTATTTTTTATTTTTTTGCCCCGCGGGGCCCTTTTAAAACCTCCACATCAAACCTAGAGGGTCAGGGAGGATCTACTATGCCCCCTTATGGTCATTTGCCCCTACGCTTTGGCCTCCTCTTGTCTCTCGATCCTACCGAGAGACAAGATGGCGGCCGCTACGGACTGTTTGGAATGTTTACAGACGCCGGAGAACCAATCAGCTTCGCTTCACAAAGCTCCGTAACGCGAAAAGTACGCGAACTGGAGCGCTGCCTGGTCCGCTGTTACAGATATATATCTTTTTTTGAACGTTAATTTCTCAAAATCCACTGGAGCACATATATTGAGACCTAGCAAAGGCACATCGGGCTACCAGTCCCTACAATTTTGCCAAGTTTCGTGCAAATCCATTCAGCCGTTCGGGCTAAAAGTGAGGCCAACCGCCCTATGGAAAACTCAATGTTAAAAACACGTTTTGGGACCCCCCTTTTTTCTCGGCCCCCCCTTGACGAAACCCCCCCAAATTTTCAGGGGCTGCTCAGAAACAAAATGTTCCATTTTCCTGAAAGTTTCAGCCAATTCCGTCCACAAACGCCAAAGTTATTAGACATAGAATTTTCAAAAATCCCATAGAGAAAAAATCCTAACTATATATACCTACTGGCGACCGCCAGTAGGTAATATATACATAAATATATATATATATATATATATATATATATATATATATATATATATATATATATATATATATATATATATATATATATATATATATATATATATATATATATATATATATATATATATATATATATATATAATTATTTTATTATATGTTACATTATGTTTTGTAATATTTTATAATAAAACATATTAAATATTTTTAATATTATTAAGTTAATATATAATAAAAAATACAAATGCATTTTTATTTTTTACATTACATTTATTATTCATTAATTTTAACTTTTTTGTATTATTGTTAAGTATGTTTTACTTAATTATATTTATAATTTAATTAATGTTATATTACTTTTACATTTTAAAAAGTCGATATTTTAGCAAATTATAATATTGTTGATATTGATATTGATGTTGATATTTTTGTATTTACCTGTTTGTAGGTAGGAATTCAATATTTTGTCACTCAATATTTTCCCATCGATATTCTGGCAGCTTGAAATTCTGCCCCTCGATATTCTGTCAGTGATCCCCTCTACTCATCTGTTTCTTAGTTTATTTCCTAAACGTATAAGACCCAACCTTAAAGTTTACAGGTGGCCGAAGTGCTTCATTTGCACAAGAATAAGTGCCTTGGCCCAATGCTTTGCTCACAACACCTTGGCCGTCTGTGATGGGACAACTAAGCAGGCCAAGTTTTCAATCCACCACCCCAATCTAGCTGTCTCTTTTTAGGTCGAGCCTAGACATTGCAGCTGTAAGTTGATCTGTTGAATGTTCTTTGTGGGGTCTGACCCAGCATTCCGGTTTGGATTGGCTTATGTCTGTGTCATTCCAAAATCATAGCCTGCAATTGGTTAATGGTCGGTGCATGCCCCACCATTTCTTGCAAGTTCTATGGAGTATTGCCTCGTGAATGAGCAGTGTGGCCCACTCAGATTGAGTGCCTGTATCTTCTTGTTTGCTTCTGCCTGAATGCACTGACAACAATCAACTCCGCTTCAGATGCACAGTGCCTGTCCCCGTCCCATAGAGTATTAACACAGGAACAAGGAGCGACGCACAGGCTGCATGTGCCTTTATCTTTTTTAATAATTGTCCTCAGCATATGGAATGTATTAATATGCCTCACCTGTGAAGAAATGGTGCTAATTAAAAACTGCCTCACTTAGGGGGTCATTAGGATGGTGGGCGGACTTTGCCCGCCCGCCATCCTCCTGGGGATTGGGACTGCCAGCCATAAGAGCGGGGGTCCCGTGGTGGGGATTAGGATGTGCCTGCCACAGTGGCGGGCGCATCCCTCATTTTCAACATTGTGGCGGGCGGTGCTCTCAGCACCGCCCGCCACAATGCTAAAAATGCATGTATGCATTTGCATACACGAAGCGGCAGGCACCGTGCGGTGCCTGCCGCTTCGTGTATGCAAATGCTGTGAGCTACCACAGGTACCCCCGTGTGCACCCCCACCTCTCCTTCATTCTGGGGGCCCGCAGGGGGCCCCCAGAGTGAAGACCGCATGCCTTTCCGTGGCGGCGATGATGCATCTAACTGAGCCCATTGTAATATGGCTGGCAGTGTCTAATAGACACCGCCACCATATTAAACCTTTTCCGCCCCGGCCGCAAGGCGACCGGGGCGGAAATGCGGCAGATGGTGTTTCCGTCCGCCGTGGTCCACCCGCCATAGTAATATGGCGGGGGGAAATGGGGGTCGGGCGCACATAAATGCTGGGTGGTGATCCGCCCGAAATCGTAATTGGCCCCTAAGTGTGGTCTCTAAGCCTGGCTGCCTCTGCGAATTAAGAGTCCTGCTCCCGCACACAGGCTCACGCAGGCGTTGTTACAACTAATCAGATGGTGAGTGATAGACAAGACAAGTCTCGTGATGATGTGGTCAACTCCATTTTGTCATAATGACAATAGACCCCTGGCCTATAACCCCTACTGTCAGGCTGAGTAAATTCAAGCCTCCCAGCTATCTCCTGGGTCCATGAGAGGTCGTAAATGGGGAGATAGTAGACAGTGGACGGGCCGTAAGAAATAATATGGGATGTTTCCTTATTTGCACTTCTACTTGGGCAGTGATCAGCAAGGCTACAAGATGGAAAGTGTTCAGCTTTACTTTCCCACGCCTGTTTGCTTGTGCTGATGAGATTTAGAAACAAATCTACCAAAAAACTAGCAAATAGACACACATTTATGCAACTTAAATATTCCACTAAATATATATAAACGAGCAAGGAGTTAGGATTTTTTCTCTATGGGATTTTTGAAAATTCTATGTCTAATAACTTTGGCGTTTGTGGACGGAATTGGCTGAAATTTTCAGGAAAATGGAACATTTTGTTTCTGAGCAGCCCCTGAAAATTTGGGGGGGGTTTGTCAAGGGGGGGCCGAGAAAAAAGGGGGGTCCCAAAACGTGTTTTTAACATTGAGTTTTCCATAGGGCGGTTGGCCTCACTTTTAGCAAGAACGGCTGAATGGATTTGCACGAAACTTGGCAAAATTGTAGGGACTGGTAGCCCGATGTGCCTTTTGTAGGTCTCAATATATGTGCTCCAGTGGATTTTGAGAAATTAACGTTCAAAAAAAGATATATATCTGTAACAGCGGACCGGGCAGCGCTCCAGTTTGCGTACTTTTCGCGTTACGGAGCTTTGTGAAGCGAAGCTGATTGGTTCTCCGGCGTCTGTCAACATTCTAAACAGTCCGTAGCTGCCGCCATCTTGTCTCTCGGTAGGATCGAGAGACAAGAGGAGGCCAAAGCGAAGGGGCAAATGACCATAAGGGGGCATAGTAGATCCTCCCTGACCTCCTAGGTTTGATGTGGAGGTTTTAAAAGGGCCCCGCGGGTAAAAAAAAATAAAAATAATAATAATCGAACGGCTGAATGGATTTGCACGAAACTTGGGAAAATTGTAGGTACTGGTAGCCCGATGTGCCTTTGCTAGGTCTCAATATATGTGCTCCAGTGGATTTTGAGAAATTAACGTTCAAAAAAAGATATATATCTGTAACAGCGGTCCGCTTCGCGTACTTTTTGCGTTACGGAGCTTTGCGAAGCTGATTGGTTTTTCGGCGTCTGTAAACATTCCAAACAGTCCGTAGCGGCGGCCATCTTGTCTCTCGGTAGGATCGAGAGAGAAGAGGAGGCCAAAGCGAAGGGGCAAATGACTATAAGGGGGCATAGTAGATCCTCCCTGACCCCCTAGGTTTGATGTGGAGGCTTTAAAAGGGCCTTGCACGGCAAAAAAAAAATATATCGTTTTTTTAGTTCTTTTGCGTGGAGTGCGCCCGGTGCGCGAACCGGGAAGCGTTCTGGGGAACGTACTTTCTTGAAAATTAGTGAAAAAAGTTAGAGTAAAATAACAATTGTGAGTGATCAGATGTAGGGTAGCTCTGAGAAGAGCTTTTGGGTTTATGGTACATTTAGGTACTTATAAGTAGGTACCAATGCACAGTCTTAAATTCAGAATGAAAATTCTGTTGCCCTCATCTGAGAAGTGAACTCCATCTCCTCTGTAGATATCTTGCATGTAGTAACGCAAGTTATTGTTGTACAAGGAGCCCATTCCATGGTCTCTCATGTAAGCTGAAACAGATTTGTTTACATGCTTCCTCGACTTCTCAATTTGTGGACAAAATTGGTTCGACTACCTCCATTTCTGTCTTTGGCATATATTTGAATATACCAAGGCAGTCTGAGGAAAAAGTGCCATCAATTGCTCAAAGGTGTCCTTTAAAAGCATTTCCAGACCTACTCCAGTCAAAGTGCCCAAATCATTACCTCCACAGTGCACAATTAACAGGTCAGGTTTTGGCAAATGCATAAAGGTTTTCACCAATGGTATCAATTGGTGACATTTTAATCCTCTGTGGCCAAACGACTTAATTTCCACATCTTGTAAATTGAGGTTAGGTAAATTCCTGTTTTCAGCGTACCTCTGAGCCCAATAGATGTAATTATGTCCAACAATCCAGACAGAAAACATGGCGAGAGAAGGTTCTCCTGCAGTCAGATGAAGTGTGGCAATGAAATGGCAGTTGAAAAAATAAGAGTTTAAAATGAAAAAAACTGGAATTTCTGTGTTAATGAAGCAGTAACAGTGATTGGTGGATTTTGATTGTTGAAAACAGAAAGTTAAGGTGCATGGATGAGTTCGTTGAAAGATGTATTTTGAGTGGCGAAGAAAAAATCATTAAATGGAAGAATGCACTGGATATGCAGGTGCACTGAGAGTTCAGAGTTCAATTGCAACATTGTTGTGTGAACTTGCAAACACCAGAGGTCTTGCAAGAGGTGGTTGCTATGCAAAAAAGCAGAGAGGGCAGAGGGGGGAAGGGTTTTGATTTGAAAAAAAGTGAGGGAAGAGTTTTGATTGGGTGACATGAGAGATATGTGTGAAGAATTACAGCATTTCTGTGCTTTTGATAGCTGCAGACTCTGGAGTGCATACCTTTTGCTCTGCTGAAGACAAATTGGTGTGTTTCTGAGACTGTTTTGAAACTCAAAGTATTTGCTAAGGTTAGAAAAGATTTCTTTAATTTAGATAGAAAATACTGTGCTTTAAGGAGAAAATTATGAAGAAAGTTGTGTTTTTCAAATGTTTCTTTGTCTCAAGTGTTTTACAAATAGATTTTGTTTCTTTGAGAAATTGTAATTGGAGAAAATGTGAAGAATTAGTACTGACAGGGTTTTTATGTGCATAGGAGCTGTGGAGTGTTTTCAAATTATAACTTGTAAATCGTTTTTGAGGAAAAGGAATGGTTTTAATATTTATGACAAGGACATAATGGTGTATGCTTCTTTATAAGGCAATTGAGTGTCTCTGATGTTATTTTTCCCATTTTAATGTAAGACGTTTCCCTGTGGAGCAAATTGCTTGTAAATATGCTCCCACCTGTGCATGGCAAATTTAGATTTTGAATGTTTGCGTTACATAGGCATGTTAAAGGTGACCGAAACATGCTGCAAAGGCAATCAAAAAACGCTTTCATGTGTCTTAAGGACATTTTAAGTCATTTCCCCATGTGGAGTGTTTTTAAATTATGACTTGAAAATCGTTTTTGGGGAAAATCAATGCTTTTAAAATTTATGACAAGGACATAATGGTGTATGCTTCTTTATAAGGCATTTCAGTGTCTCTGATGTTATTTTTCCAATATTAAATTAAAAGACCTTTCTCCGTGGAGCAAATTCCTTGTAAATATGCTCCCACCTGTGCATGGTAAATTTAGATTTTGACTGTTTGAGTTACATAGCCATGTTAAAAGTGACCCAAAAAAGTTGCAAAGGCTTTAAAAAAACACTTTCATGTGTCTTGAGGACATTTTAAGTCATTTCCCCGTGGGCAGTGTTTTCAAATTATGAGTTGAAAATCGTTTTTGAGGTAAAGGAATGTTTTCAAAATTTATGTGCGCCATATGCCCCCAAATTTCTTTTTCAGGAGTGCAGCAGGGTGTTCTTGAGACACGCCTGCACCCTCGGAAAAATTCGTAATTTGCGATGAGCTGATTGCTAATCGCAAATTGCACGTTTATTCCTATGGGCCTCCTGCTCCATGGAAATGAATGGGTAATTTGTAATTAGCAAATAGCTCATCGCAAACTAGGAATGGTAAAGAATCGCTATTTATTCCTTAAAGTTCGCTATTTAGGAAATGTAAAAAACTTTGATGATACATATGGCGGTTCATCTCTAACAAGATAAGAAGCTTAGGGATAGATTTATGATGACTGGCGTATCATCAGGTATGTGCCAGAGTCATCCTGTGCCGCTGTTCCGCCACCCATGGTGTGCTGCATTTACAATGCGGCGCATCATGGGGCAAAAACAGCATAGATGCGTGACGCATCTGTGCCGTAAAGGTGGCGCATTGCTGGAGTTGTATCGCAAGCAGCCGCGGGCCGTGGAGGAAGTTACGGTGGGGCAGGGAGGCGGGAAGGGGGAGGGGCAGGGTGGAGGGACCTAAAAACTGGCATATGGATAATTGCAGGTAAGTACACAATTTAATTATTCAAACGAATTTCGTAGCGCGCACTGCATCGCAAAATGCGATGCTGTGCGCGCTACGAATTGCCATCAAGTACTACTAGTGTAGACTCAGAAAGATTTATATATTTAACTTTGCCAGACAGTAAATCAGTCTCTTTTAATAAGCTAGTAAAAGGAGCTGATCACAACATGGAGTGTAGCCAATGTAAATCTGAAATGATGTCCACATTATTTATACGAACATATGGCCAGTATGTCATTTTAATGTTCCAACGATGTAGGCCTGATGGAACAAAATTGACAACTTTAATTAAAAATTTTGTGGCTTCACAGTTGTCAATATCAGGGAGGACTTTTGTAACTGTAGCAATTATATATCATGACGGTCCTTCAATAACATCAGGACATTACACAGCTTATTTAAAGTCTAGAAATGGCTGGTCATTCTGCAATGATTCTGTTTTAATTTTCAAAAAAAAATTGCCGTATGACCTTAAAAACTCTTACCTGGTGTTTTTAAAACCAAAATTTTAGGGAAAGAATCTCGGGATGTGCTCTGAGGAATTTCAAGAAGTTCTAATGGCTCCTACACGATTTGGCCTTGAGGATAAGTGTAGTACAGAGACATAACTTCTTACCATAACACTGGACGTCATGGAGAAATACGTGCACTTTGAATGAGTTCAGAAAAACTGTTTCTTTTTATAAGCTAATTGAAGCAGCCAATCAAAACATGGAGTAGAGGGAATGTAAGTCTGCAATGCTGTCTACTGTTTTACATTGCTTTGTGATTAAAAGTGATGTAGAGAATTAAATAATTGTAGTAGTCATAAAGGTAGTGTAAGTCTGCTTTATAGTAAGCAGTATCAGTGTCATAGGAAATGTAGAACATGATTGAGCAAGAAGGGGAAGATATTACTAGTCCAGGATTGTGAAAATGATCTTCAACATTTTAATTGTGAAAGTTGCGGAAATACAACATGACGGGATTGGCTTACAAGAATTCTAAGAGTTATAAATGGCTCAGACACGATTTGGCCTTGTGGAAACGTGTGGTAGAGAGCGAGAAGTCATTTATTGTATGTAACATGTTTTTGAAAACAATGGAGGTTTTCTTTCAGAAAGTGGCGGGTTGAAAGTAATAACAGCACAACAGAGTGTAAGCTGTTCATAGGACATCCTTTGCCGTCATGGAAAGTAAGTTAACTTTAAGGAGTTCTGAATTCTGATTTGTTATGTTGTATGGGTTTTTTAAACACAATCATTTTGATTGTGTTTTTTTTTCCCCGCTGTTATATGATGAATACCTTCAAGTCACTGTTTTTAGTGAAATTTGATACATTCTGAGAACAGCAAAAATAAACCATTTAACATGTATAATTAGTTCTGTTCTGTTTGCATTTATGATGTACATGTAGAACTGTGTAGGAGGCATGGAGAAGGTGAGGCTTCTGTAAGTGTCAAAGTTGTTGCATACAGTGCTCATATTCTACGTAGTCTTTCATATGATAGACTACATTTCCACAATGAGATACCTAAGCAAAGGAAACACAGGTGATATGATTGTGGAATGAGGAAAAAAAATTGCACGTTTTTCAATTATATTACCTGTGTTTCTTAACATTACACATCACATTGTGTAGATGAGGTTTAGGCCTGTTCCTGGAGACAGAGGAGGTCTAACATTTGTCCAAGAGTGCAGTCGACATGACACACTTGGTTGGTAGGCCTGCACATGTATTTTCTTCTCTGTATTCTTCAACAAACCTAAATTTCATCTGCAACTCTGAGTAGGACTTACCTGAAACAAATCTGTGAATAGGTTACACCTTATCGGCATCTTGAAACAATGATTTAAAATGTTAGGCTGAGATTTATGATGACTGTGTGCCTCATTTGCTCCGCTGTGGGTCACTTTTGTGTAAAACATGCACCATGTTGCAAGATAGGTTTCAGTTCATCTCCAGCAAGATACCATCACTTTGAAATGTATATAATTAGCACTGTGTAGGGGACATGCAGAAGCTGAAGGTTTTCTAAGTGTGAAAATTGTTGTATACACTGCTCAACTTCTGTGTACTGTTTGATATGCTAGACTCCATCTGCACTATGAGATACCTAAGCAAAGGCAACACAGGTGATGTGATTGTGAAATGAGGAAAAGAAACTCCACATTTTTCAATTACATCACCTGTGTTTCCTAAGTTTACGAATGACATTGTGCAGATGAAGTTTAGGTCTGTCCACGGACACAGAAGAGGTCTAGCCTTTGTTCAAAAGTGAAGTGGACATGACTTACTTCATTAGTAGGCGTTCACATGTATTATCTCCTCTGTATTCTTCAATAAGTGTAAGTTTGATCTGCAACCCTGAGTAGGCCTCACCTTAAACAAACCTCTGGATAGGCCACACCTTATTGTCATCCTGAATCAATTATTTAACATGTTAGGGACAGATTTATGATAGGTGTATGCCTCTTTTGCGCCACTGTGCGTCACTTTTGTGACGCAGTCGCGGTTGAAAAGATTTGGTATGAGGCGACAAAATTATAAAATGATGAATCTAGGCAGATGTGTCATGCTGTAAAAAAACAATGCCACATGAAACCGATGCAGCAGTCATGCAAAAGATGCACAATGTTGCAAGATAGGACTCACTTCATCTGCATCAAGATACTATTAGTTTAAAATGTATATTTTTAGGACTGTGTAGGGGCATGGAGAAGCAGAGGCTTCTGTAAGTGTCAAAGTTCTTGAAAAACTATTTGTCCTTCAATCTTTTCCCTTGTTTTTTCTAATTTATTAAAAACATGTTTTAATATTTTTCAAATGTTTGTTCTCTCATTTACAGATTTTTTAGTATAAAAAGAACAAATGACTAACTTAACGACAATTATGAGGTAAATGTTTTGTACTCTTTTTGTTATATTTCTATCACATTTAACTTCTATTAGTTCCACTGCTTTATTTCTTTAAGAATCACTTTCCTGCCTTAATTACTCTACTCCTTCACTATTTTTCTTAGTCCCTCTCTTCTCATACTTCTTCACTCTTGGTCACTCACTCTGTCTCTATTACTTTCACTATTTCTGACTGATCTAAGACATATTTTAACTTTACAGAAACATACAGTCACTGGATGTTGTCATCAGTGATGTCATCAGTGATGTCATTTGAGATGTCATCAGTGATGTCATCAGTGATGTCACTGACCATGTCATGAATGATGTAATATGTGACATCATCAGCAGTGGATTGCGGGTGCGCGATATATAGTTAGTGCAACTAACTATATATGGAATTTCAATGGTTTTGTGTGAGTAAAATAAGTTTTTTTAAATGCTAATTCCTAACGATATATGGTCTATAACCTATGGTTTTTTCAGTGAATTTTCAAGGTTTTGTAAATGCTAATTCCTAACTATATATGGTCTATAACCTATGGTTTTTTCAGTGAATTTTCAAGGTTTTGTAAATGCTAATTCCTAACTTTATATGGTCTATAACCTATGGTTTTTTCAGTGAATTTCAATGGTTTTTTAATAGCAAATATCATAAGCTGTCGAATGTCAAGTACGTGGTAAGTAAAAACATTTTCGTGTTTATGCACACTGATCTGCTTTGAATGCTGCCCCCCACCCCTCATTTCTATTAGGAGTACTCTCTCTTTGCAGATAGTGAAGGGTAGTTAACGCAGGCCTTTGCCCCCGTTGTAATCCGTCGTGCCTGCTTCTCTCTCCATTTGATTGATTGTTCTCTTTGGTTCATTCTCTATTTACAAACAAGCACAGAGTCGCAATACTCTGTTTAGTCTTTGCAGATAGCGAAAAATCGTGTAAAAAAACAAAAGAAATCGAGCAAAATCAGTAGGCCACTAATGGGATCTCTTTTTGACCTCGCTAAAATAGAAACATTAGGAACAACCTGTTGAAAATAGCAATGTGTATGTACATAAGCGGCGTTCATTTGTGTTCACAGTACCCCTTGTTGATTGTTTGAATCGAGCATTGAATTGTTCGAAGTTGGTTCTCTTAAGGATCTTCTCTGCCTGCAAACGAGGAAGAATAGGAATATTCTCTCTCCCTTTGCAGATAGTGAAGGGTAGGTAACGCAAGCCTTTAACACGTCGTACCTATTTCATTCCTCATTGATTGATTGATTGTCCGAACATTAACTGTTTGGGAATTAGTTCTTTTTGGAGGTATTCCCTGTTTGCAAATAAACGTAGGAAAATCTTTGCAAGTAGTGAAAGGGTACGTAATGCGGACCTTTCTCCCCCGTTGTAATCTCTCATGCCTATCTACTCCCCACTGATTGATGCACCTGTTTCACCCGGACCATTTACTAGAGATAGGTCATCTGGCCCGACAAGAGAGCACCCCTAGTGAAAAGGACATATGCAATAATAACGAAGTGATCACTGTATCCTGTTAACAGAAACTTTAGCATGAAACAACCTGGAAAGAAAAGAATAGGAAAACGAAAATCAGTAGGCCACTGATGAACTTTTTATTAAATAACAAACAAAGAAACGATAACAATACGTAATGATAAAACCTATTATTGTCCTAGAAACAAGAAACGTTAGAAGTAAGCCCGTAATAAGAAACCTGAAAACATCGCCCCTCACTGCCCCAAAACGTGTCTGTCCCACCGCCTGCCACGGCCAAATAACGGCAAACTGGGAAAGATAGAAGTCAGCAGACATCCGCCCCATTCTAGAAACTTCCAAAGGGCAACAGGTTTTCGGCTACGCCCAGCCGGAAGCAACACATATAAGGCGGGTCCTGCTGCCACGCCTCGGCCAGGAGATCATCACGTAGGGTGTAGCCGGAGGAGAGGCCGAGGCCAGCGGGACCCGGCCAGGGGGATTGACAACACTGGAGAGTTTTAGGGGGGGGATGTCCGTGTCCTCGACCCTCCCCTCTCTCTCCCAGTCCGGCCGCGGTGGCCCTTGAGAGTTGCTGGTTGTCCCTCCACACTCTCTCCCGGTCCGGCCACGAACGGCCGGGGGCTGGGGCCGACGGGATCCGGCTGCAGCCGATGAGCCAAGGAACCCGTTCATGGGGCCAGAGCAAAGGGCGTCCGGCCGCCATCCACCGGAGGTCCGGCCCAAAGACGGACGGGACATTTCTTCTTTCTTGAATAATTGCTGCAACAACCCTGGGGGGGGGATGTCTTGCACATGCCTCCGACCCCCCCCCCCTCTCGTCCTCATCGCCTGGTCCGGCCATAACAAATCTCAAGCGAGACGCCGTGGGGTGCACTGGGAGGGAGAGACGGTGCGAACAGGCCTCTCCCGCCTCCCCAGGTGGAGGCTTCCCACCTGCACCCTCAGCGCTCCAGGCGCCCGGAAAAGGGTTCTTCCACTGTGGCGATGCTGCAACGTCTCGCCCGGCAGGGTGGAGCCCGTCCGCTCATTTGACCCCGCGATCGCCAGTAGCTACCGAACTCTCAAAATGGCGGTCGACCTGGCAAGAGCGGGCCCAGCATAAAGAAATGGCCCGGTCACTGGTTGACTCCACCACCGTAGTCCTCCACGACCTTGAAGATTCTAGAGGAGCCCCGGGAGTCCCCGACCCCCGCAGACACCCCCGATGGGGAATGACTGCCATGATCGCCCGTGGAGTGACGAAACTGTAGCCGCGGGACGTCGGCGCTCCCATGCTGGCACCAGCCTCAGTTTGAATGACTAGAATCCTGCAGACCTCAGTTCCGGTGAAAGCACAGTGTGACCCGGTAGGAAAAATTGTTGCACCCCCTCCCCTTTTTGACTGATGGTTCAAACCACCGATCCTTTCCTTTGCCCTTTTAACGGAACTTTGGACTGCCTCCCCCCCCCCCCCCGCAGCGCCCCACGCCGTTATTTGCTGGGCGGCAACTTACTAGACATCACCTTCGTGCCATCTAGATTTCAGCGCGTTCTGCTGCCTTGGAACGATTCGCACAACAGACTGCTACTGACGACCCACCCCCAGGCAACATCTTCTGAATTTTCATAATTTGAAAGAACTAGTAACATGTCCTCATCAGGAATTTCCTCTTCAATCATCTCATCAGGAATCTCCTCATGAAAAGTCTGCAATGATGATTCTTGTAACTCTATGGTCTCCAAACATTCGATAAATTCGCCATCAAGAGATTGATCAAAAAAATCATTCAAGTCATCTCCTCCTTGTGAGAATATTTCATTATTGGTGCTGTCAATTTCATTAAATGTAGTGGATAATTCAAAAGAAATTGCCACGGTCTCTTCATTGTTTAAATGTTTTTACTGTTTTTGTTTTGTTGTATATATTTATAAGTTATTAAAGTTTTATATTCCTACTACTTTGTTGGAGTGCTATATATTTTTAATGTGACACATAATTGTAAAAACTTTGATGTACAAAGAGTCATCCCTGGAATCTTCCGCTTCAGGCTCGGTCCCCTCCCCAATCACAATACAGGATGGTTTTCAGATAGTATGAACACGTGTGGTGTGACGGATCTCATCGGGTGTGGGCCTTGATCTACTATAACTCCTTTGAAGAGGGGTGATTCTTTACAGCTGGGGCCATAAACTACATCTGCAGGGCTAGCTGATAGCCAAGGACCGGCCTGGACAATCGGACACAGAAGAAGAGGAGTGTCAGAGGGTGCGGTAGTGAATAGGGCGAAAGGGAGGTGTCGGGTGGGCACAGAGTGTGATTCTCAGGGAAGAGCAGCGCAGATGGGGGAAGGTTTATTGCCCATGCATAAGACAGAGAGCGGGGGTGAGCAGTGCCTGGGGAAGATGCTTGCAAGGGTGGGGAGCCATGCTACGAATCGACAGCGTGCAGAGAGTGGGTCTGGTCAAGGCATCTAAAATGGCTGCCGTGCACAACAAAAGTGTGGCATTTCAAAAAAGGCAAGATGGCGCAGACAATGTTTTTCAACACTTCCTCATTTCCTTCGAATCGAACGTTAACAGACGTTGGTGCATATTGCCAAATTTAAGCGATATTTATCGCTAACGATGCTTAGCAACGAATTTTTTTACCACTAAGCATCGTCAGAAATTATCGAAGATAAACCTTGCTATTATCAAGGTTTATCGCAAATGCGATAAAAAACGGCCGCAATGCATGAATATCGCTAAAAAGTCAGCGATATTCATGCATTACCGAGCTAATGCTCTTAGCCATGTTATCCACCTCCCATTGGATAACATGGCTAAGAACTGCTCAGGGCAGGTGTTAGTTTTTGGAGATATTCGCGCTTAGCGCGAATATCTCCAAAAGTTGGTAATAGGAGATAGATATCTTGCATGTTGTAATGCAAGTTATTGTGGTATATGGAACTCATACCATAATCTCTCAGGAAAGCAGAAACTGATCCTTTTGGTACTGCCTGAGAAGGCCTAGGGGGTGAGGGGTACTCTACTTTGCCCCCTTTTCACGTTCCGAACTATTTTATTTTACTCTCTTCTGTAATTACACAAAATGGCAGCGATAAGATGCATCAGAGACAGACAGTGAGAGAAAGGAGGCCGGAGATGAAGAAGAGATGTCAAATACACATTGGAGATAATATAGTGGAAGAAGGAAAGTAAATATGAGTAAACTTACCATGTAACATAAAAATGTTCCACTCTATTCTATAAGTCTCATTTTATACTACAATCACTTCGCTACAACCTCATAAATTAAAAATAAAAATGAATAATGTCTCAAACAATTTTTGTATTTCTAAATATAAATTTATTCTTCTGAATTTTCAAAATTTGAAAGAACTAGTAACATGTCCTCATCAGGAATTTCCTCTTCAATCATCTCATCTGGAATCTCCTCATGAAAAGTCTGCAATGATGATTCTTGTAACTCTATGGTCTCCAAATATTCGATAAATTCGCCATCAAGAGATTGATCCAAAAAATCATTCAAGTCATCTCCTCCTTGTGAGAATACTTCATTATTGGTGCTGTCAATTTCAATAAATGTAGTGGATAATTCAAAAGAAATTGCCACGGTCTCTTCATTGTGAGCCATTTTATTTAGAAATTGCTTGCTGTAAATTGCAGAAAAAAATAATCACTTTCATTTATCGTTTTTAGTAATACATAATATAAAACTAACTTTATCAAGTATTTAGTATAACAGAAGGACTGTAAATAAATAACAGAAAACATTTTTCAAATTATCTTAAAGTGTACAACATAGTTCCCCTTACAAATTAACAACTCACCTTTTTAAAAGTAGGAGAAGTGTTAGTACTGTGTAAACCAAACACCAGAAATTGAGCACCAAAAATTCCTCACAAATGTACCTCAGACAGTAGTATCACAAAATGGCTGTGGTTTCCTCTCATTTTAGATATATACATAACCAATTAACTTTCATCACACACAAATACAAAACCAAAGTAACATTTTAATTGGTTCTAAATTTCAACACTTTCAAATGTGTTTTCCCCATGCAATTTTCCATAGGACATTTAGATACGTCTACAGCCTGAATGGCTGAACGGAATTACACCAAACTTGGCAAAATGGTACATCAAACCTAAGAGGTCAGGGAGGATCTACTATGCCCCCTTATGGTCATTTGCCCCTTCGCTTTGGCCTCCTCTTGTCTCTCGATCCTACCGAGAGACAAGATGGCGGGCGCTACGGACTGTTGGCAATGTTTACAGACGCCGGAGAACCAATCAGCTTCGCAAAGCTCCGTTACGCGAAAAGTACGCGAAGCGGAGCGCTGTTACAGATATATATCTTTTTTTGAACGTTAATTTCTCAAAATCCACTGGAGCACATATATTGAGACCTAGCAAAGGCACATCGGGCTACCAGTCCCTACAATTTTGCCAAGTTTCGTGCAAATCCATTCAGCCGTTCGATTATTATTATTTTTTATTTTTTTGCCCCGCGGGGCCCTTTTAAAACCTCCACATCAAACCTAGAGGGTCAGGGAGGATCTACTATGCCCCCTTATGGTCATTTGCCCCTACGCTTTGGCCTCCTCTTGTCTCTCGATCCTACCGAGAGACAAGATGGCGGCCGCTACGGACTGTTTGGAATGTTTACAGACGCCGGAGAACCAATCAGCTTCGCTTCACAAAGCTCCGTAACGCGAAAAGTACGCGAACTGGAGCGCTGCCTGGTCCGCTGTTACAGATATATATCTTTTTTTGAACGTTAATTTCTCAAAATCCACTGGAGCACATATATTGAGACCTAGCAAAGGCACATCGGGCTACCAGTCCCTACAATTTTGCCAAGTTTCGTGCAAATCCATTCAGCCGTTCGGGCTAAAAGTGAGGCCAACCGCCCTATGGAAAACTCAATGTTAAAAACACGTTTTGGGACCCCCCTTTTTTCTCGGCCCCCCCTTGACGAAACCCCCCCAAATTTTCAGGGGCTGCTCAGAAACAAAATGTTCCATTTTCCTGAAAGTTTCAGCCAATTCCGTCCACAAACGCCAAAGTTATTAGACATAGAATTTTCAAAAATCCCATAGAGAAAAAATCCTAACTATATATACCTACTGGCGACCGCCAGTAGGTAATATATACATATATATATATATATATATATATATATATATATATATATATATATATATATATATATATATATATATATATATATATATATATATATATATATATATATAAATATTTTATTATATGTTACATTATGTTTTGTAATATTTTATAATAAAACATATTAAATATTTTTAATATTATTAAGTTAATATATAATAAAAAATACAAATGCATTTTTATTTTTTACATTACATTTATTATTCATTAATTTTAACTTTTTTGTATTATTGTTAAGTATGTTTTACTTAATTATATTTATAATTTAATTAATGTTATATTACTTTTACATTTTAAAAAGTCGATATTTTAGCAAATTATAATATTGTTGATATTGATATTGATGTTGATATTTTTGTATTTACCTGTTTGTAGGTAGGAATTCAATATTTTGTCACTCAATATTTTCCCATCGATATTCTGGCAGCTTGAAATTCTGCCCCTCGATATTCTGTCAGTGATCCCCTCTACTCATCTGTTTCTTAGTTTATTTCCTAAACGTATAAGACCCAACCTTAAAGTTTACAGGTGGCCGAAGTGCTTCATTTGCACAAGAATAAGTGCCTTGGCCCAATGCTTTGCTCACAACACCTTGGCCGTCTGTGATGGGACAACTAAGCAGGCCAAGTTTTCAATCCACCACCCCAATCTAGCTGTCTCTTTTTAGGTCGAGCCTAGACATTGCAGCTGTAAGTTGATCTGTTGAATGTTCTTTGTGGGGTCTGACCCAGCATTCCGGTTTGGATTGGCTTATGTCTGTGTCATTCCAAAATCATAGCCTGCAATTGGTTAATGGTCGGTGCATGCCCCACCATTTCTTGCAAGTTCTATGGAGTATTGCCTCGTGAATGAGCAGTGTGGCCCACTCAGATTGAGTGCCTGTATCTTCTTGTTTGCTTCTGCCTGAATGCACTGACAACAATCAACTCCGCTTCAGATGCACAGTGCCTGTCCCCGTCCCATAGAGTATTAACACAGGAACAAGGAGCGACGCACAGGCTGCATGTGCCTTTATCTTTTTTAATAATTGTCCTCAGCATATGGAATGTATTAATATGCCTCACCTGTGAAGAAATGGTGCTAATTAAAAACTGCCTCACTTAGGGGGTCATTAGGATGGTGGGCGGACTTTGCCCGCCCGCCATCCTCCTGGGGATTGGGACTGCCAGCCATAAGAGCGGGGGTCCCGTGGTGGGGATTAGGATGTGCCTGCCACAGTGGCGGGCGCATCCCTCATTTTCAACATTGTGGCGGGCGGTGCTCTCAGCACCGCCCGCCACAATGCTAAAAATGCATGTATGCATTTGCATACACGAAGCGGCAGGCACCGTGCGGTGCCTGCCGCTTCGTGTATGCAAATGCTGTGAGCTACCACAGGTACCCCCGTGTGCACCCCCACCTCTCCTTCATTCTGGGGGCCCGCAGGGGGCCCCCAGAGTGAAGACCGCATGCCTTTCCGTGGCGGCGATGATGCATCTAACTGAGCCCATTGTAATATGGCTGGCAGTGTCTAATAGACACCGCCACCATATTAAACCTTTTCCGCCCCGGCCGCAAGGCGACCGGGGCGGAAATGCGGCAGATGGTGTTTCCGTCCGCCGTGGTCCACCCGCCATAGTAATATGGCGGGGGGAAATGGGGGTCGGGCGCACATAAATGCTGGGTGGTGATCCGCCCGAAATCGTAATTGGCCCCTAAGTGTGGTCTCTAAGCCTGGCTGCCTCTGCGAATTAAGAGTCCTGCTCCCGCACACAGGCTCACGCAGGCGTTGTTACAACTAATCAGATGGTGAGTGATAGACAAGACAAGTCTCGTGATGATGTGGTCAACTCCATTTTGTCATAATGACAATAGACCCCTGGCCTATAACCCCTACTGTCAGGCTGAGTAAATTCAAGCCTCCCAGCTATCTCCTGGGTCCATGAGAGGTCGTAAATGGGGAGATAGTAGACAGTGGACGGGCCGTAAGAAATAATATGGGATGTTTCCTTATTTGCACTTCTACTTGGGCAGTGATCAGCAAGGCTACAAGATGGAAAGTGTTCAGCTTTACTTTCCCACGCCTGTTTGCTTGTGCTGATGAGATTTAGAAACAAATCTACCAAAAAACTAGCAAATAGACACACATTTATGCAACTTAAATATTCCACTAAATATATATAAACGAGCAAGAAGCTTGCATATAGTCACTGAAAAATAACAGTAAAGCAACAGTAGTATTCAGTAATTTCATTCATGATTGCAGGGCAGCTTTACTTTGCACATGCATAGTTTGTTTATATTTAAACGCATGTGCATACTCTCTGAAATATTGTGTATGGTAGAAAGTGAAACTAATGGCACACTTACGATTGTGCTGCTCTCCATTTACAGACTGTATGAGGTATAACTAATTTAGGTCAACCTTCGGTGTTGGCTCTCTAGCTCTAATCATGTTCATGACACACTCTGTGGGAATTCAAAGTCAACCTTTTATTATAGGACGAATGTCTGCAGTACCCAAATAAGAGAACACCCTTAGACTGATGAAATATATTAACATTAAGAATCATTGCTTTTATCAATAACACACTGCCATGTTTAATAATGTAGTAACCCGCCCGGAATTAATAAGCACTGCACCAGATTGCTGCAACAAAACGAATGCAGACCGATTCCTCAGTGCGTGTTCGCCCATGCACACCTTCTGCCTGCGAGTTCCACTACCACATTTTGATGGAATTTAGTGACAATCTAGTCATTTGGAAATCAAACAGCATGTTTAAGAGGTTTGCACTGTATACTTGGTACGGCTGGGAAGGGGCGGGCTTAGCCCACAGTGCTTAAACAAAGCACTCAGACAACAGCTCTGCAGTCTGATATAACGCTTAAATAGTTCTACTGCAAACCCAGTACCTCCATCGCAGGGACACTGCTTGCCAATCCCAATGTCTGTTGGGTCATATAGATTCCAGACACTGGTCTGTGTCTTCATCTCCATTGAGAACTGGCGGAAAAGTGAGAAAAAGCCATTAAATATGATAACTATAATCCGGTCAGTGACAGAATCCTCGGGACCAGAGTGCAAAGGTACCTGAACTCAGACAGCGCTGCAAGCGCGGTTGGATTGGTAAAGTGGGCATTGTTAGGTGCGAGGTCGGGGCCTCGCACGTGGTCAGGAGATGCCTGTAATAACTGGACATGCTCACAGTACATGAGGTACGCCGGAAAGACCCCGAGCGGTCTTCCGCCATTTGTTATATACCTCGGGGCGTGCCCGCCCCGAGGGTGTATGCATGCGTGTATAAAGTCGATACATTGTAGGGCAAGGGCCGAGTGGCTCTCTACATCCCTCCTTCAATTTAGTTTGCTACTGGAACTATTTTATTTTTTTTCTTATCAGGGCGAGGTCCATACAAAGTCCCTTAATCTCTGGCTCGGTCCGGGGTTGGGCCTTAGATGATACCGGTGGCTTTTGCGGGCAGGGGAGCCGGCAGCCCCAGCCCGGGTTGCTTCGGCATTCCGTGCTGGTGACACAGGTCCTGACACGGTGTCTCGAGGTGTGCTCGGGATTTCAGCCCATGGTCCATCTTCGTCTTGACAGTCAAATTCTGCACCCGATGCTTCTCCGATGTTGGCGCGTGTGCCATCCGGCCCTCCTATTCTTTTGAAGCAGGATATGTTGCGGGTGACAGTCTGGCAGCCCAGACGGGCGGTCACCATGGTTCCCTGGATTTTCTCAACCGTCCACCTCTCGGGCTTGAAAGGTGTCCTGAACTTCCACCCTGGATGACGATCTTGGACCACCACGGTATCTCCTTCCCGTAATCCAGGTTGTCGAGCCTCACTCGCTTTCTGGTTGGTACTGATTCTTCGCGACTGTATCGCATCGCTGTCCCTTGTTTCTGGTGTCCAGGTGGAGGATGTTGGTATGTTTCCCCTTGGAGCTTTCTTGAACAGAACGTGCGCAGGGGCGCATTTCGTGGTGCTGTGTGGGGTCTGTCTATATGCGCTTAGAAATTGATCCAGAGCTGCCTCCGGGTCACTCCCATTGTCCACGGCGATGCGGAGGGCCCTGTTGAGGGTCCGCATAAGTCGTTCCACTTCGCCATTGGCTTGTGGCCATAATGGTGTGATTTTCCTGTGCTTTATCCGGAGGCCTTCCAGATACGCTTGAAATTCCTTTCCTTGAAATGGCGGCCCGTTGTCTGATTTTATTTCTTCAGGGAGCCCCATCGTGGCAAAGATGTGATCTAACGCTTTCTTGACTTGACGAAACGCTATGGACGTGACGATCTCCACAATTGGGAATTTCGAGAATGAGTCTACTACCACCAGGGTGTGTCTGCCATCCGGGAAGCCCCCGAAGTCGAGGCTCAGGTGAGTCCACGGGGTTGTTGGCGCATCATCCGTGATTATTGGAGCTGGGGCTGGATCTGACCCGGTAATGGTGCAAGCATGACACGACCGTACCATGTCATCTACCATGCTGTCCATGGCAGGAAACCATACTTTGTTCCTCAGCCGGGCTTTTGTTTTGGCCATCCCTTGGTGTCCTACGTGGGCAATCGTGAGCATGTGTCGTTGGAGGCTTTCAGGTACGACGATGAGGTGCCCTCGCAGCACGATCCCTTCATCCCCTACGCTCAACTCGTTGCGGATCTGCCATATCTGTTGCCGGGCATGGCTCACTTCCGGTCTCAGACCTTGCACCCCGTCGAGGAACCGAGTCCAGCTGCTATCCTCGAGGGCTCTTTTGACTCGAGTCAGTGTCTCATCTGCATTGGTGGCTTCACCTATCTCCTGCAGAGATAGCGTGTCGGGACAGGCGGCCATGGATATCATGCGGACGAATTCTTCGGCGACTTGCCCATCTGCGAGTGGGAGTGCCTTCTTTGTCACATCAGGGTGTCGAGACAGATAGTCTGCCGGGTTGTGTGCCCCAGGTCGAAATACCAGATTGAAGTTGTAACCCTGTAGTTGGACCGCCCACCGCTCAATCCATGGGGGAGCTAGCCTGGATGATCCGGTAAATAGTGGCAGGAGTGGTTTGTGATCAGTTACTATGGTGAACTCTTGTCCACAGAGGTATAAGTGAAAGTGTTGGCAGGCCCACTTGATGGCTAGCGCTTCTCGCTCGATCTGGGCTTACCGAGTCTCTGTGTCTGTGAGGGCTTTGCTGGCGAAAGCAACAGGTTTCCATTCATCTCGGCCGTATTCTTGGAGTAGTACTGCCCCCAGGCCCACAGGGCTGGCGTCTACCATGAGTTCTGTCCTCCTGCGCGGTTGGAAGTACGCCATTGTGGCTTTGTCCAGAAGGCCCGTCTTAATGTCCTGGAATGCCTGATTCGCCGCGCAGGTCCATTCCCACTCCTGGTCGTGTCTCGTGAGCGTTCTCAGTGGTTCTGCTAGAGCCGCTAAATTGGGTATGAATCGGCCACAGTATGTTGCCATTCCGAGGAAGCTTCGGACTTCGGATGGGCTCCGGGGTGTGCTTGCATTCCTGATGGCTTCTGCTTTCTTCGGGTCCACCTTGAGACCTTCACGCGTGAACGTATAGCCGAAGAAGTCGACGGCCTCTTGATAGAATGACCACTTCGCCCTGTGAAGGGTTAATCCGTGCTCCTAGAGTCTCTGCAGTGTGGCTCTCACGTGGGCATGATGTTCCTCCAGCGTGTTTGAGTATATGAGGATGTCATCGCTTAGGTTAATCACTCCGCTCAGTCCTGACAAAACTTCTCTGATCGCGTTCTGGAATACTTCGGCCGCTGATGACACGCCGAAGCTCAGCCTCTTGTACCGTCGGAGTCCGACGTGAGTTGAAAAAGTTGTTATATACCGACTCTCTTGCTCAAGCTCCAGCTGGTGGTATCCAGCGTTGAGATCCAGTTTAGAGAACCACTTCGCCCTGTTGAGGTCGGCGATGATATCATCCATCGTTGGGGTGATGTGGCGCTCCCTTTTCATGGCAGCATTGGGCAGCCTCATGTCGACACACGGTCTGATGGCGCCAGGCTGCTTGGGCTTGGGCGCTACGACCAGTGGGGACACCCAGGGAGTTGGCCCCGATACCTTCTCGATGACATCTAGATCTTCAAGTCTCTTCAGCTCCGCCTCGACCTGGGGTCTGAGATTGAACGGCACCCTTCTGTGTCTCAGGGCGACTGGACGTATGGAAGTGTCTATGTACAATCTGACCTTCTTTCCTTTGAGCTTCCCGAGGCCATTGAATAGCACGGGGAAGTCTTGTAGCATGTTGTCGGCGTGCGATTGGTGGACTTGGTTGGCGAAGAACACTAGTCCCAGGTCTTCGGCTGTGTGACAGCTGAGAAGCGTGCCCTTCTTGCCTTCGGTGATGTGGAATCGGGCCTCTGTTGTGTAGTCGCCATTGATGATGGTGGTGCTGATGACTCCTTGCAGTGGCAGTGGTTCAGTGCCACCGTATGTGTATATTCGTGCACTTGAGGGGGCAAGTGTGGGTCGGGGCGACATCTGTTCATATTGTTCGGAGTCCATTACATTCACCGATGCCCCGGTGTCGATGAGCGCTCTAATTTCCGTTCCTTCAACCGAGATCGTACACATGGGGGTGGCCTTTTCTTTGTGGAAACCCGACTGACGTACGATATGACGTACACTTCGTCATCGTCCTCATCCTCGTAGTGCGGCCTCCTGTCTTGAGCTTGCATGTCGGGAGGCGGGTGTTCAGATTCCAGCGATAGTTGTCGCACCCTTGATGTTAGTGACCTAGGTCCATATCCGCCCCACGACCTGGGGGCATTGGGCCTGTACCTCCCTCCTTGGCACACTGCAGCGAAGTGATTGAGTCTACCACATTTCGAACATGTCTTTCCTTTTGCGTTGCACACTGCTGTCGCCGAATGGTCTCCACCGCAGTATGCGCACTGGGCGTCACGGGCTTGCCACTGTAGCGCGTCTATCCTTTCTTCTTTGATGGGCGCCATCTTGGGTGTAACCGGTGGGGCCATGGGGGAGCGTAGCGCCATTTCCATCTCATCAGCTCTGGAATCCGACAGTTCATGAGAGCGAGCGAGGACAAGGATGTCGTCCAGCGTGATTCTGGGTTGCCTGAGGATGAGTTTTCTGAGCAGCTTGGATCTGCAACCTACGATGATTTGATCTCTGATTTCCTCACGCGGGTCGGTGAATGGGCAGCTGCTGGCCAGCCGGCGCAGCCTGGCATAATACATGTCGACGGACTCGGCTTCCGTCTGCCATGCTCGTTTGAATTTAAAATTTTCATAATCGTGGTTCAGTTGGGGATCAAAATGAGCATTGAGCGCGTTCACCGCCGCGTCGTAGTTATCCTCGCTACCTGTGTTTGGGAGGGTCTCAAAAAGGTCGTAAATTTCCGGGCCCCCATAGAGGATCAAGAGTGATCTCTTCACAGTGTTGTCGGTCTCCCGAGTGCCCTTGAAGTATAGATTCAGGAGGCCGAGCCACGCCTTCCGCCGCGGTGTCGCGGTTGCCGGGTCAGCAGACTCACTGAAAGGAGGAATGGGGGCCATCCCTGTGTGGGCATGACTTATTAACTGCGGGCCAGTGTCGCGGTTTTGGGGCAGGCCGGCGGGGCCTGGCTGCGCAGTGCTGGTGGTGGGCGCAGCCGTCGCGCCTCCCGTCGCAGGATCCGACATTTCAGTGTCTGTGAGTTCTTGTTCTATGCTCCAGACGCGGGGCTGTTGGAGGCACAGAGGCTGTGTCCCTCAGGTGGATGTGCACAGTAGCGCAGAGAGACACGCAATGTGTGAGAAGGAACACTGTCCTTGAGTTTGCCAATGCTTGTTCGCTGATGGACCCCACCGTAATAGAGGCAGGGCCGGAGGAGTCTAATCCTGAAGCGAAGCACTGCCGGTGCAGTTATGTGGGTGTGGGCGCAGGCTGGAGAGCGACAGCAGGCCTGGATTAGACGTGCAACGTCTTTCCTTTTCACCCCCCACCTCCGGGGCAGCGCGCGAGGTGGAGCGCGCACGCGCTACGCGCCTGGGCAAGGAAGAAGACACTCGGCCCAGGACGCGAGTCGCGCAAGGCCAGGCCAGGCCACAGGGGCGCCACGCAGGCAGGGCAGCAGAGAAAGCACTCACCCGGTCGTCGCGTGGGAGGCTCCCGCCGGCTGAACACGCTCCCTTTGAAGGAGGCGTGTGGGTGGGGGCCTCCAGCCGAGCACGCACGCGGATGCAGAGCCGGGAAGTCTGCTAGGCGGGCGAGTTCCGCGGCCAGGGATGGGGCGTGCAGGCAGCGTCGAGGAGGTGGATCTCAGCGGAGGACAGCTAAGGACACCGGCCGGCAGACAGGCACGCGCGGGGGCGGTACCGGCCTCGTCGCCAATGTTAGGTGCGAGATCGGGGCCTCGCACGTGGTCAGGAGATGCCTGTAATAACTGGACACGCACACAGTACATGAGGTACGCCGGAAAGACCCCGAGCGGTCTTCCGCCATTTATTATATACCTGCCCGCCCGAGGGTGTATGCATGCGTGTATAAAGTCGATACATTGTAGGGCAAGGGCCGAGTGGCTCTCAACAGGCATGTGGCAAATTAGCTAGAACTATTCTCTGCTGTCACAGCTGCACCTTTACACCCTCCCTCTTGCCCCATGTAATTCTGTGCATAGAAAGCACATTTCCCCTCCACCAAATATTCAAAATCTAAAACTCCAACAAAGCTCTTAAGCAATAAGTGCTGAAAAATCAGGTCCCTGCAAATATTAAGTATATGCAGAATCAAAAGGGATTTTTAAAGGGGTAATGAGAGTGCAAAGTGAGACATTTTACAACACATGGGGCCTTATTTATGAAGGCCTTGCGCCGCCGGTGCGTCACTTTTAACATGGGAAAAAGTGACGCACCGGCGGCGCAAGGCCTTCATAAATAAGGCCCATGGATTTTACTTTTCACAGCGTAGGTCTGGGGCAGAGGCGTAGCTTTGGGGGGGGGGCGGGGGAGGGGGGAGGGTTGAGGTGTTACACGCCCCTAACACATTTATTTTCTCATAAATAGTTGGATACAGGTGCTTTAGGTCGGGTATGGTGAGGTGTCTGTTGGATATCACCAGACATGTATACAGAAACACTGACACAAAATAAATCGCACACTCCCCCCCCTTTTTGCTTTGAAAGTCTTGAGAAATCTAGGTTATTTTACAAACGATTGTCTTTTATCTCACTTAGTACCCGTACCAATCCACATGTGTCTCTCTTTCCACCCACTGCTCATTTCGCCCCTCATGCGCCCTGCTTGCCTTATAAGTAGTTTCATATTTACGCATTTTAGGCCAGCCTGATTGTTGGAAAATTCAAAGCTCACACACCTCTAATCTTCGTAACCAAGCAACACCCCTTATCTGGGGATAGAAAAGTCTGTTACCCCTTTTCCACTTTTGGAGGAGGAACAGGGGTGGGGCACAATATCTTGAACCAGATCAGGCTTCGAAGACCCAGCATTCAAAGTGCTGCTAGTTAAGAAGCCAAGGCGGCAAGGGAGTCACCCCTAGCATGGCATGGGGGCACTTGGCTGTTATGGTTTTGGAAACAGGTGCAGGAAGGGTCATCCTGCTTTTCTATACGACAAAAGCTGGTGCAGATGCTGACATCTTCAAGGATCGTCCTAGTCAGCAGCCACCTTCACACAGATTAGTTCATCACCTCTTCCAGATGTTAGGCATGGTCTGTTTAGAGCTTGGTGTACTGGAAAGAAAACTCATCTACTCTGTTCAGGACTAAATCACCTGTCCATCACCTACGGAAGAAAGTCTTAATACACCTCCATTCATTCATTTATTTTATTTTGGATCTTTTTATACAACACAAAGCTATCCCGAGGGAGTTAGAGCATTGCAGAAGAAGCAAGAAAAGTGCAACAAACATTCTGGAAATGAAGGGGTCCAAGGTCGCATCGGCAAGAGCAAATCCACATTTTTCAGGTACTGTTGTCAGAGAAGGACTTGTCGGCACTGACACTTTATTTTAATATATATAGGGATACCGAGACATAGCTTCCTTTTGGTTTACAAGTTTTGTGGCCGCTCCATATACGGATATTTTATTTTCATAGACTTCTCTACAACATAGATTAAATACATTTACAAAGCCAATAGCTCTGGCTAAACACTAATAAAGTCCCAAAGGCGAGACCTATTGGCTGTGCCAATGCTTGTTGTTACAGTGAGAAGTGTGAGTGAGTGAAAGTAATAGTGAATGTCAATGTGAGTGATAATGACTGAGTCAAAATGTGTGCGTGAGTGTAAGATGGCAAGAGTGTATGGCAATGAATGAATGTATGTGAGTGAAAATGATTATGTGAATGTGACTGAGTAAAAATTACATTAGTATGGGTGAGTGAATATAAGTAAGTGAGAGTGAGGATGTGGTAGTTAATATTTAAGGTAACTCTTGACTTAAAATTTCACCCATGGCAAAACCATCAATGGTTCTTTTTGCATTTGTCACCCGAGTTGAACTGGTATGCCTAGATGTGGGTCCTGTGCTCTCCATGCCACCGGAGTCAAGCTATCATGGCTGATGAGGGGTGAAACCCCGAAACAGGTCCTAGAATGCATGATTCCTGTCCTGGGAGGACCTGGCCTGGCAGTTTGGGCTGGGCTGTTCCTATTCGGCGCAGGGTCAAGACTGATTTGCATATGGCTGTGTTCAAACTGGAATGGTGAGCAAAAAAGCAATGGATTTGGACCCAGATCTTTGTACTGGGGGGAATGTGTGACATTGTACTGCATTCTGACTATCAATGGTTCTTTTTGCAAAATTATGATGCAGACATATTGGCGTAATTATTGACTTATAATGTTGTCAATGGTAAAATAATGATGCAGACATACTTGAGCAAATTCTTGGTATAAAAGGCATCCATGGTAAATACTGGTACTAGCATACTACAGGTAATTCTTGACGTATGGTGCACAAGTGAAAAAAAGATGGCAGACCTGAGGAAATTCTAACATGAGAGGCACCCGTCACAACATAGTGGCACTAGCACATTAGACGTAATGCTTATCCAAAGGGAGGAAAACTCTGGCATATGGAAGAAGGCAACTATGACAAAATGATGATACTGACATACTGAGGAGCGTTCTGACACAGGGTCATAAATGGAATGTGGATGGCATTAATGGAAAAATTCTGGAACTGGTAGGGTATATGTCATTTTTTGTTTAAAGGAGGCATCAATGGCATATGGCATATGCTGGCCCTAGAACTATGGAGGTATTTGTTGACATATTGGGGTATTCATAGCAACATTTTTTAAAATGGTTTTGACTCCTGGGGAACATTAAGATTCATTGCCTTGGCACTAAGGGTGGGTGTCGTTGGCAGAGAACTACTATGTGGAAATACACAAAGTTGAACAAAATCTCAGTGAAATCGCAACTTTGCTTCGTCAACAGAGACCTCAGATACTGTTGGAAAAATTAACAAGTATCTTTACATGCTCAAATGCATATAGTCATTTCACAAAAGTGAAAATGAAAGTTTGCAAGCAGTTAGAGAGGTGATGATTTTGGGATCCTCCTTACCCTAGGGAGAGAACCAAGCAGATGCATTGAAAACAAAGAGCACATCTTGCTGAACTATTCAGTGGTGGTCCCATCCTCTTAGGACCACCCCAAGCACAGCTATTATGGGCACAAATACAATCCCAACGAAAGACCCTGCAAAGCATTAAGGGACGAGTTTAGCAGTGGGCAGTGAATATTATAGAATCCAATATTAAAATATTTCTACAAAGAGCTGCAGTTCAACTCCACGTTACTAGGTGTCCCTCACGAGTCAAATGCAAAAGCATTGAAATTATTACATCAAGCTGCAGTTCCACTAGTTGTTACTAGATGTCCCTCACAAGTCAAATGCAAAAGCATTGAAACCCTATCATGAAGCTGCAGTTCAGCTCTTTGTAGAATTTAAAGTATTAGCTCTCAGCTCAGGGTGTCAATGATTTAGCATTTGACTCGTGATGGACACCTAGTAACGACCAGTGGAACTGCAGCTTATGTATGTGATGTCACTTCAGCCATCCCTGGTACTTTGGTGAACTCATGTTGTCGCCCCTGCTCATCAGCACCTGTTCTAGGCTTCCCTCACACCTTTTCTTTTTCAGGTAGGAGAAAATAAACCTTAGCACTTCACTGGACTCCCGAATTATTCACGTTTGGTAGACTGATGGGCGCTCCTTTTCTTAAAAAAAATAGAAGTATTCATAAACACGTGCTATCCCCGAGTGGGGGAGCGTCTCCAAGTCGCACTCGGTTTTGAATGTTCAATAAAGTTCATGCAAACGATTTTAAAAAGTTTCAAATTTCTACCTTTATCTTGAATCTTATTGATCTCTTAATTTCAACTTCTGTTCCATATTCATGAAATATTACTTTCTTCAATATTATCCATTTTTTTACACCTTCTATGAGCGAATAGATGCGTTGGGTTTCATCATTGGTAAAACAAAACGTATCCGCTCTATGTTCTGTTAAGTTTGATATATCGTGGAAAGACATGTTCGATGTTGGCTGCGTGGTCCAATTTACGCAGAACACGTATTATAAATGTCTTCCAAATGGACAATAGGCTGTCGCACTCCTTGGTGATTGTGTGGTAACTTGAAACTAAACCAAAGTTGATATATTTTTGTTGAACATTCAGAACCGAGTGCCACTTGGAGACGCTCACCCACTAAAGGATAACTGTAAATTGATACTTGTATAGCGCACTACTCACCCGCAAGGGTCTCAAGGCGCTTGTATGAATACCGCTGTGGAACCCATCCTGGCTTTCCCTGTGAGGAGTCCAAGGTGGAGGCCAGGCATCCTTAGAGTTGTGGGGGCATTTGTGGAGATTAAGCAAGCTATTGCCCAGAGTTGCAGAGTGGGACTCCATGATTGGAATAAGCACCGAGGCAAGAATTATCAGGTCCGTGGAATTTTGAGCCCAAGACCCGCCGAGGCGGGGAATTGAACCCTGGTCCTGGGCTATACCTCTGCATCAGGGTCTGCCGCTCTAACCATTGAGCCATTGCATATGTTTATACAGTTCTTCTATCCTCATACTCAGGAGGGTTCACCAACCAGCACCAATGAAAATATATAAAGGATTAAAACAAACGCACAACAATAAGACTATAAGAATGAGCATCTGGATTAAAAATTTAAGCAAGGCAGAGGCACCTGTTCCCATATAACCCATAATATTTACATTCAAAGATTGAGCCAAAACATAATTTATTGCTAGAAAGTTTATGGGCCCGATTCACCAAGGTATATTTAGATCAAAGGTCAAGGTTTAGATATGAAGTCTAAGTTTAGACCTAAAGTCTAACTGTATTAGTAGTAAAGTTAAACTTTTGGTTTCAGTTAGACTTTTGGTCTAAGTTTAGATCAAAATTTTAACTTAGATCGAAAGTCTAACTTTGCTACTAGTATAATCAGACTTTAGGTCTCAATATAATCTGCGGGTCTAAACTTAGACTTTTGGTCTAAGTTAATTTACCTTTGTGAACGGCCCCCCAATCTATGCTCACAAAATAATTAGCAAATATGTACTTTTGACTGTTGCTCCTAATAGATGGGGTAAATATTGATATGCTGTGCTTTTTTCTGAAGGGTGCGGCTTCAAGGGGCCTATTAGTTACATTTGTGGTTATATGAAGCCTTACATAACCAATACCTTTCCACTGAGTCAAATTGTGTGATTCTGGCCCGATGATACATATTAATTATTTTCAAATATGTTGAACGCTTATGAACAGAGTAACTTATAATATGCAGTGCTAAATCTACACAAGGAAATGCTTACATTTACCTGTATGTTCCTAAATTTTTACTCTACTTTTATCCAGTGTAAAGTAAAATATGTGGTATACTAATGAAAGGCTCTATGACAGAGTTGTTAAAGAGTAACTTGGCAATAACTATTCCAATACGCTCCCATCTCAAACTGCTTAAGACTTTACAACATATTTGAATTTAAGGGGCTGTTCTAAACCCTTTTTGAAACTGTGCTTAGTGTTAATTTCAGCACTTTCCACAAACAACCTGCACTACCCTACTATGAAGGCAGATCTGTGGAGGTGGCAATATTGTAGAAGATAAATTAGTGGACAGACTGATGTTGAAATACAATTTCAGCAAAAGAAGGCCGCATCATATTAAAATAATACACAAGTAACAAATACAGAATAATTAAAAAAAGCTTATCAGTTCAACACTAACATATATTAAAATCATGCAGATAATAAATGATATCAAACAGTACAGCACACCAACAAAATCTCAGAAAGAAAAACACTAAAAGGACACACAACACAACCCAACAGTACAACACATACCAATGCAAAACACCAAAATACACAATCATGACAAAACAACATACTAATACATGTGTGGCCACCCTCCCTAAGCCTTTATGGACCCTGGGTATGGGGGCCGTCATGTGGCCCTAAGAACTCTAACCCCCGCAGGCATAATTTTTTAAGGGGGGCATGTGGCCCTCCTCTGCTTAGCCTTTCCGGCCCCTGGGAGCCCTTTCCCAAGCCCAAAAGATATATTTTGAAGTGTGGTTACCCCTCCCCCACCACTGTTGGCATCTGAGACCCAGTACACTAGCAATAGTGGCCCCAGGGACATTTTTAATATTCCCACCAGGTTTGAGTTGCTTTTCATCACTTGCCCATGCTGAAGCAAGCTGGGCAACTACTGTGTCTTGAGGGTGGGCTCCCTGTGGTACAGTGTTTGAGCTACCTTCGGGGAATGGAGTACCCAGGGCCGTTTAAATGTTTGGGAGTGGGAACAGCATGCCTCCTTTCCTATCAATATGTATTCAGCCCCAGCGGATGTGTCACTGGGGCCTATACATGCACAGAGGGTGGGGCTACACCCCTCACTCCCCTTTCAAAGTGTGCCAGGCCCTGGGGAAGGGGTGCTAATGACCATTATTGGCCTAGGGAGTTGGGGCAACACTCCCCCTTCCCCTATTTTTAAATTTCAGCCCCAGAGAATGAGTTTCTTGGGGCCTTGATTGTCAGCAAACCCCCTCCCATTCGTTTCAGACAGCATCGCAGGCCGCCATTTCAGTTTTTTTAAATGTTCAATTCCTTTGACAGTCCCACATGACTCCCAAAGGACTGCTGCTGTTTTCCTTTTTATTATCGCCCGGGGCAGTCCCTTTTGCCCCTTTATATTGAAACTAAAATTAAACTCATGACAGGGGCCTAAGTCACTCACCCCCCCCCCCCAGGCTAATCAGAACATTCTATTTTTTTAATTGGGTGTGATGGATTTACATAAAAATCCCACTCACCCCACCATCCTGGGCTTTCTCGGCCAAGAACTACTTTCTGGCCAAATGTGCTGTAATTCCTTTTAACAGTTTTTGTATAGAACTGCTAAAATAAATCTATGGAAAATACATGTGGATTTTGCATTTTGGGACCCCCTTTTCCCATGGCAGATCTCCCCAAATCTTCCTAAGCAGAAACTAGGTCAAAAGAACACATTTTTGGAAATGTTTGTGAAGATTCAATAAATGACACCAATGAGAAGGAAAATGGCAAAACTTACGGAAACACTGACCTAACTATTGCCTCTAAGGGCCACTACAAACCAGAAATAAATCATAAATGTATCTAGTCCATAGGACTATATTCTTATTCAGCGCATAACTGTGATCTGAACAGACCACCTGCTTCTCCCACCAGCCCATCACGAGGTTCAAAGAGCTGCGAGGGAATCAGGTGCCTATGACATGAAAATGTTTTCTTTCAAACAATATTTAATAATATTCATTAACATGTTATTATGTTCATAGAAACAGACCTAGTTCTATAAAAAAAACTGGGCCAAATGGTATTCTATCTATATTAAGTATAATATGTTACCCACCTTGGTAGGATATTCAGGTGATGAATGTAATTATTATAATTGCACAGGTCTTCCAAATTAAGCAGTTCTCTTATGGGAGCTGAAATGCATCAGAACTTGTTCGCTAAATAAACAAATTTACACAAACTTTCGCCCTGGCGTACCCATTTTTTTCATCATATCCTGAAGTTTCTACTGCATATACTGCGGGGGCTCATGCTAGTGATGGTGCACCAACACAAGAGGTGAATGGGACTGCATTTTCGCAAGAACCAGGTAATGAATATATATATAGCGCCACTGTTTAGTTATAGTTAGGTCCGATTTGCATAAGAAATAATAATTTGTTTATTTACATCATTTTGGTGCAATTTGGAAATTTGCACCAAAATTCCTAGAAAAAAAGTTCATCCGCTTGGTGCTGTCCAGTCTAGTGGGGTAAAGGAAATAGGGCATGGGGATTGTCCCAATGGGGATTGTCCCAAAAGTGCAATTTCCTAGGTTAAATTGCATTAGAAAGTTTCCTCCTTGATTCAGATAAAATAGTTGAACAGAATTACACCAAATTTGGCAAAAAGTTTAGAACTTAACTGCTAAAGTGGGCTCATTTTTATTAGGGAAAATAATGTTCAGTTAAGTTAAAGAAATGTGTTCATAAACATTCTTGGGTAGGCTACTAGGGCAACCACCGGTATCCAGATATGCTTTGATTGACTCATTCAAAGTGAATGTTCAAATCCTGATTGCCTGGTCACATTACGGAGAATATTTTGTGGCGGGTTTTAAACGACTGAGGGACCTGGTCCTCCAAACTTTAAAAAATATCAAAAGCAGCACAATGGTTAAGGTGGGCCCACCATGACCCACCAAGGACAAGTGACAGTTCAAACAAATTTTAAGAAATAAGAAAATGATAACCACCTTTTGTGCAGGCCATAAACTATGGGTTGTGAAGTTTGACTGCTTGAAGTGGGTTAGTCATAGGATTAAACCTCAACTGCGCAAAACTGAAGTCTGTGTGCAGCAGGGGGGATGGGCACCTGTGAGTGGTTGGTTGCACACAGCAGGGGGATGGCTATAGATAGGTGTAGAAGTGTGAAAAACAATAAAACAATGGATGAGCAATAGTTTACTGAACAAACTATAACTTGCATCCCATTCATCCACTAATTATGACCTCACATATTACGTCACTGATGAAATTTTAAATGTCATTTATGATATTATGGATGATGATATCTCAAAATCGATCATTGATTACATAATTGATAACATCAAACTATCATTGTGACACTGTACACCATATTATAGAGTTTGTGGACTTTAAGTAATTTAACACTGTAAAGATATGGATAAATTACCATTCAGTTTAATGGGATTACAATTGTAAAGACTTCACATGATCTGAAATTATGTATATATTAATATGTATATATATATATATATATATATATATATATATATATATATATATATATATATATATATATATATATATATATATATATATATATATATATATATATATATATATATATATATATATCATGATGCGTACAAACCAGTATATATATACATAGTTCCTCCATTTTTTTCAAATTCTCAACCCATGTGACCATAGAAAGTGTAAAAATACTTGTTATGCAAAACACGCAATTCCAGGAACTCGCTAGGTCAGGAACTTATCCATTGTGAATAAATCCATACTTCACAAATGTATACACATTATATCTGTGATTTAAATAACAGCCCAAATGCAAAATTTGATTGTTGAAACTTCCGCAATAGTGCACATTTTTACAATAAAAGGTACACACAATAAATAATAATAAATATTTGATCATATAGTTAAAAATATTGTTTTAAAACCATATTGATTCATCATATATATATATATTCACTGAAAAAACCATAGGTTTCAGGCCTTATATAGTTAGGAATTAGCTTTTAAAAAACCTTTGAAATACACTCAAAAAACTATAAGTTTTAGGGGTGTTATAGTTAGCTGGGCATTTCACTCATACAAAACCATTGAAATTGCTCCTATATAGTTAGTTGTACTAACTATATTTCGCGCACCCGCAATCCACTGCTGATGATGTCACATATTACATCATTCATGACATGGTCAGTGACATCACTGATGACATCTCAAATGACATCACTGATGACATCACTGTTTTTTTCAGTGAATTTCAAAGGTTTTTTAAATGCTAATTCCTAACTATATAAGGCCTGAAACGTATGTTTTTTTTCAGTGAATTTGCACGTTTTTTTGAATGCTAATTCCTAACTATATAAGGCCTGAAACCTACGGTTTTTTCAGTGAATTTGCAAGGTTTTTTAAATGCTAATTCCTAACTATATAAGGCCGGAAACCTATGGTTTTTTCAGTGAATTTGCAAAGTTTTTTATATGCTAATTCCTAACTATATAAGGCCTGAAACCTATGGTTTTTTAAGTGAATTTGCAAGGTTTTTTAAATGCTAATTCCTAACTATATAAGGCCTGAAACCTATGGTTTTTTCATTGAATTTCGAAGATTTTTTAAATGACAATTTTTTAATGTATTAATTGTTATTTTTTTTATACTGATTTACTACATTTTTGCAGGTAGGTGTTCAGAGGGCACGCCCCCTTTTTACAACATTCTGCAGCGCAACCCCTGGTGCGTTTGCAGAGGAGGAACTAATTCCCCTTGCATACTGGGGGTCCCTGGGGGGAAACTAGACCACCAGGAGCCTCCAGTATAAGCCAGGGAGCTGCATTACAGAGAGGTGTAAGGAGGCCACACCCTTTTTTACACCTTTCTGCACGCAGCCCCCGGCCGTGTTTGCAGAGGGGGAACTAATTCCCCTTGCATACTGCGGGTCCCTGGGGGCCAACTAGCCGGCCTGGAACCTGCAGTATGCACCAGGGGGCTGCATTGCAGAGAGGTGTAATGAGGCCACACCCTTTTTTACATCTCTCTGCAGCGCAAACCCTGGCGTGTTTGCAGAATAGAAACTAATTCCCCTTGCATACTGGGGTCCCTGGGGGCCAAGTAGCCCACCAGGAGCCTCCAATATGCGCCAAGGGGCTGCGTTACTTTGCCCCGATGGCGGCGGTCCCCGGGGAAGTGTGGGGGGGATTGTGGACCCCCCACACTTCTTTATCACTATGCCGCCGCGATTTGGTCCCCCCGGGGGGTAATTTTCAAAAAAACAGACCAGGTTTTGTTTTTTTTTGGGCCTTTTTTGTTCTTGTGGGACCACCTGGGCAGGGTATCTACCCTGCCACCTTTTTGTGTTCTTCACGTTTGTTTTTCTGCTTTCTTGTTCCTCGGTCTATCTACACGCACACATATACACATATATATATGCATATATATGCATTTATATATATGGATGTGTATATATATATTCACTGAAAAAACCATAGGTTATAGACCATATATAGTTAGGAATTAGCATTTACAAAACCTTGAAAATTCACTGAAAAAACCATAGGTTATAGACCATATATAGTTAGGAATTAGCATTTAAAAAACCTTATTTTACTCACACAAAACCATTGAAATTCCATATATAGTTAGTTGTACTAACTATATATCGCGCACCCGCAATCCACTGCTGATCATGTCACATATTACATCATTCATGACATGGTCAGTGACATCACTGATGACATCACTGATGACATCTCAAATGACATCACTGATGACATCACTGATGACATCTCAAATGACATCACTGATGACATCACTGATGACATCTCAAATGACATCACTGATGACATCACTGATGACAACATCCAGTGACTGTATTTTTCTGTAAAGTTAAAATATGTCTGAGTGGATGTATAAGTGTCTGGATGAAGGATTTAGTAGGGGCATGACTGACTGTATGAGTGACTGATTAAATGTGTCTCACTGAGTGCATGGGTTAGTGACTAAACTGTCTTAATTTGTGCATCATTATGTCTGTTGTTCTGTAAACTGCTGCATGTGTTGATCAGTAGCTATATGATTAACTATATGGGTTATTGATTGGTTGCCCAAGCATTTGTATGGGAGACTGAGTGTGTGTGTGGGTGGCTGGGAGGTGTATGACTCTCTGCATAGATGTGTGAGCAGTTGATTGACTAGATGTATGGGTTCAAAAGTGCATGTGGAAACAGCTGTATGGGCAGTTGACTGTGTGCATGAGTGTATTGGTGAGTGAATGGATATCTCAGTGCTACATGTTAAAGTAAGTACATATGTAAAATACAGTACATGTGAGAGTTGACATATATAAATAACTGTGCATAAGAGCCAGTGAATGTGTGAGTGGCTGTATGGATCATTGTGAACTTGTATCCAGGATTGTATAAGTGAGTAAATATGTTTTAGTATATGTTTGAATAAGTAAGGTGTGTATAACTGTATAGTTGAGGAAATGGAGGTGTGATTGATTCTTTGTATGACTGACTAAGTGTCTGAGTAACTCCATGGATGAGTGACAGTCTATGAGTGTCTGTTTACACTGATTGTATCTAAGGTTATATTAGAGTCTGAAGAGGTTCATCGTATTATCACATGAATGATGTCATCAGTGATGTGATCAGTAATGTCAAATGAGATGTCATCAGTGATGTCATCAGTGATGTCATTTGAGATGTCATCAGTGATGTCATTAGTGATGTCATTTGAGATGTCATCAGTGATGTCATCAGTGATGTCATTTGAGATGTCATCAGTGATGTCATCAGTGATGTCACTGACCATGTCATGAATGATGTAATATGTGACATGATCAGCAGTGGATTGCGGGTGCGCGATATATAGTTAGTACAACTAACTATATATGGAATTTCAATGGTTTTGTGTGAGTAAAATAAGGTTTTTTAAATGCTAATTCCTAACTATATATGGTCTATAACCTATGGTTTTTTCAGTGAATTTTCAAGGTTTTGTAAATGCTAATTCCTAACTATATATGGTCTATAACCTATGGTTTTTTCAGTGAATTTCATTGGTTTTTTAAAAGCTAATATCTATAGCTGTAAAATGTATTCTTCTTTAAATCCAAAAATATATTTTATATGTTTATTAATACATTTTTTTTTTATTTTTTTTTTGTTTCGCTCCCGGTTCGCGAACCGGGAAGCTTTCCGTTAGCTCAATTTGATGCCGCGACCCAGTCCGCGAACCGGTAAACGTTCCGTTAGCGCAACTGCCGCGTTAGAAATCAACATCGTGACGCGTCGCGGAAGCGCGACGTATCACGTTGTCACGTAATGAGTCTTATGACGCGCTGCGTTAGCGCACCCGGAAGTGCTCCGGTACGCGAACCGAGGTGCGAAGCGCAGCGACCCGGAAGCGATCCGGGGCGCGTTCCACAGCGCTTAACATAAGCGTGAGAGGTCATGTGACTTGTTAATAAAACTTTTCATTGGTTCATTTAACTTTTGGTTTCATAATCATGTAAGGCTAGGTCAGGTGACCTAAAAATAACACTTTTCATTGGTTTAGAACTATTGTTTTTCCCAAATGATGAAAACCCCTCCTTCTTTCCTCACTCTGACTTTCATCATTGTGAGAGGAAGACCTTATTTCATACTAGAGCAATGGCTTCAATGGTAGCTTCAGCTGGTGGACCCCCACCACCACCACCACCTCCTCATGGGAAGAGAGGACCACCTCCCCAGGTCATCACCAACACAGAGGAGGAAGAGGAAGAAATAGAGGAAGAGGAGAGAGAAGGACCACAGTTCTTGGAAGAGGTGCCCCGGGTTTCCCATAGGAAAGCCAGTTTCATTTGGCAGTTTTTTTCAATGCCTCCAGGCCAGAAGAAAGTGAATGCGAGGTATGTCACCTGCCTCATTTGCATAGAAAAATTATCAAGAGGGACTGATAAAAAGTATAGCTATGGGAACTATACCATGCATAGGCACATGAGCAGGTGGCATCCACTCAATTACAGCCGGGCGGAAATACGAGACATGGAACAGAACCCAACAGCAACTCCTGTGGCCAGGTCAACTTCGTTGATTTCTTTGACAGCAGCAGAGGCACGGGAAACAGTGCCAAACATCCAGGATAATTTTGGGCATATGAAGTTTACTTGTCTGCACTGCGGTGCATTGATATCATGTGGCAACATGAGTATCAATTCAATAAACCTAGCTTACAACAATCATAATTGCCCTAACCGCCCCACACAGTAATTTTTTTTTTGCTCCTGTTGAGCCCTTTTCAATGCCTGTTTTTTGTTGTTCCCCCCCCCAAAAAAACCAAATAAAAATATAAAATTGTTCAAAAAATACAAAAAAAACAAAAAAAATTCAAAAAATAAAAAAAAATATAAAATAACAAAAACATTAAAAAAAAAGTTCTTTTCAGAACTACCTCCCCTTTCAAAAAAAATTGCTAGAATGTTTAGCACTCTAGCAAGCTCTATTTCTTTTAGTTCGCTCCCAGTTCGCTTCCCGGTTCGCGAACCGGGAGCGAACCAAAAAAATTTTAAAAGAAGAGTAAGTATAAGGAAAGTAAACAGAGAGTGATGTTAAAAGAAAGACAGCTATAGGGAGTAAACCAGAGATACTGTTTAATAGATATATTTACCGAAGAAAAGACGGAAGAGAGGGTATAATTGTGGAAAACAAAATAGATAAGGAAGTGAAAGAAAAAAAGAGAGTAGAACAATAACAAAGAAGAGTTTCTTGGAGAATGTGAGTGAATGTTCAAAATAAGATTAAAACATGGGGAATAACAGAGAGAAAAAATAGAAAACAGAAAACAAAAAATAACAGAAAAAGATTAATTGAAACAGCAAAGAAATGTAAATAACATAGAGCCATATCATCAACATAGGCAATAAAAGTTTTGCAGCTTTTATCGGCAGAAATATGTCACCAAAGCCGCTTTTGCGGCAGAAACCTGCCGCTAAAACCACTTTTGCACCAGTTTTCTGCCAATAAAAACAGCAATCATTTTATTGGCTGTGTTCATAATATGCCCCTTAGTGTGCTTCAACTACACAGAGAAAGCATTATGAACAAGTAGTGAAAAAGTGATCAGTCAAAGACACTAAGAGTAATAGAGACGGAGTGAGTGAACAAGAGTGAGGAACTATGAGAAGAGAGGGACTGAGAAAAGGAGTGGAAGGAGTTGAGTAAGTAGGTAAAAGAGAAAGGAATGAGGAAAGTAGCAAAGGCAGGAAACTGAGGGTTAAAGAAATAAAGCTGTGGAACTAATAGTAGGTGAATGTGATAGAAATGTAACGAAAAGAATACAAAACATTTACCTTATAATTGTCGTTAAATTACTCACTTTTTGTTTTTATACTTTCAATCTGTGAAAGAGAGAACAGACATTTGAAAAATATTAAAACATGTATTTAAAAATTACAAAAGACAAGGGGAAAGATTGAAGGACAAACAGTTTTTCAACAACTTTGACACTGACAGAAGCTTCTTCTTCTCCAGGCCCCCTACACAGTCCTAAAGATATACATTTTAAACTAACAGTATCTTGATGCAGATGAAGTGAGGCCTATCTTAAAACATGGTGCATCTTTTGCACTGCTGTTGTCTCAGAAAAGTGTCGCAAGACACTAACATTTTAAATGATTGCTTCAGGATGCCAATAAGATGTGTCCTATCCAGAGGTTTGTTTGAGGTGAGACCTACTCAGGGTTCCAAATGAAATTTCGAGTTGTTTGAAGAGAACAGAGGACATAATACATGTGGAGGCCTACCAACGAATTGATTAATGTCCACTGCACTCTTGAACAAATGTCAGACCTCCTCTGTCTCCAGGAACAGGCCTAAACCTCATCTACACAATGTGGTGTGTAATGTTAGGAAACACAGGTAATATAATTGAAAAACATGCACATTTTTTTGCTCATTCCACAATCATATGACCTGTGTTTCCTTTGCTTAGGTATCTCATTGTGGAAATGTAGTCTATCATATGAAAGAATACGTAGAATATGAGCACTGTATGCAAGAACTTTGACACTTACAGAAGCCTCTCCTTCTCCATCCCTCCTACACAGTTCTAAATGTACATCATAAATGGAAACAGTACAGAATTAATTATACATGTTAAATGGTTTATTTTTGCTGTTCTCAGAATGTATCAAATTTCACTAAAAACAGTGACTTGAAGGTATTCATCATATAACAGCAGGGAAAAAAAAACACAATCAAAATGATTGTGTTTAAAAAACCCATACAACATAACAAATCAGAATTCAGAACTCCTTAAAGTTAACTTACTTTCCATGACGTCAAAGGATGTCCTATGAACAGCTTACACTCTGTTGTGCTGTTATTACTTTCAGCCGGCCACTTTCTGAAAGAAAACCTCCATCGTTTTGAAAAACATGTTACATACAATAAATGACTTCTTGCTCTCTACCACAAGTTTCCACAAGGCCAAATCTTGTCAGAGCCATTTATAACTCATGGATTTCTTGTAAGCCAATCCCGTCATTTGGCATTTCCGCAACTTTCAGAATTAAAATGTTGAAGATCATTTTCACAATCCTGGACTAGTAATATCTTCCCCTTCTTCCTCAGTCATGTTCTACATTTCCTATGACACTGATACTGCTTACTATGAAGCAGACTTACACTACCTCTATGACTACTACAATTATTTAATTCTCTACATCACTTTTAATCACAAAACAATGTAAAACAGTAGACAGCATTGCAGACTTACATTCCCTCTACTCTATGTTTTGATTGGCTGCTTCAATTAGCTTATAAAAAGAAATAGTTTTTCTGAACTCATTCAAAGTGCACTTATTTCTCCATGACGTCCAGTCTTATGGTTAGAAGTTATGTCTCTGAACTACACTTATCCTCAAGGCCAAATCGTGTAGGAGCCATTAGACCTTCTTGAAATTCCTCAGAGCACATCCCGAGATTCTTTCCCTAATATTTTGGTTTTAAAAACACCAGGTAAGAGTTTTTTAAGTCATACGACAATTTTTTTTTTAAAATTAAAACAGAATCATTGCAGAATGACCAGCCATTTCTAGACTTTAAATAAGCTGTGTAATGTCCTGATGTTATTGAAGGACCGTCATGATATATAATTGCTGCAGTTACAAAAGTCCTTCCTGATATTGACAACTGCGAAGCCACAAGATTTTTAATTAAAGTTGTCAATTTTGTTCCATCAGGCCTACATCGTTGGAACATTAAAATGACATACTGGCCATATGTTTGTATAAATAATGTGGACATCATTTCAGATTTACATTGGCTACACTCCATGTTGTGATCAGCTGCTTTTACTAGCTTATTAAAGGAGACTGATTTACTGTCTGGCAAAGTTAAATATATAAATCTTTCTGAGTCTACACTAGTAGTACTTGATACCATACAGTTCTCGCAGTCATGCTGCCATTGATAAGAAAGCCCAAACAGCTGATCTACATCTACACCTTCAGCATGCAATACATCAAGCATATACATTAAAAACTCCTGACAATCTTGCTGAATATTTTGAGAGAATTGTGTTTGGCCTGAACATCTGTCTAACAGATTTCGAATTTCAGACACACTTTCTATGTTTGTTCTATCAGTGCTACATTTTTCTAAGACAGAATTTAACAAACTGCAAAATCTTTGATCAGAATTGACCACAATCTCTTCTTTTACATTTTCTAGAGAAAACAAAACATTAACCACTACATTAGCATAGCAGTTGACACAAGAACTGTTTTCAAATTGAAAACCAACAACATCTTCAACAGAATCCTTTTTGTTTCTGCTTATAATTTCAGGTTCATCGACTTTTCGTCTTTTTGCTACAACCTCCCTAGTATTGGTCACATTTCTTCGTTTCCGGCCTACCACACATTTCTCAAACAAAGGATATTGAGGCAAATGTGGCGCATACTCTCTTCTTAACCTATTGTATTCCTTAACACAATCTAGATCCGCACAAATGTTTGTGACATCACACTCAATCAAGTACAATCCCGATAAAGTTCTAACTCGTGACAATGCCACATATGCCATACCCTCCTTGAACACAGAACTGCCAATATTCACCAATGCACTGTCTACACTTAAACCTTGCGATTTATGGATTGTCACCGCATATGCCAAGCAAACAGGAAACTGCTTACGGCGAACATATAAGTCTTTTACAAGCAAAAATCTAGCAGAACAACGACCAATTAGCTTTACTTCCTCAATGCCATCAAATTTAATTTTAAAAAATTCAATTCCATCTCTATTTCTGTATTTCACAAAATCAACAACATTACCCATTGATCCATTTACCAGACCTCTTTCAACATGTAAATTCCTTCTTAAAATTATACGGCAGTTCAAGCACACATTCAGAGTCTTTTCAAAACCTGCAGTTTTAGATATACTCTTCTCTAATGAATCCAATTTTGTTTTCAGATTCTCAGACAAAATAATTGTTGATCCCATATGCTCTACTCTGTCAATAGCTTCCAGTTTCACAATCTCTTGCTTTTCTAAATGCAACATTTTGTTGTTGAATTTGGCACATTCTGCAAGAGTTGGCATCAAACATATTCCAGACTTCTTCTCAGTAATTTTCTGAAAAATATTCTCAGGCACAACATCTTGTTCTGGATATAAATTTGACAGTAATCGTGCATGTAAAGCTTCTTTCCCATGCTCGGTCACTTTTCCAATTCTAACATCTTGTAGAATAGTCTTGTAAACTTCATCCTTCGCCTGACGCATATTTTCATGCAGTTCAGCATAATTGAAGTTTAACCATATATTGACGTTGCCAATGCTGCCTAGGCACTTCCTGGTATCTTCATGCGTGAGCATTTTGAACACAGGTTGCCCTTTCACTGGTGTCAGCTGCAGAAGATCTCCGAAAACAATGATGTGTTTGCCACCAAATAACACATCATACTCTGTTTTGAGAACTTCTTGCATTCTCAAATGCACAAAGGCAAGCATGACATTGGAAACCATGCTTACTTCGTCAATAATAAGAAGTTTCATTTTCCTCAAGATTCTTGAAACTTCAAAACAAGCATCTCCAGATAGCTTGTGATATTGTAATTTGTTGTCATGCTCCACTGGCAGCATCAGTAAACGATGTAAAGTAATCCCTTTAATGTTATGTGCTGCCAGTCCAGTTGGAGCGGTGACAACACAAGACAGCGATGACTCTGTCCTTTCCTGCAAATAACATGAAATTACTTTAATAAGGAAACTTTTTCCAGTTCCCGCTTCTCCACTCACGTACAGTCGGACAGGCTTCAACGACGTACATGAGCACTCTTTCTTGTCATGACTTAATCCATGATCAATTTGCAACTTCGTCATATATTTTCCTCTGCTCAACGTTGAGTTGTCTTTCCAACTCTTCTAAGTTAACCGCATCTTCCTGAGCATGTGCCATGGCTCTTTCCACTTCATTCATAGCAGTGGCAGCTTCATTTTCGATAACAGGTCCTCCTAGTGGATCCTGACTCAATGAAGCAGAACTCTGACTGTCCTGAGAACTGTCTCTGGCAATCTCGGCTGCAATCATTGCTTCCTGCTCAATTTCCGCATTCAACATTTCTACATATTTGGGAAAAGCAGGACATTCTATGGTCTCCTTGGCGGCATTGAAAGAGTCTTCGTAACAGAGAAAATCTCCAAGCAGTTCCTCTTCTGCACGCCAAGGCTTGAAAAGTTGCAAAAGTGCTAAATAGAAAAACTCCTTTTTTTCAGGAGATTCGCCACTCAATTTTCGATGGTTTACCAAGTGGCATTTTCTTTGCTTGACCAGACATCCCTCACTTCCTATTACAGCATACACTCCTTTCTCAGTATCTTCTTTGATGTTCCTCTTGAATATGTAATTTTGAAGAACCTCATATAAACAAACATTCTTGAGGTGAATGCTTCGATTTGGATAATATGTATCCAACATGTTGGTCTTCAAAATGTCGGTACTGTTTGGCTCCTTTTCCGCCAAATACTCAATTTCCCGCACAGGTTTGAGAACTCGATTACGCGTTGCAGCAAGACCAAGACTCGCCCAAATGATACTCCTGGACTTGGCATAGAGACTTGCTGAAGACAACTGGTCAGAACATTCGTACGCTCCAATTTCTCGATGCGACAACATCTTCAGACTGAAACTGTACAACTTCTTGCTGAGGCTCTTTTCATGGGAAATGTCCTCCCACATATCCTTCAATTCTGTCTTCTCTTTTTTGGTGATGTAAGACGTCACATACCGAGCCACAGCCATACAGTTATCAGCCACAAACTGTATATCCATGTTAGCATTCCACATGGACAAAATCACCGGGTTGTAGTCGTTGATGTACTTGGACTCTTCGTTCCTCTTCAAATTGTATGTGTTTTTAGGTGATTTCTTCATCACATTATGTCACATTATGTCGCAGCGAAGACATCAAACTGTTTACTCTTCCTTTAGAAATCACCGGTCGTGGAAAGCCGAAACGACATTTGGTGTAGAACTTGTCCTTGTTTCGGAATTTACGACGACAGTACTTTCCACATTGATGGCTTTGGAAACGCAGAACTTTTTCTCTTAGGCTTTTCTTCTCCTTTGCGTTTGGAACAGCACACGTAGAATACTCTTGTATAAAACTCATCACTGAGTCTTCTGGATCCGTTCCAAATTTAGGTGCATCCTTGATCCACAGCAACATATGTATATGGGGAGCACCTCTTGCTTGGTACTCCTTTCTCCAGAAGAAATCCAACACCTCTCCAAGAGGTGGATTCTTCTTATTCATGATGAAAGACATCATAGCTTCAAATCTATGATTGAAGTACCTACATACATTGACTGGATCCAAAGAGCACAGTTCTCCGGGTGTCTTGAATTCGATGTTTTCTACGTTAGCATTTGCCTCTCGTAGAAATTCAAGTAAGTCTTCCCAGCCATACTCGGCACAGCTCAGAGTGAGGAACCATGTGGGAGTTCCTAAGTTCCTCAGCATACATTTTAAATCACCATGACGACGGTACCAGTACTCATTAGTACCACGCTGACACGCCATGAGATTAATCAGGTGAGAATCCAAAATACTGTCTTGGACATTGACTTTATCCATAAAGTCACTTGCCGAGATGTTTTGCATGTGTATACCACTTTTCAAGATGTGGTTCACTGCATATGACAGTCCAGACAGATCGCTTTCAAACAGGAGATGAAACAAATAGGGAATGCATTGTCGAAACCTAGCATCTCCTGCATACAATCGCAAAGTCCGGTATTCAGAAGCAGGAATTTGATGAGGTCGCTCATCATATCTTCCTCCCTGACCTGTTGGAAAAAGCTGTGGGAAACACCGAGCTTCCAAACTTTCCTCCCAAACACTAATGGGACTCCCTTTGGCTTGTTTCATTTGAAACAACTCAATAGCATTCCCCATGACTTCCTTGGAATGCAAAGGATGAACACTATAATGTTCATATATTTCTTCACTAGTAGAGGGTTCTGCTTTCTCAATTTGACCAGCACACAAATCGCTATCCTCTTCCTCACTTACTTTCTCTTCTGCAACATATACATTCTTATAGTATTTATTATTTTTTTTCAAATACAATGTTGCCTTTTTAACTTTCCTAACATCCACTAAATCTTGCCATATTTTCTTATTCTTTGTCGGAACCCCATTAACTAAGATAACCAGAGGTTCCTCTTCCACTTTTTCTACTCCAATTGTGTTAATGTTTTTCTTCAAATCTAGAGGCAAATAAACAACTCTTCCCTTTAATCCTCTCTGTAAATCTGATGGAGGCAATTTCCCTGTCTTTGGCTCCATTCTTACAATAGCCTGAAAGGGATGAATACTTTGAATCAAAATAGATTCATAAGTATTTAAATCCTTCAATTCAGAAGGAATCTCAACCAATTCCAGATTATTATGAACTGCTCTAGCAGGCATCTGGTTTTGATTTAATTTGCAACAACAATAAGTACACACACGTTGATCCAATCCCAAATCAAAACAATTTTCTACCATCAAGTATGTTGTGAAATCCTTCCATTCACTATTATTTTCCCTTTCACTTTTTGCATATAAATCCACTAACTTAGTCTGATTCTTATAATAAGTGCGTCGACAACACACACAAGTGAAATTTGGCCTCTCACTTGATTTGACCTGAAACGTCGCAATTTCCCTCTGGAAATTATCTGTACTGGAAACCTGTACACTATCTTCCACATTACCCGCTTCTTCTTGGTCAATTTCAACATTCTCCTCTTTACTTCCAAAGTAACAAAACTCAATTTCTTCACATATATTCTTCACATCTATTTCAGAACCATGCAAAAGAGCAGCGCATAATTGTTTAAGCATAATTGCTGGACTCTTAGCATAATACAACATTCTAACTAATTTCCTCACTTTATTATGATGCACTGCTAGCATCCTGAAATGATGAAAAACACTCTGGCATACTCTCCTGGAAAGACAAGCCAGTGAATGACCATGCAAACCTGTCACTTCTCTCACTCTGCAAGGATCTAATTCTTGCAACAACCTCATTTTCTGCTTCAAACTTTTCTTATTAAATGACCGTACAAAATCACAAAGCAAATTGATGGAATCCTGTCGCACACTGCAAATACTACTACACTTCCAGGTGTACACAGGACCCTTAGCACGTCTTCCTAAAACCTCATTACCTAACACCTCTTCTGCCTCTGTTGTCACAAGTTTTTCTTTTTCAACTGGACAACCATCTTTCACTTCATAAGCACGACCACTGGTGTCAACTGCATGCACCAAATCATTATCCTGGAAATAACTCTCCTCATTAAAAAATGCCTCACAGCTTGAACTATGCATCCATTCTCCAGAAAAAACTTCACAAAAATTACTACGATTAACTATTCTCTTCCATCTACTATTTCTTTTGAAATCATAAATTGCCTTGTTTAGCTTCCTAATTCTATTGATTATCAAAATAAATAACTTACGTTTAATTTCAAATGCCTGATCAATAACTTTCTCAACTTTTTTTTTTCTCTTATAAAAAAGCACTTTCTGTTGACCTTTCTTAATATTTTTTAACAAATTGCCAATTATCCTGTTGCGGAACATTCGTTTACGAATGTCCCTAAACTGTTGTTTCCTTCTACTATCATGCACAGAGTTATCTCTTGCTCTAGCAGTAACATTTTTGATTGGCCTTTCCTTTCCGTTTGAATTGCTTCTCTTTTTCTGGACTGAAACATTTTCTGTAGTAATATTTTTTTTACTACAAATATTTCTTATGAATGTTTTTGTACTCTTACCCGGTGCTTTCTTGGTGACTTGATGATTTTTTTTTGTAAAGGACTGCTGCTGTAAATGATGGACCTGCTGTCTTTGACGTTTTGTAGCCTTTCTCATTCTCTCCTTAGTTGGCATTCTCAAAATTTGAAATTATCTGCAGTTGAATCTGTGGTAAAATATAATAAAAAATGTTATTAACCACTATTACCAAACAGTAAATCAATAACAGTCAACAAAAACTTAACACACTACTTAACATTTTTACATATAATATTTTTTAGTGCTTTGGCAAATTTAGAATACAGAAATAGCAGAAAAGAAATGGAATTCTTCTTCATTTACCTGTCCTGTTTTATATGTGAATCTGATCTAATTTTATGAGCATATTTTAATATTTTATTGAAGACACTACACATAACCTGTTTTTGAAGGTGTGTTTAATTTAAAATTAAACAGTTTACATTTTTACTTTTCATTTATTTTAAATTTTAAAAATAAATGTTTATAGTTCAATAGGCTCAAGCAGGTCAGCTTCCCACCCTATGTCATATAATTCGGACAAATCTGCATCCTCATCACGTTCTTCTTCATCCTCAGGATTTAAATCATCCAAGGGATCAACATCCACTGATGTTTCAATTACGAGTTCAATGATGAGGTCGAAATCAACTGATTGCTGATTGTCGCTCATGTTGATGTTGTCTTTATCTTTAAAGAAAGATAACAACAATGAGATGTTGCAGAGTAAGAGACAAATCTCTGAGATTATAATAGTAAAATTGTTTAACAAGAGTAACATTTTGCAGCTATTATTTAGCCATGTCCAGCGATGCTGAGCAGGTGAAGCCTATGTCTAATTTTTCAGTGAACAGGACTCATCTCTTCTTAACCTTGGATAAGCCTCACCGACTCTGTGTCCCCTGCACATACTTAAATGTAAAGGGGCAGATTTATGTTAAATGGCACATCCCCAGGCATGCACCAGTTAACGTGCACCACTGCTCCGCCACCCATGGTGTGCCGCATTTACAATCAGATAGGAAAAAGCTGCGTCAAAACCCTGCGCCTGCTTTAAGCAGGCATAGGTCTTGACACAATATTGTGGAGATGGGGCACCCCTGAGCCTTGCTGGAGCTGCATCGCACTTGCGATACAACTCCAGCAATGCGCCACCTTTACGGCACAGATGCGTCACGCATCTGTGCCATTTTTGCCCCATGCTGCGCCGCATTGTAAATGCAGCACACCATGGGTGGCGGAACAGTGGCGCAGGATGACTGGCACATCCCTGGTGATGCGCCAGTCATCATAAATCTATCCCTAAGCTTCTTATCTTGTTACAGATGAACCGCCATATGTATCATCAAACTATTTTGCATTTCCTAAATAGCGAATTTTAAGGGATAAATAGCGATTCTTTACCATTCCTAATTTGCGATGAGCAAATTGCTAATTGCAAATTACCCATTCATTTCCATGGGCCAGGAGGCCCATAGGAATGAAGGTGCAATTTGCGATTAGCAATTAGCTCATCACAAATTAGGAATTTTTCCAAAGGTGCAGGGGTGTCTCAAGAACACCCTGCTGCACCCCTGAAAAAGAAATTTGGGGGCATATGGCGCACATACATGCCCTAAGGGCATGTATGGGCGTCATATGGCACCTTTTGTTTTTTGGAAAAAAAGCTTTTTGAAAAGAATTCGCAAATTACCACCAACTAGAAGTTGGTGGTAGTTTGCAAATCCTTAATGGCATTTTTTGCATATTTTTTGTTTGATACATTGCATTTAAGGAATCGCAAAATTTGCAAATCCTTCAGTGCATTCGCAAAATAAGTAATAGCAAATTTTGCTATTCCTTATTTTGCATCAAACTTGTTTGATACATACCATTTGTCTAATTAGCATTCGCAAAGGCCGAAATTCGCAGAATTTTTACCTTTCCGAATGGTAATTAGCTTGATACATATGGCCCCAAGTGAGGCCTGTCTTGCAACATGGTGCATCTTTTGCATCACTGCTGCATCGGTTTCATGTGGCACGTTTTTTTTACACCATGACACATCTGCCTAAATGCATCAATTTGTAATTTTGTCGCCTCATAGCAAATCTTTTGCACCACCGCTGCATCACAAAAGTGAGAAACAGTGGCGCAAAAGAGGCATACACCTATCATAAATCTGTCCCTAGCATTTTAAATGATTAATTCAGGATGACAATAAGGTGTGGCCTATCCAGAGGTTTGTTTAAGGTGAGGCCTACTCAGGATTGCAGATTAAAGTTACGCTTGATGAAGAATACAGAGGAGATAATACATGTAAAGGCCTACCAATGAAGTAAGTAATGTCCACTTTATTGCGCCAGTCATCATAAATGTATCCCTAAGCTTCTTATCTTGTTACAGATGAACCGCCATATGTATCATCAAACTATTTTGCATTTCCTAAATAGCGAATTTTAAGGAATAAATAGCGATTCTTTACCATTCCTAATTTGCAATGAGCAAATTGCTAATTGCAAATTACCCATTCATTTGCATGGGCCAGGAGGCCCATAGGAATGAAGGTGCAATTTGCGATTAGCAATTAGCTCATCGCAAATTAGGAATTTTTCCAAGGGTGCAGGGGTGTCTCAAGAACACCCTGCTGCGCCCCTGAAAAAGAAATTTGGGGGCATATGGCGCACATACATGCCCTAAGGGCATGTATGGGCGTCATATGTCACCTTTTGTTTTTGGGAAAAAAAGCTTTTTGAAAAGAATTCGCAAATTACCACCAACTAGAAGTTGGTGGTAATTTGCAAATCCTTAATGGCATTTTTTGCATATTTTTTGTTTGATACATTGCATTTAAGGAATCGCAAAATTTGCAAATCCTTCAATGCAATCGCAAAATAAGGAATAGCAAATTTTGAATTAAGGACATTTTAAGTCATTTCCCCATGTACAGTGTTTTCAAATTATGATTTGAAAATCGTTTTTAGGGAAAAGGAATGGTTTGTAAATTTATGACAAGGACATAATGGTGTATGCTTCTTTATAAGGCATTTCAGTGTCTCTGATGTCATTTTTCCCATATTACATTAAAAGACCTTTCCCCGTGGAGCACATTCCTTGTAAATATGCTCCCACCTGTGCATGGTAAATTTAGATTTTGACTGTTTGAGTTACATAGCCATGTTAAAAGTGACCCAAAAAAGTTGCAGAGGCTTAAAAAAAACACTTTCATGTGTCTTAAGGACATTTTAAGTCATTTCCCCGTGGGCAGTGTTTTGTAAGTGGCGCAAAAGAGGCATACACCTATCACAAATCTGTCCCTAGCATTTTAAATGATTAATTCAGGATGACGATAAGGTGTGGCCTATCCAGAGGTTTGTTTAAGGTGAGGCCTACTCAGGATTGCAGATTAAAGTTACGCTTGATGAAGAATACAGAGGAGATAATACATGTAAAGGCCTACCAATGAAGTAAGTAATGTCCACTTCATTGCGCCAGTCATCATAAATGTATCCCTAAGCTTCTTATCTTGTTACAGATGAACCGCCATATGTATCATCAAACTATTTTGCATTTCCTAAATAGCGAGTTTTAAGGAATAAATAGCGATTCTTTACCATTCCTAATTTGCAATGAGCAAATTGCTAATTGCAAATTACCCATTCATTTCCATGGGCCAGGAGGCCCATAGGAATGAAGGTGCAATTTGCGATTAGCAATTAGCTCATCGCAAATTAGGAATTTTTCCAAGGGTGCAGGGGTGTCTCAAGAACACGCTGCTGCACCCCTCAAAAAGAAATTTGGGGGCATATGGCGCACATACATGCCCTAAGGGCATGTATGGGCGTCATATGGCACCTTTTGTTTTTTGGAAAAAAAGCTTTTTGAAAAGAATTCGCAAATTAACACCAACTAGAAGTTGGTGGTAATTTGCAAATCCTTAATGGCATTTTTTGCATATTTTTTGTTTGATACATTGCATTTAAAGAATCGCAAAATTTGCAAATCCTTCAGTGCAATCGCAAAATAAGGAATAGCAAATTTTGCTATTCCTTATTTTGCATCAAACTTGTTTGATACATACCATTTGTCTAATTAGCATTCGCAAAGGCTGAAATTCGCAGAATTTAGGCCTTTGCGAATGCTAATTAGCTTGATACATATAGCCCCAAGTGAGGCCTGTCTTGCAACATGGTGCATCTTTTGCATCACTGCTGCATCGGTTTCATGTGGCACGGTTTTTTTACACCATGACACATCTGCCTAAATGCATCAATTTGTAATTTTGTCGCCTCATAGGAAATCTTTTGCACCGCCGCTGCATCAGAAAAGTGACGCACAGTGTCGCAAAAGAGGCATACACCTATCATAAATCTGTCCCTAGCATTTTAAATGATTAATTCAGGATGACGATAAGGTGTGGCCTATCCAGAGGTTTGTTTAAGGTGAGGCCTACTCAGGATTTCAGATCAAAGTTACACTTGATGAACAATACAGAGGAGATAATACATGTAAAGGCCTACCAATGAAGTAAGTAATGTCCACTTCATTGTGCCAGTCATCATAAATCTATCCCTATGCTTCTTATCTTGTTAGAGATGAACTGCCATATGTATCATCAAACTATTTTGCATTTCCTAAATAGCAAATTTTAAGGAATAAATAGCGATTCTTTACCATTCCTAATTTGCAATGAGCAAATTGCTAATTGCAAATTACTCATTCATTTCCATGGGCCAGGAGGCCCATAGGAATGAAGGTGCAATTTGCGATTAGCAATTAGCTCATCGCAAATTAGGAATTTTTCCAAGGGTGCATGGGTGTCTCAAGAACACCCTGCTTCACCCCCTGAAAAAGAAATTTGGGGGCATATGGCGCACATACATGCCCTAAGGGCATGTATGGGCGTCATATGGCACCTTTTGTTTTTTGGAAAAAAAGCTTTTTGAAAAGAATTCGCAAAATACCACCAACTAGAAGTTGGTGGTAATTTGCAAATCCTTAATGGCATTTTTTGCATATTTTTTGTTTGATACATTGCATTTAAGAAATCACAAAATTTGCAAATCCTTCAGTGCAATCGCAAAATAAAGAATAGCAAATTTTGCTATTCCTTATTTTGCATCAAACTTGTTTGATACATACCGTTTGTCTAATTAGCATTCGCAAAGGCCAAAATTCACAGAACTTCGACCTTTGCAAATGCTAATTACCTTCATACATATGGCCCCAAGTGAGGCCTGTCTTGCAACATGGTGCATCTTTTGCATCACTGCTGCATCAGTTTCATGTGGCACTGTGTTTTTAACACCATGACACATCTGCCTAAATGCATCAATTTGTAATTTTGTCGCCTCATAGCAAATCTTTTGCACCGCCGCTGCATCACAAAAGTGACGCACAGTGGCGCAAAAGAGGCATACACCTATCATAAATCTGTCCCTAGCATTTTAAATGATTAATTCAGGATGACGATAAGGTGTGCCCTATCCAGAGGTTTGTTTAAGGTGAGGCCTACTCAGGATTGCAGATGAAAGTTACGCTTGACGAAGAATACAGAGGAGATAATACATGTAAAGCTCTACCAATGAAGTAAGTGATGTCCACTTCATTGCGCCAGTCATCATAAATGTATCCCTAAGCTTCTTATCTTGTTAGAGATGAACCGCCATATGTATCATCAAACTATTTTGCATTTCCAAAATAGCGAATTTTAAGGAATAAATAGCGATTCTTTACCATTCCTAATTTGCAATGAGCAAATTGCTAATTGCAAATTACCCATTCATTTCCATGGGCCAGGAGGCCCATAGGAATGAAGGTGCAATTTGCGATTAGCAATTAGCTCATCGCAAATTAGGAATTTTTCCAAAGGTGCAGGGGTGTCTCAAGAACACCCTGCTGCCCCCCTGAAAAAGAAATTTGGGGGCATATGGCGCACAAAAATTTTAACAACATTCCTTTACGTCAAAAACGATTTTCAAGTCATAATTTGAAAACACTGCACCCGGGGGGAAATGACTTAAAATGTCCTTAAGACACATGAATGTGTTTTTTTAAAGCCTTTGCAAGTTTTTGGGTCACTTTTAACATGGCTATGTAACTCAAACAGTCAAAATCTAAATTTACCATGCACAGGTGGGACCATATTTACAAGGAATGTGCCCCACGGGGAAAAGTCTTTTAATGTAATATGGGAAAAATGACATCAGAGACACTGAAATGCCTTATAAAGAAGCATACACCATTATATCCTTGTCATAAATTTACAAACCATTCCTTTTCCCCAAAAACGATTTTCAAATCATAATTTGAAAACACTGCACATAGGGAAATGACTTAAAATGTCCTTAAGACACATGAAAGCGTTTTTTGATTGCCTTTGCAGCATGGTTGGGTCACTTTTAACATAGCTATGTAACACAATCATTCAAAATCTAAATTTGCCATGCACAGGTGGGAGCATATTTACAAGCAATATGCTCCACAGAGAAAGGTCTTACATTAAAATGGGAAAAATAACATCAGAGACACTCAATTGCCTTATAATGAAGCATACACCATTATGTCCTTGTCATAAATATTATAACCATTCATTTTCCTCAAAAACGATTTTCAAATCATAATTTGAAAAGACTCCACAGCTCCTATGCACAATAACACCCTGTCAGTACTAATACTTCACATTTTCTCCAATTACATTTTCTCAAAGAAACAAAATCTATTTGTAAAACACTTGAGACAAAGCAACATTTGAAGAACACAACTTTCTTCATAATTTTCTCCTTAAAGCACACTATTCTCTATCTAAATTAAAGAAATCTTTTCTCACCTTAGCAAATACTTTGAGTTTCAAAACAGTCTCAGAAACACACCAATTTGTCTTCAGCAGAGCAAAAGGTATGCACTCCAGAGTCTGCAGCTATCAAAAGCACAGAAATGCTGTAATTCTTCACACATATCTCTCATGTCACCCAATCAAAACTCTTCCCTCACTTTTTTCAAATCAAAACCCTTCCCCCCTCTGCCATTTCATGCCTTTTCTGCATGGCAACCACCTCTTGGAAGACCTCTGGTGTTTGCAAGTTCACACAACAATGTTGCAATTGAACTCTGAACTCTCAGTGCACCTCATATCCAGTGCATTCTTTCATTTAATGATTTTTTCTTGACCACTCAAAATACATCTTTCAAACAACTCATCCATGCACCCTAACTTTCTGTTTTCAGCAATCAAAATCCACCAATCACTGTTACTGCTTCATTAACACAGAAACTCCACAGTTTTTTTCATTTTAAACTCTTATTTTTTCAACTGCCATTTCATTGCCACAATTCATCTGACTGCAGGAGAAGCTTCTCTCACCATGTTTTCTGTCTGGATTGTTGGACATAGTTACATCTATTGGGCTCAGAGGTATGCTGAGAACAGGAATTTACCTAACCTCAATCTACAAGATGTGGAAATTAAGTGGTTTGGCCACAGAGGATTAAAATGTCACCAATTGATACCATTGGTGAAAACCTTTATGCATTTGCCAAAACCTGACCTGTTAATTGTGCACTGTGGAGGTAATGATTTGGGCACTTTGACTGGGGTAGGTCTGGAAATGCTTTTAAAGGACACCTTTGAGCAATTGATGGCACTTTTTCCTCAGACTGCCTTGGTATATTCAAATATATGCCAAAGACAGAAATGGAGGTGGTCAAACCAATTTTGTCCACAAATTGAGAAGTAGAGGAAGCATGTAAACAAATCTGTTTCAGCTTACATGAGAGACCATGGAATGGGCTCCCTGTACAACAATAACTTGCGTTACTACATGCAAGATATCTACAGAGGAGATTGAGTTCACTTCTCAGATGAGGGCAACAGAATTTTCATTCTGAATTTAAGACTGTGCATTGGTACCTACTTATAAGTACCTAAATGTACCATAAACCCAAAAGCTCTTCTCAGAGCTACCCTACATCTGATCACTCACAATTATTATTTTACTCTAACATTTTTCACAAATTTTCAACAAAGTACGCTCCCTGGGGCGCTACCCGGTACGCGAACCGGGAGCTAACCTCGCTAAATTTTTTAAAAAATGGTTTTTTTTTCGCACATATGGGCCTCCTCAGCCACCCTCAGAAAACCTAGGGGGTCAAGATAAGTCTACCGTGCCCCCTTCTACCCATTCTGAACATTATTTGCCCTCCATCTTGTATCTTAATTCGACCGAAACACAAAATGGTGGACTCCCGTAACGCTTAAGGTTCGCGAACCGGGGCGCTCACCAGTTCGCGTACCGGGTCGCTCCCTGGGAAGCGCACCATCAAAAAAGGTGGGAAAGTAGTTTACAGAAAAGCGACTGGAGACAATTTCACCAAATATAGATTAGCTCATACTACATACCAATGCCTACCATTTTCACAAATTTGATTGAAATTCCATTTAACCATTTAGCCTGTAGACCTCTCTAAATACCCTGAGGTAAATTACTTCACAAAACACATCTGAAGTGTTGGAATTGACAACCAATTAAAATGTTACTTTCATTTTCTACTTTTTTTACCTGACATTTGATTGGCTATGTACCTGAATATATATAAAGGAAGAGAGAGAAACACAGCCATTTTGACTACTACTTCCTGAACTACATTGCAAGATCATTTTCACTCACAACTTAAACTTCTTTTTAGAAGGTGAGATATTATTTTATAAATTTGAAAACATTTTCAGATAGTTATATACTATCCCTCTGTAAGAGTTAGACATTGAGAAAGGCTTCTTTATTATAATTATGGATTGATTTAGGTTTCTGTGGTATAATTATGAATTTACTTAGGTTTCTTCACAGGCACTTTTTAATAGTACTACTTCACGCCTGAAACCATACAGTGCCCATAGATTACTTCTCTGTTATAAACTCACAAGTACCTGTCTGAACTTAAACCCAACAGTGCCCTATCTCTACTGATATATTTATTTTTTATGCAAATTACAGCAATAAAATGGAAGGTGAGCAGAATGTTTCCTTCGAAATTGTTCTGGAGAACAACACAGAAAAAGATATTGAGGACAATGATGATTCAGATTTCATGGATGAATCACGGGACCATGAATTAGTTCAATGTGTAGAATCTGTGGATCATTTACTTCATTATGATGACGGTCAAATGTGGGAACTTATGTTCACTCAACAAGAGGACATATCGGACAGTCAAATGCTAGACGTTCTATTAAATTTTGAAAAACAATCCGAAAAATAAAATTGTATGTAATATTAAAAAATTGTTTGAGTCTTTAATCATTTTTATATGTAATTCATAAACTAGTTAAATGTTAGAAATTTTATTAAATTTTCAAACACAATCACAATAATAAATAATTGCTTAAAAAATAAAAAAAATTAAAAAATAATCAACAAAACCAACAATCAATTAACATACAGAATTTGAAAAGTCTATCATTCTTTTTTCCTTATAGTACGCTGCCCAGAACGCTTCCCGGTTCGCGAACCGGGCGCTACCCACGCAAAAAAAACAAAAAAAAATTATTTTTTTTTTGCCCCGCGGGGCCCTTTTAAAGCCTCCACATTAAACCTAGGGGGTCAGGGAGGATCTACTATGCCCCCTTATGGTCATTTCCCCCTTTGTTTTGGCCTCCTCTTGTCTCTCGATCCTACCGAGAGACAAGATGGCGGCCGCTCCGGACTGTTTAGAATGTTGACAGACACCGGAGAGCCAATCAGCTTCGCTTCGCGAAGTTCCGTTACGCGTAAAGTCCGCGAACCGGAGCGCTGCCCAGAGCGCGCTTACAGATATATATCTTTTTTTAAACGTTAATTTCTCAAAATCCACTGAAGCACATATATTGAGACCTAGCAAAGGCACATCGGGCTACCAGTCCCTACAATTTTGCCAAGTTTCGTGGAAATCCATTCAGCCGTTCGGGCTAAAAGTGAGGCCAACCGCCCTATGGAAAACTCAATGTTAAAAACACGTTTTGGGACCCCCCTTTTTTCTCGGCCCCCCCTTGATGAACCCCCCCCAAATTTCCAGGGGCTGCTCAGAAACAAAATGTTCCATTTTCCAGAAGATTTCAGCCAATTCCGTCCACAAACGCCAAAGTTATTAGACATCGAATTTTCAAAAATCCCATAGAGAAAAAATCCTAACTATATATACCTACTGGCGACCGCCAGTAGGTAATATATATATATATATGTATATATATATAGTTATATATATATATAATATATATATATACTTTCTTGTGCTCATGCGGCAGTTTAGAAGAGAATGTTTCTAAATATGTAGATATCTTTTTGAGACACTATGTAATTAACCTACCATCTTACATGTATGATTCTAAAAACTTTCTAGGCAGATTAGAAAAGGTGGAATGGGAAGAGGACTTTCTGCTCATGACAATGGATGCAACCTTATCTGTTTTATTGTTAATGCAATCAAAACATTGATTAGGGGGTTTCTGCTACTGTTCCAGAATGTGTATTAGTAATTGACAAGGGGTCAGGTCATACAGTTGATTGTCTCTTCTTCTCTTTATGCTGGTCATAAGAAGAAAGTGGAAAGTCGTGATTGTAGAGCTTTTCTATGTTAGAATTGCAATATATGTGGTAGGATATAATCTGATTTTATGAAATGTATAATATGAAATGTTTTTTAACTATTTGTATGTTGAAAGATTTTTATCTTTCGTCTTTTTAACCTTTGAATAAATGTAACAATTACATAGAAATTTTATTATAGTGACAATTTTTTTTTTTAAATTAATTTGACTATTGCATTGATAATCTCACTCTAATCAAGGGAATCATATTTTTCAGCTTAGGTTCTCTCTACAGAACATGATATTGGTATCAACGCATGCAAACACTTTCTGAGAATCACACCCATGAAATACTTTGCCCACACAGAAATGATTTTGAATATGACCAGGTATTGTTTTGAAAATAAAATTTTCCTATTCATTGGCACTCTCTACAGGCACCTGATGGGCACCTGCTTCTCCCCACGTTTTGCGAATATCTTCCTTGGTTGGTGGGAGGAACAGGTATCCAGGAATCCCAACATGTCAGAGGACTTGCAAAAGATACAATGATGACGTGTTTATTATCTGAAAAGTCACAGAGAGATCAGCCCTAACATTTGTTGAAAAACACAGAGCAAATAATCTGAATCCGGAATTCACACACATCAGCAGAGAGAAAATTACATTTTTGGATGTGGCAGTAGAAATCAGAGAGAAGAAGATCCAAATCAGCTTAAATAGAAAGCCCATAGCAGGAAACAGTCTTCTGCATGCTTTAAGTAACCACCCGATGCCCTCAAATGGACCATCTCCTATGGGGAGCTCTTAGGAGTCCAAGAAATTGCAATACACCATAGGTGTATCTTCAAGAAGAAAATATCATGGTGTCTAGTTTCAGGGACTGGAAATATCCCCAATGGGTCTTGAACAAGTTCTTTTTTGACTACTCTTGAAAACATCGAAACTACAGACCCACACATCTTTACAAGCATGATCACCAAATACAATAGTGGATCTCAGAAAGTGCACAAGATCATTAGAACAAAATGGGGCAATCTTAAATGTAATCCCAGTATAAGAAACCTTATCAACAATAAACCTAGTGTAACAGACCGTAATGGACACTCCCTCACAGATTGTCTTGTACATAGTAACATCATTGTAACTGATGGAAATCCAAACCAGATACTTGAAGGGTTCTATCCCTGTCGTTGTTGCCTGTATGAACAGCAAAGGTAAAAGAGAAGATAAGTTCCCCTAGAGTAGAGGAAATAAGAAAATAATCAATTTCTAACATGCAGTTTGTCATTCGTCATCTATCTACTTGAGTGTTTATACAATTGAAGATATGTAGGCTGTCAAAAAGCACATTCTGGACCATATGGGGGCCATTGACAACTGTAATCCACAATATCTAGTGGCGGAACACTTCAACTAAGTGCATTTTGGGGACAGAAACAGAATGACAGACTTTGCAATTGTACATGTACCTTTCAACAGAAGAGGATTAACTAGAACGCTCACGTTGCAGTGAAAAGTATCCAGGCATATAATAGATCTAAACACTAAAAGTCCTAGGGGTCTAAATATGAAGGAAGAACTCAAAGTACACCTATGGGACTTGTAATTCAGCTCTTTGATCCTGCAGTTTTCCCATAGAAAAGTTTTGTGGTTCTAACATATACATTTCTTTCTCTTTCTTTTACAGGCAGAAAAGACACACAAGATTGTGCTGTACTACGGCTCACAGATAAGACGTTTTATGTGCCTTCTTGAATGTAGTTTTCCTCTTATGAACAGGGGGAGTCCAGCTTCATGTGAATGGCACACATTTGTCTTTATTACATTCATTAAAGGCCCACTTGGTTATACATGGTTACATGTGCATTGAACTGATTCCTACATCCAAATAACCACATGCATAACTTGAGGTGCTCCCTGTCAGATCATTTCTCGCACTCTTTGATGCCAATTCCAGAATTGAGGATTTGTGTCTCAGTACATAACATTCATATGGGTAATATTGGGTTTCAAGATGGCACCCATGACTATTAGGTTTCCCTTAATTGCTACAGTTATATAGTCTTGATCTGACAATTAGGAAGTCGGAGAAGCATGTCCTACATTCATTTATGAAGCTTGTCTTACATATCTGTTGTTCTTCATTCCATGTATCTTTTAATGCATTGTGGAGCTCTTGAGCGCATTCACCCATTGGGGCTCAATTGATCTTCTCTCGCTTGTTCACACGTAAAGATTTTTGATGGAAGCACCCAGTCTCTACCTAGAGGGCTTATCCCTTGTGCCACAAGCAACGAGCATTATTGCCATACAAATGATGACATTATGCACACTCATCCAGTACGGATATGTTTTTTCCTTTTGGCCATTATTATTGTTATTGAGATATTAACAAACATGTATTTATATTTAAGCATATTAATCATGGAATGTAAGGGTAAACATTTATGTATTTATTTCAAAGCATATCAATGGAATGTGAATATAATATATGTTGAACTATCATCTGATGTACATTTCACACAGTTAACGATGGAGCGTCTATGTTTCACATGTACACAAGTCTTTTTTTATTTTGTACACTTTAAGAGTGATGTAATATGTGACGTCATCAGAAGTGTATTGCGGGGCGCGTGTTCTAGTTAGCTCAGATAAATATAATTGCTGAATTTCACAGGTTTTGTACAAGTGAAATGTCAGCCTAACTATAACGTTCCTGTAACCTATGTTTTTTTCTGTGAATTTCTAGGTTTTATAAATGCTAATTCCTAACTACAATGACCCTAAAACCTGTGGGGTTTTTCAGTGAATTTCTGATGTTTTTTAAATACTAATTACTAACTATAACATCCCTGTAATCTTTGTTTTTTTCAGTGAATTTCTAAGGTTTTTTAACTAGCAGTCATGTTTGTATAGTGGTGGAGAAAAGGGGCTGGACCGCCAACCAGCTCTCAGGAATTCCACTACGTAGGTCCTACAGGAGCTGCCAGGAGGGCTTCTTGGCCCCCAAGCTCCCTCTGGCGTAAAGTGGACTTCATCCTTCTGTCAGTAGTGCGCCATGAGGTACATTTGCAGACTGGCAGAGAAAGGGGGCGTGGCATCCAAAGACTTCTTAGCAATCCCACTCTGTGGAACTTACTGGAGGTAACAAGAGGGGTAGTTGGCCACAAGGACATCCTTGTTGACCAACTACCCCTCCTGTTACCACCAGTAAATCCCACACAACAGGATTGGTGAGTTATGACAGCAGGCCACGCTCTGTTTCTTCACCACTCTGCAAACTCGCCTCCTGGCATACTCTTTGTTGGGGGATGAAGTTCCCTTGCCTCTTTAGCGTCCCTGGGGGCCAACTAGCCCTACTGTTACCTCCACTAAGCCCCACATAGCTGGATTGCTGAGAGGTGGTCAGAGGCCATGCTCCCTTTCTCTACCACTCTGCAAACCACCTCCTGGCTCACTGCTGCTTGGGGGAAGAAGTCCACTTTAGTCCTAAGGTCCTCAGGACACAAGGGGACCTCATTGCCCCACCAGCAGTGCGCCAAGAGGCATTTGCAGAGTGGTGTAAAAAGGGACGTGGACTCCGACCTCCTCTCAGCAATCCCACTGTGTGGGGCTTACAGGAGGTAACAGGTGGGCTAGTTGGCCCTGAAGAAACCTAGGCTTCTAAGGGGACTTCCTCCCCCAACCAAGAGTGCACCAGGAGGCACATGTGCAGAGTAGTTGAGAAAGGGAGGTGGGACCTCCGGCGAGTTGCCGGATTCCTTTTTGTATTTTAGAAAGTGGGGCTGTGTGGCTACCTTCCCTTTCACCCTTTTGGGCCCGGGGGACCCCATCCTCAGGGGCCTAACCCATTTTTTAAAATGTTCCTACAATAAAAAGGTAGGGGGCCTAGGGCACCCTTCTCGAGGCTGATTTCGGCCCCAGATAACCCATCCCCGGGCCTAGACCTATATTTTAATTCAAAAGGTGAGGGGGGGGCCATGCAGCCCGCCCTCCCAGGCCGATTTTGACCCTGGGGACCCCATCCCCTAAGGCCAATTTTGTTTTTCGTTTTTTTTTAAGGGAGGGAGACCAAGCGGCCCCCCTCCCCAGGCAATTTTTGGCCATGGGAACCCCATCCCCCGGGGCTTGGTTATTTATTCAATTTTAAATTCACTGTATTTTAATGGAGGGAGGCCATAGGCCCCCCTCCCTAGATCGATTGTGGCCCCGGGGACCCCATCCCCTGAGCATTTTTTATTTAAAGTTAAAAAAAAAGGGAGGTGGGCCGAGTGGCCCTCCTCCCGGGTCATTTTTGGCTCCAGGTACCCCATCCCCTGGGTCTTCGTCGTTGGGGACAGCGGTGGAGCCTCAAGGCCCCTGCTGTCCCTGCTGGCTCCCCAACCTCTGCAGAAGCTGCCATTGCTTTTGGGCAGAGGGAACTGCAAACATGCAGCTCCCTCTGCTCAAAAGCAATTCTGCTCCGCTTCACGGCAGCAAGAGCATTTTTCCTGCTCTCGCTTCAATGAAGCGGACCAGAGTTTGCTATGGCTTGACAGAAATCCCATAGCAAACTGCAATGTCCCGAGGTGGGCACCCTGGGGTATTGTTGGAGCCGGGCCTGGGGGGTGTTGGACCCCAGGGCAATTTACGGCTCCAGAAGGGGGGCCACATGGGCACTTTCCAATTTGCACAGTAGTCACGGGGAGATGATGATGCCTGGGCTGTGTGGGGGGGGCTTGAGCCCCCCCACTAATAATGTAAATAGTACAGGGGAAGGTGGCGGTCCCCGAGGCTGCGGGGGGCAGGAGCCCCAACACATTTTCCTTATCATTTAAGCCCCAGGGAGGAGCAGTCCCCGAGCATGAGGGGGTCCATCCATCAATTGCCCCAGGGACCTGTCCCACCCGAAGGCCTAATTAAACTAAACATGGGAGACCACACTTCATTTTTGTAAAATTTTCAGCGGGGTTTGTGGATCCATTGTGACTCCTGCCGAAAATTTTTAAAAAACATTTTTAAAAAAACAAAATTCTTTTTTAACCCTGTGCCATTGTGCAGGCCTAAGGGGTCAGGGTGTTCTACCCTACCCCTTTTTTTTTGTTTTTTTCAAGTGTTGGCAGCCAATTAAATTGCAGGCACGAGTTCGGGAGGGTTTGCGGATCCACAGCAGCCACAATTGTATATCTGAGAAATGTTTATATTTCTCAGGTTCTACTGAACAGATTTACACTATTTAACAAAAAGAGTGCTTTCTAAACCAAGAGCAACCTTTTGCCAAATTTGCTGTAATTCCATTCAGCAGTTCGGGCTGTAGCCGTCTCTAAAGTTTCCTATGAAAATTAACGTAGAGAAAACGAGTTTTGGGACCCACTTTTTTCTTGCCCCCCGCTTGATGGATCACCCCAAAACTTTCAACACAGCAGCTGAAGTGACCGCCCCACTAGTTTTGAAAATGTTATGACGATTCATCAAACGTGGCTAAAGATATTGGCAAAGGAAAAAAAGCTTTTTGAATAGAAACAAGGTCCTAAATAGAACTACCTGTCAAATATATACATATATATTACCTACTGGCGGTATTTTTTCCCTTGGAAATCCGCAACATTCTATTCCCAAAATCTTCGCAAAATTTTCAAAACTTTTGGCCAGCTCTGGTCCGCTCCTATCCTGAAAGTCTCGGGGTGATTCATCAAGCGGGTTCTGAGAAAAAAGGGGTCCCAAAACGTGTTTTTCCCATGCAATTTTCCATAGGAACCTTTAGTCGCAGCTACAGCCCGAACGGAATTACACCAAATTTGGCAAAGAGGCAGTCTTTTGTTCAGACTTGTGCCTTTTTGTTAAAGGGTGTAAATCTGTTCATTAGTTTTTTAGATGCTAAAGGAAATATATATATATATATATACATATATATATATATATATATTCACTGAAAAAACCATAGGTTATAGACCATATATAGTTAGGAATTAGCATTTACAAAACCTTGAAAATTCACTGAAAAAACCATAGGTTATAGACCATATATAGTTAGGAATTAGCATTTAAAAAACCTTATTTTACTCACACAAAACCATTGAAATTCCATATATAGTTAGTTGCACTAACTATATATCGCGCACCTGCAATCCACTGCTGATGATGTCACATATTACATCATTCATGACATGGTCAGTGACATCACTGATGACATCACTGATGACATCTCAAATGACATCACTGATGACATCACTGATGACATCTCATTTGACATCAATGACCACATCACTGATGATATCATTCATGTGACAATACAATGCATCTCCTCACATTTTAATATAACCTCTGTTTCACCCAGTGTTAAATACAGAATATAATTTTTGAAACCATTGACACACCAATACTAGTTACTACATACGCACTCACTGATTCCTACGTCTACACACACCTTCACTCATTCACCCATACTATCATTCATACATACAATCACTCATCTTTACAACACTATCATATGCACTCATACACCTATACAGACACTCACAGTCTGCCACTCATCCATGGAGTTACTCACACACCTAGTCAGTCCTGTAAAGAATCAATGACACTTCCATTTTCTTGTCTATACAGTTAAACATAGAGCACCTTACATTTTCAAACATATACTAACACATACTTACCTTGTTATACAATCATTGATACAAGTACACATTGATCTGCACAGAGTCACACACCTCCCAGCCAGCCACACACACACTCAGTCTCCCATACAAATACTTGGACAATCAATCAGTAACCCATATAGTTAATCATATAGCTACTGATCAAAACATGCAGCAGTTTACAGAACAACAGACATAATGATGCACAAATTAAGACACTTTAGTCACTAACCCATGCACTCAGTGAGACACATTTAATCACTCACTCATGCATTCAGTCATGCACCTACTAAATCCTTTGTCCAGACACTTATACTTCCACTCATTCTTCAATATGTAAGACACATTTTAACTTTACAGAAACATACAGTCACTGGATGTTGTCATCAGTGATGTCATCAGTGATGTCATTTGAGATGTCATCAGTGATGTCATCAGTGATGTCACTGACCATGTCATGAATGATGTAATATGTGACATCATCAGCAGTGGATTGCAGGTGCGCGATATATAGTTAGTGCAACTAACTATATATGGAATTTCAATGGTTTTGTGTGAGTAAAATAAGGTTTTTTAAATGCTAATTCCTAACTATATATGGTCTATAACCTATGGTTTTTTCAGTGAATTTTCAAGGTTTTGTAAATGCTAATTCCTAACTATATATGGTCTATAACCTATGGTTTTTTCAGTGAATTTCAATGGTTTTTTAATAGCAAATATCATAAGCTGTCGAATGTCAAGTACGTGGTAAGTGAAAACATTTTCGTGTTTATGCACACTGATCTGCTTTGAATGGTGCCCCCCCCCCTCATTTCTATTAGGAGTACTCTCTCTTTGCAGATAGTGAAAGGTAGTTAACGCAGGTCTTTGCCCCCATTGTAATCCGTCGTGCCTGCTTCTCTCTCCATTTGATTCATTGTTATCCAAGTATTTACTGTTTTAGAATTAGTTCTCTTTGGTTCATTCTCTATTTACAAACAAACACAGAGTCGCAATACTCTGTTTAGTCTTTGCAGATAACGAAAAATCGTGTAAAAAAAAAGAAAAGGAATCGAGCAAAATCAGTAGGCCACTAATGGGATCTCTTTTTGACCTCGCTAAAATAGAAACATTAGGAACAACCCCTCATGACAAATACAAAACTAGTGAGATGAACTGAACTCCACACAATGATGGCTGCAAAACAGCTCTGCTCCGCCACCCACCCCGCCCAAAATAACGATAAAGAACGGCTGCCATGATTGGTTGCGGAATGACCACGACGGAGCTACGAAATGGTGCTGCTCTCATGCTAACCCCAGCTTCAGTCTGAAACATCCAGAAACACTGTAGACTACCAATTCGATCAGTTCCGGTAGCGCCCCAATGTAACCCGGTAGAGAAGAACTAGCCCTCCCCTCTTTGAC